>NC_137428.1:58798811-59398811 GCF_964374335.1 Astatotilapia calliptera | reverse complement strand
GCAGTAATCCCTTTATTGTCTTTTCATTTGTCTTTTATTGTCTTTTTTCTTCAGTTTTTTTGCAGTAATATTCATCTAAATGACAAAATACATGCAATTTTCACTCCATTATTTTACTCCATTATGCTGCCTATGACAGAATTACCAGACCTCTCCTCATCCATCTAAATCAATTTGAAGGTGGGTATTAGTGAATGGATGACAGCTTGTGGTTGCACTTGTTTGCATTTTAACATCTGTGAGACAGACGAGCTCTGCTTCCCACATCACTGCTTTTTTGCTTCAGTGCATGTTGTAGCATCTGTGACATCAAGGTGTTGGATAGTGTGTTACCTTTCAGAAAAATGACTAAACACTCAGACACGGTAAGAAAGGGTGCTTTAAAATTGATCTTACTGCATGTGCATTCATTTATAAAGCTAAAACGTGACTCTGAATGGTTAGTGTATTACTGTTACACATACATAACATATCTATGTGCGCAGTTTAGAAATAACTGTGTGCACCAGAGCCATGTAACCATTGTCTAATTCTTACCTGTGAATGCACCTGGCCCAGGCACAGTGTGAGCAGTAGGATGTCTGAGAAGAAGGCCATGCTGGGTTTTCGAGTTAGCTTTAGTTTAGTCACAGCAGGTTAGAGGCCTCACCAGTATACCTGTTTCCAGAATTAGTGCACAAATGTTAGCAGTGGGCTACAGGTAATCCAGTGAGCCGGACAGGGATGACTCCGAGTCTAGAAGCTGCTGGTTAATGGCATTAATGAAGGTTACAGGGTTAGTCATCCAGGCATTAAATACTGAAAGATCCTGCTCTTGAGGTAGTCCAAAATGTTTGGAATTTTACAAGGAAGGGCAGTGGGTCCTTTCATTAGCACAAGGCTAACAGTCTCCCACTGGTCTCTCCCTCCAGGAGAGCTGCTTAAGCAAATGAATGATTCAGGGTTGAGCTCAAGAGGGCAACTTAACAAATAATGAGATCTATTACTCAACTCTCTGTACTGTCTATGTGTGTGGTTTGAGGTGTGTCAGGTTACATTTTGGGGGGTAACTGACACCTGGCTGCCGGTAGAAGCCGGAATGTGACTGGTCAAGAGATCTATGTGTGTATGTGTGTGTACTTTTTTCACTTTAATATTACAACACTACTGCAACTCTGAGTTTGTTCCTTTTACTCAAACACTGCTTTGGTGAAATGACAAAGGCTTTGATGATACTTAGGTGAACTTTTTACACGCTTGTTGTCCCAGCGTCTACAATTATGGTACATTTCTTAACTTAACCTTTAAACAGTATGCGTCTAACTAAGTATGTGTGTACCTGAATGTATCCGTCACGTGCGGGGTGCATGGTGATATTTCCTTGGTTTGGTAGCAGATTTACTTGGTAATGATCCACACACCCTACTGCCTGTTCCCAACGCAACGAGAAGGCACATGCAGATAGGTTTGTGATATGTAATCCTTGCACAGGGGCTGGCACTCAAGAAGAACATGAAAGGGAAAAACAATGTTAGCAGAGAGTTTCTAACATTTATGAAGACATGATCAAGGCTGGTGATAAGAACGGGGTGGAGGTGCTGACCAGCATCATTTGTGATATCATTTACCTGTAGTTACAGTCAGAAACGCAGAGCGTCCTGCTGTCACTCCTTTCACTCTTTCAACAGTCACGTTGTAGCTGCAGCCACCCAGCAACCCTGTAACCACAGCAACCTGCTTCTCCTTGGGTATGGTGAGTGTGGACGTGACTAAAGTGTTGGTCACAGTCACTCGGTGGAAGTCAAACTCTCCATGTGTACTGTCCCAGCTCACAGACGCAGAAGAAGAGGTCAGGTGATCTAAATAGAGATGGTGTATTCCTGCTGGGCCTGAAACACAATTTAGAATTTTTGCCTCTTGTTTTGGAAAGTGCTCTTGTTTCGGTGCGTCTCTGTTTCTAGATGCTTTTGCGTCACTCACGTGTGCTGAACCTTTTGTGGACCGCATGACTGGAGTCTGAGCCCAGTACGCTCTGAACGCTAACCCCATAATCTGATCCGGGGATCAGATCCTTCACCTCACAACTTGTGCCTTGGACAAGCACCTCGGTCCATGACTTCCTGTCTACAGACAGCAGGCCAAAAAGAAGCTGAGAAAAAAAACAAAAAACAACTAATATAACAGATTATATTTCTGTCTATTTTTATTCAACATTTTAAATATTGCTCATATTTTCTGCTTTAAATAATAACTCAGTGAGCACTTTTGTTGTGTGTCGGCAATGTGCTTGGTCATTCTTCCTGGATGTAGCTCTGTGGAGGTCATATTTCTCTGAAGTAACCAAATCCGTGGCGTGCCAACAGCAGTTGCTTAGTAACAACGGGTGAGTGTAGAACCTGACCCAGGTGATGTACTTTTATCTATCAATCATATCAATCAATATTTTGGGGGTATGAATCAGTATACCAATATACCATGGCATCTCGTACTGCCTCTACCTCTGGACTTGTGCATTGCTGTGCATGTCTTACCTTGTACTGCATCACCTGTCCTGGTGGCGGTCTCCAGGTGACAGACACAGACGTCACTGCGTTTTCTGAAAGAGTCACTTCCTGTGGCACCTCAGGAACTTGAGACAAGGTGCTTGTTAGCATTTGACACCACATACTCACACCTAAAAAGTTAAACTTTCTGTGTTCTTTACTGGTTCAGTTCATTCTAAACCAGCAGGGGGCGACACTGGATACGACCGAGCACCAGTGGTGGAGGGTGTATTGAGACTCTAGTGCAAGTAGCAATACTGCAGTATAAAAACAGTCTTTTAAAAGTAAAAGTCATGCATTTGAACACAAGGCAATCAAAAGATGGGCTAAATTTACCAAAAGTATCAATTACTTTAATGTTTACTGTAGCTAATAAGCATTACAATGGTTAATTATTACAGACTGGTGATTGAAAAATGGGGACTATGTATAAAAATGTCTGTAATTCCAAAACAATTAATGCAGTGCTTTTGTTAAACCTCTTGAATGAAAGCTCAGAGTCTGTACTTCAATCACATCTTGACTTTATTTATAATCCACTTTAATGGTATACAGAGACAAAGCTACAAAAAAAATGTATCTTTGTCCAGCAAATTATGGACCTAATTCTATATGCAACATAACTAATTATAGTATTACATTATTAAATATATTTTCTGTACTTTTTTGGATATTTTTATTGGTTTAAGTTCCTTGTTCCATTGCTTAGTATATTTTTTTTTACCTTTCCAATATATTTTGTTTTGTATGAATTTATTTTACTTTAATGAGCTAAATCATTTTTGATGCATTGGTTGCTGTAACACAGCGATTTCAAAATGTTTAATTTTTACACAGTTTTACCCAAATTTGCTGTAGAAATGCTGTTATTGTCGTGTGGTTTTGTGATTATTCTGAGTTGCTGTTTTCTGTTGTATTCAGTTTTGATTTTGCGGTTGTTTTAGTAATTTCGAGTTTTTGTGACATTATTAAGTTTATGTTTCCTGCTTCTGCTTTAGGGTTGTTCTAATGATGAATTAGATTGTTGTGATAACGTTTTGTTAAACTGATAATTAACTAACTGAAATTGAGTTTCAGCTCTGGCCCCAGATGTCAGCCTAATGCATACCTTAATCAAGGCATGTAATAACAACATGTGCCAGAACATGCAAAACAGTGCAAAAATAACAGACGAAACTCTGTTCAGACAGTGAATGGATTGATTCTTATATAATGCTTTTCTAGTCTCTCAGATTACTCAAAGTGGTCTATCCAACATGCCACATTCACCCTATCACACACACTCTTCTTAACTGAGTGCTTTCTAACTACACTGATACACATTCACACTCTTGACATGCAAACTAGAGAAACCAGGGATCGAACCACTAACCTTCCGATCAGTAGGTGACCCACTCTACCTCCTGAGCTACAGCCACCCACTGGCAGAGATGACTAAACCGTTACTAGGTTTTGGATAAAGTGTACACTCACAAACCTGTCAAATCTGTATTTGAAACATTGGCTACCATAGCAGTATAGTATTGCAACATGGCATTTGGGTCTTCTAACTAAAATAGGAACATAAATAGTTCCATTATTTCCAGATCTGGCCCACATCTGGTTGACATACACTCTGCCATGAAACCAGACAGTCAGAAGTGCCAGCTTGGTGCCAGATCTGGGCCAGACCTGTTTTCTATGGGCCTGGGCCACATAAACCAAACCACAATCGAGCCAGATATGGCATGCCATCACGTAGACAGTGCCATCTATGTCAGGCCTGGCCCATATCTGGATGACATATGTCTTATCATGCCAGAAGTCCGCCAGCAGTGCCGGCTTGATACCAGATCTGGGCCGGGCCTGCTTGCTATGTGGGTTTAGTTTCTGTGTTTACGCCTTTATGTTAGTCTGAGTCTTGTTGTCTCCATCTCTTTTGGATTGTTTCCTGCTTTACTTTGATAGTTGGTTTTCTATGGTGTCTTGTTTTGTGTTTTACTTCCAGTCTGACTGTCTTGATTACTTGCCTGTGCTTCATTCCTCTTCCATCGGCGATGCCCTGTTAGTCTTCAGTGTAAATATAGTCCGGCCTTCTGCTCTGTTTGGCTGTCTATTGTGTGTTTTGCTGTTTTTATAGACTCTGATGATCAGTTTTTAGATAAAGTTCACTCTTGATTTTACTCTGTCTGCATTCAGGTCTACCTTTGAAGTGAACCTTAACAAATGCAGATAGAAGTAATTTTGCTTCTCTTCTTTATCTAATACGTGCTATTTCTGAATACATTTGAATTTATTTGCGCTCATCTATTTTGTACTTCATCAACATTATTCGATTGAACACTTACTAGTACAGAGGGTCATAGTAGCAGGTTTACTTCTTCTGTCCCCACTGATGGTAATAACTTCAACTGTGTACTGGCTTCCAGAAGCGAGGCACTTGAAGCAGAATAATCTGTGTACACACACTCAGCTTTAGCACTCGGTGTTTTTAAGTAGTTTCGATCTGATGATTGAAACGCCAGGCTCATAAACCCGCAGTAATTTGTGTACTGGCTGAGAAGAACGGAGACTGACCTGGGCTCCTGATAAGATGTGATCCGCTCCTGAGTGCTTGTTCTGTTTTTGATCGACAGGATGAGTGTAGTCACCAATCCCCTCAACATACTCCAACTAATGCATATGGATGATGTGGTTTTATTGACAAGAGAGACCTCCACTGGGCTGGAAGCTGGCACAGCAGAAAGTGATAGTTATTAGGAAAGAGAGACAGAGACGTGCTTGTACTTGTGTGTCTGTATTTACCTGCAGTGATATTAATCGTAACTGGTGAACTGTCAGTAAAGGACTGCTTCTCTGTCCGTACTTCGAATCGGTAAAGCGAGCCTGGAGTAAGACCTGAAAATACTGCACTCTGACTCAACACCTTCTGCACCTGCAGCACACAAATCAGATAACCAGCAAAGCTGACCAAGACCCTTATTATAATTGTATATATTTATACTGAATACATTAAAAACATGCCAATTATTGTTTACCATAAGTCTCCCCTGAAGCTACTTCTGATTAGTGAAACACTTGAGGAAATTTATTTCAGTGGGTGTGAAAACTTCTGATTTAATTATCAAACCAGACACTGAAAAGTTGTCGGGGAAATCAAATAAAGGCTTCTGTTGATATGCTTCCTAAACAGGTGAATTTTTGGGAGCTTTTTTAGTTGTTGTATTTTTACCTTCTGTGAGCTTTCACAGTTGAGACAGATGACCTCGTAGCTGTGATCCTGGCCTGGTGCAGGATCCCAAAGCAGCTCAATGGATGTATCTGTCACCTGACCCTCCCTTACTCTGCTAGGAGGAGCCAGACCTAAAGTTACAAAGCATATATCACATCCCATTAAGTGTAACGATTATTAAAAGTTCTAATAATTTATGCAAACAATGTTTTAGAAACAGATTTAAAGATTTTATTCATTTAGAAAATCCAAACTCCACAGAAAATTTGTGTTATAGTTTGATATGAAGTTTCAAACAAAGGGATCAAAATACAGTATCTATCATACAGTTCTGAGCACGGCCTCTGTGATCTGTGATGCATCTTTTTAAAACATTAAATGTTATCACTAAAAATCTAAAAAAAAAGAGAGAGAAACAGTGAAGTCGTGCCAAGATTAGGATGGATTACATTTGAAATTGAATTACTGCTATCTCCATGACATGATGAAGATGCACAATCTGCTTTTAAGTGAAGCCAAATGAGCAGCGCAAAAGAAAATAAGCCCTCTCCAGATTACGGTAACGCAACCACCATCCACAAACAGTAAACAAGAAAAGAGATTGGGGAATACATCTGCTACCGCCTCAGGAATACTTAGATGGCTAACCTCTATCATGGGCCATTCAACAATTTGTTACAGAGCGAGGATACACAGCAAGTAGTAGCTTGACTTTTTTTGCACGACTCTCATCATACAATCCATCTGTAAGAATTAGGACAGTTACAATAAATGAATAGAAATAGTGTTCAGAATATCGGCAGTCATACATTAATTTTGTTTTCTTGCGTTTCTGATGTGTAATGTGGCTTTTCTGTCATTTGGGTTGAACAGCAGTTTCTTGTGTTTCGGGGGGGTCTTATGATGAGGTCTTCTCTTAACCTTTGACAAAGGTATTTGAGAGCATTTGTGATGTTTTGTACAGACATAGAGTGTTTGGGCGTTTTTTTACATGTATTTACAATTGCCTGAAAAATGTTTTTCAGCTCATCCATAACACATTTTTCTTTGTGTTTCTCCAGTTTTGTGCACATGCATTAAAAAAAAAAGCATAATTTCTTTTGTCTTTGTTTGAGCTTCATTGCTCGCTTAATCACTTTCCTCATCATATTTACAGACTACTCCACCTCTGCCTGAGGGGCAGCTCTCTCAGTCAGCCCTGACCTACTTTGGTCATCATCTGTTAATACTGCAGTTTCAACTTAACCCACTAATAAAACAGGAACTTTTGATCAAAGAGATGCACTGTAGCTCACTGAGTTCTTTTTATACTTGAATAAGCTTTCTCAAATTAAATCTGTGACTTGACATTTTAGTGGCCTTATCCATTATTTGATTCAAATTGAATTTGCTGAAGCATAGAGCTCGAAGAACAAAACATGTATATCTACCCAATTACTTACCATCTGGACTCTATGTGCCTATCTTAGTTATGTGAAATAGGATGATATGATCAGCTCCACTGCAGTCAAGGGTTGCACTAAGCTATCTTAATTAAAGTGGCCTTAAATCTCTGTGTTTGTGTTGGCACCTCTCAGTTAGGAGCAGTTTAAGTGCAGCTGTTACGCGCACTCTGAAGAGTGCATGCATTTGTATGTGCTGGTAGTGACAGAGGTAACTCACTTGTTCTAAAGAGGCGGCTGTAGTATGGTGGTCCCAACTGCTCTCGGCTCGTGCTGTGCACTCTGAGCTGGTACGGTGACCCCGGACTGAGGTTGCTGAGTTTTATGAGATGAACTTGAGCAGTGAGGGAGTACCAGTCACACAGATAGTTGCCCAAACCCTTGCAAACAGTATCCCAGTCTCCAGGACACGCACACACTTTTACGCCATCCATCACACCCAGTTGTGGATGCTGGATGTACAGTTGTGCATAGTTTGTACCCACCGAGACAGGCACTGCTACCTGCACTGGCATAGGAGCTATATACACAAAGACAAACAAAACGAGTCAAAGACAGATAGTGGAGTATCTTAGATAATAAAAAATTGCAATACATCTATTTGGACACTTTTATTATTTCTCTTACCTGTGGTGTGTATGACGCTAGACCTCTTGCTCCTGTCATTTCCCTTCAGAGCAACAACTCCAACTTCATACGTCTGACCAGGAGTAAATGTGCCCAAATTAAAACACATGGATCCATTTATCAAGTGTCCATATGCGCTGGAGTGGTTTAGCCACAACAAAGGAGCAGTAGGATTGTCAAGAGGTTGGGATGTGATAAAGTAACCGTCTGGAGGATCGCTGGGTGGTTGGGTGCCACAGACAGTCAGATTTCTGCTCCTAGTGCTTATCACTACCAGACCACTGAGAGCCTTCACCACTAAGAAGTACAAACCAGCATTATTTGAAAGTCAGAGGTTAAAAAGCTACATGATTACTTATGCATACCTGCACATAACCATTTCATTTAATATTGTACTGAAAAAAAATCTATACTGCCCATATTATTTAGGAGAGCATTGCAAAGCAGTCAGAAACACATCTATGAAATCATATTTGCCAACAGGATCATCAGTGAATACTGATGAGTAGATGTAAACACATGCAAAAAATTAATAACCTCTCAAGTAATGTTGGAATGGCAGTAAAAATCAAACTGAAACTAGCCCACTTGGATGTGAAGCGATTTAGCTGCTTAATAAGATGCATATTTTGAGAAGGCAATAGTCTGCGTTCATGCCATCTGCACTTGTGACACTTTGCGCCTTTTACTCTGGTGAAATGAATCACCCTGGCATCACAATACTGTCTTCCACTTCACAGCAATGCTTAAGTGCACTGGACAGACTTAAAGGTTGCTTACATGAGCAACTAATGTGTAGAATAACTTCAATTTTCTGTAAAGTTTCCATTTGCATTTACCTTATCTTGTCAGTATTTGCAGAGATTTCAAATAAGCCATGCGATTGTTAAAAAGTACAAGATAATTACTAGAATATAATTTAAAAATAGGTAGAGCATAGCACCAGACAGTACTTACTGGACAACAAGCTTTTAGAAATTGTTCATGAATCTAACATTTACATGCTTACCAGTTTTTACAGTTAGAGTTGCCTGTCCACAGCTCCCTATCCCATGCTCGGTAACTGTGTATACTTCAATCCTGTATTTCCTGTGAGATTCCAGCCCTCCAATTACTGCAGTATAGGACCTCAACCCAGATGACCTGGAGATGTTTGCCATGCCAACTACACCATCCTGTTTCGAAGACATGTCTTCATATAGTACAACAAAAGTCCAACCAGCCACAAATGACACATCTGGCAGCATCCAATGAACGCTAATGTGACTGGCTGTAATGGGACCAACAGTGATATTTTGAGCAGGGTGAGGTCCTGTAAGAAAGGCAGTGTAAATATTAAAAGTCAGCCTCTATTAATATAATGTCCTTTGAATTGTGTAAGTGGTTATCAATACACTCACTAGTATATGCAATTTGTGTTTGTCCCAAGCTCCAAGCGAAGCCAGGAGGGTGAGACGCTTGAAGGGTGAAGGAGTAGATGCTTCCTGGAGATAAACCTGCTAAAGTTACGCCTCTAGAAGAGATCGAAATGGGGACCCTTACAATTTTTTTAGGCGTGCTCTGGTTCTTTGTGCCCATTTGGTCCTCTTGCTTCCTTTCTTCTTCACTTGGATCCCACTCTCCGTATTCTTCCTCTTGGTACTGCAGGAATACCTCAAATGATGAAAGAGCAGGTGAGTTACAGAGTGAGAGATCACTCCAACGAAGCTCTACCAGGTCCTCTGTCACCTGAACCAGGTCGAATGAGAATGAGGCAGGAACTAAACGTGCTGTAAAGAAGGAAAAAAGCAATATCTTAGCACCCTGAAAAGATAAATAAGTGGCAGAAGTGCTCACAAATTGCATGGTTTGAATCTGTAAGTGCTGTGCAATATCACAAACGAAATGTGGTGATACTCCCAAATTATATATTGCATATGACTTATACATTACAACTACTGTTAAATATTATATGCTGGCTAATAAACAGCTCGTGCACAAGTTATTTACTTTGATATTGGCAGATAAAGGGTAAGGGGATGTTACAGAAGAATGAAGTGAGAAAGAATCCCGGCCCCGTGGCATTCCTCTGGAAAGCGAAGCAGTCCGTCTGGTTGGCTGGTAACAGAGTCTTCATAGTGTTTGTTCGGTTATATGATGAGCCATCAGACCAGAGAGGTCGGCCCTCTTCCTGTAGGGCAAGAAAGAGGCAGACATCACGAGTCGAATGCCATTTAAGTATGAAAAACAAACTTTCCCTCTGAAGGTTACGTGCTGCGGTGAAGCATTGTCAAAGTGAACAACGTTTTGTGAAAAACCTCCCCTTGCGATATCCAGCACTTCAGCGATGGCTTGCAGAGTTTTTCTAACTAAATTATTTTAACAAAACTTTAGAAAAATCCTACCAGGAATATTTTTGAACAGTTTGGACCTCCCTTGTTAGGCATATTTTGCTTTTTGTCATAAAAACATATTCATAATTACCTAAATGCAAAACCTGTTTTTTTCCTCACAAGGTTTGTGTTTGATTTCAAGTGTGAAAAACTTTTATGCAAAGAAATTGTATTTATGCAGAAAAAAAAGTTTAAATATAATGTCATGCAGCACACGTTCCACAACCACCTAACCCTGGAAGTATATTTAAGTGCATGTTTTTCAATATATTTAATCAAAATGTTGTTTTGTTTTTAGAAAATCCTCTCTAAAGTACTAAGTGCTCAGTTATTCATGACAAAAATGAAAAATTAAAGTCATTATAAATGCTGCTTTTTAGAATTAAAGTGATTTAAAATATGTTTGTGCATACCTGCTGGTCATTAAGTCCCGTCCATAGCAGCAGCAAGTTGTTCTGGGACAGGAGGTAAGAAGATATAAAAAACAGATCTTCCAGGCTCTTCAGGTTAGCCAGATGACTTCCTGCTGCAAGGTCTGAACATCTGTGCAGTGCATCACTCCAGGTCAACCCTGTTCTTCTCACAATGTAGCAGCTTCCCCCAATGGCAATCCAGCCAGGTGGGCACTGAGCTGCAGAAACATATTACAATCAGCTTACAGTACAAATTCCTGACTGCAGTCACTAAAAGGTTAATAATTGAGCTGTGGTCATGCGATCACAGGATTACTAATGTTCACAATACCTGTTTCCAGACGAATTCTGAGTCTCTGCTTCAAGGTCATATTAAACTGTTTGAGGTATGTAGTCACTGTGACTTTGGCCTTGAAGCGTGTGCCCGGCTGCAAACCTTTCATTGTATACTGGGATTTTACTTCTGAAGAGTTTATGTTGAAGATGTGCACGACAGTTTCTGTGTGTGTGTTGTACAGGCTTATGGAGGACAGGGTCTGCAGCCTGTGAAGTTTCCATGTCAGAAGGGCGGTGGTGGTTGTGCTGTATACATTAAAGGAGGACGTGGACACTGGAACTGTTGAGACACAAAAAGGGGATGAGGTGTTAACGTTATTAAACATGATAGAAATACAACATGTGGTGTTTGGATTCAGACTTCACAGACACTCACGGAAGTGAAAGGTCTTTGTCTCGAGCACCGCATCACACCTGCTGGCTCTCAGCGTGATGTTATACCCCTTCTGATCCTCAACCATTCTCAATAATATCCTGCAGTGATGGGAGCATGCTGAGTTATTGAAGCTCTTCACATATACCTGCAAAGATGTGACAGAAAGTGAGAACAGAGTAAACTTTATAAAAAAACGAACAAAACTTAATAAGACTTTCACAGCTTTTTTTCACCATTACTAATGTTCTTACCAGATGGTTACTTGCAGGTCTGGAGGTGACCCTGTAGCTGTCTGGATCTTGACTAAAGGGCTGAAAAAGAACTTCAACCTCAACAGTGTTTGAATGTTTTTCACAGGTTAGCAAGACCACCTGTGGAAAGAGAAAGGGATTAAATGTCTGCTGAATAATTGAATGCCCCCCAAATCGCTATGTAATATTTAAATCTTACTGATACAGGAAAATAACTGAGCCTAAAAGACCCAGAATGCAGTTTTACCTTATTTACAGATAACTGCTACGTGCAGGGTTACCTTACCTGACATAAACTTGCTAGTAGCCACAGGCGCTGTGTTTGACCCATTGGGAATCTCAATCCATCTCATTTAGCACACCTTCCAGGAGTGTCACTGATCCACATGGGTACATGCAGTCACTTCCACGCCCAGACACAACAGATCCTTCCTCTCGTCAGCCATTGGTTGCACAAAAAGAAAATCCAAGCCAGCTGTGCGTAAACATCAGTTGTGGAAAGTCCCAAACTATTTTGGTCGCTGACGTAAAACTGAAGAACAAGAAAAGTGAACGGGTTGAAACTTTTTCATTTTTTTCGTGAAACCTTTCAGCTTTTACTTAGTTCAGTTACAGCTGCCTCGACGTGTTAATGCCTGGGGGGAGTCTCTTAGTTTTACTTCACATTTACGCAGAGCCAAGACTTTGAATTTAGCGCGCACTCGAAGCCAAAGTTCCCTCGAGAAGCAAGCCTCAAGTGAAGAAGGAGGCAGTCTTCCTGGGTTTGTAGGAGGAGAGAGAGATTGCGTGTGCATTAGTTCAACCCAATTTGTTCTGCCTCCTTGTCGGGATAAGAGCACTTTACCATGACAACCATGGGCACACGGCCACTCCAGTGCTGGGCTCCTGAGGAGGGGGATAAGTAGAGAGAGATGAACATGTGGGGCATACTGAGGGGAAAAGATGTGGTGGGATTTTATGAGCAATTGAGATGTCCTCACTGGGCAAAGCCGCCCGCCATGCTTCACACCTCTAGAGTAACGGTCAACCACTCGGTTAGAGCAGACAGTTCATGACTGTTTTCACGACTTTATTTAACCTCTAAAATAAGCATGTGCTGCAAATTGCTCCGAGCATTGCAGTGGTAAGAATGGTTTGGCTCTGAGGTGGGGTGTGGTGGGAGCGCTGGCCCATGTGGAATGACAGGAATGTGAAAGGGAGAAATGATTGACAGGCAAAGAGCTGACTTTACTAAGGGCGTCTGTTGTCAAGAGGTGACTCCCACTCAGCAATAACCTCTGAAAAGTGAGACATAAATATGTGTCAGCACTATTAATGCTGAACCAGAATGAGTATGTGTGTAATAAAGGTTTAATGAAAGAGAAAGTGGAGGGAGTATAAAAACATAGCAGGTCATGAGGACACAGTTTTAGACAACAGCACTGTTAAATCTTTTATTAAACTACTGTAAAAACTAAAAGGAAGACAAAATAACATTTGAGAAAGAAATTCAACTTTTCTAAGACAACAAAGCATAAAGGCTAAATGAATCTTATAAGACAAACCAAAATTCATATACAGTGTTTAAACACAACTGCTATTTAAAAACGCAACAACGTGTTCATATACTGTAGGCTCAAAAGCTTAGGGTACCATCAGCTGAAAGCACTAGAAGCTGAATGGGTTGGCACTGCAGGACTTACAGAAAATAAGGCTAAAGTGCGAGAAAACTATCTGGAAAACAATCCGCCTCTTAAATCGGTTATTCTCATATCTTTTAGTTACAACTATGACTCAAAGTCAGTGTTGTAAAGTGTATTAAGACAACGACAACAAAAAAAAAGACATGGCTGGTTTTCATGTTTGTCCATTAGTAAAACAATATTCAGATATCCCCCTACCCCACCCTGTTATTTAGACGTTCTCTTCACTTGTCTTGCTCTCATTCAGCCGTTTTTAGTTCCACTGGCACGAACAGTCCAGAGGCTCTTGGAAGTTGTACTCCACGACTGTGGCATTGCGAGAGCAGTAGAGTGCGACGGAGCGGGTCTGCAGTCCACTCTCACGGCAGCATTTACAGAATCTGGCGTGACTGTTGATGTTAAAGTTGAATATGGTGGCTGATGGACATTTCCCGTCGCAGGAATATACTGTAACCTGCCAAATGAAAAACATATATTTACTAAACAAAACACAACCACAACTACTAAATGTGTTTAAAATTCTGCTTTCACAGACTCCTCATTTTCACAAGTGAATGTCTCTTTTCTCTCTCACCGGTGCATTGCTCCTGCAATCATCTTTTCTAATGGTAGTCCGGATGGCCACCCGCTTACATGTCTTGCCGTCCTCTTTACCTGCAGAGATTTTCACACAGACTAACACTCAGGAAGAAATATAGGATCCTCAGAGTAATCATAGATCCTTAACACACCAGATATTTTTAGAGAAGCCTATATACACCAAACTGATGTTTGGTGTTTGGCACACAGTAATGATAATATGCTCACTTTCAAATGCACTTTAATCATTACACTACAGAGACTTCACATACACACTGAAATGCCTATTCACTTTGGCTCTTTGTTGCTGAGCAGTAGGCGCTTACTTTGATTGACAGCTGGGTGATGGGTGGGGGTGTGGGATACAGGTCCCCCAGCACAGTTCCACTGAATGGCTACTGACCTAAATTTAACCTTACTTTTAAACCAATCAAAGTTTCAAAGAATTCTGTGTGGGCCTGAAATTCATGAAAAAAAACAGAAGTGCTTCTTCTAAACATTTGTGTGTGCATTACTGAAGCTTATATTATTTCACAAGAAGTGCAATTTTTATTTTATTAAGGTCTTTCTGTTACAAATAACCTAAAATGCTTTGCAGGTTATATTGTGTTTTAAGGATCTGACCAAAAGTGGAGAGAGGAAATGAAACGATAAGACACACAGACACTGAAAAAGACATAAAAAACCGCATTTACACCGTACACATTCAGAATTTGAAAACACAAGGGAATGAGTCACTGAGAGCAAGGATGCCAAAGAAGTCGGAATAGTGCAAGATGGTGGTACCTGTGTCACAGTTTGTACTACCAGTAGGTGTTACAGGATTAACGGTAAATGGTAAAACACCCACTCCAGAACCTGGAAACATCGTTGGCACCGCAGCCGTCCGGTTCAAAGAACGTCAGGAGAACACAAGGTTATGTTTTGTTCAGAAAGCACAGTTTAATGTCACACACAAACACACAGCGGATGGAATCATTGCAGCCGGCATGCACATGGATGTCGCATCTTTTTTGGGTCACTCCGGGCAGCCAGCCAAGGAACGCAGTTATTTGATGTACTACAAAGCTCAGCAGGGCGAATGCTAACCCCTGCACCATCTCACATCTTCAGCGGTAAAACGCTCACTGTGAACACCTCAACTGGCCAAACAGCAAGAACAACTGCTTAAGCAGGCAAGCGGGCAAGGCTGCAACGCTGAATCCAAAGAGAGAGGAAATCTCACCACTGTATGTTTATTACAAATTTCATCCACATAGCTCAGAAGATACTTTAACTCAAACTTTTTCCAAACATCAAGATAGTTCAGTTATGTTCACCCTTAAAGTACAGTTTCAGGAGGTTGTGAGTGTAGTGTAGTATATCCCTTTGAATGTATTGGTTAGTTAATTACTTGAGGTTTTCAGCAAGTATTTCTTCAGTTTATGCTGTGGTAGCTCTTAAATATGTCAACAGAAGGTTTTGGGGACACCAGGGAAAGCAAGGGACTGTGAAATGTACTCATAGGCCAACAGGCTTTATGTTCACCGTCTACAAAAGGCCACACCCCCAACCAGTCAGCCAATAAGCCCATCCACTGCCAAGCAACAAGGCGCTCACCCCTCTAATTGACTGCTCAAAGCGACACCAGAAGCCCTGAATAAATTTAAAGACTCACATGTCCTGCAACAGCCATCCACATAGCTCTGAACAACACCGCCATTCTGCAAAGAAGATAGGAAAGAAATACTAAAAGTTTAATATATAAGAAAAAATATCAAACTGAGCAACTTTAGATAAAAAATTAGGCATCGTTAAACTCATACTTAGATATAGATTATAAGTAGCGGTCCTAACCTGAATACATTCTGTATCATTGAAAGGTGGGCAAACCACCCCAGAGGCAAGTATCACCGCTCCCACTGCAGTTTCCATGCAGTCGTAACGTGTGCAGTTCTCCACCCAGGAACTCCCTGCCTGCACACACAGTCAGAATTAGCACTGTTAAAGATTTGCTTTAATTGCACTTGGATGTGGATCTGTTCATTCTTACAGTGAAAAGCTCCGTTGTCCCGTTTTCATTAGTGAAAGTACAGGAGATATTTTTACAGGAACCACAGCACACCTGAGGGTCTGTAGATGGTACATACACCTGATGCTGAAAAGTTAAAGGAAAGGAGGACCAACAGAAAAAAGAATATAACAGGATGAGATGTGGCGCAAATGCCTCAGTTGAGATAAAACTTCAGGATTTTGCTCACATTTAAATACACTGAATACAGAGACAGTAGTCAAATGAAAATCTTGGTAATCTCCTCTTCAACCAAACTATAAATTGGAGATTGGGAGGGAAAGGAAAGCCTAACTCAAATAAAATATAGCTGTGATATGCAAACTGCTGAAAAGTTTTCACATAACTTCTTTTGCCATCTGTTTTAACTCTATTAGGCCACACATGAGATGCTATTAATTACTTTGGAGCTGACTCTTAGTAAAAGTTCAGTAAATGTAAAGGTTAATTATGGTAGCAATCAACTTCTGGTTTCAGTGAGTTCCCAGCTGAGAGAATAAGGGGCTATTTTTCACAGAGAGTCTGTTACTACCACTGTCAAATCAATACTTACAGGCTTTTCATGTAGTGCTTTTCTCCTTATGAAACTAACACAGGAAATTGCCTGATCAACGATTGATTGGATAAGAGAATATTGACCAATCAAGTGACCAGTCAAACCTGAGATTAAAGCTCCATTGGATACATACTGGTCCACATTTTTGGGAGCAGTTGACAGAGGTGATTTCCATGGCATAATAACCCGAGTCTGGATCTTTATGATGCAGGCACTGGACAGTGTAGCACAGTTCTCCCTCAAAGTACTGAACCAGAGACTGGCCTGGGCCCAGCACTGTCACCCCTTGGAAAAGACACACCTCTGCCTTCTCTGCACACACACAAACATAGAAGAAAAGATTACGCCGCATGCAAAAAGGTAACTATTAAAGCTGCTGAGCATTTTGGAAATAAAGTAGTGTTAAACAGAAAGGATTTCTGCAGAGACTCTGTTGTCACACTATTATCAGGTGTCTGTGTGCTTTCAGTCACGTTACACATACGGCATGTACGCTGAGGACAGCCACAGTTGGTGTTGCTGTCTGGAACCTCCATCAGCACCTCCCCCTGAGAGAAAAACAGATTGCTGACTTAACTGAATTTGCTCACTTTTTCCTCTTCCTTGCAGAAAAACCCGATTAGACAGTGACTTCTGATTCAGCTTTTTGCTGACTTACCACCTGACAGATGGGGAAAGAACTGTCCTCACATTGGCATTCTGGACGTGAAAGAAAAAAGTTGAAGAGGAAGGTAGTGTGAGGTTTACGCAAAGGGCATGACAGGCTTAGCAACTTCTGAGTTTACTGCAGTCATCAACACAGCAGTGAATTGACAAGTAATTATTTGGATGAGTGTGCATACGCGGGTGTGCATGTGAATGAATATGTGTGTGTTGTCGATTGTGTACCACAGTGATGCTGGGGGCAGCAATGCCCGGGAATGGCAGTTTGGACAAGAGAGAGACCAGGTGCACAGCTCACAGATGATTGAGGGCACAGATTGACATCACAGACTGCAATAAAAGGAACAAAATATGAATATTACTTGAAAGTCAGACAAAAACATACACACACACACACACATGAGCCTGCTCATGTAGTTTACCACAGTGGTACTGTGGACAGCAGCTGCTGGTGGTGTTCAGATCCACAGCCAGAATTTCTCCGTTCGAGCAAGTTGGAATGGGCTCGATACATGACTCACACACTGCTCAGAGAGAAAACAAACAAGAACATTCACAGATTTACTGCTGTAATTAAAGGGACCTCAAACTAGGCAGGCCTGTACACAGCAATTTAAACTCACCACACAGGTAAGAGTAGCAGCAGGACTTTTGCCCCCTGACCTCAACTAGAAACTGATCTTCCCTGCACTCTGGGGTAGACACAGGAGGGCACGCCATGGGGTCACACTCTGAGGAAGACCATTTAGTGAATGAAACTGTTTAATCCAAATGTTATATCTGACAGAAAGTTTATAAAATGTAATGATGAAAGTTTGTTCTTACCACAGCGGTACTCTGGACAGCAGGAAAGAGCGCTGTAACCGATCACTAGCCTGTTCCCATTATCACAAGGTGGAGCTTCACTATCACAGATGGTCATGTTGCAGTCTAACAAGTAGTGAAGGATTGCTCATTTAATGGGTATTACTTTATACTGATGAAAATGATTTTTGGTCTCTGAAATTGGTGTAAATTATGGTGGTATACTTTGCGAACTATTTGAGGACACACTTTTATTAAGCTAAACTCATTCATTCATTCATTCATTTATTTATTGTCATTGTCAGAGAACAATGAAATTGCGTTTGGGGCTTCCGTACAACCCATAAATAAAACAAAGAAGAAAATAATAAATACCCCTTAAAACCCAAGTGTAAATATTTAACCCAGTGTGACTCCAGTGCAATAAGACAATCCTTAACAACAACATGAGAACATGACAAGTAATGTTCATAAGAAATTCAGACAAAGACCTGAGAAACATGACAAAGTACAACAATGCAACCCGTTCAATATTATTGTACTGTGAGATATGATGTCAGATATGATAGTTATCTAAACATCTGGTGAAACATCATCAATGTCGTATCTCACTATAATAATATGCAAAATCTCTGTCTATGTGTTTGTTTGTTCCTTTGTCCACAAAGTCCTCGTAAAACATATGAAGTTGAGCAACCAGATTTGGCTCAGAGGTGGATTTTAGGCCTGTGGATTGTTTTTTTTATATCAGATATTATGATGTTGTCATATAAAAATGATACATTTTTATTTGTTTATTTATTTATTTTATTTCTGCACTTCTAACACCTTATTAAACACATCATTGAATTTCCATTTAAGAACAATAACAGGTTCAAAAGGAGAATTATGCATGATATGCTATGATGCCATCTCGTTGCCTGGCAACCCTCTAGGCTAAATTTACCGGTACCTGCTTTAGCCTTTCATAATACTTTATGCACCTACTGTTGTAGGTGCATAAAGTATTATGAAAGCATGCTATCCTATCAACAATAATAACTCATTTATATCCACAAAAAGCTTAATTATACGCCTAGCAACCATGTAGCAACTGATAATATTGCCCCATTTTATCATTTATAAAACATCTCCCACAACTAGTTTTTTACTTTTCTCAATGTGATTAAGTATATCTGCTAGCCAACAGTACAACCAGACAAAACAATACTGTAGCATGGTCATGTACTAGTTAGTTACTAGTAAAAAAGAAAAAGGTAAAACCTAAAGATGAATCAAAGATAAAAGATAAACGGGGACAGTTGCAACTCACCACAGATCTTCTTTGGGCAGCAGGCTCCTTCTTCCAGCACATCCAGCACATACTCTCCCTCTCTCTCACACAGTGGAGTAGGCACGGCGCTGCAGTCTGGTTCCACAGCCACCACAGAGCCATTTTCCATACACTTGTAGAGACAGCAGCTCCGAGCAGAGCCATTCCACACCTCGCCTGGGGCCCGGGGGTTACCCTCATTATCTGTGCACACTGGATACAGCAGAACCAAACAAAAACAATAACAAACTTACGCAGCATCTTAGACATTGCAGTGTTCATCACAAGGGCAAGTAATAACTCACCACAACGGTCCTCGGTTACACAGTAAGGTGAATCAGCACGGTGCAGGATAGTTCCACTGCGGCACACACACTCTTCTCTGATGAAGGAACAGGTAGTCTCCTCGTAGTAATCTCTGTTTAGACAAGTGCGGCTGGTGCAAGTGCTCACACATGGCTGATACTCCTTACCAGGGGGACACCGGAGTGCTGCAAGATTACAATGCATGAGAAAACAAAAACCATGAATGAGTTCATCTGAGTGAGTATGTCATTTTTTATGCTGTGTCTCCTTACGGCAGAAGTTGTGTCGTCTCCAGTTGATGCAGACTTGATGTGTGTAGCAGACCGCCACGTAGGCTGCCAAGAAGTCACACTGGTGGTCCTTGTAATGAAGGTCACCTGCCCAAATGATGTCACAGAACTGCTCCGGAGGCACCTGAAAAAAACACAAGCAGGGCATGAAAGGGTGAGTGGGTTTTTAATCAACAAACCACATATCGTGTCACGGCACTGGGTCTGTTGACCCAGTGTTTGGGTTTTTGGTTTAACTTATACTCCTTGAATGGTGGTTTTCTGTTTGTATTGTATTTATAGTTCTTAGTTTTGGGTTTCTGTTCTGTTTCTGTGCCTCCTCTGTGTTCTTGGTGAAGGTTTAATTCTGTTCTCCGTATGTTGTATGTTTAGTATTAGTTATCTGTCTTTATGTCTTCCCTGTGTCCCATGTCTTGTTACTTTTGTCTCTGTTCTTCATGTTCCCTCTGTTCCAGAGTCTGTCATGTTTCCACGTCTGTGTAGTCTGCGTCTTTGGCTCGTGCTTCCTGTTTTACTTTGACAGTCTATGTCCTATGTCAGTGTATTCTTCGTTGTTTCTGTTGTCTCATTATGTCACATTCCCTCGTTACTCCCTGGTGTATTTAAGCCCTGTGTTTTCCTCTGTTGGTTGTCGCGTTGTACTCGTACCCTCACAATGCTGTGTGCGGTCTCAGTGCTACCGGTTTCCTAGTTTTTTCAGTTCCTTGTTTCCATGTTCAGGGTTTTGGTTGGCTTTCATGAGTTTATTTAATGGAGTGTTTTTCCCAGCAATAAAGCTGCCGTTTTAAGTTATGTTTCCATGTTCCAGTCCTGCATTTGTGTCTTCCCTTTTGCCTGCCACAGCACACACCTTGGCATATCCTCACATTTGGTATTTTTGCATGATGAATACTTGAAATAACAAAGCTTTTTCAAAATTGCCTTAGCTTTTCCTTTTGACCAGCAAATCAGCAAATGGACTGGTTCTTACATAGCACTTTTCTACTCCTCATTCAAAGCACAAGAAGTCTCATTCAGCCATTCATACAAGCAGCTTTTTCTAAGTCTAAGTGCTTTCACACTCCAGTGACCGTATCAGAAGCAACTTCAGGTTCACTATCTTGCCAAAAGACACTTTGGGATGCTGACTTGAGCAACCAGGAATCGAACAACCATCTTTCCAATTAGTAGATGACCTGCTCTGCTTCATGGGCCACTGCAACCCCATTTACTCTCCTGCTACCGTTTTTAATGCAAAAGGCAAATGACAAAGTAACTTAGCACATTCACTACAGTCAAGGTTTTGAAAGCACTGCTGGTTACCTTGCCGTGGCATGGTGTGAAAGCGCTTTGGTAAAGCATAGAGAGACAGGTGGAGCAGTCGCCAGTGGTGCAGTTGTCTCCGACCCTGCGTGTGTGTTCGGTCTCATCGGTGGTGTGGACTCTCCATGCCTGTAGGAAGATCATCATGTCTCCCAACTCTCTCACCACTGTGCCATTGGGCAGTTTCAGGTCATCTTCTGGGTTCCCATCGCAGCAACCTGGCATAGTGGACAGACAGGTTTGTGTGTGTATGTATGTGTGTGTGTGTACAGCAAATGAGCAATAAAAATGTCAAGTGACATGGTGTCTGCCTAATTAAACCAAATAGCTCTCGACATCTCAAATTGTCATATCCCATAATGATTCAAGTCAAAAAATGCTGCAGTTTAGACATTAAACCTTAAAGGGCCTAAAGATGGCACTTAGATAAAAGAGGCTGATGTTGGTGCTGATGTAGTCAAAGCCAGTGGGTATGTGTGTGTATGGGTGCATGTATATGACTGCTCACCACACAGGCCTCGAGTGGGCACAGATGTATTATTAGGAGCAATATACTGTAGCACCATAATGCCCGTGCTATGATACCACTGTATACTGATCCCGCCAGGTGTGTGGATAAGGTACATGCTTCCTGTATCTTCCACATAAAGGGACTGACGTGAGAACGGAAGTCTAGCAGGTCTGTAATTTACTGTAACCTAGAGACCAATATAAAGAATGCAAGCATATTATTTATGTAGGCTAAATTGAATATGTCTTGGGATTAAAGCTGGTAAAAATAATGACCTTCCGATCGAGTCGGTTGATTATAATTCTGTAGAAAGAGGTAGTAATGTTCAGCTTCTTAAAACAAAGTCCAGATGTTCCACCTGTAGGGCTCTGCAGGAAACATTAAAGAGTAGTCATAATGAGATAATAATACAACAGCTTTGATGCAAGTATAACTGCAGGGAATAACACGGAAGAATTGAAGCTGTACTCACAGTTCGTCTGATGGAATTCACACTCTGAAAAAACGTCAATGTAAGCCATTAACATCTGCTTTTTAGTATATTAGACTTAATTGCATTTACTTTATATAATACCTGACTAGTTGGACATTTCTCCACAGTGCCAATAATAGTCTCTCTGGGCAGGTTAACCAAGATGTAGGAGCCATTGTCGTACAAGGCTACATTATTACCATCAAATGTGATCACACGCAGGTCTGACATTACAGTGCAGCGACCTGTGAAAGCCAAACAGATTATCAAGGCAAAAGAAAACTTTCATACCATTTCATACCAAGTTATTTTAGTGCATATAGAAAAACTTACACGGGCACTGCCACTGCGGACAGCAGGGGTCTGTGTTAACCAGGATAGGCATGCCCAGCAGACTGCACTGAGGTTGGGTGGTGTTGTAGCGACAGTGAAGAGAAGAGTTGTGAAGCAGCAGCTCTCCATTAAAACAGATCAGCTCAACACACTCATCAATGCGATAGGAGTATGGGGGCTGTGGATGCAAATATACACGTTCTGTTTTTAAAAGCTGAGCTGGCTTAAACTTCATTATCATCATCAAACACACATATTTAATTTCTACATAATGATTTATCTGTTTTTTCTTTCAGCCCAACCCATTATTGCTTAGAATACAGTATGTGTATGCAGATTAACTATGCATTATTCTGCATAGCAGGCAGCACTGTGGCACGGTGGTTAGCACTGTGGCACGGTGGTTAGCACTGTGGCACGGTGGTTAGCACTGTGGCACGGTGGTTAGCACTGTGGCACGGTGGTTAGCACTGTGGCACGGTGGTTAGCACTGTGGCACGGTGGTTAGCACTGTGGCACGGTGGTTAGCACTGTGGCACGGTGGTTAGCACTGTTGCTGCACAGCAAGAAGGTCCTGAGTTCAATTCCACCATCAGGCCAGGGTCTTTCTGTGTGGAGTTTGCATGTTCTCCCTGGGTGCTCTGGCTTCCTCCCACAGTCCAAACACATGCACTTACCATGTCTTAGGTTAATCGATCAATCAAAATTGCTCATAGGTGTGAATGTGAGTGCAAATGGTTGTCTGTCCCTGTGTGTTAGCCCAGCAACAGACTGGGCCTGCGACCCTGAAAAGGGCAGAAGTGAATGGATATTCTGCATAGCAATAATGATGAAAATGAGTTTTCAGTAGTCATTTAAAAGAAATAATGGAGTGAGCCGACCTGACCGACTAAGGAAGACTGTTCCACGGTTGGGCCCAACAACCTCAAAAGCACGATCACCTCCAGTTTTAAAATCAGAGCGAGGGACAGTTAGGAGGCTCTGGTTAGAGGATCAGAGAGGCCGGCAGCTCTGATAAGGTTTCAGAAGCTCTGCTATATAAGCAGGGACTTCTCCATGTAAAGCTTTATATGCTAGTAATAGAATTTTAAAGCTGATTCTGAGTTTCACTGGAAGTCAGTGAAAGGCCACAAGAATAGGTGTGATATGTGACTGGCGCACAGGTAATGCAGAAATGTTGCCTTTATGGTACGAGGACCGATCAAGCCTTTCTGAAATGAAAGGCTCATTGTGAGTCAGAAAGCATTTCTTAATTTTTAATAGTAGGTATAATTTGTTTTGACACATAACGGTATGAACAGTAGCACCAGCATCAATTTAAAAAAACACGACTGAATTTCACTGGTTTTAGAGAGCTAGTATTGTGGATGCTTACTGTGACACTTATTTTACTACAAGATTACAACAGAACTATTAAAGATGTCAACAGCAACCTGGACTCTTCGTAGCATTTTGCTTATATTTTAAAGCCTATTCATACTAAATAATCATGTAAGGAATCTATGATGATTTAAGTAATCATTTAAATTGCTACCATGATTTCTAAAGTTTAACAAGGATGGGTATTTTCATGCACGTTTATATTTGTGCATATATAATAAACTAAAACAAAAGACTTACTGTACAGGGAATAGTGGGCAAAAGGAAAGGGTGAGTGGTTGATGTTTCCTCTGTTACAGGAATGGTTGCAGGACTTGTGACTATCTCTGTAGTTACAGGCTCAGTGGTGGGCTCGATGGTTGTTGGAGGGGGTGCTGTAGTTGTTGGAGTGTCTGTTGGAGTGGTGGCCTCTGTGGCGACAGTCGTATCTGCTGGAGGAGGTTGAGGAGTGGTTGTGGATTTGGTAGTGGTTTCAGGTTCAAAAGTAGCTGAGGTGGAGGTAGTTGTAACAACTGTAGTGGGTGGTAAGGTGGGGGATGTTGGATGAGGCGGGGATGTGGATGGTGCGGTAATGGTGGTGGAGGTAGGAATTGAGGGTGAGGTATGGGAGGGACGAGAAGTAGTGGAGGGGGCTGTAGTGGCTCCAGTGGGTACAGTGGAAGGCGTTGCAGAGGTAACTGTTGTAGTCACCGTAGTAGTTTGCGTTTGAGTGGGGGTTGTTTCAGTTGTCCTGAGAGTGGTGCTTTCTGTCGGGGTTGTGGGAGTGAGAGTAGTTGAAACAATAGTGGTGGGAGTAGCAGATGGAGACGTGGATGAAGTTGGGGTGAGCAGAGTGGTGACACGCTCAGTGGCTAATGTTGTGCTGGGAGTAGTAGCAGGAGTGGTGGTGGTAGAAGTGGCAGTGGTTGTTGTGGACCTGATAGTAGTGGAGGTGGTAGTGGTGGCTCTAGTAGTGGTGGTGGTTGTTGTCGGCCTTGTGGTGGTAGTGGTGGTGGTGGTAGTAGAAGTTGTTGTTGTAGTCGTAGGTATTGGCAGTGGTGCTGTAGTAGTCCTGTTAGACCGCGTCACATATGCAAACGGGGTTGGAGTTGGGGGAAGAGACACACCTGGAGAAGACGTTTATTATAACAGGCAAATATTTTCAATTGAAAATGATTAAAACCATCGTCATATACAGAGCAAACCAAGAAAAAATATAAACTTGGCACAAAAGTAAGGACATTTATGTCTGATTGATTATTTCTTTGTCATAATCCTGCTTCTTGGCAATAAACCTTACACTGTTGAATTGCTTGTTTATTTCCACTTAAATGGTGCCACAAAATGCATTTTTGAGTTGAGTAGCAGTGTTGAGTATGTCGGTTCAAAAACTTTGGTGTGGTTTATTTTATTGGGTGTTTGAAGTGTGAAGTAATAAGACATATTGGCAATTTAACCATTTTTTCAGTAGCATGTGGAAGAACCATATACAGCCAAGTAATGCTGCAGCTTGGTTGTTGTCTTATGGCATGGGACCAATCCAGATCAGTCAAACATGGCATGCTTGCAGTAGACACCAACTGACAGCTGTAGTACGGTCCATGCTGCTGCTCAATTCACAAATGTATTTTCCTTACAATTAAGAGAAATAAAAAGGCTTTCCAAAATATAAGATTTTTTATAAGTGCTGTTACAGCTAAGCAATAACTTACCAAACATAAATCTCCTTGCTTTTTGTACTAAGTTTATTTTTTGGTATATGAGAAAACCATATCTTTTTTCTTTCTTTTTTTTTACAGCAACTTAAAATAAAAATGGCTGTACTCACAGTCCTCTGTGTAGACACATCTTCTAGTGACTTCATCAAGGACCATGTTCTTTGGACATCGTGGAAAGCAACCTTCTACACTGTAAAATACAAAACTACTTCAATACTTGCGTCGAGCACACATTATGCTGATTTTATTATTGCTTTTTAATTAGCCAAGCCTCTTACGGAGGAAGAAACTGGCAGCGTGTAGCATCTGGGTCACTGCACGTGGGGACACAAGGACTTGCACAGGACTGGTAGCGCCACTCACACATCATACGGTAAGGTATTACAAAAGTGCTCTCTGCAAGAAGAGAGGAAACATACCTTATTAGTCAGCATTTGTATGTACAGCATGCATCTATAAAAGGTATACAGTGGCTCCAAAAAGTTATTTGGACAAGTAAAAAGAGCTAAATTCATACGGAAAATATGGATTTACATCACATTACGGGCTCAGGCAAGTTCAGGTACAGCTGTCTTGATTTTTAGCTTATGAATGGTTTCTATTCATAAGATAATATTTAAGCTGAGTTGTCCTTGCTGCTTTTTATCACCTGTTTCTGATTTGATTTTGCACAGAGCCATGCAGACCAATCTGCAGCTGGTGTTCCTGTGTCTGCTTCTCTTCTCACGGATGTTTAACAATATATATTCAAAGTGTTCCTGTGTGCAAGCAAATGATGCTTGAATTTTTCTTCACATTTTAATTGATGTTCAACCAACAAGTTTCAAGGTGATTTTGAAATGTAACAAATTTATTAAGTCAGTTGCTCATCAGTTCAAACATATGCCTCTAGCAATGCAACCAATGGTGGAGTTTAGCTCATCACATTAGGAATGGGCATGGTCCACTAAGTTTAACAATCAGAACCTGTCCAGCTTGCCATTTAGAGCACTGTGTTCATGCTTTCTCCCTCCTTGTGATTTATTTATTTATTTTAATAGAAACCTTCTCGTTAAATTGTCCTAAATGCATTTTATGGTTTAAATACTAGTTTATCTAACATTTTATAAAAAAAAAGAACTGGGTCATTCTGATATGTTTTTGGGGCCACTGTATATATGCGTGTGTTTCTGACCCTCCAGTGTGAAGCTGCTGCTGGCTTTGAAGCCCTGTGAGGTGTCGTATCTCTGGGCTCGTGCAGCAGTGCGTGTGAGTGTCAAAAAAACTCCGGGCTGGGCCACAAGCTCAAATGATGTGTGACCTGGGAGAATCAGCCCCTGGTGCTGGATAAAGGTTGCTCTACGACTGAACTCCACCCCTCGACTCCACTGCTCCAACTGCAGACGGCTGCGCCCTGACACAACAAGGAAGTAGTTGGGTCTCTCTGCAGACTCCAGCGACACCATGGGAACACCTACAAATAGTCGTAATCATAATCAAAGTAATTTATGCAGAAAATAAACACATATCAATGTATAATAATAATAATAATAATGCAGATGCTCACGTGATGTTCTGTCCTTCTGCAATCCTGCTGTGATCATGAAGTTGAACAGTAGACCTGGGGCAGGCAACTGCCCTGGTCTTTCTCTTACCAGGGGAAAAACAGAGCTGCTGGTACGATTCACTCCAAACATGGTGTCTTTATAGACTGCACTCACCAAGGAAAATGGGCCATCGCCTAGCTCTGTGATGTGAGAGAGCGAAAGAGGAAATGAATGATAAGATGGCAGGGAATAAGAGTAAGGTTTACAAATCTGGTAGAAGATTCTCAGTTAAACATACCTTGATTGTAGTACTCGCAATCATAGGCTGAAAGACAGTCCAGAAGAGTAAAATGTAAGATATAACAGAAGAATTATTTAATCTTGTGAAAAATGGCAAAATATTGACTGATGCAAAGAGTGACTACAGAAAATGGGTCAAAGAGGTAAGCAAAGGTCACGTCCCTGACCCACACAGCAGAAGCCTGTATTGTATTTGTCTGTCTGTGTATGTATGTACTCACGACAGACAGAAGGTGATCTCCAGTGAATTGTGACCCCCTGCTGACAGCATTTGTATGCGTATGCAGCGATGGACGTGCAGAGACACTCACAGTCTCCCCCACGGTTACAATTGCAAGTGTCTGTTAGGCAGTTCCTGTAGAACCAGGCCACATCAACCTGAAAGGGTACACACAGAAAGATATCCACACAAACAATCATGAAATGAACGAGGCCAAATCTCGCTGGGAGAAACTGAGGGAGGTCTTATTTTTCGGGGGGGGGGGGGGGGGGGGGGGGGGGGGGGAGTTGTTTTAAATAATTCAGACAGGAAAGACCGATGATATCGGGACAAAGAAATGTGGGTCAACCTCTGGTGCAGAAGGTATCAGATGAACTCTATGACAAACTATGCATCAGCAATGAGTTGGTGTGGCCAAAGGGAAGGTTAACTCTGTCTTTGACACTGGCTACTATGATGTACATGAACAGGAGCAAATAATACTTTTCTGTATTACTATAATTTTAGAAAATATAACAAGTAGAGACGTGTGCTGCAACCAGGTTGGAGCAACAAGGTTACAATTAATATTCAGATGTTAGCATTTTACTAGAATGTTATTATGAAACACATTTAATAAGCCCTTTCTGTGCCCCTGATGCATATTATTATTTCTCTTCTTGTAAAATTTTATTTTCAACAACACTAACAACAATAAATTTGTCACTTTTACCCCAGTGCTTGTCAGAGGCTAATAACAAGCAGGTACATGTTTAACAGGACATGTGAATCATATTTTGTCCTATAATTTGTAAACATCTGTCACATTATCAGCGTAGACAGAGACAGATTTCAAAGTTGTGAATGGTTATTGTTATATTCTGGAACTGATAAGGTATTGATACCACTGATTGGTATCAAACCTCCAGGAACTGCCTGCATTCTCTAATCACATGATGCCGGGCATGCTTTTGCACCGGAGGAACCCAGGACCCACTGCACCAGCGTAACGTCGGACGATATCAAGGATTTCACCTTGATATCTTATGGCAGTCAGGATGCCATTGCTTAGCCTGTAGAGGTATGTGTGTCTCTCCTAATTCTGGTATTCTATGGCAAATCAGGCTCCACATTGCCAGGCCGTGAGCACATGGCCAACTAGACAAGGTTAGGGTGTTAGGCATAAAAGTGTTCCTTTTTTCGGAATTTTAAAGAGCAGTATATTTACTTCGTATCTGTCCCAGTGATGAGGGTTTTTTTTGTTTTTGTTTGTATTTTAGTTGTTGTCTATTTTTAGAATTGTTTGTAGAAGTGGTCTCGACAGTGTTTGTGTTATGCATTCCTGTCTTATACCACGTTTATGCTTTGGTCCCTTTTGTCTCCTTGTCTCCTATTATCTCCTATATTGTTTAGTGTTGGTAAGAGCATCTGATTTCCTGTTTTACATTGAACGTTTTTGTTTCCTCTGTGTTTTATCCGCCTTTCCTTGATTCCTTGATTGTTTTCATCCATTGTTAATTGTGTTCACCTGTGTCCCTCTAACCCCTGTTGATTAGATGTCTTTACTCTTTGGGATTGTTATTGTTTGGTTTCTACTTGCATCAGCCAATAAAATGCTCATTTTCATATAATTAGTGGTTTCGTGTGTCTACATTTGGGTACTGCACACTACATCAACAGACCAGCTGTGACAGCCTTACTATTAAAGACTGAATGCTAGCTCAACACTAACATGAGTTAAAACTCACTGGGCCTGGATCTAGCTGTACAGAAATATTTCCAAAGTTAGCTCAGTACTGCCTTGGGATATTAATGTTTTTATTTATCCTTGCCTTAATTACTGCAAATCTAGATTTGTATCTTAAAGCATTTACTGAAAATCATTTGGTTCAGAATGAGGCAGTGAGGCACATATATGATACTAAATGAGAAGAACACATTACCCTATTCTTGCTGAATTGCACAGACTGACATGCTTTATATGAATATATGCTTCATAATTTAGTTCAGTTCTGCTTTTAACATTAAAAGCATGCCATGGCATAGCAGAGTCTTGTATATCTGAACTCATCACCCTGTATTCTCCACTACGACCACTCATATCTTTTGACCGACTGCACTTAATTATCCCACCATCGAAACTGAGAACAAAGAGGAACTGTGCTTCTGACATTTTAAATCCTGCTCTGTGGGATTGCCTCCTGCTTATTATCAGGTCTGCTGTGTCTGTACCATATTTAAAAATGTATTGATTTACATTTTTATAGTCTTCTGTCTGCAAGCATGATTCTTTTTCTGTTGAGAATTCGTTGTAATCTATATTTTTTGCTTTTGATCAATTAATACATTAAACTGTTGTTTCCTCAAATAAATCTGTTTTAGTGCAAAAGAATACAAACATACTTTAAATAAGTGCTAAAAAAAAGTAGCAGGAATTCAGAAATATCTCAAAGGAATATACTACTAAATGATGTTCCTCTAAAGGTTGCTTCAAGGGAACGTATTTGTCTTCACTGGACAACTATGGCAAACAGAACATGACAAGAACGTGAATCAGATCAGATCAAAGAGGGCACATTAAGTTTAATAAGAAAAATGAATTTATTGCAAAGAATATAAGACAGAGAGAAATTTGTTTGAATACAGACATGTTCAAAGATTGACTTTTGCTTTTTTATGATAATCTCTACTGAACCTCTTAGTTAATTCTAAATGTATGTATTTTCTGAAATGTAGTTTAAGCAATGAAGTGAAATGGACTCTCCACTGGTTGATAGTGATGGCTAAAAAACTGTACATAAAAACATGGCTCCATCTACTGGTCATAAATTGAAATATAACACTATAATAAACACTAGGTGTGCCCTATTTGAATTTGAGTGGCAAGCTTGTGAATCTCTTTAAAGAGTGTGTTTACCAGGATTAGTTAAGAGTTGTTCCTATAACCCCTTATTAATCCCTATAGCTCCCTTTTTCAAATGATATAACCTTTTCATAGCTGCAGTCTCTCTGTACACAGGTTTCTGTGTTTGTGTGTGTTTATATGTGTCACTTGAATGGCACTTACAACATTGTGACAAGGTGCAAAGACATCGCTGTAGAGGAGAGCGCACTCTCTTTTGGCGTACGGCTGTCTCCCTAAGTCCCCTTCACATGGTCGCTCAAGTACATAGTCGCTTTCACACTAAAATACAGAAAACACACACACACAGAAAGCGATCAAGTGTCTGATTACTCTTAAATATCACGGTGTACTCGAGGGAGACGGGCACAGGGAGCAGGGAGGTAGAGAGGTAGTGAGTTTGAGGGTGATGGACAAAGACAGAAAGAGAAAAGAGGGCAAAAGAAGAATCAATGAAGGGGAGTAGAGGAAATGAGCTGACTCATACCTGTCCCAGGGCCCAGCTATCGCCGAATGTCTGTGCATTACTGACTTCCATGTGGCTGGAGGTGGTCATATCATTCGCTGTCACACTGTCAAAATTTCCACATAACCCACTGAGAAGACCCTGGAGCGAAAAAGCAGACAACTTGTCATATTTTTCTTATAACAACACTTCGAATTTCAGATGTGCTACTAGTACATGCCTTCCACTGAGGTCCAGCTCTGATGTGCACAGTCGTCTTGCGGTCCCAAAGGATGGTCAGGTCCTGATTTGAGAAGTGGATGACAGTGTAGTAGCCGGCTTTCCAGAGCTCAAACTCTGACCCTCGACCAACAACAGTGGAAGGGCTCTAACACAAAATAAACCAGGTAGCGTGACATCAGCAGGATTCACTGGATTTTACTGAAATATTTCAGCTTGTTACTGTGTTTGTATTATCCATACAAGGTTGCCAGAATTGTCAGTGAAGTAGATCTTGGTAAGTCCCACGTGAATGACCAGGATTTTCATGCACACAATGCCGCTCTCATAGCAGTCTTTGTTTTGGGCAACAATGGATACCTCGGTCTCTCCTGCACTCTGATGAGAGGAGAAGGCAAAATATTACTACTGTAAGGAAAGTTGTGTTTTTTTTAGCAAACACAACAAAATACTTTTGTTGTGTTTTTTGTCTGTTCAAAATTTTCCTCACTAAAGCCACAGCAGTCAGAAAGCAAATATCTAAACACCACGTGCTAGACTCAGAGATGGAATCTCATTCTACCTGTTCAGGAAACATCATCATCCTGGACACATGAGAAGTGACAAAAAGAGGAAACAACTGTAGACTATTAAAGTACAGTTTTGACCAACTTCCCCATTCTTTTCAGGTCTGCATGGTGGCAGGCGGCCTGCGAGCTCTGAATGTCTGTTCTGCTAATTCTAATTCTATATCCCTGGGAGCGCAGGAGCCCTGGGGTTTGAAGTGAACACTGGTCTCTTTGTGTCACTACAGCTTTGCGCAGCGTCTGCTAGCATTACAGTGGTCCCAACCCACCGACACAAACACACACATACATGCCTTAATCGGCTCTAATTAAAACCCAAACTCCAAGATTAGAAACCAGCTTGGATCTTCTTTCCCAGATCCATATCAGTGTTGGCTAGGAATTGTTAAGGATGCTCCTCCTTTGCCCTTAAACGCAATCAATCACACAAACTTCTCTGGCACAGGTTAGCACAGTCTCTATCAGACAATCCCCACTGACATTCCAGTGCCAAAAATGAATCCATAAATTTGTCACTGGAAGCAAATTATATAATTTTACACCTTTATTAGTTTTTTTTTGTGCTAACTAGAAAGTTGTTATATAAATCCACACAGCCAGCCTACTCACTTTGAGCAAGTAGACCTGACAGTCAGAGTGGTAGTCATACTCGAGGCCATCAAAGGTGTGGTAGTGCCTGTCGCTGTAAACAGTACACACAGCTGGACACGGGGAGTAGCTGCAGTTAAAATAGCCACGGTGACACACGCTAAAGGGATGGACAGGTGGGTGCATAAGAGAAGAGCAAAAACAAAGCAGAGGTGGGACAAAAGACAAACTTTCTTTTGTAACTGCTTTGAGAATCAGTTGTTTGGAGATGATTGACAACCTTATAAGGAACCTCATTATTACTTTGTAAATAATACAGAGGCAGGAAAGGTGTTTACCATTTGTAGCATGGTGTTTCCACAGTTTCTCCAGGCAGGTACTCAAGTCCAAGCCAGGAACAAGGGCAATTTTCTGGATAATAACATTCCCCCTGGTGCAGCACCAGCCTTCATGGGTAAAACAAAAGTAGGTGGTACAAAGCATGCGAACACTTAAACACTCAAACCCCATATCTGTGTTTGTCTCTGTGTTGCAATTAACACTTTAGCTTTTAGGCCTGGAGATCAAATCTCTTTTTGGAAAAAATGGTGGAGAAAATACATAAACACAAGATTCAACAGTTCAAACACAAACTCAAAACAATCAGTCATCTCCCCACTAATTAAAACAGTCACAATTATTAGAAATATAAACTCTAACAGGAATTAGTGTTCCTAAATTTAAGCTGCATTGAAGGTTTTTTTCCAGTATTATGGTGACAGTACTGAAAACCAGTCTTTCCCTGGACATGAGCTTTCAGAGTACTTTGTGCTCTGGTTGCTGAATATCGGCAAAAATCTTGTAAGTGAAATTAAGACACATATATGCTGATGCCTGCAAGATGCTTCTTTTCACACAGTCCACAGTGGTGAGTGCAACCCATGCCAATGGCAAATGGTCCTGGGGTAGGTGAAAGGTGTTTTAACTACGTTAAGGTACCACTTTTTGTGTTTCAATGTAACTATCCTAACACGGGTAAAGCAGGGATTACAATTAGTATTAAAATTAACAAAAAAAAGTGACTGACTAACAGGTAGGAGGCCACTAAAAACAAACGAACAAATACCTATACATTCTCATGTTATTTTGAAAATAGTCACTAAGTCTTTGTATTACCCAGAAGGGCAGACACAGCCAGGTATGCATGGTGTACTGGGTGGGCACGTCAGGTTCAACATCAGGTTGCGGCAGGTTGGTGCACAGGCCACTCCTCCCCTCTGCTCAGTGCAGCTGTGGTACACTTTCCCCTCTGCACACTCCCCGACTTCTATACTATCTGGCTCTATGATGTTGATGCACGCGCGCGCACACACACACACACACACACACACACACACACACACACACACACACACACACACACACACACACACACACACACACACAAGAAAATCGATGCCCTAGTTGCCATAAACACCAATTGCAACATCAAGTCATGGGAAACAAGCCACAGCTACAGACATAAGGCTCTTGATTTCAGCAAGAGGGACATAGCCTGAAATGCCACTTTGTTACTGGAACGGATGAAAGCAGGAACTGAAGGGAGGAGGGGGGAGTGCAGAGAGGTTACCTTTTTCCTCTGGCACACACTCCATCTTCCCATTTCTGCACAGGCTGATGGTGGAGACAGGAAGGGAGAGAAAAAGGGGCGAGTGTTTGGGAAAGAGAATAATGTTATCAAACACAAGGTCAGTTTAAGTGCTCTACATCTCATTTGACAATCACTCAAGCTTAAACTGCTTTCTCAAATGGATCATGGTGTGTGCCAGTATGTTGCACTGTGTGCAGTTTGAAGAGCAAGAAGAGTGGGTTTTCAATTTTCAGTGCAGCTTACGGTCAGCTGTGACTCACCAGGGCCCAGAGGCACTGAAGGTCACCTCTCCTGGTTGTGACACCCCACCCATGGAATAACAGTGACACTGCGACCTGAGGAGAAAGTCATGAGAATATTTTGATTACATTTTTTAATGATGATGCTTTTTGTGTTTAAGTGCTTTGTGTGCCATTGTATGTCCTTTCTGGCCAAATGGCAACTGATACCCATTAGTAAGTAAGGATGATGTATGAGGTGCTTAAGGCTTACAGCTGCACACAGCGCTGGCGCACATCATCATAAAAACTGCCGTCTGGACAGCCGCATCCCTCGGCACAATCATCAGGGGTACATGTCTCATTGCTGGACATTGCCCGACAGGACCGGCCACAAGACGACACGCACGAGTGGTACATCATTCCACCAAGACACACCACTCCTGTATATCACACACAGAGAATAGTACAAATTTGTTTTTCTGGGGTAAATTACAGTCTTCTGCAATCCCTTTACAATGCCTACATTTTGGGGCAGTGTACACTTAAATCTCATATCAATAAGAAGAAAAATCACAAAGGCACAAATTAATGTCTAAAAAAAATCCAGACTATGGAAACTTACCACACTCAGAGACTTGTGATCTGAAATTAATGTTGACTCCATGTTTGGAGCAAAGGTAAGCGTAATGAGCCAGTGCAGTGCACAAACAGCTGCTCCCACAGCGGCAGGCCTGATAGCGGCACTGCTGCTGGTAGATGTTTGGACTGATGTAGCCATGGCACGGAGCAAACACAGTGCCCAAAAGCACCTCACACTGGGATGCGTAGAATACTACAAGACACATAAGCCCACACGAAACTTAACACATCCTCATAGTTCCTTTGACAAGATAGATTGCCTGCAGCTAACACTTGAGCAATTCATAATTCAAACCAGAAAGCAGTAATGTTAGAATGCATAGTACAATCTGGGATTCAAACCCCTAAAGTTTTGCCTTAATCCTTTTCTTTCTTCATATTTTTTCATTAAGGCTAAAATGAAAGAATAATAACCAAATCCACAGTAATTGAAACTATTACCGTTGTGCTGATTCATCTCACATGGGTCTGTAATAGGTAGATTAACTGGAGCAACACAGGCAGATGACACCTTCCAAGCACTGGCATGAAGCTGCGGAGTGCCCTCTATCATACCCGCTGGAGACCTACCCCCCACAAAAATATTCTCAGCAAAAGTCACATTTTCAACACTGATGTATAAGTGGGAAGTACATGCTCACAGGAAATCATCTCGTAGATTTCCATTGTAGGTTCCACAGAGTCCCAGCGTCTGTCCGCGCCACTGGCTGTCAAGCTGCACATAGACCCTTCCGCCTCGACCGTCATAATGCAGCCTGAAACCAATCCCAGTCTTCAGCTGTGTGAACACAGAGGTCAGCTTCCGCACCTCGACTGCATCTGTATGTCAGGAAGAAGTTTTAAAATCGAATCAATTGGTTGTTTTTTTTTAACTATTTCTAGCAATGTATTTACATGTACCATTTGATATTGTGTGTGTGTGTGTGTGTGTGTGTGTGTGTGTGTGTGTGTGTGTGTGTGTGTGTGTGTGTGTGTGTGCATCGTGTGATTCCTACCATCGACATATGGCAGGGCAGGCGCTGGGTTTACACCAATTATCACCTCCCCCTCTCTTGTCAAAGTGATTTGGCGACTTACATCTTCATCCAGCACTACTGTCACTGACTGAATACACACCTGCTGCTGTTGACACACATTTATACGGAAGGGGCAGTTATATCTGGATTAAAGGAACACTGCAGGCTTGTTAGGTGTGTGCAAAAGTAGTTGTGTGTGCTACCTCTGCACAAGTAGTATATTGTAGTGTGATGGTGAATCTGCTGCTGCTGCGGCTCTTTGCCAGGACATACTGACACGCCCCTGGCTGGAGAAACATCCTTCCGTCAAACGTCGTCACAAACACGTCCCCAACCACTGAACATTCAACTAAGAAGAGACAAAGAGAAGAGTGTTTTTGTTTTTTAAATCTGGATGCATTATTTCTTCTTTGGCTGTCTTCGATGGGATTCTCACCTGTGCAGTTATTCTCAGTGCAGTTCCACACACCACCCATGCACACACTGAAAAAACAAAACAGAAACAGTTAGCAACACGTTGGCTGTGCTATATTCTCACACAGTAACAGTTTTCCACACTCACCAGACACTGCATCCCTGTTGTAGCACCTGTCCTTGTACATATGACGTTCCATGATAAACACATGGACACTGAGAGGCAGCAATGCATGTTCCATTCTGCAGGATGAGACCTGCATGCAAGGATCTGAGATCAGTCAACAATTTCAGAGACATTAAAAAAATTTGGGGGGGTTCTTTGAATACCATCAGGACAGTAGCAGCCATCCAGACAATGCAGGTTGGTTCCCAGGCATTCTTTCTCAAATGTACAGGTAGGTGGACAGCAGCTGATACAGTCTCTATACACAAAACTCTCCTCACAGCCGTCATCTGAGCATAAACACAAACAACTGGCTTAACAATAAAAGTAGAACACAAGTGTGCACTAAATACATTATACAAGTTTTCATGTTTCCGCTGAAATCGTAGAGCAGCAGCCATTACTTACTGCAAGAAGGGAAGCTGTCTCTCCACTCTCTTACGGGATATCCAACATGGGAGCATGCTCGGGTGTACTCCACCAAGGCTCGACAAAAAGTTTCCTCATCATCAGAGCTGAAAACATGCATCAAATGTTTTCGGGGAACTGCTTTCTATGCAAAAAGTTTCAACTCAAGCAAAAGGTTGAATGTATCTACTCGACAGTGTGCTTGCTTTTACTTACACACAAAGGTCAGAGACACAACTGGCAACAAAGGGATTGGGATCGATGTTTTCATGACAGGACAAAAAGGGGAAAAAGAGAAGCGCACTGCATTTTTCTATAGCATCCTGCATACAAATAAAGTATGGTATGAATATATGCAACATAATATACCACCAGAAGTAAACAAAAATTAACACTGCTAAAAAAGGTTTTATTATGGTGCACTTTGGTGGGCCTGATTTGTCTTTGCACATGTTATTAAGTGGAAATATTGCTTCTGTGGTTCTTACATCCATGTCTGACTCAGACTGGCAGGGCCCACTAAAGTCAAGATCCACTGAGGGACAGGCTCGTTCATGAGCAAGGTCCACTGCCCAGCTGTTAGCAAACAGTGCAGGTTCATCAGTCCGAATACCTAAAGTAAACACATATGTGCAGCTGTATGTGGTATACCCAGCATGACGTAGGTACAGACAAAAGATAAAAATGTATAAAAACACATACACAGAGTAAAAATGGAGTAGATTTTCCATTCAAACATACATTAAATTATTTCTTTAATTCATTAAACACAATAACATGAGACATAAAAAAGAGGGCTGATTATAAGAGGCACTAAGAGGAAATATGTGCGTGTAGAAATGCGCTGTAGTTGGTTCCTTTTTGTCTGTTGTCTTTCCTTGGGCTCATCTCCACATTACTGGTCATCTCTCCTCCCAAACAAGCGGGGCACCGTAGTTCATGTTACTAGGTCATATGAGGAAAGTCCATGCTTCTTCCAGCTATTCAAATCAAAACTACCAGTTCTCCCCTGTCCTTCCACTCTAGACTCCCCAGGTCCCACTGCTACTATAATTGGCCAGAATCAGTGTTGAGTGTATAATAACAATAATTATGATGAGTGGGTGCTGAGAGAAGGGATAAGAGGATGAGTCGCCAGTCAGGCCGGTCTTACCGCGAGCAGTGGTGAGGTCATCACCAGCAACATTGTTGAAGTTTCCACACAGGCCACAAGGGGCGCCTTGGTGCTCCTCGCTCATCTTCAGGTAGACGCCCGAGCCTCCATCCCAGGCCAAAGAGAAGCCAAACACGCTCTTCACGAGCAGGTAATCAGCCAGTCGTTCAATAAAGACACCGCCCACGGTCTGTGGTAAACTTAACCTGACATTATACAGAGACAGAAACATCATGAGATCATTGGATGACGTCAGGTCTTTGAAAATCTTACTCATAGTCTTCTATCGATTTTACAGTAGGTTTAGATGGGATGGCGAGCAAATGCTTTCTTTCTTTCTTCCTTTTTAGTTTTTATTTTGACACCTCTGCAGTTAACAAACACACACATACATGCACACACTCATATGCACCTGCGACCTCCCTGGTGGACCCGATATCCCGAGATGTGGATCTCCTCCTCGTTTGGGAAGAACAGACTGAGAGCTCTCGGACATAAATACACACTCCCCTCACACACTCTGCTGTTGTGAACCTGACAAACACCAGAAAATGATAGAAGTGGAATAAGAGCCACAGAGGGAAAAGCATACCGATTTATGAACAAGGGCTCATTAAAGCTACAACTCAAATTTTGCAGACTATCATTATCTAATAATATATGGCTGCAAGGATAAAGACATAATTAGAATGACTTTGGCACCTTTTTTGAAAAGGTTAATCATAATTAAAAACATTTTTTTGTCCTTAGTAAGGCAATTTTTTTGTTGAGTTTTTAGAAAACAATGGCACAAAGAAATATGCCACATCGGTGTTGTGCTGACAGCAGATAGTTGTTAATAATGTATGCTAAACACAGACACTTTAAGACCTTGCCACATGACTGTTTTATAGCCTTTACAGATCTCCTATTTCCTGTTATTTTATTCAGTACAAGCAGTCAGATGCCACTGCAGTTTAGCTTATTTAAGAAACTTCCGTATTGCTTTGTTTTAACAGCAAACATGGCAATGTAGCAAGAAGCTAATATATAGACATAGAGTAAAGACTGATTACTAGCCTTACCCACACTGTGTACTGCGGTGTAGTTGAGTGACAATCCTGGGCCAAAATGTAAGAGCAGGTTCCAGGGAAGTAGAAATATATTCCATCAAATGTTTCATAGTGGTGCTGACCCCATGACCTGCAGATCCCATCTCTATCCTGGCCCTGGTTAGGTACTGAGAGGAAAAATGGGCACTTCAGTCAGACAAGATTCTTGTAATGATAGTGACACAAATGAACTGACCTATCATCGTTATGCCTTTCATCATGTTCTATTTCATTGCACTTATCAGAGGAAAATGAACTTCTGAATTTTCTAAAAGCTCTTTGTTAGAGGAAATCCCCATAGCAGGATATGCCAAGATGCTGCCGAGGGCCATTCCCAAAAATCTGAGGAGGTGGGTTGCGCTGACAGCAAACACATCTTCTGATTTTAATACTCTGACATGAATGACTCATTTTACATATCTTCAATTTCAGACATTAATGCTTAAAAAATATAATTTTCAAATTTTATTCAGTACTTTTCAAAGAATAGCTCAGTTGCCTCAATTATTATAATCTGTTACGGTGGGAGAGCTTGATATTTCTCTTGGGTGAAGCTTTTATTACCTTCATGACAAACCTGCACTCATGACATTCTTTCATATTTTCTTTCTGTAGTGGTGTTTTATTTTTAAAATTCATATTTTTTATCTTGTCAGTGCCATTTCAGGGTTTCTCCTCAAGTCTCAGCTGAGTCACAGGTGGTCTCTAAAGAACTGCATTGCCTTCGACCATTTGTCAACACTAAATTAGTTTTTATTGAAATGAAAAATGTCTTTACAATCACTGTGACCTCAGATCTCCTGATATGCTGTATAAGGAGCCTGTTCACAATATAGAAACCAGAAACTCCATCACTCAGCCCTTACCCTATTACCTAAGTTCAAGTGACTTTATATCAGCTCCTCTAGGGAGTAAAGTCTTTGTGTGCGTGTGTGTGTATGGGTGGGTGGTTTTAGTAGAGATGGAGGTTGGTGGATTTGTATCAACAAAGGAGAGACAGAGAGAAAGAGATCTGGGAAAATCTGATAATTAATGCTGGAGTGTGTACAGCTAATTAACATTTGTTGAATGATTGTGGAGCACATTCACAAATTCTTGAAGACTGACTATGTTATGTTATTAAAAAAGGATATTGTTACCAAAGATGCTAGCCAGCTGGTTTATTGCATACCAAAAATGTGTGGTTATAAGACAAATCTGAAGGAAGACATGTAGATGGGTGGATTACTCACTGATCTGGCAGCGGTCTCCCAATGCCTGGAACTGGGCACAGTCACACACCCCACCTTCCTGACACCAGCCGCCATTGAGGCAGCCGCAGTATTCTGGGAAAGACAAAATCAAGGGTAATCATTCCAGCCTGCCCAGGTAAAGAGTGTTAAGTTTCCGTGAATGCATTTGGAATCACTTCACAGGCGGAGTATTTACCTGAAGAGGAATCTCTGGCTGTGTAGTTGTGCAAAATACTGCGTGACAGAGTACCCTCTGACAGCAATGGTCTGTACGTCTTGGAAAAGAGTAAACAACAGATGCTAAGAGTAGTTCCTTAAATAACTCTTAAGCTTTAACAATATCGCTGACACTGATGTTTCTGTACCACTGCTCTAACTGCTCCTGTAAGATAACAGTTGCGTCAAGTTGAGTGGGAGAAAGTGTACAAGTTAGTGAGTGTGTCTCATTCTCTACAAAGACAGCTTTGTGCCGCTTAGGGTGTTGTGCGCATGTGGGTGCCCTGACCTCCTCTGGTTCTCTTAGGTGTAGTGTACAAACCTCCTCCCCGAGGAGATCCCGTTTCCTCCGGAGTGCATTAGCTCTTCTGCACACACACACAAACATGCACATTAGTGGGAAGAAACAGTCAGAGGGGAGACTTAAGTGCACTTTACACCACTTGAATTTAGACTTGAAACCTCTCTGTACTGAACTCTCACACGCACATGTGCAGGCACACACAGACACACACTCTCATACACTGTCTCTGTCATATACACCATACAGGAAGTGTAAATGCATTTATCATGTTCACCCTAGAGCAATGTGTAAGAATGACATATGAAAAAAATGACTTTTCATTTGTATCATCTAATGTATTAATACTGTATTAATATTATTAGTAGACAGCAACATGTTTAGTATTCTTTCTTTTATTTACCTCTGTGGTCTTCCTTCTGCCACTGAAAGTCGACTCTGAACTCCTAAATGCAAAGTTATAAAATCAGCATTAAGGTTTCTGCCTTACTCATCTCAGTCAAAGGTATCTTATAGGTGTAAAATCAAAATACATCTCAAAGTGTACATCGTGTTAAGCAGACAGTTGTAAAATTGTATTACCATCTGTCAGTGCTAATACTGATAAAAGAAAGGAGAGATGAGTCGAAAATAACTTGTAAGACCTCAAGGATTTTGTGGCTTATTTATGTAAATATTGTCTCATACTTGTAATACATCATATAATATCAATAATATTAACATCTACAGAAGTCTGGATGTGTCTGACTTACCCTCAAGTAACAGCAAGTGGGAGACTGAAAACGACATAAGAAGAAATCGTTTCACTGTCCACTTTAAGTTCATCTCAGAGTCCGAAAGGAAGTCTCGCCGAAACGTTAACGGTGCATCTCAACTGTCCCGAGAGGAAAGAGTTCAGGGTGTTTGTTGAGCCGGTACGATGCCTGGTTGTACCTCTAAAACGTACCTGGTGGAGACAGCCCCCCCCCCCCCTGACCAGCTGACGAGTAGCCTACACCTGTTGCGCAGGTAAGCCTGTTGCTTTGCTCTCTATCACTGCATCTTCAGCCAGCAGGCTGACGTTGGCTTGACCGTTTGCCACCGTGTGAGCCTACAAAGCTGCCCCTCCATAACAGAGGTTTTCACCTGAATGTACCGTAAAATCACTTGTGGGGTGGGACCCTTGTCAGAGACACAAACAGAGAAACAAGCAGGGGGGAAATGAACTAGAGAGCTTCGAATTAAGAGTCCAGTTCACAAAAGTTGGTTATATAGACATTATTAGCCAAAACAAACCATAAAAACAACAAACATATATTTGAAAAAGAAAACAACAGGAGTAAAAGCCCTTCTGGAAGACAGCCCTGAAGTAAACTTAGTCCATTAGCTAACAGAAAAGTATGTTAGCTAGCTAAAAAAGAATACGAACACTGATGCAAAGATGTGTGAAAATCATTAAAGCTACCATATGTAAAGGTAGCAAAGCAAAAAAAATAAAATAAATAATAATAATAATAATAAAATGAATACATAAATACAAACAAATAAAAAAAAACATTTTCTTTTGTTTCTTGCATGTTTAAGATATTTGAACTAATTTCAATTAGACAAATTAGACAAAGATAACCTAATTAAATGCTAAATGCAGTTTTTAAAAATTATAATTTGATTTATTAACAGGCATAAATTGCCCCTTAAACCTAACAACTGGTTGTGCCACCCTTGGCAGCAAGGATTGCAATCAGGTGTTTGCAGTAACTGGCAATGAGTCTTTCTTATCACTTTGAGAAGTGTTGTTCCACTCTTGTTTGAGGAATTGTTTTAATTCAGCCACACCGGAAGATGTTACACCAGTAAATACTGGTGTATATTACTGCACTGCTTACTGGACTATTAGTGCAGGAATAACTTTCTCTTGCTACACATAACAAAGAATCTGTGCTTTCACGTTAACTTTATTTCAACCTACACTTAACACAGACAAAGCTATGTTATTGCACAGCACTTGCCACCACACTTCGCCAGTGTCATCTGGTGTCAGCTGTGATCTTTTTACTACATTTAGTAAGTATGCATGTTTTTGGACTGTGGAAGGAAGCTATAAAGACCCAGATGGAGCCAGAGCAGAACATGTAAACAAAAAGTCCCAGCCTGCCTTGCTGTGGGGTGACAGTCATAATCTGCGCCATTGTTCCATTCTCAACATGGACCTGTGAATCATTCAAGAAAAAAAATATTATTAAGTCATTAACATGGGATGGACCATTGTTGTTTGTACACATAGCAGACAATTAAGCAAATAACCTATTTTAAATTGTATCTTTCAGCACTTTGTTGCTTGCTGCCTGTAAAAAAAAAAACATATCATGTCACCATTACATAGTTGACTCCATGAAAAATGCCAAAGGTAGGCCTGTCCATGATTTTAAGTTCTGATCAAAATGCCTCTACAGCGACATCTGCAGTTTACAGAGTTAGTGTGAGGACAAAAAGGAGGACGTCGCAAGTCTCAGCACCTCCAGATGGGATCTCTCACAATAATTTAATACACTTCAGCTTTTTTCATGCTGATGCATGTTGTAGCAGCCCCAAAGGACTGTTAAATGAGGAGAGAAAGGATTTAGAAGGAGGGGATTCAGCAGTGATGGAGCCCTGCTGGGGACAGGATAGAAAGTTTTGCTTCGCTGGCACACTTACAGGTCTCTCTGCCACACCACTAGCACTGGATGGACTGCTTCATAAGCTATAGCCTTACAGAATCCAAACAAAACTTGCTCTTAATGCACTGGCTGCAAAATCACTCATTACAGCTATGAAATCACCAAACATTAGTGTAAATCTCCTACAGGGAACAGAACTGATAACACACTAAATGTTTTATTAATTTCAGGTAACATCCTGTGGGTTTTGCACATGCTAAAACTTAATTATCCAGTTAGTTCTGCATAGACAGGATAAGTCAGGGTCTCCTCAGGCAGCTGAGATGTCGAACTCAGAGTTTTACACTTGAATCTTTTGTTATACAGAAGCAGTCTTATCAAAGCAATCTGAACATTTTTTTTATTATTACTTTTAAAGTCAGATCCCTAAAAACTGAAACCAAAAATAGATTTGTTGTGAGGTTGTCCTGAGCTTTCCCACCTAAAGTCAGTAACTGCAGTAGCGATTATGGTATCATTATTGTTCACATGCCTGTTTACTATAATGGATGTAACCTCTCTAAACACAGCAAAATGCAGCATGGCAATGAATTAATTATTTGAGAAAAAATATTATTTTTCTGTGGGGCTTTAGGCTTTGTAGCATACACAGAGGCCTTTCCCTCTGAGCTGTTTAAAGGACCAGTTTATTAAAATAATTAAAGCTGCATATATTAGGATAGCTATTATCTACACTTATAATAATGCACCCTTGTTGTTCCTCAATGAAAATGAACTTCCTCCATAATTTTTTCATGGAATTCCTATTTGTCTGTCTATGTGTACATGAGGACAAAACACTACAGCGCTCACTATGTGCACATTATTACTTTACACTATATCGTGCGGCCATCTGCACTTCACAGATATATTTTTTAATCAAAGAAAAAAAAATGTGTGTACACCTATATCCCCAAAATGAGAAAGGATGGGTCATGGTTTAATGCAATTTTATGCACAATTAGGATTAACAAATACTGTTTCCCACCGGTTAAAATTTAGAAATAAAGTCCTGTCATTAAAGAGTGAAGTGGGGTTTTTTTGTGTTATTTTGCAGAAATTGCCACTTTGTGGCTTATGCAATTACGAGCTTAAAACAATTTATTTGCTTTAGTTTCTTTTAGCATTCTGCATGGCTATACAAAGTCTGTGTTCATCACTAGTCCCTGTTAGAAATGCCCATGGTTTACTTTTGTGGCAAAACAAGAAAGGCAAATGTGACAAATTCCTATTTTCAAATTCTGTCAAGACAGGAAAAATAAAATATTCCTGTTGAGATTTGGGCCTGTTCCCACTCTCCACTTTGGCTAGAGCAAAGGAACAAGTCTGTAAGTGCCGCCTAGAAATTATCTTGGCTTCTCTTTCTTGGCTCCTCAGTCACAGTGCACTATATTAACCTTTAATGATATTATTTTTCTTGTAAAATGTTACAGTGGAATACAATAGAAATTTAACGTACCTAAATGAATTTCAAAAGAATGAATCAGGCACTTAATAGCAGCCATACAAGTGCCTATTTTCAGCCCTTTGGCTTGTCTATTGCGTAAGTGTAATTTTCTTGGTGGACATCATAGAACAGATGACACTTACAAGTAAAAAAATGTAATTTGCTTTAATAACACTGTACATAGTGATGCATCTTTGATAAGGCAGAAGCAGGAGGAGGGAATGAAAAGCTTGCAGCCTGTTTTAAAGACTTGGATATTGTCATGGCTAAAGCAAGTTATCATTGAGTAGAATTAGTCAGTTAAGCTGCTTAACATTCTAAAGGAACAAAAATTAGAAGTATTTGAGGTAAATGCTGAGTTTTATATCCCTCCAGGCTTTCATTTCTTGTTGGAAATTAGTGCATTGACTTCATCTTCTGGTTGAAGGCTATGCCACTGGGCTATTGGCCGCCGGGGGTTGGCCAGCATGTCTGACCAATGGCGTTGCTCAGTTCCAGTGCTGTTCCCGCCCAGCAACACCTTCCCAATAGCGTCGTTCTTCCCAATCTTGTCATAGTCGAGCACGGTCACTGCTACCTGCACCTTCTACAAATGAAAATACAGATGCACAAATATCAGTGCTGATTATTGTATTTGTGTGCTTGTATTTGCAATTAAAAATGTGTACCTCTATCTGTTCACAAGGTACTTCAAAGCTGAAGGATTCATTGTAGTAAGGGTTCAAAGTGTTTTTCTTAATTGTTGTTTTCTTTTTCTTGAGTCTTTTCCCATTCTGCATTAAGTGGATCTTCACATATGGGTCTGGAAATGAGAACAGGGAGTTTTTATGTCACAGAGCAGACCAACGGCCTGGCATGGATGCAGTAACTCCATCAATGAAGCACAACATCAATTGTCCTCTTTTTGAAGGCATTTAGAAGACCAAAACTGAGCCAGCACTACCAAATCTGGAGTTTGAAGAGAGCACCTGGTGAAATCATCAATTACACAGAGAGACATATGTTTAGATGTTTAGATTTTGTATTAATTGGTTTGCACTGAATCATGAAAATTATCAGTACTAAAAAAAGGTCAAAAAGATTATTGCCAAAGGCTTTAAATCTGAGATGATTTCAAAGTTTTTGCTGCTTAACTCACCTGATAATCCACCCACATCCATTTTCTTCAGATTTTTGGCCTCCAAAATCACCACTGTCAGCTTCCCTGCCGTAGGGACATACCTCAAGGACAAACATATGTCTCCAAGCCGTTCACTCTAATACACACAAGGAGTAGTGAAAAAGAAGAGTATCACATTCGATGAATGTTTAATAAATTTTAATGCATAAATTATTAATTAGTAAAAGAAGCTGGAGTTCCTAAGACTGAAATGCTTTGTGTAGTATTTAAAAAGCTAAACGCATTCATCTTCTGTGCTCCTCCCTTCTTCACCCTCCCCCTGTCATAATATTCTCCTACCTCCTCCTTCTCTGCCTTCTGCAGGTCCCTCCACTCTTGCAGAGACTGGCTGAAGTCCACACTGCTCATGGGTATCTTCACAGCGCCAATAGCATCATGTTTTGAGAAACGGTCAAAGTCATACACAGTCATCACAAGGCTCTTCCCGCCCAGCTCAGTGTATGGTACCTGCAGAGCAGAGAACATGATTAAAGGCAGTCATTTTGCACATATATTAACAGAGCTGCTAGTCAGGGGAAATGACCTTTATTTATGTTGGTGTATTACAATTTACCTTAAATGTGAAAGTCTCATTGAAGTTGGGTTCTAAGGTCTTTCTATGAACTTTGGTTTCAAACTTTTTCTTTTTGTCTGGTAGCAGATAGAGTTTAACGTAAGGGTCAGAACTTCCTCCCACATCCATCGCAGGTAGCTCTGCAGCCTGCAAGATGCCTACCACCAGCTGGAACATGATAACAGGGGAATGTAAGGGGGAGAAAAGAGACTCTGGCTAATTGACAGGGAGAAGAAAAGTATTCAAATGTGACATTTTGAGAGCTGGCAGATGGTGGGCAAAACGCATCATAGTGAATAGCTGGGACTCACCGTATTATCTGTGAAATTGTAGTCTAATGTGAAATGTAGTCTGCCCAGCTTCTCGTCTTCCTCGGGCTCGTTATCTGACAGCTCTGTTTCTTTGTCACATTCATCTTTCAGGGACTGCATGCAGACAGACATGCATCACATCAGGTAATCTGTGCTACAACTTGTGAGGATGTTCCTTCTGTATGTTGTGTACCCTCACACAACCAGACACAGAAATAGATGATACATGAGCAATGTGTGACACACAGCTTTGATTAAAGTCCAGAACAAGTTATCTCACACCATAGTTCAACTCTTATTACAACATGAAGGAGTACAAAACATCCATATGTCTGAACACACACTGACAGTTTTAGTAGTCCTGGATGACCCGGATGTCAGGACTGTGATACATTGCAAGGACAATGCGTCTGCAGGCGGGAGAGGGGGGGGAGACAGACTGTGTGTTTTTACAGCTTACCTCATTGTAACCTCCATCCATTTCAGTGTCACAACCTCCCTTACTCTTCTCTTTCCCCTTTTTCTTGTCCTTTTCTTTGCCCTTGTCCCCCTTTTTTAGGAACTTCTTCCATACGCACACAGCGCAGGACAGCACCATACACAGGCTCACAATACAAAGGGCAGCGACAGCCCATGATGGCACTGCAAATCCACAAAGCACAGAGATTAATCATACATAAATGTTTGACAAAAAATTTAGTTCTTGTTGTTTTCTCTTAAAATCGTTTTAAGGCAAAATGAAATAAAACAAATTTCTACATTGTCTGAATTAAGAGTACATAAAGTGAACACTGGGAAATAGTGCAATGAACCCTAATGTTCCTGTATTATTTGTTGAATAGCTGATAATTCAAGTCTTTATGGAATTTTGCATTTATTGTAAATCAACTGTACAGCTCTACAGTGTTATCTATGAGGGCACAATCCATGGAAATTTTAGACCATAATTTGGAGTTATGTTAATCCAGATTAAAACATATTGCAAGGTGTTGTCATCTGTCATGTCATGGTATTATCACAGCATAGTTCAAGTGCTTGTTCTGAAGTGTCGTTTCAAGGGACATCACCATCTCCAAGATTACATTTTTGTCATTTGGCATGCAATTTTAAATTTTCCAAAAAATGTGCATGCATATGGCTGTCCAAGCGGTACGCATGTATAACTCAAGTTAGTTTCTTTCATTTAAGGAACATTTCTAAATTGCAAGCTATAATCTTCTCTGAACTAGAGAAAATTGTTCATGTGTTTGTGTCATTGCGCCTACATTATTCTAATGCCTTATTTACTGGCTTAGATCAATCATTTCTGTCACGCCTCCAAGCAATACAAAACGCTGCAGCTAGACTCCTAATGCACTCTGGCAAGTGATCTTACATCACCCTTGTTTTATCCTCTTTACATTGGCTCCCAGTTGATTTTAGAATTTGTTTTAAAATTCTCACACTTCCCTACAGAGCACTAAATGGAAAAGCTCCAGACTACATATCTCAAAATCTATTATTTGTCCCTCATACAAGACTGAAGAATAGGGGGGGCAGAGTCTTTCAGTCTGTGGCACCAAGGCTCTGGAACAGTTTATCTCTGTGAAATCTTTTTTTGAAAAGAATACTGTTAAATTGGGCGTTCAGTTGACATTCTTCTTCTTTTTAAGTTTTTATTCTGTTTTAATGTTGTTGTCTATTGGTATTGTCTCTTAATTGTTGTAGCATAATGCAACATATATCTGTAAACAGTGCTATATAAATACATTTGACTTACTTAATCTGAAGTACAACAACAAAAATATAAGGCCGCTTCTAACAGCTTGGACGAGTTTACGGACACTGTCACCTCCTATATCCACTTCTGTGAGGACAGCATTGTGCCATCACGCACCAGGGTGAGTTATAACAATGACAAACCCTGGTTTACCCCTAAACTCAAAAAGCTGTGGCTGGAAAAGAGTAAGGCGTTCAGAAGCGGAGACAGGGACTGCTACAGAGAGGCCAAGTACAGGTTCACTAAGGAAGTGGACATTGCCAAACATCAGCACTCTGAGAAGATGCAGCAGCAGATCTCAGAGAATGACTCGGCCTCTGTGTGGAAAGGTTTTAGGAATATTACAAACTACAAGTCTAAAACCCCCCACTCCACTGACGACTTGCTCTTAGCCAACACCCTTAACGACTTCTACTGTCGTTTTGACGAGCCATCAGGCAGCCTTCACACCTCCAACGACCCCAACAATAGAGGCACTTTGGACACTCATTCCCCCACCTCTCCCCCCTCCATAGAGCCATCACCACCTTCAAACTGTTCACCTGCAACACCCGCCCCCTCACCCCACACAAAAGAGGATTTCACACCACCTCCTCCGACCACAACTCTTCATATTCATGAAGCAGATGTGAGGAAGCAGTTTAGGAGTCTGAATGCTCGGAAAGCTCCCGGCCCAGACGGTGTGTCTCCTGCCACCCTCAGACACTGTGCAAACGAGCTGGCCCCAGTGTTTTCTGGCATCTTCAACTCCTCACTGCAGGCATGTCATGTGCCTGCCTGCTTCAAGTCCTCCACCATAATCCCTGTCCCCAAGAAACCTAGGATCACTGGACTAAATGACTACAGACCCGTGGCTCTGACATCTGTGGTCATGAAGTCATTTGAGCGCCTAGTTCTCTCCCATCTCAAGACCCTCACGGCCCCCCTCCTGGACCTCCTGCAGTTTGCATATAGAGCCAACAGGTCTGTAGACGACGCCATCAACATGGCCCTACACTTCATCCTGCAGCATCTGGACTCCCCAGGAACCTACGCCAGGATCCTGTTTGTGGACTTCAGCTCTGCCTTCAACACCATCCTTCCAGACCATCTCCGAGGCAAGCTTTCCCAGATGAATGTGCCTGATCCCATCTGCCGGTGGATCACTGACTTCCTGACGGACAGGAAGCAGCACGTGAGGCTGGGGAAGAATGTCTCGGACTCCCGGACCATCAGCACCGGCTCCCCTCAGGGCTGTGTTCTTTCTCCTCTGCTCTTCTCCCTGTACACCAACTGCTGCACCTCCACCCACCAGTCTGTCAAGCTAATCAAGTTCGCAGATGACACCACCGTCATTGGGCTCATCTCTGACGGGGATGAGTCTGCCTACAGGAGGGAGGTTGAACGTCTGGTGTCTTGGTGCAGCCACAACAACCTGGTGCTGAATGCCCAGAAGACAGTGGAGATTATTGTGGACTTCAGGAAGCACACAGCCCCACTCCCCCCCATCATCCTGACTGACACCCCCATCACCTCTGTGGACTCATTCCGCTTCCTGGGTACCACCATCACCCAGGACCTGAAGTGGGAGCCCACCATCACCTCCGTCATCAAGAAAGCCCAGCAGAGGATGTACTTCCTGAGGCAGCTGAAGAAATTCAACCTGCCAACACGGACGATGATGCAATTCTACACTGCAATCATCGAGTCCATCCTCACCTCCTCCATCACCGTGTGGTACGCTGGAGCCACTATCAGGGACAAACAGAGACTGCAGCGTGTTGTGCGCTCTGCTGAGAAGGTGATTGGCTGCAGACTCCCATCTTTGCAGGACCTGTACACCTCCAGGACTCTGCGGCGTGCAGCCCGGATCTCAGCTGACCCTTCTCACCCTGGACACAGTCTGTTTGACCTGCTCCCCTCAGGCAGGAGGCTCCGGTCCATTCGCACCAGAACCTCTCGCCACAAGAACAGTTTCTTCCCCTCTGCTGTTGGACACATGAACAATAACCACATGACTGTCCCCGCCACTAACACATGACCCTACGCTGTGTCACTGCATCATTTCATGTCTGGCACTGATCACCACCTGCACTCATGTATATATCTTTCTACGTAGCACTCATAATTCTTATTCTCATGTATATATGTTTGGCACTGATCACCACCTGCACTCATGTATATATCTTTCTACGTAGCACTCATAATTCTTATTCTCATGTATATATCTCATGTATATCTCATGCATATATCTTTCTTTCTACATAGCACTTTAATTCTTATTGTCTGCACTGAAGCACCGCAGCAATTTCCTAATGTTGTAAACCTCAACATCTGGCAATAAACCCATTCTGATTCTGATAAAAAGAATGATTTCCAACTATGATTGTCACACAAACTTGTAATGCACTACTACCAGGGAGGGTATTTTAAAATTAAATCTATATCATTTAAAATATGTCTATATGTTTAATGTGGGATATTTGCTCCATAAAAGCAAATGTGTCAAATATGGCATTTTAGATGTTGTTCTGTGCTTTGGCCTTCAAAAATATTTATTGAAATTATATCACTTGCATTACTGTTTGCTGTTAGGGGATAATATCTGACTGAATCATTGCAGCTATCCGATCCCAGTCCTCCAGCTGACTGGGAAAACACCGATAATACTAATAGGAAATGTGAGATGTTCAAATTTCTTAATAGTGCACAAGTTTCTTAATTTCTTCATATACTTTACCAAATCCCCGTAGCAGCTAGAAAAAAATGTAACTTGCTCACATTCATAATTTTTATAATCCTTTTTCCTAATTTTCCTGGTTACAAATGTTAATTCATACATTTTATCATTAAGTCATTTCTCAAACTCACTGTGGATGCTGTGAAGTTCACTCATGAACTTATTAAGACTGTGGCCTCCAGATTTTTGGTCTGGCGTGGTAGTTGCATTTGGCAGATGGGTAGGGGTAGCTGAGGTGCTTGGTTCAACTCGGCGGTTCCCAGTCATTATTAGAAGAGTGACGACAGAAACTGGTGAGATGAAGAAAAAAGATTGCTCAGCCCTAAAAACATCACAGCACGTGCAATAAAGCGAACATTATACTTCCATAAAATAGAAGACTGTTGCAAACTTTCCGTAGAACCATCCAAACAAGCAATATCAACACGGATACACACAAAGGAGAGTTTCCATATTTGTTATTGATCAGATAGCAGTAATGTGCTTATAGATGCTGTACCATCAGTGAGAAATGACTTCTCTTGTTTCTGCTGGCCTGGCAAAAACACTTGAAAACAGGATGTGAAAGCTGCTCTCTCTCTCTCTCTCTTTCTGCCAAACTGCTGACATGGAGGTGTTTGGTGAGGTGGGAGGTTGAAGCGTCATGCGTGGACCTCTGCTGTTCCACAATGAGCTGCCAAAGGTGAAAATCATGTGCCAAGGTGATGTTTAACAAAGGCAAACAAACTAAGTGAGGGGAAGTTAATTTGCCAAAAGTTGGCTCCCAAATGCAAAACTGTTTTGGTACGTTATATTCTATTCTGCAGACATCGCGAGGATTGAGTATCTGAGGCTGAATCAGCAGATGGGATCACACACAGATACTGATCTCATTTTATGTCTGCATTTTCAGGATCATACACCAATTTTGTCTGAAAAGATACACCACTGTTACTAAGAGTTGCAGGAGCAAGCAGAATTAAAGGGATACCCAAAGGAATCAGGAGTTCTTCCAAACACTATATCTACAATATTACAGAGCTCTGACACTGGTGATATTATCGTGTATTCTAAACAGCATTGCTCAAAATACATGATAAAATGTTCAGCTGTCCATGTCCTATGACAGATTCTACAACATTTAGAAAAAAGAGCTAATTTGATGCAAGACACTTAATCAACATGTATGACTCTATTCCAAAACAGAAGGTAATATGTAATATGTAACAATATGTATAAAAGGTGTCAAATTCACCTAAATGTTTAGACAATATACAGCTTAGCATATATATCAACCTCCAAAGGTTTGTTCCTTCAGAGGAAGTTCCCTTTGCTAGTTATGATTTTACATATTATTAAATGACCAAGACTGTATCCAGTAGACAATATAATAAATATTTACCATTGTGTATTCATGAGTCTTCACATAGTTAATATTTAGGTTCACCACAGTCAGGACAGAAAAAGACATTTCAACTGATGAAACAACATTTGAAATTAATAGAAAATAGAGACATACCTGTATTAAAGCGTCCCAGCAGCAATATTCGGACTTGCGGGCAATTCTTTTCCTTACACAAAAATGCAGGAGGAAGATAAAAGATGACAGAACACGAGACGCAGATGAGAACGGTGAGGTAAGGACCACCACGCTGGCCGTTGTCCTTTTGTTTTTGTGTCTTGTGCGTTCTTAGACATAAAGAAGAACAGTGCAGGTGTGCGAGAGCTGGATCAGGAGCGAGCGCGAGAGAAAGGGTGGGGTGGGTATAGGTGAAATGGCAGCTCAGTCATCTTGTGTTGCTTCCCTCTGTGTGTGTGTGTGTGTGTGTGTGTGTGTGTGTGTGTGTGTGTGTGTGTGTGTGTGTGTGTGTGTGTGTGTGTGTGTGTGTGTGTTCTGGTGAATTTGTTCTGTGCATTCAGGTCTCATGGGAGCACTGGTCCTGATTTCTGCCACCCCACCTCTTGTGACCTCTGTCCCATCCCCGCAGGTCACCCTCACCAGGCCACTGATGTATATTCATTAGTGTAGTGACATGGCATTTTAACAGCTCGTTAGCATACTGAGACTTCAGCAATAGAGGACATTTACATTCAGCGTGGACGGCTCGATATGCGTGCGTGTTTGTGTGCATGCGCGCATCTGTACATCTGGCAGTAGCTGCAGAACTGTCTCATACTATCTATGGACGATGTTGCCTGATTTAGAAACTTAGGATGTGGTTTCTGCAGCAACACTGAGATCAGGTTCCTGCCCCGCCTCATTCACCTTGAGGACCTAGAGATACTGTACAGAAGGAGGGATGAGACAGAGGGAAAAGAGAGGGTTTGGGGGATGGGCTGGGAAACATGGAGATCAATGTAAGTTGCTGTTTGTGACATGTAGAAAATAGTAGCACTGTATTTTATTTGGTCACTACAAACTGTTTTAAATGCTTTAAGTGAATTAATCATAGAGAAGGCCTGCAGGCCAGAGATGTGCTGCTAATCCTGCGTTCACCTGTGAGAAATCACAATTATTGGCCTTGTTTTAGTAAATAAGCTTAATTTTAGGACAAGAAGCTGTATAATCAACTTTTACCAGAGACACATTACAACAAAATACAAATATCCAACATTTATCATATATAGATTTCATGAGTATGACCTTTGACCTTTTTCAGGTTGAAAACAATATATGTTAAGAGTATAATCATTATTTACTCAGAAATCATTAATTAATCAGTAAATTTATGATCATAACTCATTTATATATAAAAAACTCCCAATGAAACAGTATGTAACACTGAAGAGTGTAATGTTATCTCAAGTTGAACTATAAGTCATGAAGGTTGGCACCATGTGACACTTCGTTACATTTCTCATTTAATGTTTCATGTACTCTATTTTGGAAGTCCTGCATTTATCTAACAACACATAGGGTGGTCTGAGCCCAAGTAATCAATATAGTAAGATTTGTGTTTGGATGCCATGTCTTGCACAGCATCAAAGGTTTTATAGTGCAAGACAGATGGTACCTGTGCCCTAAAGTCTTTCAGGTCAGAGTGACCTGCTAATGGTGGTGAACAAAGGAACTGGAATTTACTGACTTTTCAGAGTTCACCACCTGCCAGAGATGAGATCAAGAATGGAAATTTAGAGAGGATGGGTGTAGTAGACCACTACCTATAAAAGTAGGGGCCCCAGAAGGTCCTGTGGGCTTGCCTTTAGTTGAGCTTAACCTCAGCATGGGGCACTTTTTGTCCATTTTTCATCTATGCTCCAATTAGTATGCTCTTGACACGTCTGGTGAGGGAAAGAAAAACTGACAAATGAACCAAAACTGGGGAAAAGCTAAGGAAAACAAATAACCTGTGGATGGAAACATGGGCAAGAAATGAGGAACCAGCAGACATGGGGAAAAAGGGCAGAAGAAACACAGAGACACACAAGGAACAACACGCAGACAGACCAGCAAGGAGCAGAAGGAAGCACACACTAAATATACACACAAGGTAAAGAGTAGACAACAGGAGGGAGACAGCTGAACCTAATTAGACATGACGACGCAGGGAGGAAGCAAAACAGATACGCTGACAAAGGACAAGGACTATCAAAATAAAACAGGAAGCTTGACAGCAAATTAAAAAAAAAACCTAGAGGTAGGACTCAGGGAACACGTAGTGACAGAGGACACCAACTCTAGACGTATAAGCTAAAGCGCAGTGACTGGGGAGACATAGGCAACAGAGACTTAACACAGGCAAGGATAAATACCAAGGGAAGAAGAACTAAGATCACTAAGACTTAAGAAATAAGGATAACCAAACCCAGGAATACAATACTTAAACATATTAACAATGAACTTGAAACACAACCGTGGCAGCTTTCCCTCCTAAACCACAGCCTTCCCTTACTGTCTTAAATAATCTATTCCTGTAATTTCTGTCATGAAGCTGTGTCTCCATGTTTTTTGCATGTTGTGGCTCAGAAAATACTTGAGTTTATTCTAATGTACTAATATAATTCTATTATTATGATATAGCAAGTTTAGCTTTGCACAAAAATAGCGGGTAGAAATGTCATTGAAATATCAAATTTTACTGTCTTTACTATTTTGAGTATATGGCAGAGCCTGTACTTTTCACCTTTACATAAGTAAACAAGTTGAATCAGTACTTCAGAGTTTACTGGAGTATTTTTAATACTAGTATCTGCAATCTGCTGCTCAGGTAAATAAAAAACTAAAATTGACTTTCCTTTTTTACCTGACCTGTATTCTCTTTTCCACTAAATATTTCTTATTACTTGTTGTAGTGTGTACTAGAAATAAAGGCTGGGTGATGTGAGGAAAATCTATTATCACAATATTTTTTTGGCTATATCATGTCTGATCTCTCTTGTTCTCTTCTTCATCTCTAGGTTGGTGCTCCCTGCTCCGACTTTCTCCTCCTCTTTCTCACACGCTGCTGAATTTATCCTTGTGTGTCAGAGGTGCAAAGCCATAAGAATGAACAATAAATAGAACTGAAACTTTTTGGGTTGTTATTTAATTATTGAATTCTGTGAAGTGGAGGCGTAAAAAGAGCTCAGGTTATTTAATTAAGTGGTACTAGCAAACATAGGGAACATACATACATCTGCAGCCATGCAGCTGCACTGCTTTTTTAAGGTTGAGTGAGGATGGGAAGAACAGACAAAGAAACCACATGCTCAAAAATAAACAATAAATTGACCTCCCCAAAGGGATTAATAAAGTTCTATTCTATGCTCTACGTTAAGAGACCTGTTTTAATTCGGATAAGTCCCTCTGAGAGTAAAGGCAATCTCCAGCAGGCCTGAGCTAAGGAAACAAAGTACACTAATGTAGTTATAACGTAATGAGTCGTTATAGATATATACGTAATTATACACTGTATTGAGCAGGCTACTGCCCACACTAAACTGTGACTATCACCAGGCAATCTGGGGGTGTTTCCTAAATCACTAGCAGGCGCCAAACTTCTGACAGAGTGAACAGGATGTATGCAGGTAAACTCCAGATTGACACGAGCTGATTGGTGGAGTCATGGGGAAAATATTGGCTCGTGATCTACCTTACAGAAAGACAGAGAGAGGTACAACACCAGATGGAAGGTATTTTATTTACACACTAAACTAATCTGATATCCCATTTTCAGCAAATGAAATGAAACAACACAAAATGTATTTTTATTTCATTTTATTTTTTATTTTTTTTATTTATTTTGGTGTGGCACTGTTTCTTAACTTAAAATGTCCTGTTGTAATTGGACATTTTAAGTTAAGAAACGGTGCCAAACCACCCCCCTCCACTTCCCTCAAGGTGTATTATTGCAAGGTCAAGACCATGCAATAATACATAGAAACTCCAACCCCCAAGAGCATGCACTTTGGCGACAGTGGGAAGGAAAAACCCCCTTTTACAAGGGGGAAACCTCCAGCAGAACCAGGCTCAGGAATGGGGTGGCCATCTGCCTTGGCCAGTTGGGGATGAGGGAAGGAAGGCAGGAGAAAAAGAGTGGTTATTTTAACCACTCTTTTTTTTTTTTTGCCAATTAAAATTGGTCCATCTCATCTAAACTTGGTTTTAAAACTAAGTTTAGATGAGATGGACCAATTTAAATAAATATTTTAAGACAAGCACGTGTGCTTGTCTTAAAATAGCACACCTTTTTCTCATTTGCACTCATTTAGTGTGCACATGAGAAAATCCTAGAGATGATACTTTGTCTCTTCAGCTTGGCATGCTTTTTGAAAGTGTTGACAATTATTTCGTCAACCGTTGGGTTGCTTAACTTCATGAACTGTCCTGGAGAATGCCACTTTTCATGGAGATCATTGTATACTGTCAAGCTGAGTTCTTCAATGTTCTCTAGGGAGATTTTATATTTTTTGGACAAAATTTTGTTCCAGATCTTTTGGCTAAGCCTCTGTACAATGAAGTCAGTTGTTCCTGAATGCCATGTCGTCGTCTCATTTAGTTCGGCCATACTGTGTATTACCAGATCTCTAGTGAATTTTTCCACAAGCTCCCAGTACTCGTCCCAGTTTTTAGATACACTGAGTACTCTTTTTGGTAATCCCAGCAGGTGTTTGGTGAAGATTGGAACAGTAATGTTATCAAGCTGCTCCCTCAGACTAAAAATCAAATATTTTTCCTTGCATTTGTGTGTTTTGCAAAGATCCTTTAAAATGGCCTCGTGGATATTTTTTAGGCTTTTTGGAGATAGATCCAAATGTTTGTCATTAATTTCTGGCCACATTTTCTCAAGCAGGCGATCACCAATGCGGTCAGGAGTGAGGCGCTCTGTGAAGAGCTTGTGTTTAGAGGCGACGTTGTCTATGGCCTTTGAAACCACCATCTGAATAACTTTGTTGACACACAACTTTTCCTCGCTCAGAGAATCAGATAGTGGACTGATCTGACAAGAAGTTAAAGACTCACTGTCACTGAGGAATCCCTGAAATCTGGGGGTTGCCTCATCTTTCAGTCCTCGACTTTCTGTTTCATCTCTGTAGCTTGAGTTGTCTACAGATATGCAGCCTACAACTGGTTGAGCCTCCAATCCCTGGTCTTCTACAGAGCTTTCACTTAGAGAATCAGACAGCAGACTGATACTAGAAAAAGTTAAAGACTCAGTGTCAGACTCAGGTACTTCTAGCTTCACATTGTTTTCCAGGAGACAAGATTCTGTTTTGTCAAAGTCTTTTGTATCAGCTGTGAAGTTTTTCTTCATACAGCTCTTTTTTGGCTTTGCTGTGTCTATTGTTTCGAGTTGTGTGTTTGAATTACCCACAGATATGCAGTCTAGGGCTGCTTCAGCCTCCAGTCCTGGAGTTTCTAAGTTTTCATTATCACTGTGGTCATCCACAGAGCTTTCATTCAGGATGCTGTCCTTTGCTCCTGTATCCTCTGTTTTCTCGGGGCAGTCTGTGCCCATGGACTGAAGACAGACCTCAGAGGTCTGCATGGAGGTTGGATCTCCATTCTCTGTGGGTTCCCTAGTTGATCTCACTAACATTTTACAAAACTTCAGCATGTCTGTTAACAAAGTGGAAAGCAGATGAAAGTCACAGTACTCTGGTTTGAACGGTACCAGAGATTGCCACTGTGGTACAATTGTACCAAAAAAGTGGTTGATGAGTAACTCCCAAGTTTCCACTGAGGTGTAAGTGAGTGGAGTATTCATGTTAAAGTCTGTACTATTTAAACTCTGAATTGGAGAAGTGGGATTCATTTGATGTGTAGTTGCAGTTGTGCTAGACATGTGTGCTGTTTGTAAACTAAATGCGCTTAAATTACACTCGCTGCTCTGATGCATAAATGCTTTGTGAACTGAGCTTTACTGGCATTGCTCTTGGCTATTTATAGCCTCGCATGTCAGAAGCCACGCCCACCCCGAAGAACGCATTGATAGGTCACAGCAGGTAGCCAGTGTGACGTCACACGCAGTTCTTGGCCCGAAGAAAACTGTTTAAAGTTAAATAATAATAATAATAAATTCTGTTTAAAGTAAGTAACAGCTCTCATGTGGCTCATTTATCAATAACAAAGAACCTTAAACGTTTTTTTTTTTAGGTTAATAGCGATAATATATCCATAAGCACCCCAAGGTGAAGAAATACAGACAGGCTTTGAATGCTGCCTTGTTTTCATTGTCGCTAATAAAGTCTCGTACAAACATCAGCTAACGACAGGAGCGAGAACAGCCTGGAAAGCCTTAAGAGAGATAAAATAAATATAACTTTGATATGAACTAAAGTCTTTTTGTTGTTATTTCGTTATTGTATTTTGTGGCGTGGTGGCGGGGAAAGAACTCAACTAAGTATATCTGGTATACTTATCCGGCAGTATTTCCTAAATGTATATTAAATTGCAAACCATTGGAAAGAGATCAACAAATGTCGTGTAGCTGTGATCATTTTTGGCTGGATACACTAGGTGGAAGCAGCGATTTCTAATCCAAGGTACCTCAACCAAAGAAGAAGCACAGAGGCGAGCGATCCTTTCTAACTAATGGTGAGCAAAGTCCTGAAAAATCAAGCCGCGTTTTATTTTATTTTTTAGAAATCAGAGAAGGTATATTTCAAGATATTCTAAAACACACCCGGATTTTTTAAATGAAATAGGCTATTATCACAATATTTTTTTGGCTATCATGTCTGATCTCTCTTGTTCTCTTCTTCATCTCTAGGTTGGTGCTCCCTGCTCCGACTTTCTCCTCCTCTTTCTCACACGCTGCTGAATTTATCCTTGTGTGTCAGAGGTGCAAAGCCATAAGAATGAACAATAAATAGAACTGAAACTTTTTGGGTTGTTATTTAATTATTGAATTCTGTGAAGTGGAGGCGTAAAAAGAGCTCAGGTTATTTAATTAAGTGGTACTAGCAAACATAGGGAACATACATACATCTGCAGCCATGCAGCTGCACTGCTTTTTTAAGGTTGAGTGAGGATGGGAAGAACAGACAAAGAAACCACATGCTCAAAAATAAACAATAAATTGACCTCCCCAAAGGGATTAATAAAGTTCTATTCTATGCTCTACGTTAAGAGACCTGTTTTAATTCGGATAAGTCCCTCTGAGAGTAAAGGCAATCTCCAGCAGGCCTGAGCTAAGGAAACAAAGTACACTAATGTAGTTATAACGTAATGAGTCGTTATAGATATATACGTAATTATACACTGTATTGAGCAGGCTACTGCCCACACTAAACTGTGACTATCACCAGGCAATCTGGGGGTGTTTCCTAAATCACTAGCAGGCGCCAAACTTCTGACAGAGTGAACAGGATGTATGCAGGTAAACTCCAGATTGACACGAGCTGATTGGTGGAGTCATGGGGAAAATATTGGCTCGTGATCTACCTTACAGAAAGACAGAGAGAGGTACAACACCAGATGGAAGGTATTTTATTTACACACTAAACTAATCTGATATCCCATTTTCAGCAAATGAAATGAAACAACACAAAATGTATTTTTATTTCATTTTATTTTTTATTTTTTTTATTTATTTTGGTGTGGCACTGTTTCTTAACTTAAAATGTCCTGTTGTAATTGGACATTTTAAGTTAAGAAACGGTGCCAAACCACCCCCCTCCACTTCCCTCAAGGTGTATTATTGCAAGGTCAAGACCATGCAATAATACATAGAAACTCCAACCCCCAAGAGCATGCACTTTGGCGACAGTGGGAAGGAAAAACCCCCTTTTACAAGGGGGAAACCTCCAGCAGAACCAGGCTCAGGAATGGGGTGGCCATCTGCCTTGGCCAGTTGGGGATGAGGGAAGGAAGGCAGGAGAAAAAGAGTGGTTATTTTAACCACTCTTTTTTTTTTTTTGCCAATTAAAATTGGTCCATCTCATCTAAACTTGGTTTTAAAACTAAGTTTAGATGAGATGGACCAATTTAAATAAATATTTTAAGACAAGCACGTGTGCTTGTCTTAAAATAGCACACCTTTTTCTCATTTGCACTCATTTAGTGTGCACATGAGAAAATCCTAGAGATGATACTTTGTCTCTTCAGCTTGGCATGCTTTTTGAAAGTGTTGACAATTATTTCGTCAACCGTTGGGTTGCTTAACTTCATGAACTGTCCTGGAGAATGCCACTTTTCATGGAGATCATTGTATACTGTCAAGCTGAGTTCTTCAATGTTCTCTAGGGAGATTTTATATTTTTTGGACAAAATTTTGTTCCAGATCTTTTGGCTAAGCCTCTGTACAATGAAGTCAGTTGTTCCTGAATGCCATGTCGTCGTCTCATTTAGTTCGGCCATACTGTGTATTACCAGATCTCTAGTGAATTTTTCCACAAGCTCCCAGTACTCGTCCCAGTTTTTAGATACACTGAGTACTCTTTTTGGTAATCCCAGCAGGTGTTTGGTGAAGATTGGAACAGTAATGTTATCAAGCTGCTCCCTCAGACTAAAAATCAAATATTTTTCCTTGCATTTGTGTGTTTTGCAAAGATCCTTTAAAATGGCCTCGTGGATATTTTTTAGGCTTTTTGGAGATAGATCCAAATGTTTGTCATTAATTTCTGGCCACATTTTCTCAAGCAGGCGATCACCAATGCGGTCAGGAGTGAGGCGCTCTGTGAAGAGCTTGTGTTTAGAGGCGACGTTGTCTATGGCCTTTGAAACCACCATCTGAATAACTTTGTTGACACACAACTTTTCCTCGCTCAGAGAATCAGATAGTGGACTGATCTGACAAGAAGTTAAAGACTCACTGTCACTGAGGAATCCCTGAAATCTGGGGGTTGCCTCATCTTTCAGTCCTCGACTTTCTGTTTCATCTCTGTAGCTTGAGTTGTCTACAGATATGCAGCCTACAACTGGTTGAGCCTCCAATCCCTGGTCTTCTACAGAGCTTTCACTTAGAGAATCAGACAGCAGACTGATACTAGAAAAAGTTAAAGACTCAGTGTCAGACTCAGGTACTTCTAGCTTCACATTGTTTTCCAGGAGACAAGATTCTGTTTTGTCAAAGTCTTTTCTATCAGCTGTGAAGTTTTTCTTCATACAGCTCTTTTTTGGCTTTGCTGTGTCTATTGTTTCGAGTTGTGTGTTTGAATTACCCACAGATATGCAGTCTAGGGCTGCTTCAGCCTCCAGTCCTGGAGTTTCTAAGTTTTCATTATCACTGTGGTCATCCACAGAGCTTTCATTCAGGATGCTGTCCTTTGCTCCTGTATCCTCTGTTTTCTCGGGGCAGTCTGTGCCCATGGACTGAAGACAGACCTCAGAGGTCTGCATGGAGGTTGGATCTCCATTCTCTGTGGGTTCCCTAGTTGATCTCACTAACATTTTACAAAACTTCAGCATGTCTGTTAACAAAGTGGAAAGCAGATGAAAGTCACAGTACTCTGGTTTGAACGGTACCAGAGATTGCCACTGTGGTACAATTGTACCAAAAAAGTGGTTGATGAGTAACTCCCAAGTTTCCACTGAGGTGTAAGTGAGTGGAGTATTCATGTTAAAGTCTGTACTATTTAAACTCTGAATTGGAGAAGTGGGATTCATTTGATGTGTAGTTGCAGTTGTGCTAGACATGTGTGCTGTTTGTAAACTAAATGCGCTTAAATTACACTCGCTGCTCTGATGCATAAATGCTTTGTGAACTGAGCTTTACTGGCATTGCTCTTGGCTATTTATAGCCTCGCATGTCAGAAGCCACGCCCACCCCGAAGAACGCATTGATAGGTCACAGCAGGTAGCCAGTGTGACGTCACACGCAGTTCTTGGCCCGAAGAAAACTGTTTAAAGTTAAATAATAATAATAATAAATTCTGTTTAAAGTAAGTAACAGCTCTCATGTGGCTCATTTATCAATAACAAAGAACCTTAAACGTTTTTTTTTTTAGGTTAATAGCGATAATATATCCATAAGCACCCCAAGGTGAAGAAATACAGACAGGCTTTGAATGCTGCCTTGTTTTCATTGTCGCTAATAAAGTCTCGTACAAACATCAGCTAACGACAGGAGCGAGAACAGCCTGGAAAGCCTTAAGAGAGATAAAATAAATATAACTTTGATATGAACTAAAGTCTTTTTGTTGTTATTTCGTTATTGTATTTTGTGGCGTGGTGGCGGGGAAAGAACTCAACTAAGTATATCTGGTATACTTATCCGGCAGTATTTCCTAAATGTATATTAAATTGCAAACCATTGGAAAGAGATCAACAAATGTCGTGTAGCTGTGATCATTTTTGGCTGGATACACTAGGTGGAAGCAGCGATTTCTAATCCAAGGTACCTCAACCAAAGAAGAAGCACAGAGGCGAGCGATCCTTTCTAACTAATGGTGAGCAAAGTCCTGAAAAATCAAGCCGCGTTTTATTTTATTTTTTAGAAATCAGAGAAGGTATATTTCAAGATATTCTAAAACACACCCGGATTTTTTAAATGAAATAGGCTATTATCACAATATTTTTTTGGCTATCATGTCTGATCTCTCTTGTTCTCTTCTTCATCTCTAGGTTGGTGCTCCCTGCTCCGACTTTCTCCTCCTCTTTCTCACACGCTGCTGAATTTATCCTTGTGTGTCAGAGGTGCAAAGCCATAAGAATGAACAATAAATAGAACTGAAACTTTTTGGGTTGTTATTTAATTATTGAATTCTGTGAAGTGGAGGCGTAAAAAGAGCTCAGGTTATTTAATTAAGTGGTACTAGCAAACATAGGGAACATACATACATCTGCAGCCATGCAGCTGCACTGCTTTTTTAAGGTTGAGTGAGGATGGGAAGAACAGACAAAGAAACCACATGCTCAAAAATAAACAATAAATTGACCTCCCCAAAGGGATTAATAAAGTTCTATTCTATGCTCTACGTTAAGAGACCTGTTTTAATTCGGATAAGTCCCTCTGAGAGTAAAGGCAATCTCCAGCAGGCCTGAGCTAAGGAAACAAAGTACACTAATGTAGTTATAACGTAATGAGTCGTTATAGATATATACGTAATTATACACTGTATTGAGCAGGCTACTGCCCACACTAAACTGTGACTATCACCAGGCAATCTGGGGGTGTTTCCTAAATCACTAGCAGGCGCCAAACTTCTGACAGAGTGAACAGGATGTATGCAGGTAAACTCCAGATTGACACGAGCTGATTGGTGGAGTCATGGGGAAAATATTGGCTCGTGATCTACCTTACAGAAAGACAGAGAGAGGTACAACACCAGATGGAAGGTATTTTATTTACACACTAAACTAATCTGATATCCCATTTTCAGCAAATGAAATGAAACAACACAAAATGTATTTTTATTTCATTTTATTTTTTATTTTTTTTATTTATTTTGGTGTGGCACTGTTTCTTAACTTAAAATGTCCTGTTGTAATTGGACATTTTAAGTTAAGAAACGGTGCCAAACCACCCCCCTCCACTTCCCTCAAGGTGTATTATTGCAAGGTCAAGACCATGCAATAATACATAGAAACTCCAACCCCCAAGAGCATGCACTTTGGCGACAGTGGGAAGGAAAAACCCCCTTTTACAAGGGGGAAACCTCCAGCAGAACCAGGCTCAGGAATGGGGTGGCCATCTGCCTTGGCCAGTTGGGGATGAGGGAAGGAAGGCAGGAGAAAAAGAGTGGTTATTTTAACCACTCTTTTTTTTTTTTTGCCAATTAAAATTGGTCCATCTCATCTAAACTTGGTTTTAAAACTAAGTTTAGATGAGATGGACCAATTTAAATAAATATTTTAAGACAAGCACGTGTGCTTGTCTTAAAATAGCACACCTTTTTCTCATTTGCACTCATTTAGTGTGCACATGAGAAAATCCTAGAGATGATACTTTGTCTCTTCAGCTTGGCATGCTTTTTGAAAGTGTTGACAATTATTTCGTCAACCGTTGGGTTGCTTAACTTCATGAACTGTCCTGGAGAATGCCACTTTTCATGGAGATCATTGTATACTGTCAAGCTGAGTTCTTCAATGTTCTCTAGGGAGATTTTATATTTTTTGGACAAAATTTTGTTCCAGATCTTTTGGCTAAGCCTCTGTACAATGAAGTCAGTTGTTCCTGAATGCCATGTCGTCGTCTCATTTAGTTCGGCCATACTGTGTATTACCAGATCTCTAGTGAATTTTTCCACAAGCTCCCAGTACTCGTCCCAGTTTTTAGATACACTGAGTACTCTTTTTGGTAATCCCAGCAGGTGTTTGGTGAAGATTGGAACAGTAATGTTATCAAGCTGCTCCCTCAGACTAAAAATCAAATATTTTTCCTTGCATTTGTGTGTTTTGCAAAGATCCTTTAAAATGGCCTCGTGGATATTTTTTAGGCTTTTTGGAGATAGATCCAAATGTTTGTCATTAATTTCTGGCCACATTTTCTCAAGCAGGCGATCACCAATGCGGTCAGGAGTGAGGCGCTCTGTGAAGAGCTTGTGTTTAGAGGCGACGTTGTCTATGGCCTTTGAAACCACCATCTGAATAACTTTGTTGACACACAACTTTTCCTCGCTCAGAGAATCAGATAGTGGACTGATCTGACAAGAAGTTAAAGACTCACTGTCACTGAGGAATCCCTGAAATCTGGGGGTTGCCTCATCTTTCAGTCCTCGACTTTCTGTTTCATCTCTGTAGCTTGAGTTGTCTACAGATATGCAGCCTACAACTGGTTGAGCCTCCAATCCCTGGTCTTCTACAGAGCTTTCACTTAGAGAATCAGACAGCAGACTGATACTAGAAAAAGTTAAAGACTCAGTGTCAGACTCAGGTACTTCTAGCTTCACATTGTTTTCCAGGAGACAAGATTCTGTTTTGTCAAAGTCTTTTCTATCAGCTGTGAAGTTTTTCTTCATACAGCTCTTTTTTGGCTTTGCTGTGTCTATTGTTTCGAGTTGTGTGTTTGAATTACCCACAGATATGCAGTCTAGGGCTGCTTCAGCCTCCAGTCCTGGAGTTTCTAAGTTTTCATTATCACTGTGGTCATCCACAGAGCTTTCATTCAGGATGCTGTCCTTTGCTCCTGTATCCTCTGTTTTCTCGGGGCAGTCTGTGCCCATGGACTGAAGACAGACCTCAGAGGTCTGCATGGAGGTTGGATCTCCATTCTCTGTGGGTTCCCTAGTTGATCTCACTAACATTTTACAAAACTTCAGCATGTCTGTTAACAAAGTGGAAAGCAGATGAAAGTCACAGTACTCTGGTTTGAACGGTACCAGAGATTGCCACTGTGGTACAATTGTACCAAAAAAGTGGTTGATGAGTAACTCCCAAGTTTCCACTGAGGTGTAAGTGAGTGGAGTATTCATGTTAAAGTCTGTACTATTTAAACTCTGAATTGGAGAAGTGGGATTCATTTGATGTGTAGTTGCAGTTGTGCTAGACATGTGTGCTGTTTGTAAACTAAATGCGCTTAAATTACACTCGCTGCTCTGATGCATAAATGCTTTGTGAACTGAGCTTTACTGGCATTGCTCTTGGCTATTTATAGCCTCGCATGTCAGAAGCCACGCCCACCCCGAAGAACGCATTGATAGGTCACAGCAGGTAGCCAGTGTGACGTCACACGCAGTTCTTGGCCCGAAGAAAACTGTTTAAAGTTAAATAATAATAATAATAAATTCTGTTTAAAGTAAGTAACAGCTCTCATGTGGCTCATTTATCAATAACAAAGAACCTTAAACGTTTTTTTTTTTAGGTTAATAGCGATAATATATCCATAAGCACCCCAAGGTGAAGAAATACAGACAGGCTTTGAATGCTGCCTTGTTTTCATTGTCGCTAATAAAGTCTCGTACAAACATCAGCTAACGACAGGAGCGAGAACAGCCTGGAAAGCCTTAAGAGAGATAAAATAAATATAACTTTGATATGAACTAAAGTCTTTTTGTTGTTATTTCGTTATTGTATTTTGTGGCGTGGTGGCGGGGAAAGAACTCAACTAAGTATATCTGGTATACTTATCCGGCAGTATTTCCTAAATGTATATTAAATTGCAAACCATTGGAAAGAGATCAACAAATGTCGTGTAGCTGTGATCATTTTTGGCTGGATACACTAGGTGGAAGCAGCGATTTCTAATCCAAGGTACCTCAACCAAAGAAGAAGCACAGAGGCGAGCGATCCTTTCTAACTAATGGTGAGCAAAGTCCTGAAAAATCAAGCCGCGTTTTATTTTATTTTTTAGAAATCAGAGAAGGTATATTTCAAGATATTCTAAAACACACCCGGATTTTTTAAATGAAATAGGCTATTATCACAATATTTTTTTGGCTATCATGTCTGATCTCTCTTGTTCTCTTCTTCATCTCTAGGTTGGTGCTCCCTGCTCCGACTTTCTCCTCCTCTTTCTCACACGCTGCTGAATTTATCCTTGTGTGTCAGAGGTGCAAAGCCATAAGAATGAACAATAAATAGAACTGAAACTTTTTGGGTTGTTATTTAATTATTGAATTCTGTGAAGTGGAGGCGTAAAAAGAGCTCAGGTTATTTAATTAAGTGGTACTAGCAAACATAGGGAACATACATACATCTGCAGCCATGCAGCTGCACTGCTTTTTTAAGGTTGAGTGAGGATGGGAAGAACAGACAAAGAAACCACATGCTCAAAAATAAACAATAAATTGACCTCCCCAAAGGGATTAATAAAGTTCTATTCTATGCTCTACGTTAAGAGACCTGTTTTAATTCGGATAAGTCCCTCTGAGAGTAAAGGCAATCTCCAGCAGGCCTGAGCTAAGGAAACAAAGTACACTAATGTAGTTATAACGTAATGAGTCGTTATAGATATATACGTAATTATACACTGTATTGAGCAGGCTACTGCCCACACTAAACTGTGACTATCACCAGGCAATCTGGGGGTGTTTCCTAAATCACTAGCAGGCGCCAAACTTCTGACAGAGTGAACAGGATGTATGCAGGTAAACTCCAGATTGACACGAGCTGATTGGTGGAGTCATGGGGAAAATATTGGCTCGTGATCTACCTTACAGAAAGACAGAGAGAGGTACAACACCAGATGGAAGGTATTTTATTTACACACTAAACTAATCTGATATCCCATTTTCAGCAAATGAAATGAAACAACACAAAATGTATTTTTATTTCATTTTATTTTTTATTTTTTTTATTTATTTTGGTGTGGCACTGTTTCTTAACTTAAAATGTCCTGTTGTAATTGGACATTTTAAGTTAAGAAACGGTGCCAAACCACCCCCCTCCACTTCCCTCAAGGTGTATTATTGCAAGGTCAAGACCATGCAATAATACATAGAAACTCCAACCCCCAAGAGCATGCACTTTGGCGACAGTGGGAAGGAAAAACCCCCTTTTACAAGGGGGAAACCTCCAGCAGAACCAGGCTCAGGAATGGGGTGGCCATCTGCCTTGGCCAGTTGGGGATGAGGGAAGGAAGGCAGGAGAAAAAGAGTGGTTATTTTAACCACTCTTTTTTTTTTTTTGCCAATTAAAATTGGTCCATCTCATCTAAACTTGGTTTTAAAACTAAGTTTAGATGAGATGGACCAATTTAAATAAATATTTTAAGACAAGCACGTGTGCTTGTCTTAAAATAGCACACCTTTTTCTCATTTGCACTCATTTAGTGTGCACATGAGAAAATCCTAGAGATGATACTTTGTCTCTTCAGCTTGGCATGCTTTTTGAAAGTGTTGACAATTATTTCGTCAACCGTTGGGTTGCTTAACTTCATGAACTGTCCTGGAGAATGCCACTTTTCATGGAGATCATTGTATACTGTCAAGCTGAGTTCTTCAATGTTCTCTAGGGAGATTTTATATTTTTTGGACAAAATTTTGTTCCAGATCTTTTGGCTAAGCCTCTGTACAATGAAGTCAGTTGTTCCTGAATGCCATGTCGTCGTCTCATTTAGTTCGGCCATACTGTGTATTACCAGATCTCTAGTGAATTTTTCCACAAGCTCCCAGTACTCGTCCCAGTTTTTAGATACACTGAGTACTCTTTTTGGTAATCCCAGCAGGTGTTTGGTGAAGATTGGAACAGTAATGTTATCAAGCTGCTCCCTCAGACTAAAAATCAAATATTTTTCCTTGCATTTGTGTGTTTTGCAAAGATCCTTTAAAATGGCCTCGTGGATATTTTTTAGGCTTTTTGGAGATAGATCCAAATGTTTGTCATTAATTTCTGGCCACATTTTCTCAAGCAGGCGATCACCAATGCGGTCAGGAGTGAGGCGCTCTGTGAAGAGCTTGTGTTTAGAGGCGACGTTGTCTATGGCCTTTGAAACCACCATCTGAATAACTTTGTTGACACACAACTTTTCCTCGCTCAGAGAATCAGATAGTGGACTGATCTGACAAGAAGTTAAAGACTCACTGTCACTGAGGAATCCCTGAAATCTGGGGGTTGCCTCATCTTTCAGTCCTCGACTTTCTGTTTCATCTCTGTAGCTTGAGTTGTCTACAGATATGCAGCCTACAACTGGTTGAGCCTCCAATCCCTGGTCTTCTACAGAGCTTTCACTTAGAGAATCAGACAGCAGACTGATACTAGAAAAAGTTAAAGACTCAGTGTCAGACTCAGGTACTTCTAGCTTCACATTGTTTTCCAGGAGACAAGATTCTGTTTTGTCAAAGTCTTTTCTATCAGCTGTGAAGTTTTTCTTCATACAGCTCTTTTTTGGCTTTGCTGTGTCTATTGTTTCGAGTTGTGTGTTTGAATTACCCACAGATATGCAGTCTAGGGCTGCTTCAGCCTCCAGTCCTGGAGTTTCTAAGTTTTCATTATCACTGTGGTCATCCACAGAGCTTTCATTCAGGATGCTGTCCTTTGCTCCTGTATCCTCTGTTTTCTCGGGGCAGTCTGTGCCCATGGACTGAAGACAGACCTCAGAGGTCTGCATGGAGGTTGGATCTCCATTCTCTGTGGGTTCCCTAGTTGATCTCACTAACATTTTACAAAACTTCAGCATGTCTGTTAACAAAGTGGAAAGCAGATGAAAGTCACAGTACTCTGGTTTGAACGGTACCAGAGATTGCCACTGTGGTACAATTGTACCAAAAAAGTGGTTGATGAGTAACTCCCAAGTTTCCACTGAGGTGTAAGTGAGTGGAGTATTCATGTTAAAGTCTGTACTATTTAAACTCTGAATTGGAGAAGTGGGATTCATTTGATGTGTAGTTGCAGTTGTGCTAGACATGTGTGCTGTTTGTAAACTAAATGCGCTTAAATTACACTCGCTGCTCTGATGCATAAATGCTTTGTGAACTGAGCTTTACTGGCATTGCTCTTGGCTATTTATAGCCTCGCATGTCAGAAGCCACGCCCACCCCGAAGAACGCATTGATAGGTCACAGCAGGTAGCCAGTGTGACGTCACACGCAGTTCTTGGCCCGAAGAAAACTGTTTAAAGTTAAATAATAATAATAATAAATTCTGTTTAAAGTAAGTAACAGCTCTCATGTGGCTCATTTATCAATAACAAAGAACCTTAAACGTTTTTTTTTTTAGGTTAATAGCGATAATATATCCATAAGCACCCCAAGGTGAAGAAATACAGACAGGCTTTGAATGCTGCCTTGTTTTCATTGTCGCTAATAAAGTCTCGTACAAACATCAGCTAACGACAGGAGCGAGAACAGCCTGGAAAGCCTTAAGAGAGATAAAATAAATATAACTTTGATATGAACTAAAGTCTTTTTGTTGTTATTTCGTTATTGTATTTTGTGGCGTGGTGGCGGGGAAAGAACTCAACTAAGTATATCTGGTATACTTATCCGGCAGTATTTCCTAAATGTATATTAAATTGCAAACCATTGGAAAGAGATCAACAAATGTCGTGTAGCTGTGATCATTTTTGGCTGGATACACTAGGTGGAAGCAGCGATTTCTAATCCAAGGTACCTCAACCAAAGAAGAAGCACAGAGGCGAGCGATCCTTTCTAACTAATGGTGAGCAAAGTCCTGAAAAATCAAGCCGCGTTTTATTTTATTTTTTAGAAATCAGAGAAGGTATATTTCAAGATATTCTAAAACACACCCGGATTTTTTAAATGAAATAGGCTATTATCACAATATTTTTTTGGCTATCATGTCTGATCTCTCTTGTTCTCTTCTTCATCTCTAGGTTGGTGCTCCCTGCTCCGACTTTCTCCTCCTCTTTCTCACACGCTGCTGAATTTATCCTTGTGTGTCAGAGGTGCAAAGCCATAAGAATGAACAATAAATAGAACTGAAACTTTTTGGGTTGTTATTTAATTATTGAATTCTGTGAAGTGGAGGCGTAAAAAGAGCTCAGGTTATTTAATTAAGTGGTACTAGCAAACATAGGGAACATACATACATCTGCAGCCATGCAGCTGCACTGCTTTTTTAAGGTTGAGTGAGGATGGGAAGAACAGACAAAGAAACCACATGCTCAAAAATAAACAATAAATTGACCTCCCCAAAGGGATTAATAAAGTTCTATTCTATGCTCTACGTTAAGAGACCTGTTTTAATTCGGATAAGTCCCTCTGAGAGTAAAGGCAATCTCCAGCAGGCCTGAGCTAAGGAAACAAAGTACACTAATGTAGTTATAACGTAATGAGTCGTTATAGATATATACGTAATTATACACTGTATTGAGCAGGCTACTGCCCACACTAAACTGTGACTATCACCAGGCAATCTGGGGGTGTTTCCTAAATCACTAGCAGGCGCCAAACTTCTGACAGAGTGAACAGGATGTATGCAGGTAAACTCCAGATTGACACGAGCTGATTGGTGGAGTCATGGGGAAAATATTGGCTCGTGATCTACCTTACAGAAAGACAGAGAGAGGTACAACACCAGATGGAAGGTATTTTATTTACACACTAAACTAATCTGATATCCCATTTTCAGCAAATGAAATGAAACAACACAAAATGTATTTTTATTTCATTTTATTTTTTATTTTTTTTATTTATTTTGGTGTGGCACTGTTTCTTAACTTAAAATGTCCTGTTGTAATTGGACATTTTAAGTTAAGAAACGGTGCCAAACCACCCCCCTCCACTTCCCTCAAGGTGTATTATTGCAAGGTCAAGACCATGCAATAATACATAGAAACTCCAACCCCCAAGAGCATGCACTTTGGCGACAGTGGGAAGGAAAAACCCCCTTTTACAAGGGGGAAACCTCCAGCAGAACCAGGCTCAGGAATGGGGTGGCCATCTGCCTTGGCCAGTTGGGGATGAGGGAAGGAAGGCAGGAGAAAAAGAGTGGTTATTTTAACCACTCTTTTTTTTTTTTTGCCAATTAAAATTGGTCCATCTCATCTAAACTTGGTTTTAAAACTAAGTTTAGATGAGATGGACCAATTTAAATAAATATTTTAAGACAAGCACGTGTGCTTGTCTTAAAATAGCACACCTTTTTCTCATTTGCACTCATTTAGTGTGCACATGAGAAAATCCTAGAGATGATACTTTGTCTCTTCAGCTTGGCATGCTTTTTGAAAGTGTTGACAATTATTTCGTCAACCGTTGGGTTGCTTAACTTCATGAACTGTCCTGGAGAATGCCACTTTTCATGGAGATCATTGTATACTGTCAAGCTGAGTTCTTCAATGTTCTCTAGGGAGATTTTATATTTTTTGGACAAAATTTTGTTCCAGATCTTTTGGCTAAGCCTCTGTACAATGAAGTCAGTTGTTCCTGAATGCCATGTCGTCGTCTCATTTAGTTCGGCCATACTGTGTATTACCAGATCTCTAGTGAATTTTTCCACAAGCTCCCAGTACTCGTCCCAGTTTTTAGATACACTGAGTACTCTTTTTGGTAATCCCAGCAGGTGTTTGGTGAAGATTGGAACAGTAATGTTATCAAGCTGCTCCCTCAGACTAAAAATCAAATATTTTTCCTTGCATTTGTGTGTTTTGCAAAGATCCTTTAAAATGGCCTCGTGGATATTTTTTAGGCTTTTTGGAGATAGATCCAAATGTTTGTCATTAATTTCTGGCCACATTTTCTCAAGCAGGCGATCACCAATGCGGTCAGGAGTGAGGCGCTCTGTGAAGAGCTTGTGTTTAGAGGCGACGTTGTCTATGGCCTTTGAAACCACCATCTGAATAACTTTGTTGACACACAACTTTTCCTCGCTCAGAGAATCAGATAGTGGACTGATCTGACAAGAAGTTAAAGACTCACTGTCACTGAGGAATCCCTGAAATCTGGGGGTTGCCTCATCTTTCAGTCCTCGACTTTCTGTTTCATCTCTGTAGCTTGAGTTGTCTACAGATATGCAGCCTACAACTGGTTGAGCCTCCAATCCCTGGTCTTCTACAGAGCTTTCACTTAGAGAATCAGACAGCAGACTGATACTAGAAAAAGTTAAAGACTCAGTGTCAGACTCAGGTACTTCTAGCTTCACATTGTTTTCCAGGAGACAAGATTCTGTTTTGTCAAAGTCTTTTCTATCAGCTGTGAAGTTTTTCTTCATACAGCTCTTTTTTGGCTTTGCTGTGTCTATTGTTTCGAGTTGTGTGTTTGAATTACCCACAGATATGCAGTCTAGGGCTGCTTCAGCCTCCAGTCCTGGAGTTTCTAAGTTTTCATTATCACTGTGGTCATCCACAGAGCTTTCATTCAGGATGCTGTCCTTTGCTCCTGTATCCTCTGTTTTCTCGGGGCAGTCTGTGCCCATGGACTGAAGACAGACCTCAGAGGTCTGCATGGAGGTTGGATCTCCATTCTCTGTGGGTTCCCTAGTTGATCTCACTAACATTTTACAAAACTTCAGCATGTCTGTTAACAAAGTGGAAAGCAGATGAAAGTCACAGTACTCTGGTTTGAACGGTACCAGAGATTGCCACTGTGGTACAATTGTACCAAAAAAGTGGTTGATGAGTAACTCCCAAGTTTCCACTGAGGTGTAAGTGAGTGGAGTATTCATGTTAAAGTCTGTACTATTTAAACTCTGAATTGGAGAAGTGGGATTCATTTGATGTGTAGTTGCAGTTGTGCTAGACATGTGTGCTGTTTGTAAACTAAATGCGCTTAAATTACACTCGCTGCTCTGATGCATAAATGCTTTGTGAACTGAGCTTTACTGGCATTGCTCTTGGCTATTTATAGCCTCGCATGTCAGAAGCCACGCCCACCCCGAAGAACGCATTGATAGGTCACAGCAGGTAGCCAGTGTGACGTCACACGCAGTTCTTGGCCCGAAGAAAACTGTTTAAAGTTAAATAATAATAATAATAAATTCTGTTTAAAGTAAGTAACAGCTCTCATGTGGCTCATTTATCAATAACAAAGAACCTTAAACGTTTTTTTTTTTAGGTTAATAGCGATAATATATCCATAAGCACCCCAAGGTGAAGAAATACAGACAGGCTTTGAATGCTGCCTTGTTTTCATTGTCGCTAATAAAGTCTCGTACAAACATCAGCTAACGACAGGAGCGAGAACAGCCTGGAAAGCCTTAAGAGAGATAAAATAAATATAACTTTGATATGAACTAAAGTCTTTTTGTTGTTATTTCGTTATTGTATTTTGTGGCGTGGTGGCGGGGAAAGAACTCAACTAAGTATATCTGGTATACTTATCCGGCAGTATTTCCTAAATGTATATTAAATTGCAAACCATTGGAAAGAGATCAACAAATGTCGTGTAGCTGTGATCATTTTTGGCTGGATACACTAGGTGGAAGCAGCGATTTCTAATCCAAGGTACCTCAACCAAAGAAGAAGCACAGAGGCGAGCGATCCTTTCTAACTAATGGTGAGCAAAGTCCTGAAAAATCAAGCCGCGTTTTATTTTATTTTTTAGAAATCAGAGAAGGTATATTTCAAGATATTCTAAAACACACCCGGATTTTTTAAATGAAATAGGCTATTATCACAATATTTTTTTGGCTATCATGTCTGATCTCTCTTGTTCTCTTCTTCATCTCTAGGTTGGTGCTCCCTGCTCCGACTTTCTCCTCCTCTTTCTCACACGCTGCTGAATTTATCCTTGTGTGTCAGAGGTGCAAAGCCATAAGAATGAACAATAAATAGAACTGAAACTTTTTGGGTTGTTATTTAATTATTGAATTCTGTGAAGTGGAGGCGTAAAAAGAGCTCAGGTTATTTAATTAAGTGGTACTAGCAAACATAGGGAACATACATACATCTGCAGCCATGCAGCTGCACTGCTTTTTTAAGGTTGAGTGAGGATGGGAAGAACAGACAAAGAAACCACATGCTCAAAAATAAACAATAAATTGACCTCCCCAAAGGGATTAATAAAGTTCTATTCTATGCTCTACGTTAAGAGACCTGTTTTAATTCGGATAAGTCCCTCTGAGAGTAAAGGCAATCTCCAGCAGGCCTGAGCTAAGGAAACAAAGTACACTAATGTAGTTATAACGTAATGAGTCGTTATAGATATATACGTAATTATACACTGTATTGAGCAGGCTACTGCCCACACTAAACTGTGACTATCACCAGGCAATCTGGGGGTGTTTCCTAAATCACTAGCAGGCGCCAAACTTCTGACAGAGTGAACAGGATGTATGCAGGTAAACTCCAGATTGACACGAGCTGATTGGTGGAGTCATGGGGAAAATATTGGCTCGTGATCTACCTTACAGAAAGACAGAGAGAGGTACAACACCAGATGGAAGGTATTTTATTTACACACTAAACTAATCTGATATCCCATTTTCAGCAAATGAAATGAAACAACACAAAATGTATTTTTATTTCATTTTATTTTTTATTTTTTTTATTTATTTTGGTGTGGCACTGTTTCTTAACTTAAAATGTCCTGTTGTAATTGGACATTTTAAGTTAAGAAACGGTGCCAAACCACCCCCCTCCACTTCCCTCAAGGTGTATTATTGCAAGGTCAAGACCATGCAATAATACATAGAAACTCCAACCCCCAAGAGCATGCACTTTGGCGACAGTGGGAAGGAAAAACCCCCTTTTACAAGGGGGAAACCTCCAGCAGAACCAGGCTCAGGAATGGGGTGGCCATCTGCCTTGGCCAGTTGGGGATGAGGGAAGGAAGGCAGGAGAAAAAGAGTGGTTATTTTAACCACTCTTTTTTTTTTTTTGCCAATTAAAATTGGTCCATCTCATCTAAACTTGGTTTTAAAACTAAGTTTAGATGAGATGGACCAATTTAAATAAATATTTTAAGACAAGCACGTGTGCTTGTCTTAAAATAGCACACCTTTTTCTCATTTGCACTCATTTAGTGTGCACATGAGAAAATCCTAGAGATGATACTTTGTCTCTTCAGCTTGGCATGCTTTTTGAAAGTGTTGACAATTATTTCGTCAACCGTTGGGTTGCTTAACTTCATGAACTGTCCTGGAGAATGCCACTTTTCATGGAGATCATTGTATACTGTCAAGCTGAGTTCTTCAATGTTCTCTAGGGAGATTTTATATTTTTTGGACAAAATTTTGTTCCAGATCTTTTGGCTAAGCCTCTGTACAATGAAGTCAGTTGTTCCTGAATGCCATGTCGTCGTCTCATTTAGTTCGGCCATACTGTGTATTACCAGATCTCTAGTGAATTTTTCCACAAGCTCCCAGTACTCGTCCCAGTTTTTAGATACACTGAGTACTCTTTTTGGTAATCCCAGCAGGTGTTTGGTGAAGATTGGAACAGTAATGTTATCAAGCTGCTCCCTCAGACTAAAAATCAAATATTTTTCCTTGCATTTGTGTGTTTTGCAAAGATCCTTTAAAATGGCCTCGTGGATATTTTTTAGGCTTTTTGGAGATAGATCCAAATGTTTGTCATTAATTTCTGGCCACATTTTCTCAAGCAGGCGATCACCAATGCGGTCAGGAGTGAGGCGCTCTGTGAAGAGCTTGTGTTTAGAGGCGACGTTGTCTATGGCCTTTGAAACCACCATCTGAATAACTTTGTTGACACACAACTTTTCCTCGCTCAGAGAATCAGATAGTGGACTGATCTGACAAGAAGTTAAAGACTCACTGTCACTGAGGAATCCCTGAAATCTGGGGGTTGCCTCATCTTTCAGTCCTCGACTTTCTGTTTCATCTCTGTAGCTTGAGTTGTCTACAGATATGCAGCCTACAACTGGTTGAGCCTCCAATCCCTGGTCTTCTACAGAGCTTTCACTTAGAGAATCAGACAGCAGACTGATACTAGAAAAAGTTAAAGACTCAGTGTCAGACTCAGGTACTTCTAGCTTCACATTGTTTTCCAGGAGACAAGATTCTGTTTTGTCAAAGTCTTTTCTATCAGCTGTGAAGTTTTTCTTCATACAGCTCTTTTTTGGCTTTGCTGTGTCTATTGTTTCGAGTTGTGTGTTTGAATTACCCACAGATATGCAGTCTAGGGCTGCTTCAGCCTCCAGTCCTGGAGTTTCTAAGTTTTCATTATCACTGTGGTCATCCACAGAGCTTTCATTCAGGATGCTGTCCTTTGCTCCTGTATCCTCTGTTTTCTCGGGGCAGTCTGTGCCCATGGACTGAAGACAGACCTCAGAGGTCTGCATGGAGGTTGGATCTCCATTCTCTGTGGGTTCCCTAGTTGATCTCACTAACATTTTACAAAACTTCAGCATGTCTGTTAACAAAGTGGAAAGCAGATGAAAGTCACAGTACTCTGGTTTGAACGGTACCAGAGATTGCCACTGTGGTACAATTGTACCAAAAAAGTGGTTGATGAGTAACTCCCAAGTTTCCACTGAGGTGTAAGTGAGTGGAGTATTCATGTTAAAGTCTGTACTATTTAAACTCTGAATTGGAGAAGTGGGATTCATTTGATGTGTAGTTGCAGTTGTGCTAGACATGTGTGCTGTTTGTAAACTAAATGCGCTTAAATTACACTCGCTGCTCTGATGCATAAATGCTTTGTGAACTGAGCTTTACTGGCATTGCTCTTGGCTATTTATAGCCTCGCATGTCAGAAGCCACGCCCACCCCGAAGAACGCATTGATAGGTCACAGCAGGTAGCCAGTGTGACGTCACACGCAGTTCTTGGCCCGAAGAAAACTGTTTAAAGTTAAATAATAATAATAATAAATTCTGTTTAAAGTAAGTAACAGCTCTCATGTGGCTCATTTATCAATAACAAAGAACCTTAAACGTTTTTTTTTTTAGGTTAATAGCGATAATATATCCATAAGCACCCCAAGGTGAAGAAATACAGACAGGCTTTGAATGCTGCCTTGTTTTCATTGTCGCTAATAAAGTCTCGTACAAACATCAGCTAACGACAGGAGCGAGAACAGCCTGGAAAGCCTTAAGAGAGATAAAATAAATATAACTTTGATATGAACTAAAGTCTTTTTGTTGTTATTTCGTTATTGTATTTTGTGGCGTGGTGGCGGGGAAAGAACTCAACTAAGTATATCTGGTATACTTATCCGGCAGTATTTCCTAAATGTATATTAAATTGCAAACCATTGGAAAGAGATCAACAAATGTCGTGTAGCTGTGATCATTTTTGGCTGGATACACTAGGTGGAAGCAGCGATTTCTAATCCAAGGTACCTCAACCAAAGAAGAAGCACAGAGGCGAGCGATCCTTTCTAACTAATGGTGAGCAAAGTCCTGAAAAATCAAGCCGCGTTTTATTTTATTTTTTAGAAATCAGAGAAGGTATATTTCAAGATATTCTAAAACACACCCGGATTTTTTAAATGAAATAGGCTATTATCACAATATTTTTTTGGCTATCATGTCTGATCTCTCTTGTTCTCTTCTTCATCTCTAGGTTGGTGCTCCCTGCTCCGACTTTCTCCTCCTCTTTCTCACACGCTGCTGAATTTATCCTTGTGTGTCAGAGGTGCAAAGCCATAAGAATGAACAATAAATAGAACTGAAACTTTTTGGGTTGTTATTTAATTATTGAATTCTGTGAAGTGGAGGCGTAAAAAGAGCTCAGGTTATTTAATTAAGTGGTACTAGCAAACATAGGGAACATACATACATCTGCAGCCATGCAGCTGCACTGCTTTTTTAAGGTTGAGTGAGGATGGGAAGAACAGACAAAGAAACCACATGCTCAAAAATAAACAATAAATTGACCTCCCCAAAGGGATTAATAAAGTTCTATTCTATGCTCTACGTTAAGAGACCTGTTTTAATTCGGATAAGTCCCTCTGAGAGTAAAGGCAATCTCCAGCAGGCCTGAGCTAAGGAAACAAAGTACACTAATGTAGTTATAACGTAATGAGTCGTTATAGATATATACGTAATTATACACTGTATTGAGCAGGCTACTGCCCACACTAAACTGTGACTATCACCAGGCAATCTGGGGGTGTTTCCTAAATCACTAGCAGGCGCCAAACTTCTGACAGAGTGAACAGGATGTATGCAGGTAAACTCCAGATTGACACGAGCTGATTGGTGGAGTCATGGGGAAAATATTGGCTCGTGATCTACCTTACAGAAAGACAGAGAGAGGTACAACACCAGATGGAAGGTATTTTATTTACACACTAAACTAATCTGATATCCCATTTTCAGCAAATGAAATGAAACAACACAAAATGTATTTTTATTTCATTTTATTTTTTATTTTTTTTATTTATTTTGGTGTGGCACTGTTTCTTAACTTAAAATGTCCTGTTGTAATTGGACATTTTAAGTTAAGAAACGGTGCCAAACCACCCCCCTCCACTTCCCTCAAGGTGTATTATTGCAAGGTCAAGACCATGCAATAATACATAGAAACTCCAACCCCCAAGAGCATGCACTTTGGCGACAGTGGGAAGGAAAAACCCCCTTTTACAAGGGGGAAACCTCCAGCAGAACCAGGCTCAGGAATGGGGTGGCCATCTGCCTTGGCCAGTTGGGGATGAGGGAAGGAAGGCAGGAGAAAAAGAGTGGTTATTTTAACCACTCTTTTTTTTTTTTTGCCAATTAAAATTGGTCCATCTCATCTAAACTTGGTTTTAAAACTAAGTTTAGATGAGATGGACCAATTTAAATAAATATTTTAAGACAAGCACGTGTGCTTGTCTTAAAATAGCACACCTTTTTCTCATTTGCACTCATTTAGTGTGCACATGAGAAAATCCTAGAGATGATACTTTGTCTCTTCAGCTTGGCATGCTTTTTGAAAGTGTTGACAATTATTTCGTCAACCGTTGGGTTGCTTAACTTCATGAACTGTCCTGGAGAATGCCACTTTTCATGGAGATCATTGTATACTGTCAAGCTGAGTTCTTCAATGTTCTCTAGGGAGATTTTATATTTTTTGGACAAAATTTTGTTCCAGATCTTTTGGCTAAGCCTCTGTACAATGAAGTCAGTTGTTCCTGAATGCCATGTCGTCGTCTCATTTAGTTCGGCCATACTGTGTATTACCAGATCTCTAGTGAATTTTTCCACAAGCTCCCAGTACTCGTCCCAGTTTTTAGATACACTGAGTACTCTTTTTGGTAATCCCAGCAGGTGTTTGGTGAAGATTGGAACAGTAATGTTATCAAGCTGCTCCCTCAGACTAAAAATCAAATATTTTTCCTTGCATTTGTGTGTTTTGCAAAGATCCTTTAAAATGGCCTCGTGGATATTTTTTAGGCTTTTTGGAGATAGATCCAAATGTTTGTCATTAATTTCTGGCCACATTTTCTCAAGCAGGCGATCACCAATGCGGTCAGGAGTGAGGCGCTCTGTGAAGAGCTTGTGTTTAGAGGCGACGTTGTCTATGGCCTTTGAAACCACCATCTGAATAACTTTGTTGACACACAACTTTTCCTCGCTCAGAGAATCAGATAGTGGACTGATCTGACAAGAAGTTAAAGACTCACTGTCACTGAGGAATCCCTGAAATCTGGGGGTTGCCTCATCTTTCAGTCCTCGACTTTCTGTTTCATCTCTGTAGCTTGAGTTGTCTACAGATATGCAGCCTACAACTGGTTGAGCCTCCAATCCCTGGTCTTCTACAGAGCTTTCACTTAGAGAATCAGACAGCAGACTGATACTAGAAAAAGTTAAAGACTCAGTGTCAGACTCAGGTACTTCTAGCTTCACATTGTTTTCCAGGAGACAAGATTCTGTTTTGTCAAAGTCTTTTCTATCAGCTGTGAAGTTTTTCTTCATACAGCTCTTTTTTGGCTTTGCTGTGTCTATTGTTTCGAGTTGTGTGTTTGAATTACCCACAGATATGCAGTCTAGGGCTGCTTCAGCCTCCAGTCCTGGAGTTTCTAAGTTTTCATTATCACTGTGGTCATCCACAGAGCTTTCATTCAGGATGCTGTCCTTTGCTCCTGTATCCTCTGTTTTCTCGGGGCAGTCTGTGCCCATGGACTGAAGACAGACCTCAGAGGTCTGCATGGAGGTTGGATCTCCATTCTCTGTGGGTTCCCTAGTTGATCTCACTAACATTTTACAAAACTTCAGCATGTCTGTTAACAAAGTGGAAAGCAGATGAAAGTCACAGTACTCTGGTTTGAACGGTACCAGAGATTGCCACTGTGGTACAATTGTACCAAAAAAGTGGTTGATGAGTAACTCCCAAGTTTCCACTGAGGTGTAAGTGAGTGGAGTATTCATGTTAAAGTCTGTACTATTTAAACTCTGAATTGGAGAAGTGGGATTCATTTGATGTGTAGTTGCAGTTGTGCTAGACATGTGTGCTGTTTGTAAACTAAATGCGCTTAAATTACACTCGCTGCTCTGATGCATAAATGCTTTGTGAACTGAGCTTTACTGGCATTGCTCTTGGCTATTTATAGCCTCGCATGTCAGAAGCCACGCCCACCCCGAAGAACGCATTGATAGGTCACAGCAGGTAGCCAGTGTGACGTCACACGCAGTTCTTGGCCCGAAGAAAACTGTTTAAAGTTAAATAATAATAATAATAAATTCTGTTTAAAGTAAGTAACAGCTCTCATGTGGCTCATTTATCAATAACAAAGAACCTTAAACGTTTTTTTTTTTAGGTTAATAGCGATAATATATCCATAAGCACCCCAAGGTGAAGAAATACAGACAGGCTTTGAATGCTGCCTTGTTTTCATTGTCGCTAATAAAGTCTCGTACAAACATCAGCTAACGACAGGAGCGAGAACAGCCTGGAAAGCCTTAAGAGAGATAAAATAAATATAACTTTGATATGAACTAAAGTCTTTTTGTTGTTATTTCGTTATTGTATTTTGTGGCGTGGTGGCGGGGAAAGAACTCAACTAAGTATATCTGGTATACTTATCCGGCAGTATTTCCTAAATGTATATTAAATTGCAAACCATTGGAAAGAGATCAACAAATGTCGTGTAGCTGTGATCATTTTTGGCTGGATACACTAGGTGGAAGCAGCGATTTCTAATCCAAGGTACCTCAACCAAAGAAGAAGCACAGAGGCGAGCGATCCTTTCTAACTAACGGTGAGCAAAGTCCTGAAAAATCAAGCCGCGTTTTATTTTATTTTTTAGAAATCAGAGAAGGTATATTTCAAGATATTCTAAAACACACCCGGATTTTTTAAATGAAATAGGCTATTATCACAATATTTTTTTGGCTATCATGTCTGATCTCTCTTGTTCTCTTCTTCATCTCTAGGTTGGTGCTCCCTGCTCCGACTTTCTCCTCCTCTTTCTCACACGCTGCTGAATTTATCCTTGTGTGTCAGAGGTGCAAAGCCATAAGAATGAACAATAAATAGAACTGAAACTTTTTGGGTTGTTATTTAATTATTGAATTCTGTGAAGTGGAGGCGTAAAAAGAGCTCAGGTTATTTAATTAAGTGGTACTAGCAAACATAGGGAACATACATACATCTGCAGCCATGCAGCTGCACTGCTTTTTTAAGGTTGAGTGAGGATGGGAAGAACAGACAAAGAAACCACATGCTCAAAAATAAACAATAAATTGACCTCCCCAAAGGGATTAATAAAGTTCTATTCTATGCTCTACGTTAAGAGACCTGTTTTAATTCGGATAAGTCCCTCTGAGAGTAAAGGCAATCTCCAGCAGGCCTGAGCTAAGGAAACAAAGTACACTAATGTAGTTATAACGTAATGAGTCGTTATAGATATATACGTAATTATACACTGTATTGAGCAGGCTACTGCCCACACTAAACTGTGACTATCACCAGGCAATCTGGGGGTGTTTCCTAAATCACTAGCAGGCGCCAAACTTCTGACAGAGTGAACAGGATGTATGCAGGTAAACTCCAGATTGACACGAGCTGATTGGTGGAGTCATGGGGAAAATATTGGCTCGTGATCTACCTTACAGAAAGACAGAGAGAGGTACAACACCAGATGGAAGGTATTTTATTTACACACTAAACTAATCTGATATCCCATTTTCAGCAAATGAAATGAAACAACACAAAATGTATTTTTATTTCATTTTATTTTTTATTTTTTTTATTTATTTTGGTGTGGCACTGTTTCTTAACTTAAAATGTCCTGTTGTAATTGGACATTTTAAGTTAAGAAACGGTGCCAAACCACCCCCCTCCACTTCCCTCAAGGTGTATTATTGCAAGGTCAAGACCATGCAATAATACATAGAAACTCCAACCCCCAAGAGCATGCACTTTGGCGACAGTGGGAAGGAAAAACCCCCTTTTACAAGGGGGAAACCTCCAGCAGAACCAGGCTCAGGAATGGGGTGGCCATCTGCCTTGGCCAGTTGGGGATGAGGGAAGGAAGGCAGGAGAAAAAGAGTGGTTATTTTAACCACTCTTTTTTTTTTTTGCCAATTAAAATTGGTCCATCTCATCTAAACTTGGTTTTAAAACTAAGTTTAGATGAGATGGACCAATTTAAATAAATATTTTAAGACAAGCACGTGTGCTTGTCTTAAAATAGCACACCTTTTTCTCATTTGCACTCATTTAGTGTGCACATGAGAAAATCCTAGAGATGATACTTTGTCTCTTCAGCTTGGCATGCTTTTTGAAAGTGTTGACAATTATTTCGTCAACCGTTGGGTTGCTTAACTTCATGAACTGTCCTGGAGAATGCCACTTTTCATGGAGATCATTGTATACTGTCAAGCTGAGTTCTTCAATGTTCTCTAGGGAGATTTTATATTTTTTGGACAAAATTTTGTTCCAGATCTTTTGGCTAAGCCTCTGTACAATGAAGTCAGTTGTTCCTGAATGCCATGTCGTCGTCTCATTTAGTTCGGCCATACTGTGTATTACCAGATCTCTAGTGAATTTTTCCACAAGCTCCCAGTACTCGTCCCAGTTTTTAGATACACTGAGTACTCTTTTTGGTAATCCCAGCAGGTGTTTGGTGAAGATTGGAACAGTAATGTTATCAAGCTGCTCCCTCAGACTAAAAATCAAATATTTTTCCTTGCATTTGTGTGTTTTGCAAAGATCCTTTAAAATGGCCTCGTGGATATTTTTTAGGCTTTTTGGAGATAGATCCAAATGTTTGTCATTAATTTCTGGCCACATTTTCTCAAGCAGGCGATCACCAATGCAGTCAGGAGTGAGGCGCTCTGTGAAGAGCTTGTGTTTAGAGGCGACGTTGTCTATGGCCTTTGAAACCACCATCTGAATAACTTTGTTGACACACAACTTTTCCTCGCTCAGAGAATCAGATAGTGGACTGATCTGACAAGAAGTTAAAGACTCACTGTCACTGAGGAATCCCTGAAATCTGGGGGTTGCCTCATCTTTCAGTCCTCGACTTTCTGTTTCATCTCTGTAGCTTGAGTTGTCTACAGATATGCAGCCTACAACTGGTTGAGCCTCCAATCCCTGGTCTTCTACAGAGCTTTCACTTAGAGAATCAGACAGCAGACTGATACTAGAAAAAGTTAAAGACTCAGTGTCAGACTCAGGTACTTCTAGCTTCACATTGTTTTCCAGGAGACAAGATTCTGTTTTGTCAAAGTCTTTTCTATCAGCTGTGAAGTTTTTCTTCATACAGCTCTTTTTTGGCTTTGCTGTGTCTATTGTTTCGAGTTGTGTGTTTGAATTACCCACAGATATGCAGTCTAGGGCTGCTTCAGCCTCCAGTCCTGGAGTTTCTAAGTTTTCATTATCACCGTGCTCATCCACAGAGCTTTCATTCAGGATGCTGTCCTTTGCTCCTGTATCCTCTGTTTTCTCAGGGCAGTCTGTGCCCATGGACTGAAGACAGACCTCAGAGGTCTGCATGGAGGTTGGATCTCCATTCTCTGTGGGTTCCTTAGTTGATCTCACTAACATTTTACAAAACTTCAGCATGTCTGTTAACAAAGTGGAAAGCAGATGAAAGTCACAGTACTCTGGTTTGAACGGTACCAGAGATTGCCACTGTGGTACAATTGTACCAAAAAAGTGGTTGATGAGTAACTCCCAAGTTTCCACTGAGGTGTAAGTGAGTGGAGTATTCATGTTAAAGTCTGTACTATTTAAACTCTGAATTGGAGAAGTGGGATTCATTTGATGTGTAGTTGGAGTTGTGCTAGACATGTGTGCTGTTTGTAAACTAAATGCGCTTAAATTACACTCGCTGCTCTGATGCATAAATGCTTTGTGAACTGAGCTTTACTGGCATTGCTCTTGGCTATTTATAGCCTCGCATGTCAGAAGCCACGCCCACCCCGAAGAACGCATTGATAGGTCACAGCAGGTAGCCAGTGTGACGTCACACGCAGTTCTTGGCCCGAAGAAAACTGTTTAAAGTTAAATAATAATAATAATAAATTCTGTTTAAAGTAAGTAACAGCTCTCATGTGGCTCATTTATCAATAACAAAGAACCTTAAACGTTTTTTTTTTTAGGTTAATAGCGATAATATATCCATAAGCACCCCAAGGTGAAGAAATACAGACAGGCTTTGAATGCTGCCTTGTTTTCATTGTCGCTAATAAAGTCTCGTACAAACATCAGCTAACGACAGGAGCGAGAACAGCCTGGAAAGCCTTAAGAGAGATAAAATAAATATAACTTTGATATGAACTAAAGTCTTTTTGTTGTTATTTCGTTATTGTATTTTGTGGCGTGGTGGCGGGGAAAGAACTCAACTAAGTATATCTGGTATACTTATCGGGCAGTATTTCCTAAATGTATATTAAATTGCAAACCATTGGAAAGAGATCAACAAATGTCGTGTAGCTGTGATCATTTTTGGCTGGATACACTAGGTGGAAGCAGCGATTTCTAATCCAAGGTACCTCAACCAAAGAAGAAGCACAGAGGCGAGCGATCCTTTCTAACTAATGGTGAGCAAAGTCCTGAAAAATCAAGCCGCGTTTTATTTTATTTTTTAGAAATCAGAGAAGGTATATTTCAAGATATTCTAAAACACACCCGGATTTTTTAAATGAAATAGGCTATTATCACAATATTTTTTTGGCTATCATGTCTGATCTCTCTTGTTCTCTTCTTCATCTCTAGGTTGGTGCTCCCTGCTCCGACTTTCTCCTCCTCTTTCTCACACGCTGCTGAATTTATCCTTGTGTGTCAGAGGTGCAAAGCCATAAGAATGAACAATAAATAGAACTGAAACTTTTTGGGTTGTTATTTAATTATTGAATTCTGTGAAGTGGAGGCGTAAAAAGAGCTCAGGTTATTTAATTAAGTGGTACTAGCAAACATAGGGAACATACATACATCTGCAGCCATGCAGCTGCACTGCTTTTTTAAGGTTGAGTGAGGATGGGAAGAACAGACAAAGAAACCACATGCTCAAAAATAAACAATAAATTGACCTCCCCAAAGGGATTAATAAAGTTCTATTCTATGCTCTACGTTAAGAGACCTGTTTTAATTCGGATAAGTCCCTCTGAGAGTAAAGGCAATCTCCAGCAGGCCTGAGCTAAGGAAACAAAGTACACTAATGTAGTTATAACGTAATGAGTCGTTATAGATATATACGTAATTATACACTGTATTGAGCAGGCTACTGCCCACACTAAACTGTGACTATCACCAGGCAATCTGGGGGTGTTTCCTAAATCACTAGCAGGCGCCAAACTTCTGACAGAGTGAACAGGATGTATGCAGGTAAACTCCAGATTGACACGAGCTGATTGGTGGAGTCATGGGGAAAATATTGGCTCGTGATCTACCTTACAGAAAGACAGAGAGAGGTACAACACCAGATGGAAGGTATTTTATTTACACACTAAACTAATCTGATATCCCATTTTCAGCAAATGAAATGAAACAACACAAAATGTATTTTTATTTCATTTTATTTTTTATTTTTTTTATTTATTTTGGTGTGGCACTGTTTCTTAACTTAAAATGTCCTGTTGTAATTGGACATTTTAAGTTAAGAAACGGTGCCAAACCACCCCCCTCCACTTCCCTCAAGGTGTATTATTGCAAGGTCAAGACCATGCAATAATACATAGAAACTCCAACCCCCAAGAGCATGCACTTTGGCGACAGTGGGAAGGAAAAACCCCCTTTTACAAGGGGGAAACCTCCAGCAGAACCAGGCTCAGGAATGGGGTGGCCATCTGCCTTGGCCAGTTGGGGATGAGGGAAGGAAGGCAGGAGAAAAAGAGTGGTTATTTTAACCACTCTTTTTTTTTTTTTGCCAATTAAAATTGGTCCATCTCATCTAAACTTGGTTTTAAAACTAAGTTTAGATGAGATGGACCAATTTAAATAAATATTTTAAGACAAGCACGTGTGCTTGTCTTAAAATAGCACACCTTTTTCTCATTTGCACTCATTTAGTGTGCACATGAGAAAATCCTAGAGATGATACTTTGTCTCTTCAGCTTGGCATGCTTTTTGAAAGTGTTGACAATTATTTCGTCAACCGTTGGGTTGCTTAACTTCATGAACTGTCCTGGAGAATGCCACTTTTCATGGAGATCATTGTATACTGTCAAGCTGAGTTCTTCAATGTTCTCTAGGGAGATTTTATATTTTTTGGACAAAATTTTGTTCCAGATCTTTTGGCTAAGCCTCTGTACAATGAAGTCAGTTGTTCCTGAATGCCATGTCGTCGTCTCATTTAGTTCGGCCATACTGTGTATTACCAGATCTCTAGTGAATTTTTCCACAAGCTCCCAGTACTCGTCCCAGTTTTTAGATACACTGAGTACTCTTTTTGGTAATCCCAGCAGGTGTTTGGTGAAGATTGGAACAGTAATGTTATCAAGCTGCTCCCTCAGACTAAAAATCAAATATTTTTCCTTGCATTTGTGTGTTTTGCAAAGATCCTTTAAAATGGCCTCGTGGATATTTTTTAGGCTTTTTGGAGATAGATCCAAATGTTTGTCATTAATTTCTGGCCACATTTTCTCAAGCAGGCGATCACCAATGCGGTCAGGAGTGAGGCGCTCTGTGAAGAGCTTGTGTTTAGAGGCGACGTTGTCTATGGCCTTTGAAACCACCATCTGAATAACTTTGTTGACACACAACTTTTCCTCGCTCAGAGAATCAGATAGTGGACTGATCTGACAAGAAGTTAAAGACTCACTGTCACTGAGGAATCCCTGAAATCTGGGGGTTGCCTCATCTTTCAGTCCTCGACTTTCTGTTTCATCTCTGTAGCTTGAGTTGTCTACAGATATGCAGCCTACAACTGGTTGAGCCTCCAATCCCTGGTCTTCTACAGAGCTTTCACTTAGAGAATCAGACAGCAGACTGATACTAGAAAAAGTTAAAGACTCAGTGTCAGACTCAGGTACTTCTAGCTTCACATTGTTTTCCAGGAGACAAGATTCTGTTTTGTCAAAGTCTTTTCTATCAGCTGTGAAGTTTTTCTTCATACAGCTCTTTTTTGGCTTTGCTGTGTCTATTGTTTCGAGTTGTGTGTTTGAATTACCCACAGATATGCAGTCTAGGGCTGCTTCAGCCTCCAGTCCTGGAGTTTCTAAGTTTTCATTATCACTGTGGTCATCCACAGAGCTTTCATTCAGGATGCTGTCCTTTGCTCCTGTATCCTCTGTTTTCTCGGGGCAGTCTGTGCCCATGGACTGAAGACAGACCTCAGAGGTCTGCATGGAGGTTGGATCTCCATTCTCTGTGGGTTCCCTAGTTGATCTCACTAACATTTTACAAAACTTCAGCATGTCTGTTAACAAAGTGGAAAGCAGATGAAAGTCACAGTACTCTGGTTTGAACGGTACCAGAGATTGCCACTGTGGTACAATTGTACCAAAAAAGTGGTTGATGAGTAACTCCCAAGTTTCCACTGAGGTGTAAGTGAGTGGAGTATTCATGTTAAAGTCTGTACTATTTAAACTCTGAATTGGAGAAGTGGGATTCATTTGATGTGTAGTTGCAGTTGTGCTAGACATGTGTGCTGTTTGTAAACTAAATGCGCTTAAATTACACTCGCTGCTCTGATGCATAAATGCTTTGTGAACTGAGCTTTACTGGCATTGCTCTTGGCTATTTATAGCCTCGCATGTCAGAAGCCACGCCCACCCCGAAGAACGCATTGATAGGTCACAGCAGGTAGCCAGTGTGACGTCACACGCAGTTCTTGGCCCGAAGAAAACTGTTTAAAGTTAAATAATAATAATAATAAATTCTGTTTAAAGTAAGTAACAGCTCTCATGTGGCTCATTTATCAATAACAAAGAACCTTAAACGTTTTTTTTTTTAGGTTAATAGCGATAATATATCCATAAGCACCCCAAGGTGAAGAAATACAGACAGGCTTTGAATGCTGCCTTGTTTTCATTGTCGCTAATAAAGTCTCGTACAAACATCAGCTAACGACAGGAGCGAGAACAGCCTGGAAAGCCTTAAGAGAGATAAAATAAATATAACTTTGATATGAACTAAAGTCTTTTTGTTGTTATTTCGTTATTGTATTTTGTGGCGTGGTGGCGGGGAAAGAACTCAACTAAGTATATCTGGTATACTTATCCGGCAGTATTTCCTAAATGTATATTAAATTGCAAACCATTGGAAAGAGATCAACAAATGTCGTGTAGCTGTGATCATTTTTGGCTGGATACACTAGGTGGAAGCAGCGATTTCTAATCCAAGGTACCTCAACCAAAGAAGAAGCACAGAGGCGAGCGATCCTTTCTAACTAATGGTGAGCAAAGTCCTGAAAAATCAAGCCGCGTTTTATTTTATTTTTTAGAAATCAGAGAAGGTATATTTCAAGATATTCTAAAACACACCCGGATTTTTTAAATGAAATAGGCTATTATCACAATATTTTTTTGGCTATCATGTCTGATCTCTCTTGTTCTCTTCTTCATCTCTAGGTTGGTGCTCCCTGCTCCGACTTTCTCCTCCTCTTTCTCACACGCTGCTGAATTTATCCTTGTGTGTCAGAGGTGCAAAGCCATAAGAATGAACAATAAATAGAACTGAAACTTTTTGGGTTGTTATTTAATTATTGAATTCTGTGAAGTGGAGGCGTAAAAAGAGCTCAGGTTATTTAATTAAGTGGTACTAGCAAACATAGGGAACATACATACATCTGCAGCCATGCAGCTGCACTGCTTTTTTAAGGTTGAGTGAGGATGGGAAGAACAGACAAAGAAACCACATGCTCAAAAATAAACAATAAATTGACCTCCCCAAAGGGATTAATAAAGTTCTATTCTATGCTCTACGTTAAGAGACCTGTTTTAATTCGGATAAGTCCCTCTGAGAGTAAAGGCAATCTCCAGCAGGCCTGAGCTAAGGAAACAAAGTACACTAATGTAGTTATAACGTAATGAGTCGTTATAGATATATACGTAATTATACACTGTATTGAGCAGGCTACTGCCCACACTAAACTGTGACTATCACCAGGCAATCTGGGGGTGTTTCCTAAATCACTAGCAGGCGCCAAACTTCTGACAGAGTGAACAGGATGTATGCAGGTAAACTCCAGATTGACACGAGCTGATTGGTGGAGTCATGGGGAAAATATTGGCTCGTGATCTACCTTACAGAAAGACAGAGAGAGGTACAACACCAGATGGAAGGTATTTTATTTACACACTAAACTAATCTGATATCCCATTTTCAGCAAATGAAATGAAACAACACAAAATGTATTTTTATTTCATTTTATTTTTTATTTTTTTTATTTATTTTGGTGTGGCACTGTTTCTTAACTTAAAATGTCCTGTTGTAATTGGACATTTTAAGTTAAGAAACGGTGCCAAACCACCCCCCTCCACTTCCCTCAAGGTGTATTATTGCAAGGTCAAGACCATGCAATAATACATAGAAACTCCAACCCCCAAGAGCATGCACTTTGGCGACAGTGGGAAGGAAAAACCCCCTTTTACAAGGGGGAAACCTCCAGCAGAACCAGGCTCAGGAATGGGGTGGCCATCTGCCTTGGCCAGTTGGGGATGAGGGAAGGAAGGCAGGAGAAAAAGAGTGGTTATTTTAACCACTCTTTTTTTTTTTTTGCCAATTAAAATTGGTCCATCTCATCTAAACTTGGTTTTAAAACTAAGTTTAGATGAGATGGACCAATTTAAATAAATATTTTAAGACAAGCACGTGTGCTTGTCTTAAAATAGCACACCTTTTTCTCATTTGCACTCATTTAGTGTGCACATGAGAAAATCCTAGAGATGATACTTTGTCTCTTCAGCTTGGCATGCTTTTTGAAAGTGTTGACAATTATTTCGTCAACCGTTGGGTTGCTTAACTTCATGAACTGTCCTGGAGAATGCCACTTTTCATGGAGATCATTGTATACTGTCAAGCTGAGTTCTTCAATGTTCTCTAGGGAGATTTTATATTTTTTGGACAAAATTTTGTTCCAGATCTTTTGGCTAAGCCTCTGTACAATGAAGTCAGTTGTTCCTGAATGCCATGTCGTCGTCTCATTTAGTTCGGCCATACTGTGTATTACCAGATCTCTAGTGAATTTTTCCACAAGCTCCCAGTACTCGTCCCAGTTTTTAGATACACTGAGTACTCTTTTTGGTAATCCCAGCAGGTGTTTGGTGAAGATTGGAACAGTAATGTTATCAAGCTGCTCCCTCAGACTAAAAATCAAATATTTTTCCTTGCATTTGTGTGTTTTGCAAAGATCCTTTAAAATGGCCTCGTGGATATTTTTTAGGCTTTTTGGAGATAGATCCAAATGTTTGTCATTAATTTCTGGCCACATTTTCTCAAGCAGGCGATCACCAATGCGGTCAGGAGTGAGGCGCTCTGTGAAGAGCTTGTGTTTAGAGGCGACGTTGTCTATGGCCTTTGAAACCACCATCTGAATAACTTTGTTGACACACAACTTTTCCTCGCTCAGAGAATCAGATAGTGGACTGATCTGACAAGAAGTTAAAGACTCACTGTCACTGAGGAATCCCTGAAATCTGGGGGTTGCCTCATCTTTCAGTCCTCGACTTTCTGTTTCATCTCTGTAGCTTGAGTTGTCTACAGATATGCAGCCTACAACTGGTTGAGCCTCCAATCCCTGGTCTTCTACAGAGCTTTCACTTAGAGAATCAGACAGCAGACTGATACTAGAAAAAGTTAAAGACTCAGTGTCAGACTCAGGTACTTCTAGCTTCACATTGTTTTCCAGGAGACAAGATTCTGTTTTGTCAAAGTCTTTTCTATCAGCTGTGAAGTTTTTCTTCATACAGCTCTTTTTTGGCTTTGCTGTGTCTATTGTTTCGAGTTGTGTGTTTGAATTACCCACAGATATGCAGTCTAGGGCTGCTTCAGCCTCCAGTCCTGGAGTTTCTAAGTTTTCATTATCACTGTGGTCATCCACAGAGCTTTCATTCAGGATGCTGTCCTTTGCTCCTGTATCCTCTGTTTTCTCGGGGCAGTCTGTGCCCATGGACTGAAGACAGACCTCAGAGGTCTGCATGGAGGTTGGATCTCCATTCTCTGTGGGTTCCCTAGTTGATCTCACTAACATTTTACAAAACTTCAGCATGTCTGTTAACAAAGTGGAAAGCAGATGAAAGTCACAGTACTCTGGTTTGAACGGTACCAGAGATTGCCACTGTGGTACAATTGTACCAAAAAAGTGGTTGATGAGTAACTCCCAAGTTTCCACTGAGGTGTAAGTGAGTGGAGTATTCATGTTAAAGTCTGTACTATTTAAACTCTGAATTGGAGAAGTGGGATTCATTTGATGTGTAGTTGCAGTTGTGCTAGACATGTGTGCTGTTTGTAAACTAAATGCGCTTAAATTACACTCGCTGCTCTGATGCATAAATGCTTTGTGAACTGAGCTTTACTGGCATTGCTCTTGGCTATTTATAGCCTCGCATGTCAGAAGCCACGCCCACCCCGAAGAACGCATTGATAGGTCACAGCAGGTAGCCAGTGTGACGTCACACGCAGTTCTTGGCCCGAAGAAAACTGTTTAAAGTTAAATAATAATAATAATAAATTCTGTTTAAAGTAAGTAACAGCTCTCATGTGGCTCATTTATCAATAACAAAGAACCTTAAACGTTTTTTTTTTTAGGTTAATAGCGATAATATATCCATAAGCACCCCAAGGTGAAGAAATACAGACAGGCTTTGAATGCTGCCTTGTTTTCATTGTCGCTAATAAAGTCTCGTACAAACATCAGCTAACGACAGGAGCGAGAACAGCCTGGAAAGCCTTAAGAGAGATAAAATAAATATAACTTTGATATGAACTAAAGTCTTTTTGTTGTTATTTCGTTATTGTATTTTGTGGCGTGGTGGCGGGGAAAGAACTCAACTAAGTATATCTGGTATACTTATCCGGCAGTATTTCCTAAATGTATATTAAATTGCAAACCATTGGAAAGAGATCAACAAATGTCGTGTAGCTGTGATCATTTTTGGCTGGATACACTAGGTGGAAGCAGCGATTTCTAATCCAAGGTACCTCAACCAAAGAAGAAGCACAGAGGCGAGCGATCCTTTCTAACTAATGGTGAGCAAAGTCCTGAAAAATCAAGCCGCGTTTTATTTTATTTTTTAGAAATCAGAGAAGGTATATTTCAAGATATTCTAAAACACACCCGGATTTTTTAAATGAAATAGGCTATTATCACAATATTTTTTTGGCTATCATGTCTGATCTCTCTTGTTCTCTTCTTCATCTCTAGGTTGGTGCTCCCTGCTCCGACTTTCTCCTCCTCTTTCTCACACGCTGCTGAATTTATCCTTGTGTGTCAGAGGTGCAAAGCCATAAGAATGAACAATAAATAGAACTGAAACTTTTTGGGTTGTTATTTAATTATTGAATTCTGTGAAGTGGAGGCGTAAAAAGAGCTCAGGTTATTTAATTAAGTGGTACTAGCAAACATAGGGAACATACATACATCTGCAGCCATGCAGCTGCACTGCTTTTTTAAGGTTGAGTGAGGATGGGAAGAACAGACAAAGAAACCACATGCTCAAAAATAAACAATAAATTGACCTCCCCAAAGGGATTAATAAAGTTCTATTCTATGCTCTACGTTAAGAGACCTGTTTTAATTCGGATAAGTCCCTCTGAGAGTAAAGGCAATCTCCAGCAGGCCTGAGCTAAGGAAACAAAGTACACTAATGTAGTTATAACGTAATGAGTCGTTATAGATATATACGTAATTATACACTGTATTGAGCAGGCTACTGCCCACACTAAACTGTGACTATCACCAGGCAATCTGGGGGTGTTTCCTAAATCACTAGCAGGCGCCAAACTTCTGACAGAGTGAACAGGATGTATGCAGGTAAACTCCAGATTGACACGAGCTGATTGGTGGAGTCATGGGGAAAATATTGGCTCGTGATCTACCTTACAGAAAGACAGAGAGAGGTACAACACCAGATGGAAGGTATTTTATTTACACACTAAACTAATCTGATATCCCATTTTCAGCAAATGAAATGAAACAACACAAAATGTATTTTTATTTCATTTTATTTTTTATTTTTTTTATTTATTTTGGTGTGGCACTGTTTCTTAACTTAAAATGTCCTGTTGTAATTGGACATTTTAAGTTAAGAAACGGTGCCAAACCACCCCCCTCCACTTCCCTCAAGGTGTATTATTGCAAGGTCAAGACCATGCAATAATACATAGAAACTCCAACCCCCAAGAGCATGCACTTTGGCGACAGTGGGAAGGAAAAACCCCCTTTTACAAGGGGGAAACCTCCAGCAGAACCAGGCTCAGGAATGGGGTGGCCATCTGCCTTGGCCAGTTGGGGATGAGGGAAGGAAGGCAGGAGAAAAAGAGTGGTTATTTTAACCACTCTTTTTTTTTTTTTGCCAATTAAAATTGGTCCATCTCATCTAAACTTGGTTTTAAAACTAAGTTTAGATGAGATGGACCAATTTAAATAAATATTTTAAGACAAGCACGTGTGCTTGTCTTAAAATAGCACACCTTTTTCTCATTTGCACTCATTTAGTGTGCACATGAGAAAATCCTAGAGATGATACTTTGTCTCTTCAGCTTGGCATGCTTTTTGAAAGTGTTGACAATTATTTCGTCAACCGTTGGGTTGCTTAACTTCATGAACTGTCCTGGAGAATGCCACTTTTCATGGAGATCATTGTATACTGTCAAGCTGAGTTCTTCAATGTTCTCTAGGGAGATTTTATATTTTTTGGACAAAATTTTGTTCCAGATCTTTTGGCTAAGCCTCTGTACAATGAAGTCAGTTGTTCCTGAATGCCATGTCGTCGTCTCATTTAGTTCGGCCATACTGTGTATTACCAGATCTCTAGTGAATTTTTCCACAAGCTCCCAGTACTCGTCCCAGTTTTTAGATACACTGAGTACTCTTTTTGGTAATCCCAGCAGGTGTTTGGTGAAGATTGGAACAGTAATGTTATCAAGCTGCTCCCTCAGACTAAAAATCAAATATTTTTCCTTGCATTTGTGTGTTTTGCAAAGATCCTTTAAAATGGCCTCGTGGATATTTTTTAGGCTTTTTGGAGATAGATCCAAATGTTTGTCATTAATTTCTGGCCACATTTTCTCAAGCAGGCGATCACCAATGCGGTCAGGAGTGAGGCGCTCTGTGAAGAGCTTGTGTTTAGAGGCGACGTTGTCTATGGCCTTTGAAACCACCATCTGAATAACTTTGTTGACACACAACTTTTCCTCGCTCAGAGAATCAGATAGTGGACTGATCTGACAAGAAGTTAAAGACTCACTGTCACTGAGGAATCCCTGAAATCTGGGGGTTGCCTCATCTTTCAGTCCTCGACTTTCTGTTTCATCTCTGTAGCTTGAGTTGTCTACAGATATGCAGCCTACAACTGGTTGAGCCTCCAATCCCTGGTCTTCTACAGAGCTTTCACTTAGAGAATCAGACAGCAGACTGATACTAGAAAAAGTTAAAGACTCAGTGTCAGACTCAGGTACTTCTAGCTTCACATTGTTTTCCAGGAGACAAGATTCTGTTTTGTCAAAGTCTTTTCTATCAGCTGTGAAGTTTTTCTTCATACAGCTCTTTTTTGGCTTTGCTGTGTCTATTGTTTCGAGTTGTGTGTTTGAATTACCCACAGATATGCAGTCTAGGGCTGCTTCAGCCTCCAGTCCTGGAGTTTCTAAGTTTTCATTATCACTGTGGTCATCCACAGAGCTTTCATTCAGGATGCTGTCCTTTGCTCCTGTATCCTCTGTTTTCTCGGGGCAGTCTGTGCCCATGGACTGAAGACAGACCTCAGAGGTCTGCATGGAGGTTGGATCTCCATTCTCTGTGGGTTCCCTAGTTGATCTCACTAACATTTTACAAAACTTCAGCATGTCTGTTAACAAAGTGGAAAGCAGATGAAAGTCACAGTACTCTGGTTTGAACGGTACCAGAGATTGCCACTGTGGTACAATTGTACCAAAAAAGTGGTTGATGAGTAACTCCCAAGTTTCCACTGAGGTGTAAGTGAGTGGAGTATTCATGTTAAAGTCTGTACTATTTAAACTCTGAATTGGAGAAGTGGGATTCATTTGATGTGTAGTTGCAGTTGTGCTAGACATGTGTGCTGTTTGTAAACTAAATGCGCTTAAATTACACTCGCTGCTCTGATGCATAAATGCTTTGTGAACTGAGCTTTACTGGCATTGCTCTTGGCTATTTATAGCCTCGCATGTCAGAAGCCACGCCCACCCCGAAGAACGCATTGATAGGTCACAGCAGGTAGCCAGTGTGACGTCACACGCAGTTCTTGGCCCGAAGAAAACTGTTTAAAGTTAAATAATAATAATAATAAATTCTGTTTAAAGTAAGTAACAGCTCTCATGTGGCTCATTTATCAATAACAAAGAACCTTAAACGTTTTTTTTTTTAGGTTAATAGCGATAATATATCCATAAGCACCCCAAGGTGAAGAAATACAGACAGGCTTTGAATGCTGCCTTGTTTTCATTGTCGCTAATAAAGTCTCGTACAAACATCAGCTAACGACAGGAGCGAGAACAGCCTGGAAAGCCTTAAGAGAGATAAAATAAATATAACTTTGATATGAACTAAAGTCTTTTTGTTGTTATTTCGTTATTGTATTTTGTGGCGTGGTGGCGGGGAAAGAACTCAACTAAGTATATCTGGTATACTTATCCGGCAGTATTTCCTAAATGTATATTAAATTGCAAACCATTGGAAAGAGATCAACAAATGTCGTGTAGCTGTGATCATTTTTGGCTGGATACACTAGGTGGAAGCAGCGATTTCTAATCCAAGGTACCTCAACCAAAGAAGAAGCACAGAGGCGAGCGATCCTTTCTAACTAATGGTGAGCAAAGTCCTGAAAAATCAAGCCGCGTTTTATTTTATTTTTTAGAAATCAGAGAAGGTATATTTCAAGATATTCTAAAACACACCCGGATTTTTTAAATGAAATAGGCTATTATCACAATATTTTTTTGGCTATCATGTCTGATCTCTCTTGTTCTCTTCTTCATCTCTAGGTTGGTGCTCCCTGCTCCGACTTTCTCCTCCTCTTTCTCACACGCTGCTGAATTTATCCTTGTGTGTCAGAGGTGCAAAGCCATAAGAATGAACAATAAATAGAACTGAAACTTTTTGGGTTGTTATTTAATTATTGAATTCTGTGAAGTGGAGGCGTAAAAAGAGCTCAGGTTATTTAATTAAGTGGTACTAGCAAACATAGGGAACATACATACATCTGCAGCCATGCAGCTGCACTGCTTTTTTAAGGTTGAGTGAGGATGGGAAGAACAGACAAAGAAACCACATGCTCAAAAATAAACAATAAATTGACCTCCCCAAAGGGATTAATAAAGTTCTATTCTATGCTCTACGTTAAGAGACCTGTTTTAATTCGGATAAGTCCCTCTGAGAGTAAAGGCAATCTCCAGCAGGCCTGAGCTAAGGAAACAAAGTACACTAATGTAGTTATAACGTAATGAGTCGTTATAGATATATACGTAATTATACACTGTATTGAGCAGGCTACTGCCCACACTAAACTGTGACTATCACCAGGCAATCTGGGGGTGTTTCCTAAATCACTAGCAGGCGCCAAACTTCTGACAGAGTGAACAGGATGTATGCAGGTAAACTCCAGATTGACACGAGCTGATTGGTGGAGTCATGGGGAAAATATTGGCTCGTGATCTACCTTACAGAAAGACAGAGAGAGGTACAACACCAGATGGAAGGTATTTTATTTACACACTAAACTAATCTGATATCCCATTTTCAGCAAATGAAATGAAACAACACAAAATGTATTTTTATTTCATTTTATTTTTTATTTTTTTTATTTATTTTGGTGTGGCGCTGTTTCTTAACTTAAAATGTCCTGTTGTAATTGGACATTTTAAGTTAAGAAACGGTGCCAAACCACCCCCCTCCACTTCCCTCAAGGTGTATTATTGCAAGGTCAAGACCATGCAATAATACATAGAAACTCCAACCCCCAAGAGCATGCACTTTGGCGACAGTGGGAAGGAAAAACCCCCTTTTACAAGGGGGAAACCTCCAGCAGAACCAGGCTCAGGAATGGGGTGGCCATCTGCCTTGGCCAGTTGGGGATGAGGGAAGGAAGGCAGGAGAAAAAGAGTGGTTATTTTAACCACTCTTTTTTTTTTTTGCCAATTAAAATTGGTCCATCTCATCTAAACTTGGTTTTAAAACTAAGTTTAGATGAGATGGACCAATTTAAATAAATATTTTAAGACAAGCACGTGTGCTTGTCTTAAAATAGCACACCTTTTTCTCATTTGCACTCATTTAGTGTGCACATGAGAAAATCCTAGAGATGATACTTTGTCTCTTCAGCTTGGCATGCTTTTTGAAAGTGTTGACAATTATTTCGTCAACCGTTGGGTTGCTTAACTTCATGAACTGTCCTGGAGAATGCCACTTTTCATGGAGATCATTGTATACTGTCAAGCTGAGTTCTTCAATGTTCTCTAGGGAGATTTTATATTTTTTGGACAAAATTTTGTTCCAGATCTTTTGGCTAAGCCTCTGTACAATGAAGTCAGTTGTTCCTGAATGCCATGTCGTCGTCTCATTTAGTTCGGCCATACTGTGTATTACCAGATCTCTAGTGAATTTTTCCACAAGCTCCCAGTACTCGTCCCAGTTTTTAGATACACTGAGTACTCTTTTTGGTAATCCCAGCAGGTGTTTGGTGAAGATTGGAACAGTAATGTTATCAAGCTGCTCCCTCAGACTAAAAATCAAATATTTTTCCTTGCATTTGTGTGTTTTGCAAAGATCCTTTAAAATGGCCTCGTGGATATTTTTTAGGCTTTTTGGAGATAGATCCAAATGTTTGTCATTAATTTCTGGCCACATTTTCTCAAGCAGGCGATCACCAATGCGGTCAGGAGTGAGGCGCTCTGTGAAGAGCTTGTGTTTAGAGGCGACGTTGTCTATGGCCTTTGAAACCACCATCTGAATAACTTTGTTGACACACAACTTTTCCTCGCTCAGAGAATCAGATAGTGGACTGATCTGACAAGAAGTTAAAGACTCACTGTCACTGAGGAATCCCTGAAATCTGGGGGTTGCCTCATCTTTCAGTCCTCGACTTTCTGTTTCATCTCTGTAGCTTGAGTTGTCTACAGATATGCAGCCTACAACTGGTTGAGCCTCCAATCCCTGGTCTTCTACAGAGCTTTCACTTAGAGAATCAGACAGCAGACTGATACTAGAAAAAGTTAAAGACTCAGTGTCAGACTCAGGTACTTCTAGCTTCACATTGTTTTCCAGGAGACAAGATTCTGTTTTGTCAAAGTCTTTTCTATCAGCTGTGAAGTTTTTCTTCATACAGCTCTTTTTTGGCTTTGCTGTGTCTATTGTTTCGAGTTGTGTGTTTGAATTACCCACAGATATGCAGTCTAGGGCTGCTTCAGCCTCCAGTCCTGGAGTTTCTAAGTTTTCATTATCACTGTGGTCATCCACAGAGCTTTCATTCAGGATGCTGTCCTTTGCTCCTGTATCCTCTGTTTTCTCGGGGCAGTCTGTGCCCATGGACTGAAGACAGACCTCAGAGGTCTGCATGGAGGTTGGATCTCCATTCTCTGTGGGTTCCCTAGTTGATCTCACTAACATTTTACAAAACTTCAGCATGTCTGTTAACAAAGTGGAAAGCAGATGAAAGTCACAGTACTCTGGTTTGAACGGTACCAGAGATTGCCACTGTGGTACAATTGTACCAAAAAAGTGGTTGATGAGTAACTCCCAAGTTTCCACTGAGGTGTAAGTGAGTGGAGTATTCATGTTAAAGTCTGTACTATTTAAACTCTGAATTGGAGAAGTGGGATTCATTTGATGTGTAGTTGCAGTTGTGCTAGACATGTGTGCTGTTTGTAAACTAAATGCGCTTAAATTACACTCGCTGCTCTGATGCATAAATGCTTTGTGAACTGAGCTTTACTGGCATTGCTCTTGGCTATTTATAGCCTCGCATGTCAGAAGCCACGCCCACCCCGAAGAACGCATTGATAGGTCACAGCAGGTAGCCAGTGTGACGTCACACGCAGTTCTTGGCCCGAAGAAAACTGTTTAAAGTTAAATAATAATAATAATAAATTCTGTTTAAAGTAAGTAACAGCTCTCATGTGGCTCATTTATCAATAACAAAGAACCTTAAACGTTTTTTTTTTAGGTTAATAGCGATAATATATCCATAAGCACCCCAAGGTGAAGAAATACAGACAGGCTTTGAATGCTGCCTTGTTTTCATTGTCGCTAATAAAGTCTCGTACAAACATCAGCTAACGACAGGAGCGAGAACAGCCTGGAAAGCCTTAAGAGAGATAAAATAAATATAACTTTGATATGAACTAAAGTCTTTTTGTTGTTATTTCGTTATTGTATTTTGTGGCGTGGTGGCGGGGAAAAGAACTCAACTAAGTATATCTGGTATACTTATCCGGCAGTATTTCCTAAATGTATATTAAATTGCAAACCATTGGAAAGAGATCAACAAATGTCGTGTAGCTGTGATCATTTTTGGCTGGATACACTAGGTGGAAGCAGCGATTTCTAATCCAAGGTACCTCAACCAAAGAAGAAGCACAGAGGCGAGCGATCCTTTCTAACTAATGGTGAGCAAAGTCCTGAAAAATCAAGCCGCGTTTTATTTTATTTTTTAGAAATCAGAGAAGGTATATTTCAAGATATTCTAAAACACACCCGGATTTTTTAAATGAAATAGGCTATTATCACAATATTTTTTTGGCTATCATGTCTGATCTCTCTTGTTCTCTTCTTCATCTCTAGGTTGGTGCTCCCTGCTCCGACTTTCTCCTCCTCTTTCTCACACGCTGCTGAATTTATCCTTGTGTGTCAGAGGTGCAAAGCCATAAGAATGAACAATAAATAGAACTGAAACTTTTTGGGTTGTTATTTAATTATTGAATTCTGTGAAGTGGAGGCGTAAAAAGAGCTCAGGTTATTTAATTAAGTGGTACTAGCAAACATAGGGAACATACATACATCTGCAGCCATGCAGCTGCACTGCTTTTTTAAGGTTGAGTGAGGATGGGAAGAACAGACAAAGAAACCACATGCTCAAAAATAAACAATAAATTGACCTCCCCAAAGGGATTAATAAAGTTCTATTCTATGCTCTACGTTAAGAGACCTGTTTTAATTCGGATAAGTCCCTCTGAGAGTAAAGGCAATCTCCAGCAGGCCTGAGCTAAGGAAACAAAGTACACTAATGTAGTTATAACGTAATGAGTCGTTATAGATATATACGTAATTATACACTGTATTGAGCAGGCTACTGCCCACACTAAACTGTGACTATCACCAGGCAATCTGGGGGTGTTTCCTAAATCACTAGCAGGCGCCAAACTTCTGACAGAGTGAACAGGATGTATGCAGGTAAACTCCAGATTGACACGAGCTGATTGGTGGAGTCATGGGGAAAATATTGGCTCGTGATCTACCTTACAGAAAGACAGAGAGAGGTACAACACCAGATGGAAGGTATTTTATTTACACACTAAACTAATCTGATATCCCATTTTCAGCAAATGAAATGAAACAACACAAAATGTATTTTTATTTCATTTTATTTTTTATTTTTTTTATTTATTTTGGTGTGGCACTGTTTCTTAACTTAAAATGTCCTGTTGTAATTGGACATTTTAAGTTAAGAAACGGTGCCAAACCACCCCCCTCCACTTCCCTCAAGGTGTATTATTGCAAGGTCAAGACCATGCAATAATACATAGAAACTCCAACCCCCAAGAGCATGCACTTTGGCGACAGTGGGAAGGAAAAACCCCCTTTTACAAGGGGGAAACCTCCAGCAGAACCAGGCTCAGGAATGGGGTGGCCATCTGCCTTGGCCAGTTGGGGATGAGGGAAGGAAGGCAGGAGAAAAAGAGTGGTTATTTTAACCACTCTTTTTTTTTTTTGCCAATTAAAATTGGTCCATCTCATCTAAACTTGGTTTTAAAACTAAGTTTAGATGAGATGGACCAATTTAAATAAATATTTTAAGACAAGCACGTGTGCTTGTCTTAAAATAGCACACCTTTTTCTCATTTGCACTCATTTAGTGTGCACATGAGAAAATCCTAGAGATGATACTTTGTCTCTTCAGCTTGGCATGCTTTTTGAAAGTGTTGACAATTATTTCGTCAACCGTTGGGTTGCTTAACTTCATGAACTGTCCTGGAGAATGCCACTTTTCATGGAGATCATTGTATACTATCAAGCTGAGTTCTTCAATGTTCTCTAGGGAGATTTTATATTTTTTGGACAAAATTTTGTTCCAGATCTTTTGGCTAAGCCTCTGTACAATGAAGTCAGTTGTTCCTGAATGCCATGTCGTCGTCTCATTTAGTTCGGCCATACTGTGTATTACCAGATCTCTAGTGAATTTTTCCACAAGCTCCCAGTACTCGTCCCAGTTTTTAGATACACTGAGTACTCTTTTTGGTAATCCCAGCAGGTGTTTGGTGAAGATTGGAACAGTAATGTTATCAAGCTGCTCCCTCAGACTAAAAATCAAATATTTTTCCTTGCATTTGTGTGTTTTGCAAAGATCCTTTAAAATGGCCTCGTGGATATTTTTTAGGCTTTTTGGAGATAGATCCAAATGTTTGTCATTAATTTCTGGCCACATTTTCTCAAGCAGGCGATCACCAATGCGGTCAGGAGTGAGGCGCTCTGTGAAGAGCTTGTGTTTAGAGGCGACGTTGTCTATGGCCTTTGAAACCACCATCTGAATAACTTTGTTGACACACAACTTTTCCTCGCTCAGAGAATCAGATAGTGGACTGATCTGACAAGAAGTTAAAGACTCACTGTCACTGAGGAATCCCTGAAATCTGGGGGTTGCCTCATCTTTCAGTCCTCGACTTTCTGTTTCATCTCTGTAGCTTGAGTTGTCTACAGATATGCAGCCTACAACTGGTTGAGCCTCCAATCCCTGGTCTTCTACAGAGCTTTCACTTAGAGAATCAGACAGCAGACTGATACTAGAAAAAGTTAAAGACTCAGTGTCAGACTCAGGTACTTCTAGCTTCACATTGTTTTCCAGGAGACAAGATTCTGTTTTGTCAAAGTCTTTTCTATCAGCTGTGAAGTTTTTCTTCATACAGCTCTTTTTTGGCTTTGCTGTGTCTATTGTTTCGAGTTGTGTGTTTGAATTACCCACAGATATGCAGTCTAGGGCTGCTTCAGCCTCCAGTCCTGGAGTTTCTAAGTTTTCATTATCACTGTGGTCATCCACAGAGCTTTCATTCAGGATGCTGTCCTTTGCTCCTGTATCCTCTGTTTTCTCGGGGCAGTCTGTGCCCATGGACTGAAGACAGACCTCAGAGGTCTGCATGGAGGTTGGATCTCCATTCTCTGTGGGTTCCCTAGTTGATCTCACTAACATTTTACAAAACTTCAGCATGTCTGTTAACAAAGTGGAAAGCAGATGAAAGTCACAGTACTCTGGTTTGAACGGTACCAGAGATTGCCACTGTGGTACAATTGTACCAAAAAAGTGGTTGATGAGTAACTCCCAAGTTTCCACTGAGGTGTAAGTGAGTGGAGTATTCATGTTAAAGTCTGTACTATTTAAACTCTGAATTGGAGAAGTGGGATTCATTTGATGTGTAGTTGCAGTTGTGCTAGACATGTGTGCTGTTTGTAAACTAAATGCGCTTAAATTACACTCGCTGCTCTGATGCATAAATGCTTTGTGAACTGAGCTTTACTGGCATTGCTCTTGGCTATTTATAGCCTCGCATGTCAGAAGCCACGCCCACCCCGAAGAACGCATTGATAGGTCACAGCAGGTAGCCAGTGTGACGTCACACGCAGTTCTTGGCCCGAAGAAAACTGTTTAAAGTTAAATAATAATAATAATAAATTCTGTTTAAAGTAAGTAACAGCTCTCATGTGGCTCATTTATCAATAACAAAGAACCTTAAACGTTTTTTTTTTTAGGTTAATAGCGATAATATATCCATAAGCACCCCAAGGTGAAGAAATACAGACAGGCTTTGAATGCTGCCTTGTTTTCATTGTCGCTAATAAAGTCTCGTACAAACATCAGCTAACGACAGGAGCGAGAACAGCCTGGAAAGCCTTAAGAGAGATAAAATAAATATAACTTTGATATGAACTAAAGTCTTTTTGTTGTTATTTCGTTATTGTATTTTGTGGCGTGGTGGCGGGGAAAGAACTCAACTAAGTATATCTGGTATACTTATCCGGCAGTATTTCCTAAATGTATATTAAATTGCAAACCATTGGAAAGAGATCAACAAATGTCGTGTAGCTGTGATCATTTTTGGCTGGATACACTAGGTGGAAGCAGCGATTTCTAATCCAAGGTACCTCAACCAAAGAAGAAGCACAGAGGCGAGCGATCCTTTCTAACTAATGGTGAGCAAAGTCCTGAAAAATCAAGCCGCGTTTTATTTATTTTTTTAGAAATCAGAGAAGGTATATTTCAAGATATTCTAAAACACACCCGGATTTTTTAAATGAAATAGGCTATTATCACAATATTTTTTTGGCTATCATGTCTGATCTCTCTTGTTCTCTTCTTCATCTCTAGGTTGGTGCTCCCTGCTCCGACTTTCTCCTCCTCTTTCTCACACGCTGCTGAATTTATCCTTGTGTGTCAGAGGTGCAAAGCCATAAGAATGAACAATAAATAGAACTGAAACTTTTTGGGTTGTTATTTAATTATTGAATTCTGTGAAGTGGAGGCGTAAAAAGAGCTCAGGTTATTTAATTAAGTGGTACTAGCAAACATAGGGAACATACATACATCTGCAGCCATGCAGCTGCACTGCTTTTTTAAGGTTGAGTGAGGATGGGAAGAACAGACAAAGAAACCACATGCTCAAAAATAAACAATAAATTGACCTCCCCAAAGGGATTAATAAAGTTCTATTCTATGCTCTACGTTAAGAGACCTGTTTTAATTCGGATAAGTCCCTCTGAGAGTAAAGGCAATCTCCAGCAGGCCTGAGCTAAGGAAACAAAGTACACTAATGTAGTTATAACGTAATGAGTCGTTATAGATATATACGTAATTATACACTGTATTGAGCAGGCTACTGCCCACACTAAACTGTGACTATCACCAGGCAATCTGGGGGTGTTTCCTAAATCACTAGCAGGCGCCAAACTTCTGACAGAGTGAACAGGATGTATGCAGGTAAACTCCAGATTGACACGAGCTGATTGGTGGAGTCATGGGGAAAATATTGGCTCGTGATCTACCTTACAGAAAGACAGAGAGAGGTACAACACCAGATGGAAGGTATTTTATTTACACACTAAACTAATCTGATATCCCATTTTCAGCAAATGAAATGAAACAACACAAAATGTATTTTTATTTCATTTTATTTTTTATTTTTTTTATTTATTTTGGTGTGGCACTGTTTCTTAACTTAAAATGTCCTGTTGTAATTGGACATTTTAAGTTAAGAAACGGTGCCAAACCACCCCCCTCCACTTCCCTCAAGGTGTATTATTGCAAGGTCAAGACCATGCAATAATACATAGAAACTCCAACCCCCAAGAGCATGCACTTTGGCGACAGTGGGAAGGAAAAAACCCCTTTTACAAGGGGGAAACCTCCAGCAGAACCAGGCTCAGGAATGGGGTGGCCATCTGCCTTGGCCAGTTGGGGATGAGGGAAGGAAGGCAGGAGAAAAAGAGTGGTTATTTTAACCACTCTTTTTTTTTTTTGCCAATTAAAATTGGTCCATCTCATCTAAACTTGGTTTTAAAACTAAGTTTAGATGAGATGGACCAATTTAAATAAATATTTTAAGACAAGCACGTGTGCTTGTCTTAAAATAGCACACCTTTTTCTCATTTGCACTCATTTAGTGTGCACATGAGAAAATCCTAGAGATGATACTTTGTCTCTTCAGCTTGGCATGCTTTTTGAAAGTGTTGACAATTATTTCGTCAACCGTTGGGTTGCTTAACTTCATGAACTGTCCTGGAGAATGCCACTTTTCATGGAGATCATTGTATACTGTCAAGCTGAGTTCTTCAATGTTCTCTAGGGAGATTTTATATTTTTTGGACAAAATTTTGTTCCAGATCTTTTGGCTAAGCCTCTGTACAATGAAGTCAGTTGTTCCTGAATGCCATGTCGTCGTCTCATTTAGTTCGGCCATACTGTGTATTACCAGATCTCTAGTGAATTTTTCCACAAGCTCCCAGTACTCGTCCCAGTTTTTAGATACACTGAGTACTCTTTTTGGTAATCCCAGCAGGTGTTTGGTGAAGATTGGAACAGTAATGTTATCAAGCTGCTCCCTCAGACTAAAAATCAAATATTTTTCCTTGCATTTGTGTGTTTTGCAAAGATCCTTTAAAATGGCCTCGTGGATATTTTTTAGGCTTTTTGGAGATAGATCCAAATGTTTGTCATTAATTTCTGGCCACATTTTCTCAAGCAGGCGATCACCAATGCGGTCAGGAGTGAGGCGCTCTGTGAAGAGCTTGTGTTTAGAGGCGACGTTGTCTATGGCCTTTGAAACCACCATCTGAATAACTTTGTTGACACACAACTTTTCCTCGCTCAGAGAATCAGATAGTGGACTGATCTGACAAGAAGTTAAAGACTCACTGTCACTGAGGAATCCCTGAAATCTGGGGGTTGCCTCATCTTTCAGTCCTCGACTTTCTGTTTCATCTCTGTAGCTTGAGTTGTCTACAGATATGCAGCCTACAACTGGTTGAGCCTCCAATCCCTGGTCTTCTACAGAGCTTTCACTTAGAGAATCAGACAGCAGACTGATACTAGAAAAAGTTAAAGACTCAGTGTCAGACTCAGGTACTTCTAGCTTCACATTGTTTTCCAGGAGACAAGATTCTGTTTTGTCAAAGTCTTTTCTATCAGCTGTGAAGTTTTTCTTCATACAGCTCTTTTTTGGCTTTGCTGTGTCTATTGTTTCGAGTTGTGTGTTTGAATTACCCACAGATATGCAGTCTAGGGCTGCTTCAGCCTCCAGTCCTGGAGTTTCTAAGTTTTCATTATCACTGTGGTCATCCACAGAGCTTTCATTCAGGATGCTGTCCTTTGCTCCTGTATCCTCTGTTTTCTCGGGGCAGTCTGTGCCCATGGACTGAAGACAGACCTCAGAGGTCTGCATGGAGGTTGGATCTCCATTCTCTGTGGGTTCCCTAGTTGATCTCACTAACATTTTACAAAACTTCAGCATGTCTGTTAACAAAGTGGAAAGCAGATGAAAGTCACAGTACTCTGGTTTGAACGGTACCAGAGATTGCCACTGTGGTACAATTGTACCAAAAAAGTGGTTGATGAGTAACTCCCAAGTTTCCACTGAGGTGTAAGTGAGTGGAGTATTCATGTTAAAGTCTGTACTATTTAAACTCTGAATTGGAGAAGTGGGATTCATTTGATGTGTAGTTGCAGTTGTGCTAGACATGTGTGCTGTTTGTAAACTAAATGCGCTTAAATTACACTCGCTGCTCTGATGCATAAATGCTTTGTGAACTGAGCTTTACTGGCATTGCTCTTGGCTATTTATAGCCTCGCATGTCAGAAGCCACGCCCACCCCGAAGAACGCATTGATAGGTCACAGCAGGTAGCCAGTGTGACGTCACACGCAGTTCTTGGCCCGAAGAAAACTGTTTAAAGTTAAATAATAATAATAATAAATTCTGTTTAAAGTAAGTAACAGCTCTCATGTGGCTCATTTATCAATAACAAAGAACCTTAAACGTTTTTTTTTTTAGGTTAATAGCGATAATATATCCATAAGCACCCCAAGGTGAAGAAATACAGACAGGCTTTGAATGCTGCCTTGTTTTCATTGTCGCTAATAAAGTCTCGTACAAACATCAGCTAACGACAGGAGCGAGAACAGCCTGGAAAGCCTTAAGAGAGATAAAATAAATATAACTTTGATATGAACTAAAGTCTTTTTGTTGTTATTTCGTTATTGTATTTTGTGGCGTGGTGGCGGGGAAAGAACTCAACTAAGTATATCTGGTATACTTATCCGGCAGTATTTCCTAAATGTATATTAAATTGCAAACCATTGGAAAGAGATCAACAAATGTCGTGTAGCTGTGATCATTTTTGGCTGGATACACTAGGTGGAAGCAGCGATTTCTAATCCAAGGTACCTCAACCAAAGAAGAAGCACAGAGGCGAGCGATCCTTTCTAACTAACGGTGAGCAAAGTCCTGAAAAATCAAGCCGCGTTTTATTTTATTTTTTAGAAATCAGAGAAGGTATATTTCAAGATATTCTAAAACACACCCGGATTTTTTAAATGAAATAGGCTATTATCACAATATTTTTTTGGCTATCATGTCTGATCTCTCTTGTTCTCTTCTTCATCTCTAGGTTGGTGCTCCCTGCTCCGACTTTCTCCTCCTCTTTCTCACACGCTGCTGAATTTATCCTTGTGTGTCAGAGGTGCAAAGCCATAAGAATGAACAATAAATAGAACTGAAACTTTTTGGGTTGTTATTTAATTATTGAATTCTGTGAAGTGGAGGCGTAAAAAGAGCTCAGGTTATTTAATTAAGTGGTACTAGCAAACATAGGGAACATACATACATCTGCAGCCATGCAGCTGCACTGCTTTTTTAAGGTTGAGTGAGGATGGGAAGAACAGACAAAGAAACCACATGCTCAAAAATAAACAATAAATTGACCTCCCCAAAGGGATTAATAAAGTTCTATTCTATGCTCTACGTTAAGAGACCTGTTTTAATTCGGATAAGTCCCTCTGAGAGTAAAGGCAATCTCCAGCAGGCCTGAGCTAAGGAAACAAAGTACACTAATGTAGTTATAACGTAATGAGTCGTTATAGATATATACGTAATTATACACTGTATTGAGCAGGCTACTGCCCACACTAAACTGTGACTATCACCAGGCAATCTGGGGGTGTTTCCTAAATCACTAGCAGGCGCCAAACTTCTGACAGAGTGAACAGGATGTATGCAGGTAAACTCCAGATTGACACGAGCTGATTGGTGGAGTCATGGGGAAAATATTGGCTCGTGATCTACCTTACAGAAAGACAGAGAGAGGTACAACACCAGATGGAAGGTATTTTATTTACACACTAAACTAATCTGATATCCCATTTTCAGCAAATGAAATGAAACAACACAAAATGTATTTTTATTTCATTTTATTTTTTATTTTTTTTATTTATTTTGGTGTGGCACTGTTTCTTAACTTAAAATGTCCTGTTGTAATTGGACATTTTAAGTTAAGAAACGGTGCCAAACCACCCCCCTCCACTTCCCTCAAGGTGTATTATTGCAAGGTCAAGACCATGCAATAATACATAGAAACTCCAACCCCCAAGAGCATGCACTTTGGCGACAGTGGGAAGGAAAAAACCCCTTTTACAAGGGGGAAACCTCCAGCAGAACCAGGCTCAGGAATGGGGTGGCCATCTGCCTTGGCCAGTTGGGGATGAGGGAAGGAAGGCAGGAGAAAAAGAGTGGTTATTTTAACCACTCTTTTTTTTTTTTTGCCAATTAAAATTGGTCCATCTCATCTAAACTTGGTTTTAAAACTAAGTTTAGATGAGATGGACCAATTTAAATAAATATTTTAAGACAAGCACGTGTGCTTGTCTTAAAATAGCACACCTTTTTCTCATTTGCACTCATTTAGTGTGCACATGAGAAAATCCTAGAGATGATACTTTGTCTCTTCAGCTTGGCATGCTTTTTGAAAGTGTTGACAATTATTTCGTCAACCGTTGGGTTGCTTAACTTCATGAACTGTCCTGGAGAATGCCACTTTTCATGGAGATCATTGTATACTGTCAAGCTGAGTTCTTCAATGTTCTCTAGGGAGATTTTATATTTTTTGGACAAAATTTTGTTCCAGATCTTTTGGCTAAGCCTCTGTACAATGAAGTCAGTTGTTCCTGAATGCCATGTCGTCGTCTCATTTAGTTCGGCCATACTGTGTATTACCAGATCTCTAGTGAATTTTTCCACAAGCTCCCAGTACTCGTCCCAGTTTTTAGATACACTGAGTACTCTTTTTGGTAATCCCAGCAGGTGTTTGGTGAAGATTGGAACAGTAATGTTATCAAGCTGCTCCCTCAGACTAAAAATCAAATATTTTTCCTTGCATTTGTGTGTTTTGCAAAGATCCTTTAAAATGGCCTCGTGGATATTTTTTAGGCTTTTTGGAGATAGATCCAAATGTTTGTCATTAATTTCTGGCCACATTTTCTCAAGCAGGCGATCACCAATGCGGTCAGGAGTGAGGCGCTCTGTGAAGAGCTTGTGTTTAGAGGCGACGTTGTCTATGGCCTTTGAAACCACCATCTGAATAACTTTGTTGACACACAACTTTTCCTCGCTCAGAGAATCAGATAGTGGACTGATCTGACAAGAAGTTAAAGACTCACTGTCACTGAGGAATCCCTGAAATCTGGGGGTTGCCTCATCTTTCAGTCCTCGACTTTCTGTTTCATCTCTGTAGCTTGAGTTGTCTACAGATATGCAGCCTACAACTGGTTGAGCCTCCAATCCCTGGTCTTCTACAGAGCTTTCACTTAGAGAATCAGACAGCAGACTGATACTAGAAAAAGTTAAAGACTCAGTGTCAGACTCAGGTACTTCTAGCTTCACATTGTTTTCCAGGAGACAAGATTCTGTTTTGTCAAAGTCTTTTCTATCAGCTGTGAAGTTTTTCTTCATACAGCTCTTTTTTGGCTTTGCTGTGTCTATTGTTTCGAGTTGTGTGTTTGAATTACCCACAGATATGCAGTCTAGGGCTGCTTCAGCCTCCAGTCCTGGAGTTTCTAAGTTTTCATTATCACTGTGGTCATCCACAGAGCTTTCATTCAGGATGCTGTCCTTTGCTCCTGTATCCTCTGTTTTCTCAGGGCAGTCTGTGCCCATGGACTGAAGACAGACCTCAGAGGTCTGCATGGAGGTTGGATCTCCATTCTCTGTGGGTTCCTTAGTTGATCTCACTAACATTTTACAAAACTTCAGCATGTCTGTTAACAAAGTGGAAAGCAGATGAAAGTCACAGTACTCTGGTTTGAACGGTACCAGAGATTGCCACTGTGGTACAATTGTACCAAAAAAGTGGTTGATGAGTAACTCCCAAGTTTCCACTGAGGTGTAAGTGAGTGGAGTATTCATGTTAAAGTCTGTACTATTTAAACTCTGAATTGGAGAAGTGGGATTCATTTGATGTGTAGTTGCAGTTGTGCTAGACATGTGTGCTGTTTGTAAACTAAATGCGCTTAAATTACACTCGCTGCTCTGATGCATAAATGCTTTGTGAACTGAGCTTTACTGGCATTGCTCTTGGCTATTTATAGCCTCGCATGTCAGAAGCCACGCCCACCCCGAAGAACGCATTGATAGGTCACAGCAGGTAGCCAGTGTGACGTCACACGCAGTTCTTGGCCCGAAGAAAACTGTTTAAAGTTAAATAATAATAATAATAAATTCTGTTTAAAGTAAGTAACAGCTCTCATGTGGCTCATTTATCAATAACAAAGAACCTTAAACGTTTTTTTTTTTAGGTTAATAGCGATAATATATCCATAAGCACCCCAAGGTGAAGAAATACAGACAGGCTTTGAATGCTGCCTTGTTTTCATTGTCGCTAATAAAGTCTCGTACAAACATCAGCTAACGACAGGAGCGAGAACAGCCTGGAAAGCCTTAAGAGAGATAAAATAAATATAACTTTGATATGAACTAAAGTCTTTTTGTTGTTATTTCGTTATTGTATTTTGTGGCGTGGTGGCGGGGAAAGAACTCAACTAAGTATATCTGGTATACTTATCCGGCAGTATTTCCTAAATGTATATTAAATTGCAAACCATTGGAAAGAGATCAACAAATGTCGTGTAGCTGTGATCATTTTTGGCTGGATACACTAGGTGGAAGCAGCGATTTCTAATCCAAGGTACCTCAACCAAAGAAGAAGCACAGAGGCGAGCGATCCTTTCTAACTAATGGTGAGCAAAGTCCTGAAAAATCAAGCCGCGTTTTATTTTATTTTTTAGAAATCAGAGAAGGTATATTTCAAGATATTCTAAAACACACCCGGATTTTTTAAATGAAATAGGCTATTATCACAATATTTTTTTGGCTATCATGTCTGATCTCTCTTGTTCTCTTCTTCATCTCTAGGTTGGTGCTCCCTGCTCCGACTTTCTCCTCCTCTTTCTCACACGCTGCTGAATTTATCCTTGTGTGTCAGAGGTGCAAAGCCATAAGAATGAACAATAAATAGAACTGAAACTTTTTGGGTTGTTATTTAATTATTGAATTCTGTGAAGTGGAGGCGTAAAAAGAGCTCAGGTTATTTAATTAAGTGGTACTAGCAAACAAAGGGAACGATTAGTTATGTCTATAACTTCTGTTCCCTGAAGGAGAGGAACGAGGTACAACACATAAGTATGGGATATCACGCCCTCGCGTGTCCTGGCTGAAGAAACCTTTATTCACGCCTTTACGGCAGATGACGTGTGATGACACGCGCAAGGCCCCGCCCGCACATATAGCCGCTGCCATCACCGTCATCCCTCAGTTCGATAGCCGCTCTTCACCGAGCCAACTGCTCAGTGGGGCCACCCTGTGTTGTACCTCGTTCCTCTCCTTCAGGGAACAGAAGTTATAGACATAACTAATCGTTCCCTTTCAGTCGATTCACTCGGTACAACACATAAGTATGGGACCTATATACACGCCCCGCAGAGCAGCCACCGAACCGGAACGGGACCACCACATCCTTAGTGAGTGGTAGACCCAGCAGAAAGGACAGCATGAGCCACCGAAGGGGCTGTAACGTCCAACCGATAAAACCGCACAAAAGTGTGCGGCGACGCCCAATTAGCCGCTGCACAAATATCAGCCACAGGCACCCCTCTAAAAAGAGCCCATGAGGTCGCCATCCCCCTGGTGGAATGAGCTCCCACCCCGTGGGGCAACGCAAAACCTCCGGTGCTGTATGCCAGCGAGATAGCCTCTACAATCCAGTGGGACAGCCTCTGTCTGGACAGAGCTCTACCTCTATTTGGATTAGCGAAGCAGACAAACAACTGGTCACACAAACGCACATCCCGAGTGCGCTCAATGTAGGTGCGTAGCGCACGCACCGGACAAAGAGAATGCACCCTCCTCTGCTCCTCAGATTCAAAAGGAGGGGAGCAAAAGCTCAGCAACTCAAACTCCATTGAACTATAAGATGCAGGCATGACCTTGGGAAGATAGGCGGCATTCGGACGCAATACGACCTTGCGGCCATCAGGAGAAAACTGTGTGCAGGCAGGATGCACAGACAGCGCATGAAGGTCCCCCACTCGCTTCGCCGAGGCCAAAGCGAGAAGTAATGCGGTCTTATACGAAAGAAGTTTCATATCTACCGACTCAACGGGTTCAAACGGAGGGCCACAAAGGGCCTCCAGCACCAAAGACAAGTCCCAAGCCGGGACACTGGACTTAAGCACGGGCCTCAGCCGGCGAACCCCTTTCAGAAAACGCACGGCGAGGGGATGCGCACCTGGTGTCACCCCGTCAAAACCGATATGACAAGCAGATATAGCCGCTAAATAAACCTTGATCGTCGAAAACGAAAGGCCTTTATCCAACAGCTCCTGCAGGAATGTCAAAACATCCACAATAGAGCACTGAAATGGGAGAGTGTGGCGGTCCTGGCACCATCGCTCGAAGGCTCGCCATTTGTAAGCGTACAAGCCTCTAGTAGACGAGGCCCTGGCGCTCTGAATCGTCGCTACCACACTAGGCGGCAGACCCTTAGCAACCAAGTTTAACCTCTCAGCAGGTAAGCATGAAGGTGCCACAGATCCGGGCGCGGATGAAACACTTCCCCCCCCGCCTGAGAGAGGAGATCCCTGCGGAGAGGAAGCTGCCAAGGACTTGCTGCAAGCAGGCTGATTATTTCTGCATACCACGACTTCGCGGGCCACCAAGGGGCCACCAGGATCAGAGAGAGGGAATGCCGACGCACCCTCTCCAGAATTGGAGATATCATTTCCACTGGGGGAAATGCATACAGGAGCACGTCTGGCCATTGGTGCGCTAGCGCGTCCAAGCCCAAGGGTGCATCGTGGTCGATTATGGAGAAGTACAGGGGGCAGTGAGCATTCACCCTGGAAGCAAAAAGATCCATTTGCGCCTCGCCAAATAGATCCCAAATCTGAGCCACCATTGAAGGGTGTAACCTCCATTCTCTCACCAGAGGACCCCCCCTGGAGAGAAGGTCCGGCCCCAGGTTCAGGTGGCCCGGGACATGGGTGGCTCTTAGAGTCAGAAAATGAACACTGCACCATAACAGCAGAGAGCGAGACAGCTGCAACAGGGGAAGAGAGCGTGTTCCTCCCTGCCTGTTTATATAAGACACCACTGTTGAATTGTCCGTCCTGACTAAGACATGCTGGCCCTGCAGGACTGGACGGAAACGCTTTAGAGCTAAGAACACTGCTAACAGCTCTAAGTGGTTGATGTGCAGCTGGCGCTGAGCCGCGGACCAGATCCCTCTCACCGACGCACCCTCGCACAGCGCTCCCCACCCACTTAGGGAAGCATCTGTGGACACCACCTTGCGAAACAACACCCTCCCAATCCGAGAGCCCTGGTGCAGTAGCCCGGGCTCCCTCCAAGGACGGAGAGCTAGCATGCAAGACGCAGTTACCGGCAGCCTCCTCCGGAGGTGACGCGAAGCACACAAACGGTGAGAGAGAGTCCAGCGTTGAAACGCTCTCATTTTCAACAGCCCAAGCGGCACTACGGCGATCATAGATGCCATCATGCCCAACAAGCGCAATATCGTCTGGAAACGCAGTCTGCGTCCCCGCTGAAATTGAGCGAGGCAGCGATGAAACGCGGCCACTCTGTGCTCTGACAACCGTGGAAAGAGAGCATATTTCCAGACCGAGAAAAGCGATCTGTTGACCTGGGATTAGCGAGCTCTTCTGAAAGTTCACAGAGAACCCCAGTGTCTGAATGTGTGACAGAACCCGCGACAGCTGCGTCTCCGCCTGTTCTCTGGAGCAAGCCACGAGAGCCCAGTCGTCCAGGTAGGCCAAGATGCGGATGCCCCTCTTCCTGAGGGGCGCTAGCGCTGCCTCGGCACATTTCGTAAAGGTGCGGGGAGCGAGCGACAGCCCGAACGGCAGCACTAGGTATTCGTAGGCTACGCCCTCGAATGCAAACCTCAGAAACTGCCTGTGTTTCGGGTGTATAGCGACATGAAAATAAGCATCTGTTAGATCGATTGTCGCAAACCAATCTCCCGGGCCGACTGCACTCAGGAGCTGTCTGAGCGTTAGCATCTTGAACCTGTACGTTCGCAGGTACGTGTTCAAGACTCGCAGGTCGAGGATGGGACGAAGCCCTCCCCCTTTCTTCGGAATGACAAAATAACGGCTGTACCAACCTTTGTCCGTCTCCGAAGCGGGGACCACCCGTATTGCTCTCTTCTGTAATAGCGCCTGTATTTCCTCTCTGAGTACCAAGGCTGCCTCGGGGTTGACAATCGTGTTCACGACTCTTTGGAAACGAGGCGGCTTGACCCGGAACTGCAACCGGTAACCCATGGCAACGGTTTGCAGCACCCACGGAGAGGGGGCGCAAGCGCGCCACTCAGGGAAGTGAGCAGCCAGCCGACTGGCCTGCAGCACTGACGGCGGGGCGCCGTCGCCCCCCAGTGTGTCTGCAGGGGACTGCATCCCCTGCCTGACCTGGCTCATTTCGCCTGCAGGTTGAGCATTTGAGATTGTTTGAGAGTAAACAACACTCTTTATTGATTGCAACATGGGAACATGTACATTTATACATTTTGTTGGGTGCACCTTTTCCGGGGCATAACAATGAAAAACAGCGGGAACACTCGATGTGGTCGCTTGAACATTCAACACATCTGAACCGTGTGCAGGGGTTATGTGCTTGGGAGACCGCGATAGGGAAGTGCAGCGCCTTCTGGGGCTGACAACCTGAACAGAACTTAAGCGGCACCTCTTGTGCGGCAACAGAGGGGTAAGAGCAGCGTCTCCCTGCTGCCGGATCCCTTCCCCACTCGCAATCACAGCTAGGAGGGCTGAGGCTTCTTCCTCCTGGGCGTCGGGTCCCGTCGGGGGCCCGGGGGAGGGCCTTTGCCCCAGGCCGACTGGCGTGGAGCTCGGGCCGGAGTACGTGCTCTCGCCGGCGGCCCTCCCACTCCAGCAGTGGGCGCCGGTCTCTTGCCAGCTGTCAGAGGAGCGGCGGGCCTGTGAGAGCTAGCAGTGGGCTGGGGCTGGCGTCTGGGGATGATGTCGCGCAGAGCTTCCGTCTGCTTCTTCCTCAGATCGAATCTAGCCTGAATGGCTTCAAGTGAATGTCCGAATAACCCAGCCGCAGACACTGGTGCGTCCAGATACACAGCTCTGTCTCTATCAGGGACGTCGGAGAGGGTCAGCCACAGGTGCCTCTGCGCCACCACTGTCGAAGCCATCCCTCTGCCCAGGGAGAGCGCTGCACAGCGAGACGCACGGAGGATGTAATCCGTGGTGACTCTAACCTCGTTAAGAAGAGGTGACAGCGGGCTGTCCTCCGGAACCAGCGATCCAAGCTCTGCCAGGCACATTGCTTGGTACGTCTGGAGCATGGTGACGGAGCTCATGGCTCGAGCGGTGCCGGCCTGAGCCCGATAAATCTTCTCCAGCTGCGAGGCCGAGAATCTGCAGTGCTTGGACGGCAGAGTTGCGGGGCCACCGACACCATGGTTATGGGACGGGGCCAGATAAGCAGCCAGAGACGGCTCCATAGGGGGTGGGTTAGCTAAACCAGCTCCCTCGGCGCCGTCCAATTCCATGTACTGTCCATAGCCGGGCACAGTGACGCGGGTAGACAGAGGTTTGTCCCATGACGCTGTTAGCTCGCAGAGAAAGTCTGGGAACATGGGGAGGCAGTTTTTGGCCGTTGCGGGCTCCGGTGGAAGGAAAAAACCCGCAAACCGCGACGGCTTCCGAGCTGGTGGAGGAGAGGGCCAGTCCACCTGCAGCTTCTCAGCGGCACGGCGAAACAGGGAGAAAAGAGAGGTGTCATCGTGGCCGACCGGCGCAGCAGCGGCGGCATATTGGGTCGACAATGAGCTCTCCTGCTCATCCTCCGACAAACCATGGATGTCCAGGCCGATGTCCAGCACGTCATCGTCTTCCTGGGGAGCGCTGGCGGGCTTCAACCCAGGCTGAAGCCCGTCAGCGCTCCTGCATGGTTCCGGTCCGTCATCGGCTAACCCGTCAACGTATTCCATGTGGTCAGCCCAGCTAATCGCGGGGACATCGACCTGAAAATTTTCGTCTTCGGACTCGGACGAAGCCGGGGCTCCAGACTCGGAAAGAAGAGGGTCATGCCGTGCGACAGCCGAGCGTCCCAGCACTCTTTCCACAAACGTCACCCGTCTTTCCAGGGTCGAGCGTCGGAGCTGGCGACAAAACGCACAAGCTTCGGGCTCCGTCAACGCTCTCCTAGCGTGGACGATCCCCAGGCAGACAGGGCAGGCATCGTGCTGGTCGCTGTCGTGCAAAGAGAAACCACATCCCTGAGGACAGGGGCGAACAGAAGATTTCTGCTTTGCTCGCTTCGGTTTGGAGTCCATTCCCAAAACGCAAAGCGAAACGCTGCACAAGAAAAACTTGAAAATAGCGCTCCGCGGGCAGCCTACGCACCAGCTGGGCGGTGGAGGCTAACACCAACAGGGGCAGTTAAGCTAGGTTCAAGTTGGCAGACAACGGAGCTAACTAGCAGTAGCTAGCTAGCCCAACTCAGCAGAGGTGTTCTCAGCGAGGTGAAGAGCGTAAGAACTGAGGGATGACGGTGATGGCAGCGGCTATATGTGCGGGCGGGGCCTTGCGCGTGTCATCACACGTCATCTGCCGTAAAGGCGTGAATAAAGGTTTCTTCAGCCAGGACACGCGAGGGCGTGATATCCCATACTTATGTGTTGTACCGAGTGAATCGACTGAAAGGGAACATACATACATCTGCAGCCATGCAGCTGCACTGCTTTTTTAAGGTTGAGTGAGGATGGGAAGAACAGACAAAGAAACCACATGCTCAAAAATAAACAATAAATTGACCTCCCCAAAGGGATTAATAAAGTTCTATTCTATGCTCTACGTTAAGAGACCTGTTTTAATTCGGATAAGTCCCTCTGAGAGTAAAGGCAATCTCCAGCAGGCCTGAGCTAAGGAAACAAAGTACACTAATGTAGTTATAACGTAATGAGTCGTTATAGATATATACGTAATTATACACTGTATTGAGCAGGCTACTGCCCACACTAAACTGTGACTATCACCAGGCAATCTGGGGGTGTTTCCTAAATCACTAGCAGGCGCCAAACTTCTGACAGAGTGAACAGGATGTATGCAGGTAAACTCCAGATTGACACGAGCTGATTGGTGGAGTCATGGGGAAAATATTGGCTCGTGATCTACCTTACAGAAAGACAGAGAGAGGTACAACACCAGATGGAAGGTATTTTATTTACACACTAAACTAATCTGATATCCCATTTTCAGCAAATGAAATGAAACAACACAAAATGTATTTTTATTTCATTTTATTTTTTATTTTTTTTATTTATTTTGGTGTGGCACTGTTTCTTAACTTAAAATGTCCTGTTGTAATTGGACATTTTAAGTTAAGAAACGGTGCCAAACCACCCCCCTCCACTTCCCTCAAGGTGTATTATTGCAAGGTCAAGACCATGCAATAATACATAGAAACTCCAACCCCCAAGAGCATGCACTTTGGCGACAGTGGGAAGGAAAAACCCCCTTTTACAAGGGGGAAACCTCCAGCAGAACCAGGCTCAGGAATGGGGTGGCCATCTGCCTTGGCCAGTTGGGGATGAGGGAAGGAAGGCAGGAGAAAAAGAGTGGTTATTTTAACCACTCTTTTTTTTTTTTGCCAATTAAAATTGGTCCATCTCATCTAAACTTGGTTTTAAAACTAAGTTTAGATGAGATGGACCAATTTAAATAAATATTTTAAGACAAGCACGTGTGCTTGTCTTAAAATAGCACACCTTTTTCTCATTTGCACTCATTTAGTGTGCACATGAGAAAATCCTAGAGATGATACTTTGTCTCTTCAGCTTGGCATGCTTTTTGAAAGTGTTGACAATTATTTCGTCAACCGTTGGGTTGCTTAACTTCATGAACTGTCCTGGAGAATGCCACTTTTCATGGAGATCATTGTATACTGTCAAGCTGAGTTCTTCAATGTTCTCTAGGGAGATTTTATATTTTTTGGACAAAATTTTGTTCCAGATCTTTTGGCTAAGCCTCTGTACAATGAAGTCAGTTGTTCCTGAATGCCATGTCGTCGTCTCATTTAGTTCGGCCATACTGTGTATTACCAGATCTCTAGTGAATTTTTCCACAAGCTCCCAGTACTCGTCCCAGTTTTTAGATACACTGAGTACTCTTTTTGGTAATCCCAGCAGGTGTTTGGTGAAGATTGGAACAGTAATGTTATCAAGCTGCTCCCTCAGACTAAAAATCAAATATTTTTCCTTGCATTTGTGTGTTTTGCAAAGATCCTTTAAAATGGCCTCGTGGATATTTTTTAGGCTTTTTGGAGATAGATCCAAATGTTTGTCATTAATTTCTGGCCACATTTTCTCAAGCAGGCGATCACCAATGCGGTCAGGAGTGAGGCGCTCTGTGAAGAGCTTGTGTTTAGAGGCGACGTTGTCTATGGCCTTTGAAACCACCATCTGAATAACTTTGTTGACACACAACTTTTCCTCGCTCAGAGAATCAGATAGTGGACTGATCTGACAAGAAGTTAAAGACTCACTGTCACTGAGGAATCCCTGAAATCTGGGGGTTGCCTCATCTTTCAGTCCTCGACTTTCTGTTTCATCTCTGTAGCTTGAGTTGTCTACAGATATGCAGCCTACAACTGGTTGAGCCTCCAATCCCTGGTCTTCTACAGAGCTTTCACTTAGAGAATCAGACAGCAGACTGATACTAGAAAAAGTTAAAGACTCAGTGTCAGACTCAGGTACTTCTAGCTTCACATTGTTTTCCAGGAGACAAGATTCTGTTTTGTCAAAGTCTTTTCTATCAGCTGTGAAGTTTTTCTTCATACAGCTCTTTTTTGGCTTTGCTGTGTCTATTGTTTCGAGTTGTGTGTTTGAATTACCCACAGATATGCAGTCTAGGGCTGCTTCAGCCTCCAGTCCTGGAGTTTCTAAGTTTTCATTATCACTGTGGTCATCCACAGAGCTTTCATTCAGGATGCTGTCCTTTGCTCCTGTATCCTCTGTTTTCTCGGGGCAGTCTGTGCCCATGGACTGAAGACAGACCTCAGAGGTCTGCATGGAGGTTGGATCTCCATTCTCTGTGGGTTCCTTAGTTGATCTCACTAACATTTTACAAAACGTCAGCATGTCTGTTAACAAAGTGGAAAGCAGATGAAAGTCACAGTACTCTGGTTTGAACGGTACCAGAGATTGCCACTGTGGTACAATTGTACCAAAAAAGTGGTTGATGAGTAACTCCCAAGTTTCCACTGAGGTGTAAGTGAGTGGAGTATTCATGTTAAAGTCTGTACTATTTAAACTCTGAATTGGAGAAGTGGGATTCATTTGATGTGTAGTTGCAGTTGTGCTAGACATGTGTGCTGTTTGTAAACTAAATGCGCTTAAATTACACTCGCTGCTCTGATGCATAAATGCTTTGTGAACTGAGCTTTACTGGCATTGCTCTTGGCTATTTATAGCCTCGCATGTCAGAAGCCACGCCCACCCCGAAGAACGCATTGATAGGTCACAGCAGGTAGCCAGTGTGACGTCACACGCAGTTCTTGGCCCGAAGAAAACTGTTTAAAGTTAAATAATAATAATAATAAATTCTGTTTAAAGTAAGTAACAGCTCTCATGTGGCTCATTTATCAATAACAAAGAACCTTAAACGTTTTTTTTTTTAGGTTAATAGCGATAATATATCCATAAGCACCCCAAGGTGAAGAAATACAGACAGGCTTTGAATGCTGCCTTGTTTTCATTGTCGCTAATAAAGTCTCGTACAAACATCAGCTAACGACAGGAGCGAGAACAGCCTGGAAAGCCTTAAGAGAGATAAAATAAATATAACTTTGATATGAACTAAAGTCTTTTTGTTGTTATTTCGTTATTGTATTTTGTGGCGTGGTGGCGGGGAAAGAACTCAACTAAGTATATCTGGTATACTTATCCGGCAGTATTTCTTAAATGTATATTAAATTGCAAACCATTGGAAAGAGATCAACAAATGTCGTGTAGCTGTGATCATTTTTGGCTGGATACACTAGGTGGAAGCAGCGATTTCTAATCCAAGGTACCTCAACCAAAGAAGAAGCACAGAGGCGAGCGATCCTTTCTAACTAATGGTGAGCAAAGTCCTGAAAAATCAAGCCGCGTTTTATTTTATTTTTTAGAAATCAGAGAAGGTATATTTCAAGATATTCTAAAACACACCCGGATTTTTTAAATGAAATAGGCTATTATCACAATATTTTTTTGGCTATCATGTCTGATCTCTCTTGTTCTCTTCTTCATCTCTAGGTTGGTGCTCCCTGCTCCGACTTTCTCCTCCTCTTTCTCACACGCTGCTGAATTTATCCTTGTGTGTCAGAGGTGCAAAGCCATAAGAATGAACAATAAATAGAACTGAAACTTTTTGGGTTGTTATTTAATTATTGAATTCTGTGAAGTGGAGGCGTAAAAAGAGCTCAGGTTATTTAATTAAGTGGTACTAGCAAACATAGGGAACATACATACATCTGCAGCCATGCAGCTGCACTGCTTTTTTAAGGTTGAGTGAGGATGGGAAGAACAGACAAAGAAACCACATGCTCAAAAATAAACAATAAATTGACCTCCCCAAAGGGATTAATAAAGTTCTATTCTATGCTCTACGTTAAGAGACCTGTTTTAATTCGGATAAGTCCCTCTGAGAGTAAAGGCAATCTCCAGCAGGCCTGAGCTAAGGAAACAAAGTACACTAATGTAGTTATAACGTAATGAGTCGTTATAGATATATACGTAATTATACACTGTATTGAGCAGGCTACTGCCCACACTAAACTGTGACTATCACCAGGCAATCTGGGGGTGTTTCCTAAATCACTAGCAGGCGCCAAACTTCTGACAGAGTGAACAGGATGTATGCAGGTAAACTCCAGATTGACACGAGCTGATTGGTGGAGTCATGGGGAAAATATTGGCTCGTGATCTACCTTACAGAAAGACAGAGAGAGGTACAACACCAGATGGAAGGTATTTTATTTACACACTAAACTAATCTGATATCCCATTTTCAGCAAATGAAATGAAACAACACAAAATGTATTTTTATTTCATTTTATTTTTTATTTTTTTTATTTATTTTGGTGTGGCACTGTTTCTTAACTTAAAATGTCCTGTTGTAATTGGACATTTTAAGTTAAGAAACGGTGCCAAACCACCCCCCTCCACTTCCCTCAAGGTGTATTATTGCAAGGTCAAGACCATGCAATAATACATAGAAACTCCAACCCCCAAGAGCATGCACTTTGGCGACAGTGGGAAGGAAAAACCCCCTTTTACAAGGGGGAAACCTCCAGCAGAACCAGGCTCAGGAATGGGGTGGCCATCTGCCTTGGCCAGTTGGGGATGAGGGAAGGAAGGCAGGAGAAAAAGAGTGGTTATTTTAACCACTCTTTTTTTTTTTTGCCAATTAAAATTGGTCCATCTCATCTAAACTTGGTTTTAAAACTAAGTTTAGATGAGATGGACCAATTTAAATAAATATTTTAAGACAAGCACGTGTGCTTGTCTTAAAATAGCACACCTTTTTCTCATTTGCACTCATTTAGTGTGCACATGAGAAAATCCTAGAGATGATACTTTGTCTCTTCAGCTTGGCATGCTTTTTGAAAGTGTTGACAATTATTTCGTCAACCGTTGGGTTGCTTAACTTCATGAACTGTCCTGGAGAATGCCACTTTTCATGGAGATCATTGTATACTGTCAAGCTGAGTTCTTCAATGTTCTCTAGGGAGATTTTATATTTTTTGGACAAAATTTTGTTCCAGATCTTTTGGCTAAGCCTCTGTACAATGAAGTCAGTTGTTCCTGAATGCCATGTCGTCGTCTCATTTAGTTCGGCCATACTGTGTATTACCAGATCTCTAGTGAATTTTTCCACAAGCTCCCAGTACTCGTCCCAGTTTTTAGATACACTGAGTACTCTTTTTGGTAATCCCAGCAGGTGTTTGGTGAAGATTGGAACAGTAATGTTATCAAGCTGCTCCCTCAGACTAAAAATCAAATATTTTTCCTTGCATTTGTGTGTTTTGCAAAGATCCTTTAAAATGGCCTCGTGGATATTTTTTAGGCTTTTTGGAGATAGATCCAAATGTTTGTCATTAATTTCTGGCCACATTTTCTCAAGCAGGCGATCACCAATGCAGTCAGGAGTGAGGCGCTCTGTGAAGAGCTTGTGTTTAGAGGCGACGTTGTCTATGGCCTTTGAAACCACCATCTGAATAACTTTGTTGACACACAACTTTTCCTCGCTCAGAGAATCAGATAGTGGACTGATCTGACAAGAAGTTAAAGACTCACTGTCACTGAGGAATCCCTGAAATCTGGGGGTTGCCTCATCTTTCAGTCCTCGACTTTCTGTTTCATCTCTGTAGCTTGAGTTGTCTACAGATATGCAGCCTACAACTGGTTGAGCCTCCAATCCCTGGTCTTCTACAGAGCTTTCACTTAGAGAATCAGACAGCAGACTGATACTAGAAAAAGTTAAAGACTCAGTGTCAGACTCAGGTACTTCTAGCTTCACATTGTTTTCCAGGAGACAAGATTCTGTTTTGTCAAAGTCTTTTCTATCAGCTGTGAAGTTTTTCTTCATACAGCTCTTTTTTGGCTTTGCTGTGTCTATTGTTTCGAGTTGTGTGTTTGAATTACCCACAGATATGCAGTCTAGGGCTGCTTCAGCCTCCAGTCCTGGAGTTTCTAAGTTTTCATTATCACTGTGGTCATCCACAGAGCTTTCATTCAGGATGCTGTCCTTTGCTCCTGTATCCTCTGTTTTCTCGGGGCAGTCTGTGCCCATGGACTGAAGACAGACCTCAGAGGTCTGCATGGAGGTTGGATCTCCATTCTCTGTGGGTTCCCTAGTTGATCTCACTAACATTTTACAAAACTTCAGCATGTCTGTTAACAAAGTGGAAAGCAGATGAAAGTCACAGTACTCTGGTTTGAACGGTACCAGAGATTGCCACTGTGGTACAATTGTACCAAAAAAGTGGTTGATGAGTAACTCCCAAGTTTCCACTGAGGTGTAAGTGAGTGGAGTATTCATGTTAAAGTCTGTACTATTTAAACTCTGAATTGGAGAAGTGGGATTCATTTGATGTGTAGTTGCAGTTGTGCTAGACATGTGTGCTGTTTGTAAACTAAATGCGCTTAAATTACACTCGCTGCTCTGATGCATAAATGCTTTGTGAACTGAGCTTTACTGGCATTGCTCTTGGCTATTTATAGCCTCGCATGTCAGAAGCCACGCCCACCCCGAAGAACGCATTGATAGGTCACAGCAGGTAGCCAGTGTGACGTCACACGCAGTTCTTGGCCCGAAGAAAACTGTTTAAAGTTAAATAATAATAATAATAAATTCTGTTTAAAGTAAGTAACAGCTCTCATGTGGCTCATTTATCAATAACAAAGAACCTTAAACGTTTTTTTTTTAGGTTAATAGCGATAATATATCCATAAGCACCCCAAGGTGAAGAAATACAGACAGGCTTTGAATGCTGCCTTGTTTTCATTGTCGCTAATAAAGTCTCGTACAAACATCAGCTAACGACAGGAGCGAGAACAGCCTGGAAAGCCTTAAGAGAGATAAAATAAATATAACTTTGATATGAACTAAAGTCTTTTTGTTGTTATTTCGTTATTGTATTTTGTGGCGTGGTGGCGGGGAAAGAACTCAACTAAGTATATCTGGTATACTTATCCGGCAGTATTTCCTAAATGTATATTAAATTGCAAACCATTGGAAAGAGATCAACAAATGTCGTGTAGCTGTGATCATTTTTGGCTGGATACACTAGGTGGAAGCAGCGATTTCTAATCCAAGGTACCTCAACCAAAGAAGAAGCACAGAGGCGAGCGATCCTTTCTAACTAATGGTGAGCAAAGTCCTGAAAAATCAAGCCGCGTTTTATTTTATTTTTTAGAAATCAGAGAAGGTATATTTCAAGATATTCTAAAACACACCCGGATTTTTTAAATGAAATAGGCTATTATCACAATATTTTTTTGGCTATCATGTCTGATCTCTCTTGTTCTCTTCTTCATCTCTAGGTTGGTGCTCCCTGCTCCGACTTTCTCCTCCTCTTTCTCACACGCTGCTGAATTTATCCTTGTGTGTCAGAGGTGCAAAGCCATAAGAATGAACAATAAATAGAACTGAAACTTTTTGGGTTGTTATTTAATTATTGAATTCTGTGAAGTGGAGGCGTAAAAAGAGCTCAGGTTATTTAATTAAGTGGTACTAGCAAACATAGGGAACATACATACATCTGCAGCCATGCAGCTGCACTGCTTTTTTAAGGTTGAGTGAGGATGGGAAGAACAGACAAAGAAACCACATGCTCAAAAATAAACAATAAATTGACCTCCCCAAAGGGATTAATAAAGTTCTATTCTATGCTCTACGTTAAGAGACCTGTTTTAATTCGGATAAGTCCCTCTGAGAGTAAAGGCAATCTCCAGCAGGCCTGAGCTAAGGAAACAAAGTACACTAATGTAGTTATAACGTAATGAGTCGTTATAGATATATACGTAATTATACACTGTATTGAGCAGGCTACTGCCCACACTAAACTGTGACTATCACCAGGCAATCTGGGGGTGTTTCCTAAATCACTAGCAGGCGCCAAACTTCTGACAGAGTGAACAGGATGTATGCAGGTAAACTCCAGATTGACACGAGCTGATTGGTGGAGTCATGGGGAAAATATTGGCTCGTGATCTACCTTACAGAAAGACAGAGAGAGGTACAACACCAGATGGAAGGTATTTTATTTACACACTAAACTAATCTGATATCCCATTTTCAGCAAATGAAATGAAACAACACAAAATGTATTTTTATTTCATTTTATTTTTTATTTTTTTTATTTATTTTGGTGTGGCACTGTTTCTTAACTTAAAATGTCCTGTTGTAATTGGACATTTTAAGTTAAGAAACGGTGCCAAACCACCCCCCTCCACTTCCCTCAAGGTGTATTATTGCAAGGTCAAGACCATGCAATAATACATAGAAACTCCAACCCCCAAGAGCATGCACTTTGGCGACAGTGGGAAGGAAAAACCCCCTTTTACAAGGGGGAAACCTCCAGCAGAACCAGGCTCAGGAATGGGGTGGCCATCTGCCTTGGCCAGTTGGGGATGAGGGAAGGAAGGCAGGAGAAAAAGAGTGGTTATTTTAACCACTCTTTTTTTTTTTTTGCCAATTAAAATTGGTCCATCTCATCTAAACTTGGTTTTAAAACTAAGTTTAGATGAGATGGACCAATTTAAATAAATATTTTAAGACAAGCACGTGTGCTTGTCTTAAAATAGCACACCTTTTTCTCATTTGCACTCATTTAGTGTGCACATGAGAAAATCCTAGAGATGATACTTTGTCTCTTCAGCTTGGCATGCTTTTTGAAAGTGTTGACAATTATTTCGTCAACCGTTGGGTTGCTTAACTTCATGAACTGTCCTGGAGAATGCCACTTTTCATGGAGATCATTGTATACTGTCAAGCTGAGTTCTTCAATGTTCTCTAGGGAGATTTTATATTTTTTGGACAAAATTTTGTTCCAGATCTTTTGGCTAAGCCTCTGTACAATGAAGTCAGTTGTTCCTGAATGCCATGTCGTCGTCTCATTTAGTTCGGCCATACTGTGTATTACCAGATCTCTAGTGAATTTTTCCACAAGCTCCCAGTACTCGTCCCAGTTTTTAGATACACTGAGTACTCTTTTTGGTAATCCCAGCAGGTGTTTGGTGAAGATTGGAACAGTAATGTTATCAAGCTGCTCCCTCAGACTAAAAATCAAATATTTTTCCTTGCATTTGTGTGTTTTGCAAAGATCCTTTAAAATGGCCTCGTGGATATTTTTTAGGCTTTTTGGAGATAGATCCAAATGTTTGTCATTAATTTCTGGCCACATTTTCTCAAGCAGGCGATCACCAATGCGGTCAGGAGTGAGGCGCTCTGTGAAGAGCTTGTGTTTAGAGGCGACGTTGTCTATGGCCTTTGAAACCACCATCTGAATAACTTTGTTGACACACAACTTTTCCTCGCTCAGAGAATCAGATAGTGGACTGATCTGACAAGAAGTTAAAGACTCACTGTCACTGAGGAATCCCTGAAATCTGGGGGTTGCCTCATCTTTCAGTCCTCGACTTTCTGTTTCATCTCTGTAGCTTGAGTTGTCTACAGATATGCAGCCTACAACTGGTTGAGCCTCCAATCCCTGGTCTTCTACAGAGCTTTCACTTAGAGAATCAGACAGCAGACTGATACTAGAAAAAGTTAAAGACTCAGTGTCAGACTCAGGTACTTCTAGCTTCACATTGTTTTCCAGGAGACAAGATTCTGTTTTGTCAAAGTCTTTTCTATCAGCTGTGAAGTTTTTCTTCATACAGCTCTTTTTTGGCTTTGCTGTGTCTATTGTTTCGAGTTGTGTGTTTGAATTACCCACAGATATGCAGTCTAGGGCTGCTTCAGCCTCCAGTCCTGGAGTTTCTAAGTTTTCATTATCACTGTGGTCATCCACAGAGCTTTCATTCAGGATGCTGTCCTTTGCTCCTGTATCCTCTGTTTTCTCGGGGCAGTCTGTGCCCATGGACTGAAGACAGACCTCAGAGGTCTGCATGGAGGTTGGATCTCCATTCTCTGTGGGTTCCCTAGTTGATCTCACTAACATTTTACAAAACTTCAGCATGTCTGTTAACAAAGTGGAAAGCAGATGAAAGTCACAGTACTCTGGTTTGAACGGTACCAGAGATTGCCACTGTGGTACAATTGTACCAAAAAAGTGGTTGATGAGTAACTCCCAAGTTTCCACTGAGGTGTAAGTGAGTGGAGTATTCATGTTAAAGTCTGTACTATTTAAACTCTGAATTGGAGAAGTGGGATTCATTTGATGTGTAGTTGCAGTTGTGCTAGACATGTGTGCTGTTTGTAAACTAAATGCGCTTAAATTACACTCGCTGCTCTGATGCATAAATGCTTTGTGAACTGAGCTTTACTGGCATTGCTCTTGGCTATTTATAGCCTCGCATGTCAGAAGCCACGCCCACCCCGAAGAACGCATTGATAGGTCACAGCAGGTAGCCAGTGTGACGTCACACGCAGTTCTTGGCCCGAAGAAAACTGTTTAAAGTTAAATAATAATAATAATAAATTCTGTTTAAAGTAAGTAACAGCTCTCATGTGGCTCATTTATCAATAACAAAGAACCTTAAACGTTTTTTTTTTTAGGTTAATAGCGATAATATATCCATAAGCACCCCAAGGTGAAGAAATACAGACAGGCTTTGAATGCTGCCTTGTTTTCATTGTCGCTAATAAAGTCTCGTACAAACATCAGCTAACGACAGGAGCGAGAACAGCCTGGAAAGCCTTAAGAGAGATAAAATAAATATAACTTTGATATGAACTAAAGTCTTTTTGTTGTTATTTCGTTATTGTATTTTGTGGCGTGGTGGCGGGGAAAGAACTCAACTAAGTATATCTGGTATACTTATCCGGCAGTATTTCCTAAATGTATATTAAATTGCAAACCATTGGAAAGAGATCAACAAATGTCGTGTAGCTGTGATCATTTTTGGCTGGATACACTAGGTGGAAGCAGCGATTTCTAATCCAAGGTACCTCAACCAAAGAAGAAGCACAGAGGCGAGCGATCCTTTCTAACTAATGGTGAGCAAAGTCCTGAAAAATCAAGCCGCGTTTTATTTTATTTTTTAGAAATCAGAGAAGGTATATTTCAAGATATTCTAAAACACACCCGGATTTTTTAAATGAAATAGGCTATTATCACAATATTTTTTTGGCTATCATGTCTGATCTCTCTTGTTCTCTTCTTCATCTCTAGGTTGGTGCTCCCTGCTCCGACTTTCTCCTCCTCTTTCTCACACGCTGCTGAATTTATCCTTGTGTGTCAGAGGTGCAAAGCCATAAGAATGAACAATAAATAGAACTGAAACTTTTTGGGTTGTTATTTAATTATTGAATTCTGTGAAGTGGAGGCGTAAAAAGAGCTCAGGTTATTTAATTAAGTGGTACTAGCAAACATAGGGAACATACATACATCTGCAGCCATGCAGCTGCACTGCTTTTTTAAGGTTGAGTGAGGATGGGAAGAACAGACAAAGAAACCACATGCTCAAAAATAAACAATAAATTGACCTCCCCAAAGGGATTAATAAAGTTCTATTCTATGCTCTACGTTAAGAGACCTGTTTTAATTCGGATAAGTCCCTCTGAGAGTAAAGGCAATCTCCAGCAGGCCTGAGCTAAGGAAACAAAGTACACTAATGTAGTTATAACGTAATGAGTCGTTATAGATATATACGTAATTATACACTGTATTGAGCAGGCTACTGCCCACACTAAACTGTGACTATCACCAGGCAATCTGGGGGTGTTTCCTAAATCACTAGCAGGCGCCAAACTTCTGACAGAGTGAACAGGATGTATGCAGGTAAACTCCAGATTGACACGAGCTGATTGGTGGAGTCATGGGGAAAATATTGGCTCGTGATCTACCTTACAGAAAGACAGAGAGAGGTACAACACCAGATGGAAGGTATTTTATTTACACACTAAACTAATCTGATATCCCATTTTCAGCAAATGAAATGAAACAACACAAAATGTATTTTTATTTCATTTTATTTTTTATTTTTTTTATTTATTTTGGTGTGGCACTGTTTCTTAACTTAAAATGTCCTGTTGTAATTGGACATTTTAAGTTAAGAAACGGTGCCAAACCACCCCCCTCCACTTCCCTCAAGGTGTATTATTGCAAGGTCAAGACCATGCAATAATACATAGAAACTCCAACCCCCAAGAGCATGCACTTTGGCGACAGTGGGAAGGAAAAACCCCCTTTTACAAGGGGGAAACCTCCAGCAGAACCAGGCTCAGGAATGGGGTGGCCATCTGCCTTGGCCAGTTGGGGATGAGGGAAGGAAGGCAGGAGAAAAAGAGTGGTTATTTTAACCACTCTTTTTTTTTTTTGCCAATTAAAATTGGTCCATCTCATCTAAACTTGGTTTTAAAACTAAGTTTAGATGAGATGGACCAATTTAAATAAATATTTTAAGACAAGCACGTGTGCTTGTCTTAAAATAGCACACCTTTTTCTCATTTGCACTCATTTAGTGTGCACATGAGAAAATCCTAGAGATGATACTTTGTCTCTTCAGCTTGGCATGCTTTTTGAAAGTGTTGACAATTATTTCGTCAACCGTTGGGTTGCTTAACTTCATGAACTGTCCTGGAGAATGCCACTTTTCATGGAGATCATTGTATACTGTCAAGCTGAGTTCTTCAATGTTCTCTAGGGAGATTTTATATTTTTTGGACAAAATTTTGTTCCAGATCTTTTGGCTAAGCCTCTGTACAATGAAGTCAGTTGTTCCTGAATGCCATGTCGTCGTCTCATTTAGTTCGGCCATACTGTGTATTACCAGATCTCTAGTGAATTTTTCCACAAGCTCCCAGTACTCGTCCCAGTTTTTAGATACACTGAGTACTCTTTTTGGTAATCCCAGCAGGTGTTTGGTGAAGATTGGAACAGTAATGTTATCAAGCTGCTCCCTCAGACTAAAAATCAAATATTTTTCCTTGCATTTGTGTGTTTTGCAAAGATCCTTTAAAATGGCCTCGTGGATATTTTTTAGGCTTTTTGGAGATAGATCCAAATGTTTGTCATTAATTTCTGGCCACATTTTCTCAAGCAGGCGATCACCAATGCGGTCAGGAGTGAGGCGCTCTGTGAAGAGCTTGTGTTTAGAGGCGACGTTGTCTATGGCCTTTGAAACCACCATCTGAATAACTTTGTTGACACACAACTTTTCCTCGCTCAGAGAATCAGATAGTGGACTGATCTGACAAGAAGTTAAAGACTCACTGTCACTGAGGAATCCCTGAAATCTGGGGGTTGCCTCATCTTTCAGTCCTCGACTTTCTGTTTCATCTCTGTAGCTTGAGTTGTCTACAGATATGCAGCCTACAACTGGTTGAGCCTCCAATCCCTGGTCTTCTACAGAGCTTTCACTTAGAGAATCAGACAGCAGACTGATACTAGAAAAAGTTAAAGACTCAGTGTCAGACTCAGGTACTTCTAGCTTCACATTGTTTTCCAGGAGACAAGATTCTGTTTTGTCAAAGTCTTTTCTATCAGCTGTGAAGTTTTTCTTCATACAGCTCTTTTTTGGCTTTGCTGTGTCTATTGTTTCGAGTTGTGTGTTTGAATTACCCACAGATATGCAGTCTAGGGCTGCTTCAGCCTCCAGTCCTGGAGTTTCTAAGTTTTCATTATCACTGTGGTCATCCACAGAGCTTTCATTCAGGATGCTGTCCTTTGCTCCTGTATCCTCTGTTTTCTCGGGGCAGTCTGTGCCCATGGACTGAAGACAGACCTCAGAGGTCTGCATGGAGGTTGGATCTCCATTCTCTGTGGGTTCCCTAGTTGATCTCACTAACATTTTACAAAACTTCAGCATGTCTGTTAACAAAGTGGAAAGCAGATGAAAGTCACAGTACTCTGGTTTGAACGGTACCAGAGATTGCCACTGTGGTACAATTGTACCAAAAAAGTGGTTGATGAGTAACTCCCAAGTTTCCACTGAGGTGTAAGTGAGTGGAGTATTCATGTTAAAGTCTGTACTATTTAAACTCTGAATTGGAGAAGTGGGATTCATTTGATGTGTAGTTGCAGTTGTGCTAGACATGTGTGCTGTTTGTAAACTAAATGCGCTTAAATTACACTCGCTGCTCTGATGCATAAATGCTTTGTGAACTGAGCTTTACTGGCATTGCTCTTGGCTATTTATAGCCTCGCATGTCAGAAGCCACGCCCACCCCGAAGAACGCATTGATAGGTCACAGCAGGTAGCCAGTGTGACGTCACACGCAGTTCTTGGCCCGAAGAAAACTGTTTAAAGTTAAATAATAATAATAATAAATTCTGTTTAAAGTAAGTAACAGCTCTCATGTGGCTCATTTATCAATAACAAAGAACCTTAAACGTTTTTTTTTTTAGGTTAATAGCGATAATATATCCATAAGCACCCCAAGGTGAAGAAATACAGACAGGCTTTGAATGCTGCCTTGTTTTCATTGTCGCTAATAAAGTCTCGTACAAACATCAGCTAACGACAGGAGCGAGAACAGCCTGGAAAGCCTTAAGAGAGATAAAATAAATATAACTTTGATATGAACTAAAGTCTTTTTGTTGTTATTTCGTTATTGTATTTTGTGGCGTGGTGGCGGGGAAAGAACTCAACTAAGTATATCTGGTATACTTATCCGGCAGTATTTCCTAAATGTATATTAAATTGCAAACCATTGGAAAGAGATCAACAAATGTCGTGTAGCTGTGATCATTTTTGGCTGGATACACTAGGTGGAAGCAGCGATTTCTAATCCAAGGTACCTCAACCAAAGAAGAAGCACAGAGGCGAGCGATCCTTTCTAACTAACGGTGAGCAAAGTCCTGAAAAATCAAGCCGCGTTTTATTTTATTTTTTAGAAATCAGAGAAGGTATATTTCAAGATATTCTAAAACACACCCGGATTTTTTAAATGAAATAGGCTATTATCACAATATTTTTTTGGCTATCATGTCTGATCTCTCTTGTTCTCTTCTTCATCTCTAGGTTGGTGCTCCCTGCTCCGACTTTCTCCTCCTCTTTCTCACACGCTGCTGAATTTATCCTTGTGTGTCAGAGGTGCAAAGCCATAAGAATGAACAATAAATAGAACTGAAACTTTTTGGGTTGTTATTTAATTATTGAATTCTGTGAAGTGGAGGCGTAAAAAGAGCTCAGGTTATTTAATTAAGTGGTACTAGCAAACATAGGGAACATACATACATCTGCAGCCATGCAGCTGCACTGCTTTTTTAAGGTTGAGTGAGGATGGGAAGAACAGACAAAGAAACCACATGCTCAAAAATAAACAATAAATTGACCTCCCCAAAGGGATTAATAAAGTTCTATTCTATGCTCTACGTTAAGAGACCTGTTTTAATTCGGATAAGTCCCTCTGAGAGTAAAGGCAATCTCCAGCAGGCCTGAGCTAAGGAAACAAAGTACACTAATGTAGTTATAACGTAATGAGTCGTTATAGATATATACGTAATTATACACTGTATTGAGCAGGCTACTGCCCACACTAAACTGTGACTATCACCAGGCAATCTGGGGGTGTTTCCTAAATCACTAGCAGGCGCCAAACTTCTGACAGAGTGAACAGGATGTATGCAGGTAAACTCCAGATTGACACGAGCTGATTGGTGGAGTCATGGGGAAAATATTGGCTCGTGATCTACCTTACAGAAAGACAGAGAGAGGTACAACACCAGATGGAAGGTATTTTATTTACACACTAAACTAATCTGATATCCCATTTTCAGCAAATGAAATGAAACAACACAAAATGTATTTTTATTTCATTTTATTTTTTATTTTTTTTATTTATTTTGGTGTGGCACTGTTTCTTAACTTAAAATGTCCTGTTGTAATTGGACATTTTAAGTTAAGAAACGGTGCCAAACCACCCCCCTCCACTTCCCTCAAGGTGTATTATTGCAAGGTCAAGACCATGCAATAATACATAGAAACTCCAACCCCCAAGAGCATGCACTTTGGCGACAGTGGGAAGGAAAAACCCCCTTTTACAAGGGGGAAACCTCCAGCAGAACCAGGCTCAGGAATGGGGTGGCCATCTGCCTTGGCCAGTTGGGGATGAGGGAAGGAAGGCAGGAGAAAAAGAGTGGTTATTTTAACCACTCTTTTTTTTTTTTTGCCAATTAAAATTGGTCCATCTCATCTAAACTTGGTTTTAAAACTAAGTTTAGATGAGATGGACCAATTTAAATAAATATTTTAAGACAAGCACGTGTGCTTGTCTTAAAATAGCACACCTTTTTCTCATTTGCACTCATTTAGTGTGCACATGAGAAAATCCTAGAGATGATACTTTGTCTCTTCAGCTTGGCATGCTTTTTGAAAGTGTTGACAATTATTTCGTCAACCGTTGGGTTGCTTAACTTCATGAACTGTCCTGGAGAATGCCACTTTTCATGGAGATCATTGTATACTGTCAAGCTGAGTTCTTCAATGTTCTCTAGGGAGATTTTATATTTTTTGGACAAAATTTTGTTCCAGATCTTTTGGCTAAGCCTCTGTACAATGAAGTCAGTTGTTCCTGAATGCCATGTCGTCGTCTCATTTAGTTCGGCCATACTGTGTATTACCAGATCTCTAGTGAATTTTTCCACAAGCTCCCAGTACTCGTCCCAGTTTTTAGATACACTGAGTACTCTTTTTGGTAATCCCAGCAGGTGTTTGGTGAAGATTGGAACAGTAATGTTATCAAGCTGCTCCCTCAGACTAAAAATCAAATATTTTTCCTTGCATTTGTGTGTTTTGCAAAGATCCTTTAAAATGGCCTCGTGGATATTTTTTAGGCTTTTTGGAGATAGATCCAAATGTTTGTCATTAATTTCTGGCCACATTTTCTCAAGCAGGCGATCACCAATGCGGTCAGGAGTGAGGCGCTCTGTGAAGAGCTTGTGTTTAGAGGCGACGTTGTCTATGGCCTTTGAAACCACCATCTGAATAACTTTGTTGACACACAACTTTTCCTCGCTCAGAGAATCAGATAGTGGACTGATCTGACAAGAAGTTAAAGACTCACTGTCACTGAGGAATCCCTGAAATCTGGGGGTTGCCTCATCTTTCAGTCCTCGACTTTCTGTTTCATCTCTGTAGCTTGAGTTGTCTACAGATATGCAGCCTACAACTGGTTGAGCCTCCAATCCCTGGTCTTCTACAGAGCTTTCACTTAGAGAATCAGACAGCAGACTGATACTAGAAAAAGTTAAAGACTCAGTGTCAGACTCAGGTACTTCTAGCTTCACATTGTTTTCCAGGAGACAAGATTCTGTTTTGTCAAAGTCTTTTCTATCAGCTGTGAAGTTTTTCTTCATACAGCTCTTTTTTGGCTTTGCTGTGTCTATTGTTTCGAGTTGTGTGTTTGAATTACCCACAGATATGCAGTCTAGGGCTGCTTCAGCCTCCAGTCCTGGAGTTTCTAAGTTTTCATTATCACTGTGGTCATCCACAGAGCTTTCATTCAGGATGCTGTCCTTTGCTCCTGTATCCTCTGTTTTCTCGGGGCAGTCTGTGCCCATGGACTGAAGACAGACCTCAGAGGTCTGCATGGAGGTTGGATCTCCATTCTCTGTGGGTTCCCTAGTTGATCTCACTAACATTTTACAAAACTTCAGCATGTCTGTTAACAAAGTGGAAAGCAGATGAAAGTCACAGTACTCTGGTTTGAACGGTACCAGAGATTGCCACTGTGGTACAATTGTACCAAAAAAGTGGTTGATGAGTAACTCCCAAGTTTCCACTGAGGTGTAAGTGAGTGGAGTATTCATGTTAAAGTCTGTACTATTTAAACTCTGAATTGGAGAAGTGGGATTCATTTGATGTGTAGTTGCAGTTGTGCTAGACATGTGTGCTGTTTGTAAACTAAATGCGCTTAAATTACACTCGCTGCTCTGATGCATAAATGCTTTGTGAACTGAGCTTTACTGGCATTGCTCTTGGCTATTTATAGCCTCGCATGTCAGAAGCCACGCCCACCCCGAAGAACGCATTGATAGGTCACAGCAGGTAGCCAGTGTGACGTCACACGCAGTTCTTGGCCCGAAGAAAACTGTTTAAAGTTAAATAATAATAATAATAAATTCTGTTTAAAGTAAGTAACAGCTCTCATGTGGCTCATTTATCAATAACAAAGAACCTTAAACGTTTTTTTTTTTAGGTTAATAGCGATAATATATCCATAAGCACCCCAAGGTGAAGAAATACAGACAGGCTTTGAATGCTGCCTTGTTTTCATTGTCGCTAATAAAGTCTCGTACAAACATCAGCTAACGACAGGAGCGAGAACAGCCTGGAAAGCCTTAAGAGAGATAAAATAAATATAACTTTGATATGAACTAAAGTCTTTTTGTTGTTATTTCGTTATTGTATTTTGTGGCGTGGTGGCGGGGAAAGAACTCAACTAAGTATATCTGGTATACTTATCCGGCAGTATTTCCTAAATGTATATTAAATTGCAAACCATTGGAAAGAGATCAACAAATGTCGTGTAGCTGTGATCATTTTTGGCTGGATACACTAGGTGGAAGCAGCGATTTCTAATCCAAGGTACCTCAACCAAAGAAGAAGCACAGAGGCGAGCGATCCTTTCTAACTAATGGTGAGCAAAGTCCTGAAAAATCAAGCCGCGTTTTATTTTATTTTTTAGAAATCAGAGAAGGTATATTTCAAGATATTCTAAAACACACCCGGATTTTTTAAATGAAATAGGCTATTATCACAATATTTTTTTGGCTATCATGTCTGATCTCTCTTGTTCTCTTCTTCATCTCTAGGTTGGTGCTCCCTGCTCCGACTTTCTCCTCCTCTTTCTCACACGCTGCTGAATTTATCCTTGTGTGTCAGAGGTGCAAAGCCATAAGAATGAACAATAAATAGAACTGAAACTTTTTGGGTTGTTATTTAATTATTGAATTCTGTGAAGTGGAGGCGTAAAAAGAGCTCAGGTTATTTAATTAAGTGGTACTAGCAAACATAGGGAACATACATACATCTGCAGCCATGCAGCTGCACTGCTTTTTTAAGGTTGAGTGAGGATGGGAAGAACAGACAAAGAAACCACATGCTCAAAAATAAACAATAAATTGACCTCCCCAAAGGGATTAATAAAGTTCTATTCTATGCTCTACGTTAAGAGACCTGTTTTAATTCGGATAAGTCCCTCTGAGAGTAAAGGCAATCTCCAGCAGGCCTGAGCTAAGGAAACAAAGTACACTAATGTAGTTATAACGTAATGAGTCGTTATAGATATATACGTAATTATACACTGTATTGAGCAGGCTACTGCCCACACTAAACTGTGACTATCACCAGGCAATCTGGGGGTGTTTCCTAAATCACTAGCAGGCGCCAAACTTCTGACAGAGTGAACAGGATGTATGCAGGTAAACTCCAGATTGACACGAGCTGATTGGTGGAGTCATGGGGAAAATATTGGCTCGTGATCTACCTTACAGAAAGACAGAGAGAGGTACAACACCAGATGGAAGGTATTTTATTTACACACTAAACTAATCTGATATCCCATTTTCAGCAAATGAAATGAAACAACACAAAATGTATTTTTATTTCATTTTATTTTTTATTTTTTTTATTTATTTTGGTGTGGCACTGTTTCTTAACTTAAAATGTCCTGTTGTAATTGGACATTTTAAGTTAAGAAACGGTGCCAAACCACCCCCCTCCACTTCCCTCAAGGTGTATTATTGCAAGGTCAAGACCATGCAATAATACATAGAAACTCCAACCCCCAAGAGCATGCACTTTGGCGACAGTGGGAAGGAAAAACCCCCTTTTACAAGGGGGAAACCTCCAGCAGAACCAGGCTCAGGAATGGGGTGGCCATCTGCCTTGGCCAGTTGGGGATGAGGGAAGGAAGGCAGGAGAAAAAGAGTGGTTATTTTAACCACTCTTTTTTTTTTTTTGCCAATTAAAATTGGTCCATCTCATCTAAACTTGGTTTTAAAACTAAGTTTAGATGAGATGGACCAATTTAAATAAATATTTTAAGACAAGCACGTGTGCTTGTCTTAAAATAGCACACCTTTTTCTCATTTGCACTCATTTAGTGTGCACATGAGAAAATCCTAGAGATGATACTTTGTCTCTTCAGCTTGGCATGCTTTTTGAAAGTGTTGACAATTATTTCGTCAACCGTTGGGTTGCTTAACTTCATGAACTGTCCTGGAGAATGCCACTTTTCATGGAGATCATTGTATACTGTCAAGCTGAGTTCTTCAATGTTCTCTAGGGAGATTTTATATTTTTTGGACAAAATTTTGTTCCAGATCTTTTGGCTAAGCCTCTGTACAATGAAGTCAGTTGTTCCTGAATGCCATGTCGTCGTCTCATTTAGTTCGGCCATACTGTGTATTACCAGATCTCTAGTGAATTTTTCCACAAGCTCCCAGTACTCGTCCCAGTTTTTAGATACACTGAGTACTCTTTTTGGTAATCCCAGCAGGTGTTTGGTGAAGATTGGAACAGTAATGTTATCAAGCTGCTCCCTCAGACTAAAAATCAAATATTTTTCCTTGCATTTGTGTGTTTTGCAAAGATCCTTTAAAATGGCCTCGTGGATATTTTTTAGGCTTTTTGGAGATAGATCCAAATGTTTGTCATTAATTTCTGGCCACATTTTCTCAAGCAGGCGATCACCAATGCGGTCAGGAGTGAGGCGCTCTGTGAAGAGCTTGTGTTTAGAGGCGACGTTGTCTATGGCCTTTGAAACCACCATCTGAATAACTTTGTTGACACACAACTTTTCCTCGCTCAGAGAATCAGATAGTGGACTGATCTGACAAGAAGTTAAAGACTCACTGTCACTGAGGAATCCCTGAAATCTGGGGGTTGCCTCATCTTTCAGTCCTCGACTTTCTGTTTCATCTCTGTAGCTTGAGTTGTCTACAGATATGCAGCCTACAACTGGTTGAGCCTCCAATCCCTGGTCTTCTACAGAGCTTTCACTTAGAGAATCAGACAGCAGACTGATACTAGAAAAAGTTAAAGACTCAGTGTCAGACTCAGGTACTTCTAGCTTCACATTGTTTTCCAGGAGACAAGATTCTGTTTTGTCAAAGTCTTTTCTATCAGCTGTGAAGTTTTTCTTCATACAGCTCTTTTTTGGCTTTGCTGTGTCTATTGTTTCGAGTTGTGTGTTTGAATTACCCACAGATATGCAGTCTAGGGCTGCTTCAGCCTCCAGTCCTGGAGTTTCTAAGTTTTCATTATCACTGTGGTCATCCACAGAGCTTTCATTCAGGATGCTGTCCTTTGCTCCTGTATCCTCTGTTTTCTCGGGGCAGTCTGTGCCCATGGACTGAAGACAGACCTCAGAGGTCTGCATGGAGGTTGGATCTCCATTCTCTGTGGGTTCCCTAGTTGATCTCACTAACATTTTACAAAACTTCAGCATGTCTGTTAACAAAGTGGAAAGCAGATGAAAGTCACAGTACTCTGGTTTGAACGGTACCAGAGATTGCCACTGTGGTACAATTGTACCAAAAAAGTGGTTGATGAGTAACTCCCAAGTTTCCACTGAGGTGTAAGTGAGTGGAGTATTCATGTTAAAGTCTGTACTATTTAAACTCTGAATTGGAGAAGTGGGATTCATTTGATGTGTAGTTGCAGTTGTGCTAGACATGTGTGCTGTTTGTAAACTAAATGCGCTTAAATTACACTCGCTGCTCTGATGCATAAATGCTTTGTGAACTGAGCTTTACTGGCATTGCTCTTGGCTATTTATAGCCTCGCATGTCAGAAGCCACGCCCACCCCGAAGAACGCATTGATAGGTCACAGCAGGTAGCCAGTGTGACGTCACACGCAGTTCTTGGCCCGAAGAAAACTGTTTAAAGTTAAATAATAATAATAATAAATTCTGTTTAAAGTAAGTAACAGCTCTCATGTGGCTCATTTATCAATAACAAAGAACCTTAAACGTTTTTTTTTTTTAGGTTAATAGCGATAATATATCCATAAGCACCCCAAGGTGAAGAAATACAGACAGGCTTTGAATGCTGCCTTGTTTTCATTGTCGCTAATAAAGTCTCGTACAAACATCAGCTAACGACAGGAGCGAGAACAGCCTGGAAAGCCTTAAGAGAGATAAAATAAATATAACTTTGATATGAACTAAAGTCTTTTTGTTGTTATTTCGTTATTGTATTTTGTGGCGTGGTGGCGGGGAAAGAACTCAACTAAGTATATCTGGTATACTTATCCGGCAGTATTTCCTAAATGTATATTAAATTGCAAACCATTGGAAAGAGATCAACAAATGTCGTGTAGCTGTGATCATTTTTGGCTGGATACACTAGGTGGAAGCAGCGATTTCTAATCCAAGGTACCTCAACCAAAGAAGAAGCACAGAGGCGAGCGATCCTTTCTAACTAATGGTGAGCAAAGTCCTGAAAAATCAAGCCGCGTTTTATTTTATTTTTTAGAAATCAGAGAAGGTATATTTCAAGATATTCTAAAACACACCCGGATTTTTTAAATGAAATAGGCTATTATCACAATATTTTTTTGGCTATCATGTCTGATCTCTCTTGTTCTCTTCTTCATCTCTAGGTTGGTGCTCCCTGCTCCGACTTTCTCCTCCTCTTTCTCACACGCTGCTGAATTTATCCTTGTGTGTCAGAGGTGCAAAGCCATAAGAATGAACAATAAATAGAACTGAAACTTTTTGGGTTGTTATTTAATTATTGAATTCTGTGAAGTGGAGGCGTAAAAAGAGCTCAGGTTATTTAATTAAGTGGTACTAGCAAACATAGGGAACATACATACATCTGCAGCCATGCAGCTGCACTGCTTTTTTAAGGTTGAGTGAGGATGGGAAGAACAGACAAAGAAACCACATGCTCAAAAATAAACAATAAATTGACCTCCCCAAAGGGATTAATAAAGTTCTATTCTATGCTCTACGTTAAGAGACCTGTTTTAATTCGGATAAGTCCCTCTGAGAGTAAAGGCAATCTCCAGCAGGCCTGAGCTAAGGAAACAAAGTACACTAATGTAGTTATAACGTAATGAGTCGTTATAGATATATACGTAATTATACACTGTATTGAGCAGGCTACTGCCCACACTAAACTGTGACTATCACCAGGCAATCTGGGGGTGTTTCCTAAATCACTAGCAGGCGCCAAACTTCTGACAGAGTGAACAGGATGTATGCAGGTAAACTCCAGATTGACACGAGCTGATTGGTGGAGTCATGGGGAAAATATTGGCTCGTGATCTACCTTACAGAAAGACAGAGAGAGGTACAACACCAGATGGAAGGTATTTTATTTACACACTAAACTAATCTGATATCCCATTTTCAGCAAATGAAATGAAACAACACAAAATGTATTTTTATTTCATTTTATTTTTTATTTTTTTTATTTATTTTGGTGTGGCGCTGTTTCTTAACTTAAAATGTCCTGTTGTAATTGGACATTTTAAGTTAAGAAACGGTGCCAAACCACCCCCCTCCACTTCCCTCAAGGTGTATTATTGCAAGGTCAAGACCATGCAATAATACATAGAAACTCCAACCCCCAAGAGCATGCACTTTGGCGACAGTGGGAAGGAAAAACCCCCTTTTACAAGGGGGAAACCTCCAGCAGAACCAGGCTCAGGAATGGGGTGGCCATCTGCCTTGGCCAGTTGGGGATGAGGGAAGGAAGGCAGGAGAAAAAGAGTGGTTATTTTAACCACTCTTTTTTTTTTTTGCCAATTAAAATTGGTCCATCTCATCTAAACTTGGTTTTAAAACTAAGTTTAGATGAGATGGACCAATTTAAATAAATATTTTAAGACAAGCACGTGTGCTTGTCTTAAAATAGCACACCTTTTTCTCATTTGCACTCATTTAGTGTGCACATGAGAAAATCCTAGAGATGATACTTTGTCTCTTCAGCTTGGCATGCTTTTTGAAAGTGTTGACAATTATTTCGTCAACCGTTGGGTTGCTTAACTTCATGAACTGTCCTGGAGAATGCCACTTTTCATGGAGATCATTGTATACTGTCAAGCTGAGTTCTTCAATGTTCTCTAGGGAGATTTTATATTTTTTGGACAAAATTTTGTTCCAGATCTTTTGGCTAAGCCTCTGTACAATGAAGTCAGTTGTTCCTGAATGCCATGTCGTCGTCTCATTTAGTTCGGCCATACTGTGTATTACCAGATCTCTAGTGAATTTTTCCACAAGCTCCCAGTACTCGTCCCAGTTTTTAGATACACTGAGTACTCTTTTTGGTAATCCCAGCAGGTGTTTGGTGAAGATTGGAACAGTAATGTTATCAAGCTGCTCCCTCAGACTAAAAATCAAATATTTTTCCTTGCATTTGTGTGTTTTGCAAAGATCCTTTAAAATGGCCTCGTGGATATTTTTTAGGCTTTTTGGAGATAGATCCAAATGTTTGTCATTAATTTCTGGCCACATTTTCTCAAGCAGGCGATCACCAATGCGGTCAGGAGTGAGGCGCTCTGTGAAGAGCTTGTGTTTAGAGGCGACGTTGTCTATGGCCTTTGAAACCACCATCTGAATAACTTTGTTGACACACAACTTTTCCTCGCTCAGAGAATCAGATAGTGGACTGATCTGACAAGAAGTTAAAGACTCACTGTCACTGAGGAATCCCTGAAATCTGGGGGTTGCCTCATCTTTCAGTCCTCGACTTTCTGTTTCATCTCTGTAGCTTGAGTTGTCTACAGATATGCAGCCTACAACTGGTTGAGCCTCCAATCCCTGGTCTTCTACAGAGCTTTCACTTAGAGAATCAGACAGCAGACTGATACTAGAAAAAGTTAAAGACTCAGTGTCAGACTCAGGTACTTCTAGCTTCACATTGTTTTCCAGGAGACAAGATTCTGTTTTGTCAAAGTCTTTTCTATCAGCTGTGAAGTTTTTCTTCATACAGCTCTTTTTTGGCTTTGCTGTGTCTATTGTTTCGAGTTGTGTGTTTGAATTACCCACAGATATGCAGTCTAGGGCTGCTTCAGCCTCCAGTCCTGGAGTTTCTAAGTTTTCATTATCACTGTGGTCATCCACAGAGCTTTCATTCAGGATGCTGTCCTTTGCTCCTGTATCCTCTGTTTTCTCGGGGCAGTCTGTGCCCATGGACTGAAGACAGACCTCAGAGGTCTGCATGGAGGTTGGATCTCCATTCTCTGTGGGTTCCCTAGTTGATCTCACTAACATTTTACAAAACTTCAGCATGTCTGTTAACAAAGTGGAAAGCAGATGAAAGTCACAGTACTCTGGTTTGAACGGTACCAGAGATTGCCACTGTGGTACAATTGTACCAAAAAAGTGGTTGATGAGTAACTCCCAAGTTTCCACTGAGGTGTAAGTGAGTGGAGTATTCATGTTAAAGTCTGTACTATTTAAACTCTGAATTGGAGAAGTGGGATTCATTTGATGTGTAGTTGCAGTTGTGCTAGACATGTGTGCTGTTTGTAAACTAAATGCGCTTAAATTACACTCGCTGCTCTGATGCATAAATGCTTTGTGAACTGAGCTTTACTGGCATTGCTCTTGGCTATTTATAGCCTCGCATGTCAGAAGCCACGCCCACCCCGAAGAACGCATTGATAGGTCACAGCAGGTAGCCAGTGTGACGTCACACGCAGTTCTTGGCCCGAAGAAAACTGTTTAAAGTTAAATAATAATAATAATAAATTCTGTTTAAAGTAAGTAACAGCTCTCATGTGGCTCATTTATCAATAACAAAGAACCTTAAACGTTTTTTTTTTAGGTTAATAGCGATAATATATCCATAAGCACCCCAAGGTGAAGAAATACAGACAGGCTTTGAATGCTGCCTTGTTTTCATTGTCGCTAATAAAGTCTCGTACAAACATCAGCTAACGACAGGAGCGAGAACAGCCTGGAAAGCCTTAAGAGAGATAAAATAAATATAACTTTGATATGAACTAAAGTCTTTTTGTTGTTATTTCGTTATTGTATTTTGTGGCGTGGTGGCGGGGAAAGAACTCAACTAAGTATATCTGGTATACTTATCCGGCAGTATTTCCTAAATGTATATTAAATTGCAAACCATTGGAAAGAGATCAACAAATGTCGTGTAGCTGTGATCATTTTTGGCTGGATACACTAGGTGGAAGCAGCGATTTCTAATCCAAGGTACCTCAACCAAAGAAGAAGCACAGAGGCGAGCGATCCTTTCTAACTAACGGTGAGCAAAGTCCTGAAAAATCAAGCCGCGTTTTATTTTATTTTTTAGAAATCAGAGAAGGTATATTTCAAGATATTCTAAAACACACCCGGATTTTTTAAATGAAATAGGCTATTATCACAATATTTTTTTGGCTATCATGTCTGATCTCTCTTGTTCTCTTCTTCATCTCTAGGTTGGTGCTCCCTGCTCCGACTTTCTCCTCCTCTTTCTCACACGCTGCTGAATTTATCCTTGTGTGTCAGAGGTGCAAAGCCATAAGAATGAACAATAAATAGAACTGAAACTTTTTGGGTTGTTATTTAATTATTGAATTCTGTGAAGTGGAGGCGTAAAAAGAGCTCAGGTTATTTAATTAAGTGGTACTAGCAAACATAGGGAACATACATACATCTGCAGCCATGCAGCTGCACTGCTTTTTTAAGGTTGAGTGAGGATGGGAAGAACAGACAAAGAAACCACATGCTCAAAAATAAACAATAAATTGACCTCCCCAAAGGGATTAATAAAGTTCTATTCTATGCTCTACGTTAAGAGACCTGTTTTAATTCGGATAAGTCCCTCTGAGAGTAAAGGCAATCTCCAGCAGGCCTGAGCTAAGGAAACAAAGTACACTAATGTAGTTATAACGTAATGAGTCGTTATAGATATATACGTAATTATCAGAGGTGGGACCAAGTCATTGCTTTGCAAGTCTCAAGTAAGTCTCAAGTCTTTATCCTCAAGTCTCAAGTCAAGTCTCAAGTAATGTCAGGCAAGTCAGAGTCGAGTCTCAAGTCACTGGTGTAAAAGTCCAAGTAAAGTCACAAGTCTGAAACTTTGAATTTCAAGTCCTTTCGAGTCTTAAAAAAAAAAAACGAAAAAATAATGTTGCAGTTATGCTAAATGTAAATATTAGACCATGTAATTTTAAAATCTGTGTTTTTCTCAACACATGACAAAATAGTGAACTTAGAAAATATACACAAATTGTGAAATTGCACCTCTTTAAAATGCAGCTCAATTAAACCTAGCTCCAAGAATAATTTTCACCGACAGTTCTGAGATAAGCTGCATGTTATTCTTGGATGCGGTTGTAGGACCGGCTTTAAAATCGCATGACAAAAATATCATACACATTAAAAAAAACTGTATCACCAACGTAGCCTGGACAACATTTGCTAGTTAGATGAAGTCAGCTATCTCATCGTAGCATATTTATATGCATATTTATAATTATACGGTTCTTGGAGTGAGTGCATACACTCGTGAAGTTTAGTAACTTCCGGTCACTGCAACAAGCCCAGGTACAGTTTACCGACGGATGGGTGCAGGACCTTGAAATGCACCGTGTAGAACGAAAGACCATCGTATGTATCATAAGTTTACCAGTCTCACAAATCGTCGTCATAAATACACATTCCTTAACCGTTTATTAATATAACCTTAGCAGTGACAATAATACTGTATGCTGTAATCGCACTGGGCAATTAGTGATACAAAACAACAGTTTTATCCTGTGAATAAAAGTATATGTTTTTGTCAATGTACCATAATAACAGAAGCGAAACGCAATATTGTGTCAGGACAATTCACTATTTATGCACAATAAATAAAGGAGCATAGCGCGACAATTTCTGTTCAGCGCCAGACTTGCTTGTAACCTATATCACTAATTATGTTAAGAAAAATGACGTATTAACTACAACAGCAGACTGACCTGTGTGGAAATGCTTGGAGCAGACTGACCTGTGAGCTGGAGAGTTCTGGGACGTTATAATTGGTCTTTGAATGGCTGCAATCCAGTCGCCTCTTTATTACTTCGGAAACATGGCTCGAACAATTTCTCTTCAACGACGTAATCCGATAACAACCGATCTCTTTACCCGTCGGCTTCCCGTGGCTGTCATGCGACCGGCTATTGCAGTTAATAATACAACGGCTTCTTGACATTTTTGTGTTTCTTTTTTATCGCTGTATAACTGATTTTAATTGAAAGCCTGCGTGCGCTAGTACCGCTCGCCACGAGTTCCCAGAATCCTTTGCGGTTCTACCCGTGAATGACGTCACATTTTCAATCTCTATATAATATGCATGTTAAATTTTATATTTTGGGTAAAATATCAAGTCTTTTCAAGTAAACCGGTTCAAGTCCAAGTCAAGTCCCAAGTCATTGGTGTAAAAGTCCAAGTCAAGTCACAAGTCTTAGAACATTTTTTCAAGTCAAGTCTAAAGTCATAAAATTAATGACTCGAGTCTGACTCGAGTCCAAGTCATGTGACTCGAGTCCACACCTCTGGTAATTATACACTGTATTGAGCAGGCTACTGCCCACACTAAACTGTGACTATCACCAGGCAATCTGGGGGTGTTTCCTAAATCACTAGCAGGCGCCAAACTTCTGACAGAGTGAACAGGATGTATGCAGGTAAACTCCAGATTGACACGAGCTGATTGGTGGAGTCATGGGGAAAATATTGGCTCGTGATCTACCTTACAGAAAGACAGAGAGAGGTGCAACACCAGATGGAAGGTATTTTATTTACACACTAAACTAATCTGATATCCCATTTTCAGCAAATGAAATGAAACAACACAAAATGTATTTTTATTTCATTTTATTTTTTTTTTTTTTTTTTATTTTGGTGTGGCACTGTTTCTTAACTTAAAATGTCCTGTTGTAATTGGACATTTTAAGTTAAGAAACGGTGCCAAACCACCCCCCTCCACTTCCCTCAAGGTGTATTATTGCAAGGTCAAGACCATGCAATAATACATAGAAACTCCAACCCCCAAGAGCATGCACTTTGGCGACAGTGGGAAGGAAAAAACCCCTTTTACAAGGGGGAAACCTCCAGCAGAACCAGGCTCAGGAATGGGGTGGCCATCTGCCTTGGCCAGTTGGGGATGAGGGAAGGAAGGCAGGAGAAAAAGAGTGGTTATTTTAACCACTCTTTTTTTTTTTTGCCAATTAAAATTGGTCCATCTCATCTAAACTTGGTTTTAAAACTAAGTTTAGATGAGATGGACCAATTTAAATAAATATTTTAAGACAAGCACGTGTGCTTGTCTTAAAATAGCACACCTTTTTCTCATTTGCACTCATTTAGTGTGCACATGAGAAAATCCTAGAGATGATACTTTGTCTCTTCAGCTTGGCATGCTTTTTGAAAGTGTTGACAATTATTTCGTCAACCGTTGGGTTGCTTAACTTCATGAACTGTCCTGGAGAATGCCACTTTTCATGGAGATCATTGTATACTGTCAAGCTGAGTTCTTCAATGTTCTCTAGGGAGATTTTATATTTTTTGGACAAAATTTTGTTCCAGATCTTTTGGCTAAGCCTCTGTACAATGAAGTCAGTTGTTCCTGAATGCCATGTCGTCGTCTCATTTAGTTCGGCCATACTGTGTATTACCAGATCTCTAGTGAATTTTTCCACAAGCTCCCAGTACTCGTCCCAGTTTTTAGATACACTGAGTACTCTTTTTGGTAATCCCAGCAGGTGTTTGGTGAAGATTGGAACAGTAATGTTATCAAGCTGCTCCCTCAGACTAAAAATCAAATATTTTTCCTTGCATTTGTGTGTTTTGCAAAGATCCTTTAAAATGGCCTCGTGGATATTTTTTAGGCTTTTTGGAGATAGATCCAAATGTTTGTCATTAATTTCTGGCCACATTTTCTCAAGCAGGCGATCACCAATGCGGTCAGGAGTGAGGCGCTCTGTGAAGAGCTTGTGTTTAGAGGCGACGTTGTCTATGGCCTTTGAAACCACCATCTGAATAACTTTGTTGACACACAACTTTTCCTCGCTCAGAGAATCAGATAGTGGACTGATCTGACAAGAAGTTAAAGACTCACTGTCACTGAGGAATCCCTGAAATCTGGGGGTTGCCTCATCTTTCAGTCCTCGACTTTCTGTTTCATCTCTGTAGCTTGAGTTGTCTACAGATATGCAGCCTACAACTGGTTGAGCCTCCAATCCCTGGTCTTCTACAGAGCTTTCACTTAGAGAATCAGACAGCAGACTGATACTAGAAAAAGTTAAAGACTCAGTGTCAGACTCAGGTACTTCTAGCTTCACATTGTTTTCCAGGAGACAAGATTCTGTTTTGTCAAAGTCTTTTCTATCAGCTGTGAAGTTTTTCTTCATACAGCTCTTTTTTGGCTTTGCTGTGTCTATTGTTTCGAGTTGTGTGTTTGAATTACCCACAGATATGCAGTCTAGGGCTGCTTCAGCCTCCAGTCCTGGAGTTTCTAAGTTTTCATTATCACTGTGGTCATCCACAGAGCTTTCATTCAGGATGCTGTCCTTTGCTCCTGTATCCTCTGTTTTCTCGGGGCAGTCTGTGCCCATGGACTGAAGACAGACCTCAGAGGTCTGCATGGAGGTTGGATCTCCATTCTCTGTGGGTTCCCTAGTTGATCTCACTAACATTTTACAAAACTTCAGCATGTCTGTTAACAAAGTGGAAAGCAGATGAAAGTCACAGTACTCTGGTTTGAACGGTACCAGAGATTGCCACTGTGGTACAATTGTACCAAAAAAGTGGTTGATGAGTAACTCCCAAGTTTCCACTGAGGTGTAAGTGAGTGGAGTATTCATGTTAAAGTCTGTACTATTTAAACTCTGAATTGGAGAAGTGGGATTCATTTGATGTGTAGTTGCAGTTGTGCTAGACATGTGTGCTGTTTGTAAACTAAATGCGCTTAAATTACACTCGCTGCTCTGATGCATAAATGCTTTGTGAACTGAGCTTTACTGGCATTGCTCTTGGCTATTTATAGCCTCGCATGTCAGAAGCCACGCCCACCCCGAAGAACGCATTGATAGGTCACAGCAGGTAGCCAGTGTGACGTCACACGCAGTTCTTGGCCCGAAGAAAACTGTTTAAAGTTAAATAATAATAATAATAAATTCTGTTTAAAGTAAGTAACAGCTCTCATGTGGCTCATTTATCAATAACAAAGAACCTTAAACGTTTTTTTTTTTAGGTTAATAGCGATAATATATCCATAAGCACCCCAAGGTGAAGAAATACAGACAGGCTTTGAATGCTGCCTTGTTTTCATTGTCGCTAATAAAGTCTCGTACAAACATCAGCTAACGACAGGAGCGAGAACAGCCTGGAAAGCCTTAAGAGAGATAAAATAAATATAACTTTGATATGAACTAAAGTCTTTTTGTTGTTATTTCGTTATTGTATTTTGTGGCGTGGTGGCGGGGAAAGAACTCAACTAAGTATATCTGGTATACTTATCCGGCAGTATTTCCTAAATGTATATTAAATTGCAAACCATTGGAAAGAGATCAACAAATGTCGTGTAGCTGTGATCATTTTTGGCTGGATACACTAGGTGGAAGCAGCGATTTCTAATCCAAGGTACCTCAACCAAAGAAGAAGCACAGAGGCGAGCGATCCTTTCTAACTAATGGTGAGCAAAGTCCTGAAAAATCAAGCCGCGTTTTATTTTATTTTTTAGAAATCAGAGAAGGTATATTTCAAGATATTCTAAAACACACCCGGATTTTTTAAATGAAATAGGCTATTATCACAATATTTTTTTGGCTATCATGTCTGATCTCTCTTGTTCTCTTCTTCATCTCTAGGTTGGTGCTCCCTGCTCCGACTTTCTCCTCCTCTTTCTCACACGCTGCTGAATTTATCCTTGTGTGTCAGAGGTGCAAAGCCATAAGAATGAACAATAAATAGAACTGAAACTTTTTGGGTTGTTATTTAATTATTGAATTCTGTGAAGTGGAGGCGTAAAAAGAGCTCAGGTTATTTAATTAAGTGGTACTAGCAAACATAGGGAACATACATACATCTGCAGCCATGCAGCTGCACTGCTTTTTTAAGGTTGAGTGAGGATGGGAAGAACAGACAAAGAAACCACATGCTCAAAAATAAACAATAAATTGACCTCCCCAAAGGGATTAATAAAGTTCTATTCTATGCTCTACGTTAAGAGACCTGTTTTAATTCGGATAAGTCCCTCTGAGAGTAAAGGCAATCTCCAGCAGGCCTGAGCTAAGGAAACAAAGTACACTAATGTAGTTATAACGTAATGAGTCGTTATAGATATATACGTAATTATACACTGTATTGAGCAGGCTACTGCCCACACTAAACTGTGACTATCACCAGGCAATCTGGGGGTGTTTCCTAAATCACTAGCAGGCGCCAAACTTCTGACAGAGTGAACAGGATGTATGCAGGTAAACTCCAGATTGACACGAGCTGATTGGTGGAGTCATGGGGAAAATATTGGCTCGTGATCTACCTTACAGAAAGACAGAGAGAGGTACAACACCAGATGGAAGGTATTTTATTTACACACTAAACTAATCTGATATCCCATTTTCAGCAAATGAAATGAAACAACACAAAATGTATTTTTATTTCATTTTATTTTTTATTTTTTTTATTTATTTTGGTGTGGCACTGTTTCTTAACTTAAAATGTCCTGTTGTAATTGGACATTTTAAGTTAAGAAACGGTGCCAAACCACCCCCCTCCACTTCCCTCAAGGTGTATTATTGCAAGGTCAAGACCATGCAATAATACATAGAAACTCCAAGCCCCAAGAGCATGCACTTTGGCGACAGTGGGAAGGAAAAACCCCCTTTTACAAGGGGGAAACCTCCAGCAGAACCAGGCTCAGGAATGGGGTGGCCATCTGCCTTGGCCAGTTGGGGATGAGGGAAGGAAGGCAGGAGAAAAAGAGTGGTTATTTTAACCACTCTTTTTTTTTTTTTGCCAATTAAAATTGGTCCATCTCATCTAAACTTGGTTTTAAAACTAAGTTTAGATGAGATGGACCAATTTAAATAAATATTTTAAGACAAGCACGTGTGCTTGTCTTAAAATAGCACACCTTTTTCTCATTTGCACTCATTTAGTGTGCACATGAGAAAATCCTAGAGATGATACTTTGTCTCTTCAGCTTGGCATGCTTTTTGAAAGTGTTGACAATTATTTCGTCAACCGTTGGGTTGCTTAACTTCATGAACTGTCCTGGAGAATGCCACTTTTCATGGAGATCATTGTATACTGTCAAGCTGAGTTCTTCAATGTTCTCTAGGGAGATTTTATATTTTTTGGACAAAATTTTGTTCCAGATCTTTTGGCTAAGCCTCTGTACAATGAAGTCAGTTGTTCCTGAATGCCATGTCGTCGTCTCATTTAGTTCGGCCATACTGTGTATTACCAGATCTCTAGTGAATTTTTCCACAAGCTCCCAGTACTCGTCCCAGTTTTTAGATACACTGAGTACTCTTTTTGGTAATCCCAGCAGGTGTTTGGTGAAGATTGGAACAGTAATGTTATCAAGCTGCTCCCTCAGACTAAAAATCAAATATTTTTCCTTGCATTTGTGTGTTTTGCAAAGATCCTTTAAAATGGCCTCGTGGATATTTTTTAGGCTTTTTGGAGATAGATCCAAATGTTTGTCATTAATTTCTGGCCACATTTTCTCAAGCAGGCGATCACCAATGCGGTCAGGAGTGAGGCGCTCTGTGAAGAGCTTGTGTTTAGAGGCGACGTTGTCTATGGCCTTTGAAACCACCATCTGAATAACTTTGTTGACACACAACTTTTCCTCGCTCAGAGAATCAGATAGTGGACTGATCTGACAAGAAGTTAAAGACTCACTGTCACTGAGGAATCCCTGAAATCTGGGGGTTGCCTCATCTTTCAGTCCTCGACTTTCTGTTTCATCTCTGTAGCTTGAGTTGTCTACAGATATGCAGCCTACAACTGGTTGAGCCTCCAATCCCTGGTCTTCTACAGAGCTTTCACTTAGAGAATCAGACAGCAGACTGATACTAGAAAAAGTTAAAGACTCAGTGTCAGACTCAGGTACTTCTAGCTTCACATTGTTTTCCAGGAGACAAGATTCTGTTTTGTCAAAGTCTTTTCTATCAGCTGTGAAGTTTTTCTTCATACAGCTCTTTTTTGGCTTTGCTGTGTCTATTGTTTCGAGTTGTGTGTTTGAATTACCCACAGATATGCAGTCTAGGGCTGCTTCAGCCTCCAGTCCTGGAGTTTCTAAGTTTTCATTATCACTGTGGTCATCCACAGAGCTTTCATTCAGGATGCTGTCCTTTGCTCCTGTATCCTCTGTTTTCTCGGGGCAGTCTGTGCCCATGGACTGAAGACAGACCTCAGAGGTCTGCATGGAGGTTGGATCTCCATTCTCTGTGGGTTCCCTAGTTGATCTCACTAACATTTTACAAAACTTCAGCATGTCTGTTAACAAAGTGGAAAGCAGATGAAAGTCACAGTACTCTGGTTTGAACGGTACCAGAGATTGCCACTGTGGTACAATTGTACCAAAAAAGTGGTTGATGAGTAACTCCCAAGTTTCCACTGAGGTGTAAGTGAGTGGAGTATTCATGTTAAAGTCTGTACTATTTAAACTCTGAATTGGAGAAGTGGGATTCATTTGATGTGTAGTTGCAGTTGTGCTAGACATGTGTGCTGTTTGTAAACTAAATGCGCTTAAATTACACTCGCTGCTCTGATGCATAAATGCTTTGTGAACTGAGCTTTACTGGCATTGCTCTTGGCTATTTATAGCCTCGCATGTCAGAAGCCACGCCCACCCCGAAGAACGCATTGATAGGTCACAGCAGGTAGCCAGTGTGACGTCACACGCAGTTCTTGGCCCGAAGAAAACTGTTTAAAGTTAAATAATAATAATAATAAATTCTGTTTAAAGTAAGTAACAGCTCTCATGTGGCTCATTTATCAATAACAAAGAACCTTAAACGTTTTTTTTTTTAGGTTAATAGCGATAATATATCCATAAGCACCCCAAGGTGAAGAAATACAGACAGGCTTTGAATGCTGCCTTGTTTTCATTGTCGCTAATAAAGTCTCGTACAAACATCAGCTAACGACAGGCGCGAGAACAGCCTGGAAAGCCTTAAGAGAGATAAAATAAATATAACTTTGATATGAACTAAAGTCTTTTTGTTGTTATTTCGTTATTGTATTTTGTGGCGTGGTGGCGGGGAAAGAACTCAACTAAGTATATCTGGTATACTTATCCGGCAGTATTTCCTAAATGTATATTAAATTGCAAACCATTGGAAAGAGATCAACAAATGTCGTGTAGCTGTGATCATTTTTGGCTGGATACACTAGGTGGAAGCAGCGATTTCTAATCCAAGGTACCTCAACCAAAGAAGAAGCACAGAGGCGAGCGATCCTTTCTAACTAATGGTGAGCAAAGTCCTGAAAAATCAAGCCGCGTTTTATTTTATTTTTTAGAAATCAGAGAAGGTATATTTCAAGATATTCTAAAACACACCCGGATTTTTTAAATGAAATAGGCTATTATCACAATATTTTTTTGGCTATCATGTCTGATCTCTCTTGTTCTCTTCTTCATCTCTAGGTTGGTGCTCCCTGCTCCGACTTTCTCCTCCTCTTTCTCACACGCTGCTGAATTTATCCTTGTGTGTCAGAGGTGCAAAGCCATAAGAATGAACAATAAATAGAACTGAAACTTTTTGGGTTGTTATTTAATTATTGAATTCTGTGAAGTGGAGGCGTAAAAAGAGCTCAGGTTATTTAATTAAGTGGTACTAGCAAACATAGGGAACATACATACATCTGCAGCCATGCAGCTGCACTGCTTTTTTAAGGTTGAGTGAGGATGGGAAGAACAGACAAAGAAACCACATGCTCAAAAATAAACAATAAATTGACCTCCCCAAAGGGATTAATAAAGTTCTATTCTATGCTCTACGTTAAGAGACCTGTTTGAATTCGGATAAGTCCCTCTGAGAGTAAAGGCAATCTCCAGCAGGCCTGAGCTAAGGAAACAAAGTACACTAATGTAGTTATAACGTAATGAGTCGTTATAGATATATACGTAATTATACACTGTATTGAGCAGGCTACTGCCCACACTAAACTGTGACTATCACCAGGCAATCTGGGGGTGTTTCCTAAATCACTAGCAGGCGCCAAACTTCTGACAGAGTGAACAGGATGTATGCAGGTAAACTCCAGATTGACACGAGCTGATTGGTGGAGTCATGGGGAAAATATTGGCTCGTGATCTACCTTACAGAAAGACAGAGAGAGGTACAACACCAGATGGAAGGTATTTTATTTACACACTAAACTAATCTGATATCCCATTTTCAGCAAATGAAATGAAACAACACAAAATGTATTTTTATTTCATTTTATTTTTTATTTTTTTTATTTATTTTGGTGTGGCACTGTTTCTTAACTTAAAATGTCCTGTTGTAATTGGACATTTTAAGTTAAGAAACGGTGCCAAACCACCCCCCTCCACTTCCCTCAAGGTGTATTATTGCAAGGTCAAGACCATGCAATAATACATAGAAACTCCAACCCCCAAGAGCATGCACTTTGGCGACAGTGGGAAGGAAAAACCCCCTTTTACAAGGGGGAAACCTCCAGCAGAACCAGGCTCAGGAATGGGGTGGCCATCTGCCTTGGCCAGTTGGGGATGAGGGAAGGAAGGCAGGAGAAAAAGAGTGGTTATTTTAACCACTCTTTTTTTTTTTTTGCCAATTAAAATTGGTCCATCTCATCTAAACTTGGTTTTAAAACTAAGTTTAGATGAGATGGACCAATTTAAATAAATATTTTAAGACAAGCACGTGTGCTTGTCTTAAAATAGCACACCTTTTTCTCATTTGCACTCATTTAGTGTGCACATGAGAAAATCCTAGAGATGATACTTTGTCTCTTCAGCTTGGCATGCTTTTTGAAAGTGTTGACAATTATTTCGTCAACCGTTGGGTTGCTTAACTTCATGAACTGTCCTGGAGAATGCCACTTTTCATGGAGATCATTGTATACTGTCAAGCTGAGTTCTTCAATGTTCTCTAGGGAGATTTTATATTTTTTGGACAAAATTTTGTTCCAGATCTTTTGGCTAAGCCTCTGTACAATGAAGTCAGTTGTTCCTGAATGCCATGTCGTCGTCTCATTTAGTTCGGCCATACTGTGTATTACCAGATCTCTAGTGAATTTTTCCACAAGCTCCCAGTACTCGTCCCAGTTTTTAGATACACTGAGTACTCTTTTTGGTAATCCCAGCAGGTGTTTGGTGAAGATTGGAACAGTAATGTTATCAAGCTGCTCCCTCAGACTAAAAATCAAATATTTTTCCTTGCATTTGTGTGTTTTGCAAAGATCCTTTAAAATGGCCTCGTGGATATTTTTTAGGCTTTTTGGAGATAGATCCAAATGTTTGTCATTAATTTCTGGCCACATTTTCTCAAGCAGGCGATCACCAATGCGGTCAGGAGTGAGGCGCTCTGTGAAGAGCTTGTGTTTAGAGGCGACGTTGTCTATGGCCTTTGAAACCACCATCTGAATAACTTTGTTGACACACAACTTTTCCTCGCTCAGAGAATCAGATAGTGGACTGATCTGACAAGAAGTTAAAGACTCACTGTCACTGAGGAATCCCTGAAATCTGGGGGTTGCCTCATCTTTCAGTCCTCGACTTTCTGTTTCATCTCTGTAGCTTGAGTTGTCTACAGATATGCAGCCTACAACTGGTTGAGCCTCCAATCCCTGGTCTTCTACAGAGCTTTCACTTAGAGAATCAGACAGCAGACTGATACTAGAAAAAGTTAAAGACTCAGTGTCAGACTCAGGTACTTCTAGCTTCACATTGTTTTCCAGGAGACAAGATTCTGTTTTGTCAAAGTCTTTTCTATCAGCTGTGAAGTTTTTCTTCATACAGCTCTTTTTTGGCTTTGCTGTGTCTATTGTTTCGAGTTGTGTGTTTGAATTACCCACAGATATGCAGTCTAGGGCTGCTTCAGCCTCCAGTCCTGGAGTTTCTAAGTTTTCATTATCACTGTGGTCATCCACAGAGCTTTCATTCAGGATGCTGTCCTTTGCTCCTGTATCCTCTGTTTTCTCGGGGCAGTCTGTGCCCATGGACTGAAGACAGACCTCAGAGGTCTGCATGGAGGTTGGATCTCCATTCTCTGTGGGTTCCCTAGTTGATCTCACTAACATTTTACAAAACTTCAGCATGTCTGTTAACAAAGTGGAAAGCAGATGAAAGTCACAGTACTCTGGTTTGAACGGTACCAGAGATTGCCACTGTGGTACAATTGTACCAAAAAAGTGGTTGATGAGTAACTCCCAAGTTTCCACTGAGGTGTAAGTGAGTGGAGTATTCATGTTAAAGTCTGTACTATTTAAACTCTGAATTGGAGAAGTGGGATTCATTTGATGTGTAGTTGCAGTTGTGCTAGACATGTGTGCTGTTTGTAAACTAAATGCGCTTAAATTACACTCGCTGCTCTGATGCATAAATGCTTTGTGAACTGAGCTTTACTGGCATTGCTCTTGGCTATTTATAGCCTCGCATGTCAGAAGCCACGCCCACCCCGAAGAACGCATTGATAGGTCACAGCAGGTAGCCAGTGTGACGTCACACGCAGTTCTTGGCCCGAAGAAAACTGTTTAAAGTTAAATAATAATAATAATAAATTCTGTTTAAAGTAAGTAACAGCTCTCATGTGGCTCATTTATCAATAACAAAGAACCTTAAACGTTTTTTTTTTTAGGTTAATAGCGATAATATATCCATAAGCACCCCAAGGTGAAGAAATACAGACAGGCTTTGAATGCTGCCTTGTTTTCATTGTCGCTAATAAAGTCTCGTACAAACATCAGCTAACGACAGGAGCGAGAACAGCCTGGAAAGCCTTAAGAGAGATAAAATAAATATAACTTTGATATGAACTAAAGTCTTTTTGTTGTTATTTCGTTATTGTATTTTGTGGCGTGGTGGCGGGGAAAGAACTCAACTAAGTATATCTGGTATACTTATCCGGCAGTATTTCCTAAATGTATATTAAATTGCAAACCATTGGAAAGAGATCAACAAATGTCGTGTAGCTGTGATCATTTTTGGCTGGATACACTAGGTGGAAGCAGCGATTTCTAATCCAAGGTACCTCAACCAAAGAAGAAGCACAGAGGCGAGCGATCCTTTCTAACTAATGGTGAGCAAAGTCCTGAAAAATCAAGCCGCGTTTTATTTTATTTTTTAGAAATCAGAGAAGGTATATTTCAAGATATTCTAAAACACACCCGGATTTTTTAAATGAAATAGGCTATTATCACAATATTTTTTTGGCTATCATGTCTGATCTCTCTTGTTCTCTTCTTCATCTCTAGGTTGGTGCTCCCTGCTCCGACTTTCTCCTCCTCTTTCTCACACGCTGCTGAATTTATCCTTGTGTGTCAGAGGTGCAAAGCCATAAGAATGAACAATAAATAGAACTGAAACTTTTTGGGTTGTTATTTAATTATTGAATTCTGTGAAGTGGAGGCGTAAAAAGAGCTCAGGTTATTTAATTAAGTGGTACTAGCAAACATAGGGAACATACATACATCTGCAGCCATGCAGCTGCACTGCTTTTTTAAGGTTGAGTGAGGATGGGAAGAACAGACAAAGAAACCACATGCTCAAAAATAAACAATAAATTGACCTCCCCAAAGGGATTAATAAAGTTCTATTCTATGCTCTACGTTAAGAGACCTGTTTTAATTCGGATAAGTCCCTCTGAGAGTAAAGGCAATCTCCAGCAGGCCTGAGCTAAGGAAACAAAGTACACTAATGTAGTTATAACGTAATGAGTCGTTATAGATATATACGTAATTATACACTGTATTGAGCAGGCTACTGCCCACACTAAACTGTGACTATCACCAGGCAATCTGGGGGTGTTTCCTAAATCACTAGCAGGCGCCAAACTTCTGACAGAGTGAACAGGATGTATGCAGGTAAACTCCAGATTGACACGAGCTGATTGGTGGAGTCATGGGGAAAATATTGGCTCGTGATCTACCTTACAGAAAGACAGAGAGAGGTACAACACCAGATGGAAGGTATTTTATTTACACACTAAACTAATCTGATATCCCATTTTCAGCAAATGAAATGAAACAACACAAAATGTATTTTTATTTCATTTTATTTTTTATTTTTTTTATTTATTTTGGTGTGGCGCTGTTTCTTAACTTAAAATGTCCTGTTGTAATTGGACATTTTAAGTTAAGAAACGGTGCCAAACCACCCCCCTCCACTTCCCTCAAGGTGTATTATTGCAAGGTCAAGACCATGCAATAATACATAGAAACTCCAACCCCCAAGAGCATGCACTTTGGCGACAGTGGGAAGGAAAAACCCCCTTTTACAAGGGGGAAACCTCCAGCAGAACCAGGCTCAGGAATGGGGTGGCCATCTGCCTTGGCCAGTTGGGGATGAGGGAAGGAAGGCAGGAGAAAAAGAGTGGTTATTTTAACCACTCTTTTTTTTTTTTGCCAATTAAAATTGGTCCATCTCATCTAAACTTGGTTTTAAAACTAAGTTTAGATGAGATGGACCAATTTAAATAAATATTTTAAGACAAGCACGTGTGCTTGTCTTAAAATAGCACACCTTTTTCTCATTTGCACTCATTTAGTGTGCACATGAGAAAATCCTAGAGATGATACTTTGTCTCTTCAGCTTGGCATGCTTTTTGAAAGTGTTGACAATTATTTCGTCAACCGTTGGGTTGCTTAACTTCATGAACTGTCCTGGAGAATGCCACTTTTCATGGAGATCATTGTATACTGTCAAGCTGAGTTCTTCAATGTTCTCTAGGGAGATTTTATATTTTTTGGACAAAATTTTGTTCCAGATCTTTTGGCTAAGCCTCTGTACAATGAAGTCAGTTGTTCCTGAATGCCATGTCGTCGTCTCATTTAGTTCGGCCATACTGTGTATTACCAGATCTCTAGTGAATTTTTCCACAAGCTCCCAGTACTCGTCCCAGTTTTTAGATACACTGAGTACTCTTTTTGGTAATCCCAGCAGGTGTTTGGTGAAGATTGGAACAGTAATGTTATCAAGCTGCTCCCTCAGACTAAAAATCAAATATTTTTCCTTGCATTTGTGTGTTTTGCAAAGATCCTTTAAAATGGCCTCGTGGATATTTTTTAGGCTTTTTGGAGATAGATCCAAATGTTTGTCATTAATTTCTGGCCACATTTTCTCAAGCAGGCGATCACCAATGCGGTCAGGAGTGAGGCGCTCTGTGAAGAGCTTGTGTTTAGAGGCGACGTTGTCTATGGCCTTTGAAACCACCATCTGAATAACTTTGTTGACACACAACTTTTCCTCGCTCAGAGAATCAGATAGTGGACTGATCTGACAAGAAGTTAAAGACTCACTGTCACTGAGGAATCCCTGAAATCTGGGGGTTGCCTCATCTTTCAGTCCTCGACTTTCTGTTTCATCTCTGTAGCTTGAGTTGTCTACAGATATGCAGCCTACAACTGGTTGAGCCTCCAATCCCTGGTCTTCTACAGAGCTTTCACTTAGAGAATCAGACAGCAGACTGATACTAGAAAAAGTTAAAGACTCAGTGTCAGACTCAGGTACTTCTAGCTTCACATTGTTTTCCAGGAGACAAGATTCTGTTTTGTCAAAGTCTTTTCTATCAGCTGTGAAGTTTTTCTTCATACAGCTCTTTTTTGGCTTTGCTGTGTCTATTGTTTCGAGTTGTGTGTTTGAATTACCCACAGATATGCAGTCTAGGGCTGCTTCAGCCTCCAGTCCTGGAGTTTCTAAGTTTTCATTATCACTGTGGTCATCCACAGAGCTTTCATTCAGGATGCTGTCCTTTGCTCCTGTATCCTCTGTTTTCTCGGGGCAGTCTGTGCCCATGGACTGAAGACAGACCTCAGAGGTCTGCATGGAGGTTGGATCTCCATTCTCTGTGGGTTCCCTAGTTGATCTCACTAACATTTTACAAAACTTCAGCATGTCTGTTAACAAAGTGGAAAGCAGATGAAAGTCACAGTACTCTGGTTTGAACGGTACCAGAGATTGCCACTGTGGTACAATTGTACCAAAAAAGTGGTTGATGAGTAACTCCCAAGTTTCCACTGAGGTGTAAGTGAGTGGAGTATTCATGTTAAAGTCTGTACTATTTAAACTCTGAATTGGAGAAGTGGGATTCATTTGATGTGTAGTTGCAGTTGTGCTAGACATGTGTGCTGTTTGTAAACTAAATGCGCTTAAATTACACTCGCTGCTCTGATGCATAAATGCTTTGTGAACTGAGCTTTACTGGCATTGCTCTTGGCTATTTATAGCCTCGCATGTCAGAAGCCACGCCCACCCCGAAGAACGCATTGATAGGTCACAGCAGGTAGCCAGTGTGACGTCACACGCAGTTCTTGGCCCGAAGAAAACTGTTTAAAGTTAAATAATAATAATAATAAATTCTGTTTAAAGTAAGTAACAGCTCTCATGTGGCTCATTTATCAATAACAAAGAACCTTAAACGTTTTTTTTTTAGGTTAATAGCGATAATATATCCATAAGCACCCCAAGGTGAAGAAATACAGACAGGCTTTGAATGCTGCCTTGTTTTCATTGTCGCTAATAAAGTCTCGTACAAACATCAGCTAACGACAGGAGCGAGAACAGCCTGGAAAGCCTTAAGAGAGATAAAATAAATATAACTTTGATATGAACTAAAGTCTTTTTGTTGTTATTTCGTTATTGTATTTTGTGGCGTGGTGGCGGGGAAAGAACTCAACTAAGTATATCTGGTATACTTATCCGGCAGTATTTCCTAAATGTATATTAAATTGCAAACCATTGGAAAGAGATCAACAAATGTCGTGTAGCTGTGATCATTTTTGGCTGGATACACTAGGTGGAAGCAGCGATTTCTAATCCAAGGTACCTCAACCAAAGAAGAAGCACAGAGGCGAGCGATCCTTTCTAACTAACGGTGAGCAAAGTCCTGAAAAATCAAGCCGCGTTTTATTTTATTTTTTAGAAATCAGAGAAGGTATATTTCAAGATATTCTAAAACACACCCGGATTTTTTAAATGAAATAGGCTATTATCACAATATTTTTTTGGCTATCATGTCTGATCTCTCTTGTTCTCTTCTTCATCTCTAGGTTGGTGCTCCCTGCTCCGACTTTCTCCTCCTCTTTCTCACACGCTGCTGAATTTATCCTTGTGTGTCAGAGGTGCAAAGCCATAAGAATGAACAATAAATAGAACTGAAACTTTTTGGGTTGTTATTTAATTATTGAATTCTGTGAAGTGGAGGCGTAAAAAGAGCTCAGGTTATTTAATTAAGTGGTACTAGCAAACATAGGGAACATACATACATCTGCAGCCATGCAGCTGCACTGCTTTTTTAAGGTTGAGTGAGGATGGGAAGAACAGACAAAGAAACCACATGCTCAAAAATAAACAATAAATTGACCTCCCCAAAGGGATTAATAAAGTTCTATTCTATGCTCTACGTTAAGAGACCTGTTTTAATTCGGATAAGTCCCTCTGAGAGTAAAGGCAATCTCCAGCAGGCCTGAGCTAAGGAAACAAAGTACACTAATGTAGTTATAACGTAATGAGTCGTTATAGATATATACGTAATTATCAGAGGTGGGACCAAGTCATTGCTTTGCAAGTCTCAAGTAAGTCTCAAGTCTTTATCCTCAAGTCTCAAGTCAAGTCTCAAGTAATGTCAGGCAAGTCAGAGTCGAGTCTCAAGTCACTGGTGTAAAAGTCCAAGTAAAGTCACAAGTCTGAAACTTTGAATTTCAAGTCCTTTCGAGTCTTAAAAAAAAAAAACGAAAAAATAATGTTGCAGTTATGCTAAATGTAAATATTAGACCATGTAATTTTAAAATCTGTGTTTTTCTCAACACATGACAAAATAGTGAACTTAGAAAATATACACAAATTGTGAAATTGCACCTCTTTAAAATGCAGCTCAATTAAACCTAGCTCCAAGAATAATTTTCACCGACAGTTCTGAGATAAGCTGCATGTTATTCTTGGATGCGGTTGTAGGACCGGCTTTAAAATCGCATGACAAAAATATCATACACATTAAAAAAAACTGTATCACCAACGTAGCCTGGACAACATTTGCTAGTTAGATGAAGTCAGCTATCTCATCGTAGCATATTTATATGCATATTTATAATTATACGGTTCTTGGAGTGAGTGCATACACTCGTGAAGTTTAGTAACTTCCGGTCACTGCAACAAGCCCAGGTACAGTTTACCGACGGATGGGTGCAGGACCTTGAAATGCACCGTGTAGAACGAAAGACCATCGTATGTATCATAAGTTTACCAGTCTCACAAATCGTCGTCATAAATACACATTCCTTAACCGTTTATTAATATAACCTTAGCAGTGACAATAATACTGTATGCTGTAATCGCACTGGGCAATTAGTGATACAAAACAACAGTTTTATCCTGTGAATAAAAGTATATGTTTTTGTCAATGTACCATAATAACAGAAGCGAAACGCAATATTGTGTCAGGACAATTCACTATTTATGCACAATAAATAAAGGAGCATAGCGCGACAATTTCTGTTCAGCGCCAGACTTGCTTGTAACCTATATCACTAATTATGTTAAGAAAAATGACGTATTAACTACAACAGCAGACTGACCTGTGTGGAAATGCTTGGAGCAGACTGACCTGTGAGCTGGAGAGTTCTGGGACGTTATAATTGGTCTTTGAATGGCTGCAATCCAGTCGCCTCTTTATTACTTCGGAAACATGGCTCGAACAATTTCTCTTCAACGACGTAATCCGATAACAACCGATCTCTTTACCCGTCGGCTTCCCGTGGCTGTCATGCGACCGGCTATTGCAGTTAATAATACAACGGCTTCTTGACATTTTTGTGTTTCTTTTTTATCGCTGTATAACTGATTTTAATTGAAAGCCTGCGTGCGCTAGTACCGCTCGCCACGAGTTCCCAGAATCCTTTGCGGTTCTACCCGTGAATGACGTCACATTTTCAATCTCTATATAATATGCATGTTAAATTTTATATTTTGGGTAAAATATCAAGTCTTTTCAAGTAAACCGGTTCAAGTCCAAGTCAAGTCCCAAGTCATTGGTGTAAAAGTCCAAGTCAAGTCACAAGTCTTAGAACATTTTTTCAAGTCAAGTCTAAAGTCATAAAATTAATGACTCGAGTCTGACTCGAGTCCAAGTCATGTGACTCGAGTCCACACCTCTGGTAATTATACACTGTATTGAGCAGGCTACTGCCCACACTAAACTGTGACTATCACCAGGCAATCTGGGGGTGTTTCCTAAATCACTAGCAGGCGCCAAACTTCTGACAGAGTGAACAGGATGTATGCAGGTAAACTCCAGATTGACACGAGCTGATTGGTGGAGTCATGGGGAAAATATTGGCTCGTGATCTACCTTACAGAAAGACAGAGAGAGGTGCAACACCAGATGGAAGGTATTTTATTTACACACTAAACTAATCTGATATCCCATTTTCAGCAAATGAAATGAAACAACACAAAATGTATTTTTATTTCATTTTATTTTTTTTTTTTTTTTTTATTTTGGTGTGGCACTGTTTCTTAACTTAAAATGTCCTGTTGTAATTGGACATTTTAAGTTAAGAAACGGTGCCAAACCACCCCCCTCCACTTCCCTCAAGGTGTATTATTGCAAGGTCAAGACCATGCAATAATACATAGAAACTCCAACCCCCAAGAGCATGCACTTTGGCGACAGTGGGAAGGAAAAAACCCCTTTTACAAGGGGGAAACCTCCAGCAGAACCAGGCTCAGGAATGGGGTGGCCATCTGCCTTGGCCAGTTGGGGATGAGGGAAGGAAGGCAGGAGAAAAAGAGTGGTTATTTTAACCACTCTTTTTTTTTTTTGCCAATTAAAATTGGTCCATCTCATCTAAACTTGGTTTTAAAACTAAGTTTAGATGAGATGGACCAATTTAAATAAATATTTTAAGACAAGCACGTGTGCTTGTCTTAAAATAGCACACCTTTTTCTCATTTGCACTCATTTAGTGTGCACATGAGAAAATCCTAGAGATGATACTTTGTCTCTTCAGCTTGGCATGCTTTTTGAAAGTGTTGACAATTATTTCGTCAACCGTTGGGTTGCTTAACTTCATGAACTGTCCTGGAGAATGCCACTTTTCATGGAGATCATTGTATACTGTCAAGCTGAGTTCTTCAATGTTCTCTAGGGAGATTTTATATTTTTTGGACAAAATTTTGTTCCAGATCTTTTGGCTAAGCCTCTGTACAATGAAGTCAGTTGTTCCTGAATGCCATGTCGTCGTCTCATTTAGTTCGGCCATACTGTGTATTACCAGATCTCTAGTGAATTTTTCCACAAGCTCCCAGTACTCGTCCCAGTTTTTAGATACACTGAGTACTCTTTTTGGTAATCCCAGCAGGTGTTTGGTGAAGATTGGAACAGTAATGTTATCAAGCTGCTCCCTCAGACTAAAAATCAAATATTTTTCCTTGCATTTGTGTGTTTTGCAAAGATCCTTTAAAATGGCCTCGTGGATATTTTTTAGGCTTTTTGGAGATAGATCCAAATGTTTGTCATTAATTTCTGGCCACATTTTCTCAAGCAGGCGATCACCAATGCGGTCAGGAGTGAGGCGCTCTGTGAAGAGCTTGTGTTTAGAGGCGACGTTGTCTATGGCCTTTGAAACCACCATCTGAATAACTTTGTTGACACACAACTTTTCCTCGCTCAGAGAATCAGATAGTGGACTGATCTGACAAGAAGTTAAAGACTCACTGTCACTGAGGAATCCCTGAAATCTGGGGGTTGCCTCATCTTTCAGTCCTCGACTTTCTGTTTCATCTCTGTAGCTTGAGTTGTCTACAGATATGCAGCCTACAACTGGTTGAGCCTCCAATCCCTGGTCTTCTACAGAGCTTTCACTTAGAGAATCAGACAGCAGACTGATACTAGAAAAAGTTAAAGACTCAGTGTCAGACTCAGGTACTTCTAGCTTCACATTGTTTTCCAGGAGACAAGATTCTGTTTTGTCAAAGTCTTTTCTATCAGCTGTGAAGTTTTTCTTCATACAGCTCTTTTTTGGCTTTGCTGTGTCTATTGTTTCGAGTTGTGTGTTTGAATTACCCACAGATATGCAGTCTAGGGCTGCTTCAGCCTCCAGTCCTGGAGTTTCTAAGTTTTCATTATCACTGTGGTCATCCACAGAGCTTTCATTCAGGATGCTGTCCTTTGCTCCTGTATCCTCTGTTTTCTCGGGGCAGTCTGTGCCCATGGACTGAAGACAGACCTCAGAGGTCTGCATGGAGGTTGGATCTCCATTCTCTGTGGGTTCCCTAGTTGATCTCACTAACATTTTACAAAACTTCAGCATGTCTGTTAACAAAGTGGAAAGCAGATGAAAGTCACAGTACTCTGGTTTGAACGGTACCAGAGATTGCCACTGTGGTACAATTGTACCAAAAAAGTGGTTGATGAGTAACTCCCAAGTTTCCACTGAGGTGTAAGTGAGTGGAGTATTCATGTTAAAGTCTGTACTATTTAAACTCTGAATTGGAGAAGTGGGATTCATTTGATGTGTAGTTGCAGTTGTGCTAGACATGTGTGCTGTTTGTAAACTAAATGCGCTTAAATTACACTCGCTGCTCTGATGCATAAATGCTTTGTGAACTGAGCTTTACTGGCATTGCTCTTGGCTATTTATAGCCTCGCATGTCAGAAGCCACGCCCACCCCGAAGAACGCATTGATAGGTCACAGCAGGTAGCCAGTGTGACGTCACACGCAGTTCTTGGCCCGAAGAAAACTGTTTAAAGTTAAATAATAATAATAATAAATTCTGTTTAAAGTAAGTAACAGCTCTCATGTGGCTCATTTATCAATAACAAAGAACCTTAAACGTTTTTTTTTTTAGGTTAATAGCGATAATATATCCATAAGCACCCCAAGGTGAAGAAATACAGACAGGCTTTGAATGCTGCCTTGTTTTCATTGTCGCTAATAAAGTCTCGTACAAACATCAGCTAACGACAGGAGCGAGAACAGCCTGGAAAGCCTTAAGAGAGATAAAATAAATATAACTTTGATATGAACTAAAGTCTTTTTGTTGTTATTTCGTTATTGTATTTTGTGGCGTGGTGGCGGGGAAAGAACTCAACTAAGTATATCTGGTATACTTATCCGGCAGTATTTCCTAAATGTATATTAAATTGCAAACCATTGGAAAGAGATCAACAAATGTCGTGTAGCTGTGATCATTTTTGGCTGGATACACTAGGTGGAAGCAGCGATTTCTAATCCAAGGTACCTCAACCAAAGAAGAAGCACAGAGGCGAGCGATCCTTTCTAACTAATGGTGAGCAAAGTCCTGAAAAATCAAGCCGCGTTTTATTTTATTTTTTAGAAATCAGAGAAGGTATATTTCAAGATATTCTAAAACACACCCGGATTTTTTAAATGAAATAGGCTATTATCACAATATTTTTTTGGCTATCATGTCTGATCTCTCTTGTTCTCTTCTTCATCTCTAGGTTGGTGCTCCCTGCTCCGACTTTCTCCTCCTCTTTCTCACACGCTGCTGAATTTATCCTTGTGTGTCAGAGGTGCAAAGCCATAAGAATGAACAATAAATAGAACTGAAACTTTTTGGGTTGTTATTTAATTATTGAATTCTGTGAAGTGGAGGCGTAAAAAGAGCTCAGGTTATTTAATTAAGTGGTACTAGCAAACATAGGGAACATACATACATCTGCAGCCATGCAGCTGCACTGCTTTTTTAAGGTTGAGTGAGGATGGGAAGAACAGACAAAGAAACCACATGCTCAAAAATAAACAATAAATTGACCTCCCCAAAGGGATTAATAAAGTTCTATTCTATGCTCTACGTTAAGAGACCTGTTTTAATTCGGATAAGTCCCTCTGAGAGTAAAGGCAATCTCCAGCAGGCCTGAGCTAAGGAAACAAAGTACACTAATGTAGTTATAACGTAATGAGTCGTTATAGATATATACGTAATTATACACTGTATTGAGCAGGCTACTGCCCACACTAAACTGTGACTATCACCAGGCAATCTGGGGGTGTTTCCTAAATCACTAGCAGGCGCCAAACTTCTGACAGAGTGAACAGGATGTATGCAGGTAAACTCCAGATTGACACGAGCTGATTGGTGGAGTCATGGGGAAAATATTGGCTCGTGATCTACCTTACAGAAAGACAGAGAGAGGTACAACACCAGATGGAAGGTATTTTATTTACACACTAAACTAATCTGATATCCCATTTTCAGCAAATGAAATGAAACAACACAAAATGTATTTTTATTTCATTTTATTTTTTATTTTTTTTATTTATTTTGGTGTGGCACTGTTTCTTAACTTAAAATGTCCTGTTGTAATTGGACATTTTAAGTTAAGAAACGGTGCCAAACCACCCCCCTCCACTTCCCTCAAGGTGTATTATTGCAAGGTCAAGACCATGCAATAATACATAGAAACTCCAAGCCCCAAGAGCATGCACTTTGGCGACAGTGGGAAGGAAAAACCCCCTTTTACAAGGGGGAAACCTCCAGCAGAACCAGGCTCAGGAATGGGGTGGCCATCTGCCTTGGCCAGTTGGGGATGAGGGAAGGAAGGCAGGAGAAAAAGAGTGGTTATTTTAACCACTCTTTTTTTTTTTTTGCCAATTAAAATTGGTCCATCTCATCTAAACTTGGTTTTAAAACTAAGTTTAGATGAGATGGACCAATTTAAATAAATATTTTAAGACAAGCACGTGTGCTTGTCTTAAAATAGCACACCTTTTTCTCATTTGCACTCATTTAGTGTGCACATGAGAAAATCCTAGAGATGATACTTTGTCTCTTCAGCTTGGCATGCTTTTTGAAAGTGTTGACAATTATTTCGTCAACCGTTGGGTTGCTTAACTTCATGAACTGTCCTGGAGAATGCCACTTTTCATGGAGATCATTGTATACTGTCAAGCTGAGTTCTTCAATGTTCTCTAGGGAGATTTTATATTTTTTGGACAAAATTTTGTTCCAGATCTTTTGGCTAAGCCTCTGTACAATGAAGTCAGTTGTTCCTGAATGCCATGTCGTCGTCTCATTTAGTTCGGCCATACTGTGTATTACCAGATCTCTAGTGAATTTTTCCACAAGCTCCCAGTACTCGTCCCAGTTTTTAGATACACTGAGTACTCTTTTTGGTAATCCCAGCAGGTGTTTGGTGAAGATTGGAACAGTAATGTTATCAAGCTGCTCCCTCAGACTAAAAATCAAATATTTTTCCTTGCATTTGTGTGTTTTGCAAAGATCCTTTAAAATGGCCTCGTGGATATTTTTTAGGCTTTTTGGAGATAGATCCAAATGTTTGTCATTAATTTCTGGCCACATTTTCTCAAGCAGGCGATCACCAATGCGGTCAGGAGTGAGGCGCTCTGTGAAGAGCTTGTGTTTAGAGGCGACGTTGTCTATGGCCTTTGAAACCACCATCTGAATAACTTTGTTGACACACAACTTTTCCTCGCTCAGAGAATCAGATAGTGGACTGATCTGACAAGAAGTTAAAGACTCACTGTCACTGAGGAATCCCTGAAATCTGGGGGTTGCCTCATCTTTCAGTCCTCGACTTTCTGTTTCATCTCTGTAGCTTGAGTTGTCTACAGATATGCAGCCTACAACTGGTTGAGCCTCCAATCCCTGGTCTTCTACAGAGCTTTCACTTAGAGAATCAGACAGCAGACTGATACTAGAAAAAGTTAAAGACTCAGTGTCAGACTCAGGTACTTCTAGCTTCACATTGTTTTCCAGGAGACAAGATTCTGTTTTGTCAAAGTCTTTTCTATCAGCTGTGAAGTTTTTCTTCATACAGCTCTTTTTTGGCTTTGCTGTGTCTATTGTTTCGAGTTGTGTGTTTGAATTACCCACAGATATGCAGTCTAGGGCTGCTTCAGCCTCCAGTCCTGGAGTTTCTAAGTTTTCATTATCACTGTGGTCATCCACAGAGCTTTCATTCAGGATGCTGTCCTTTGCTCCTGTATCCTCTGTTTTCTCGGGGCAGTCTGTGCCCATGGACTGAAGACAGACCTCAGAGGTCTGCATGGAGGTTGGATCTCCATTCTCTGTGGGTTCCCTAGTTGATCTCACTAACATTTTACAAAACTTCAGCATGTCTGTTAACAAAGTGGAAAGCAGATGAAAGTCACAGTACTCTGGTTTGAACGGTACCAGAGATTGCCACTGTGGTACAATTGTACCAAAAAAGTGGTTGATGAGTAACTCCCAAGTTTCCACTGAGGTGTAAGTGAGTGGAGTATTCATGTTAAAGTCTGTACTATTTAAACTCTGAATTGGAGAAGTGGGATTCATTTGATGTGTAGTTGCAGTTGTGCTAGACATGTGTGCTGTTTGTAAACTAAATGCGCTTAAATTACACTCGCTGCTCTGATGCATAAATGCTTTGTGAACTGAGCTTTACTGGCATTGCTCTTGGCTATTTATAGCCTCGCATGTCAGAAGCCACGCCCACCCCGAAGAACGCATTGATAGGTCACAGCAGGTAGCCAGTGTGACGTCACACGCAGTTCTTGGCCCGAAGAAAACTGTTTAAAGTTAAATAATAATAATAATAAATTCTGTTTAAAGTAAGTAACAGCTCTCATGTGGCTCATTTATCAATAACAAAGAACCTTAAACGTTTTTTTTTTTAGGTTAATAGCGATAATATATCCATAAGCACCCCAAGGTGAAGAAATACAGACAGGCTTTGAATGCTGCCTTGTTTTCATTGTCGCTAATAAAGTCTCGTACAAACATCAGCTAACGACAGGAGCGAGAACAGCCTGGAAAGCCTTAAGAGAGATAAAATAAATATAACTTTGATATGAACTAAAGTCTTTTTGTTGTTATTTCGTTATTGTATTTTGTGGCGTGGTGGCGGGGAAAGAACTCAACTAAGTATATCTGGTATACTTATCCGGCAGTATTTCCTAAATGTATATTAAATTGCAAACCATTGGAAAGAGATCAACAAATGTCGTGTAGCTGTGATCATTTTTGGCTGGATACACTAGGTGGAAGCAGCGATTTCTAATCCAAGGTACCTCAACCAAAGAAGAAGCACAGAGGCGAGCGATCCTTTCTAACTAATGGTGAGCAAAGTCCTGAAAAATCAAGCCGCGTTTTATTTTATTTTTTAGAAATCAGAGAAGGTATATTTCAAGATATTCTAAAACACACCCGGATTTTTTAAATGAAATAGGCTATTATCACAATATTTTTTTGGCTATCATGTCTGATCTCTCTTGTTCTCTTCTTCATCTCTAGGTTGGTGCTCCCTGCTCCGACTTTCTCCTCCTCTTTCTCACACGCTGCTGAATTTATCCTTGTGTGTCAGAGGTGCAAAGCCATAAGAATGAACAATAAATAGAACTGAAACTTTTTGGGTTGTTATTTAATTATTGAATTCTGTGAAGTGGAGGCGTAAAAAGAGCTCAGGTTATTTAATTAAGTGGTACTAGCAAACATAGGGAACATACATACATCTGCAGCCATGCAGCTGCACTGCTTTTTTAAGGTTGAGTGAGGATGGGAAGAACAGACAAAGAAACCACATGCTCAAAAATAAACAATAAATTGACCTCCCCAAAGGGATTAATAAAGTTCTATTCTATGCTCTACGTTAAGAGACCTGTTTTAATTCGGATAAGTCCCTCTGAGAGTAAAGGCAATCTCCAGCAGGCCTGAGCTAAGGAAACAAAGTACACTAATGTAGTTATAACGTAATGAGTCGTTATAGATATATACGTAATTATACACTGTATTGAGCAGGCTACTGCCCACACTAAACTGTGACTATCACCAGGCAATCTGGGGGTGTTTCCTAAATCACTAGCAGGCGCCAAACTTCTGACAGAGTGAACAGGATGTATGCAGGTAAACTCCAGATTGACACGAGCTGATTGGTGGAGTCATGGGGAAAATATTGGCTCGTGATCTACCTTACAGAAAGACAGAGAGAGGTACAACACCAGATGGAAGGTATTTTATTTACACACTAAACTAATCTGATATCCCATTTTCAGCAAATGAAATGAAACAACACAAAATGTATTTTTATTTCATTTTATTTTTTATTTTTTTTATTTATTTTGGTGTGGCACTGTTTCTTAACTTAAAATGTCCTGTTGTAATTGGACATTTTAAGTTAAGAAACGGTGCCAAACCACCCCCCTCCACTTCCCTCAAGGTGTATTATTGCAAGGTCAAGACCATGCAATAATACATAGAAACTCCAACCCCCAAGAGCATGCACTTTGGCGACAGTGGGAAGGAAAAACCCCCTTTTACAAGGGGGAAACCTCCAGCAGAACCAGGCTCAGGAATGGGGTGGCCATCTGCCTTGGCCAGTTGGGGATGAGGGAAGGAAGGCAGGAGAAAAAGAGTGGTTATTTTAACCACTCTTTTTTTTTTTTTGCCAATTAAAATTGGTCCATCTCATCTAAACTTGGTTTTAAAACTAAGTTTAGATGAGATGGACCAATTTAAATAAATATTTTAAGACAAGCACGTGTGCTTGTCTTAAAATAGCACACCTTTTTCTCATTTGCACTCATTTAGTGTGCACATGAGAAAATCCTAGAGATGATACTTTGTCTCTTCAGCTTGGCATGCTTTTTGAAAGTGTTGACAATTATTTCGTCAACCGTTGGGTTGCTTAACTTCATGAACTGTCCTGGAGAATGCCACTTTTCATGGAGATCATTGTATACTGTCAAGCTGAGTTCTTCAATGTTCTCTAGGGAGATTTTATATTTTTTGGACAAAATTTTGTTCCAGATCTTTTGGCTAAGCCTCTGTACAATGAAGTCAGTTGTTCCTGAATGCCATGTCGTCGTCTCATTTAGTTCGGCCATACTGTGTATTACCAGATCTCTAGTGAATTTTTCCACAAGCTCCCAGTACTCGTCCCAGTTTTTAGATACACTGAGTACTCTTTTTGGTAATCCCAGCAGGTGTTTGGTGAAGATTGGAACAGTAATGTTATCAAGCTGCTCCCTCAGACTAAAAATCAAATATTTTTCCTTGCATTTGTGTGTTTTGCAAAGATCCTTTAAAATGGCCTCGTGGATATTTTTTAGGCTTTTTGGAGATAGATCCAAATGTTTGTCATTAATTTCTGGCCACATTTTCTCAAGCAGGCGATCACCAATGCGGTCAGGAGTGAGGCGCTCTGTGAAGAGCTTGTGTTTAGAGGCGACGTTGTCTATGGCCTTTGAAACCACCATCTGAATAACTTTGTTGACACACAACTTTTCCTCGCTCAGAGAATCAGATAGTGGACTGATCTGACAAGAAGTTAAAGACTCACTGTCACTGAGGAATCCCTGAAATCTGGGGGTTGCCTCATCTTTCAGTCCTCGACTTTCTGTTTCATCTCTGTAGCTTGAGTTGTCTACAGATATGCAGCCTACAACTGGTTGAGCCTCCAATCCCTGGTCTTCTACAGAGCTTTCACTTAGAGAATCAGACAGCAGACTGATACTAGAAAAAGTTAAAGACTCAGTGTCAGACTCAGGTACTTCTAGCTTCACATTGTTTTCCAGGAGACAAGATTCTGTTTTGTCAAAGTCTTTTCTATCAGCTGTGAAGTTTTTCTTCATACAGCTCTTTTTTGGCTTTGCTGTGTCTATTGTTTCGAGTTGTGTGTTTGAATTACCCACAGATATGCAGTCTAGGGCTGCTTCAGCCTCCAGTCCTGGAGTTTCTAAGTTTTCATTATCACTGTGGTCATCCACAGAGCTTTCATTCAGGATGCTGTCCTTTGCTCCTGTATCCTCTGTTTTCTCGGGGCAGTCTGTGCCCATGGACTGAAGACAGACCTCAGAGGTCTGCATGGAGGTTGGATCTCCATTCTCTGTGGGTTCCCTAGTTGATCTCACTAACATTTTACAAAACTTCAGCATGTCTGTTAACAAAGTGGAAAGCAGATGAAAGTCACAGTACTCTGGTTTGAACGGTACCAGAGATTGCCACTGTGGTACAATTGTACCAAAAAAGTGGTTGATGAGTAACTCCCAAGTTTCCACTGAGGTGTAAGTGAGTGGAGTATTCATGTTAAAGTCTGTACTATTTAAACTCTGAATTGGAGAAGTGGGATTCATTTGATGTGTAGTTGCAGTTGTGCTAGACATGTGTGCTGTTTGTAAACTAAATGCGCTTAAATTACACTCGCTGCTCTGATGCATAAATGCTTTGTGAACTGAGCTTTACTGGCATTGCTCTTGGCTATTTATAGCCTCGCATGTCAGAAGCCACGCCCACCCCGAAGAACGCATTGATAGGTCACAGCAGGTAGCCAGTGTGACGTCACACGCAGTTCTTGGCCCGAAGAAAACTGTTTAAAGTTAAATAATAATAATAATAAATTCTGTTTAAAGTAAGTAACAGCTCTCATGTGGCTCATTTATCAATAACAAAGAACCTTAAACGTTTTTTTTTTTAGGTTAATAGCGATAATATATCCATAAGCACCCCAAGGTGAAGAAATACAGACAGGCTTTGAATGCTGCCTTGTTTTCATTGTCGCTAATAAAGTCTCGTACAAACATCAGCTAACGACAGGAGCGAGAACAGCCTGGAAAGCCTTAAGAGAGATAAAATAAATATAACTTTGATATGAACTAAAGTCTTTTTGTTGTTATTTCGTTATTGTATTTTGTGGCGTGGTGGCGGGGAAAGAACTCAACTAAGTATATCTGGTATACTTATCCGGCAGTATTTCCTAAATGTATATTAAATTGCAAACCATTGGAAAGAGATCAACAAATGTCGTGTAGCTGTGATCATTTTTGGCTGGATACACTAGGTGGAAGCAGCGATTTCTAATCCAAGGTACCTCAACCAAAGAAGAAGCACAGAGGCGAGCGATCCTTTCTAACTAATGGTGAGCAAAGTCCTGAAAAATCAAGCCGCGTTTTATTTTATTTTTTAGAAATCAGAGAAGGTATATTTCAAGATATTCTAAAACACACCCGGATTTTTTAAATGAAATAGGCTATTATCACAATATTTTTTTGGCTATCATGTCTGATCTCTCTTGTTCTCTTCTTCATCTCTAGGTTGGTGCTCCCTGCTCCGACTTTCTCCTCCTCTTTCTCACACGCTGCTGAATTTATCCTTGTGTGTCAGAGGTGCAAAGCCATAAGAATGAACAATAAATAGAACTGAAACTTTTTGGGTTGTTATTTAATTATTGAATTCTGTGAAGTGGAGGCGTAAAAAGAGCTCAGGTTATTTAATTAAGTGGTACTAGCAAACATAGGGAACATACATACATCTGCAGCCATGCAGCTGCACTGCTTTTTTAAGGTTGAGTGAGGATGGGAAGAACAGACAAAGAAACCACATGCTCAAAAATAAACAATAAATTGACCTCCCCAAAGGGATTAATAAAGTTCTATTCTATGCTCTACGTTAAGAGACCTGTTTTAATTCGGATAAGTCCCTCTGAGAGTAAAGGCAATCTCCAGCAGGCCTGAGCTAAGGAAACAAAGTACACTAATGTAGTTATAACGTAATGAGTCGTTATAGATATATACGTAATTATACACTGTATTGAGCAGGCTACTGCCCACACTAAACTGTGACTATCACCAGGCAATCTGGGGGTGTTTCCTAAATCACTAGCAGGCGCCAAACTTCTGACAGAGTGAACAGGATGTATGCAGGTAAACTCCAGATTGACACGAGCTGATTGGTGGAGTCATGGGGAAAATATTGGCTCGTGATCTACCTTACAGAAAGACAGAGAGAGGTACAACACCAGATGGAAGGTATTTTATTTACACACTAAACTAATCTGATATCCCATTTTCAGCAAATGAAATGAAACAACACAAAATGTATTTTTATTTCATTTTATTTTTTATTTTTTTTATTTATTTTGGTGTGGCACTGTTTCTTAACTTAAAATGTCCTGTTGTAATTGGACATTTTAAGTTAAGAAACGGTGCCAAACCACCCCCCTCCACTTCCCTCAAGGTGTATTATTGCAAGGTCAAGACCATGCAATAATACATAGAAACTCCAACCCCCAAGAGCATGCACTTTGGCGACAGTGGGAAGGAAAAACCCCCTTTTACAAGGGGGAAACCTCCAGCAGAACCAGGCTCAGGAATGGGGTGGCCATCTGCCTTGGCCAGTTGGGGATGAGGGAAGGAAGGCAGGAGAAAAAGAGTGGTTATTTTAACCACTCTTTTTTTTTTTTTGCCAATTAAAATTGGTCCATCTCATCTAAACTTGGTTTTAAAACTAAGTTTAGATGAGATGGACCAATTTAAATAAATATTTTAAGACAAGCACGTGTGCTTGTCTTAAAATAGCACACCTTTTTCTCATTTGCACTCATTTAGTGTGCACATGAGAAAATCCTAGAGATGATACTTTGTCTCTTCAGCTTGGCATGCTTTTTGAAAGTGTTGACAATTATTTCGTCAACCGTTGGGTTGCTTAACTTCATGAACTGTCCTGGAGAATGCCACTTTTCATGGAGATCATTGTATACTGTCAAGCTGAGTTCTTCAATGTTCTCTAGGGAGATTTTATATTTTTTGGACAAAATTTTGTTCCAGATCTTTTGGCTAAGCCTCTGTACAATGAAGTCAGTTGTTCCTGAATGCCATGTCGTCGTCTCATTTAGTTCGGCCATACTGTGTATTACCAGATCTCTAGTGAATTTTTCCACAAGCTCCCAGTACTCGTCCCAGTTTTTAGATACACTGAGTACTCTTTTTGGTAATCCCAGCAGGTGTTTGGTGAAGATTGGAACAGTAATGTTATCAAGCTGCTCCCTCAGACTAAAAATCAAATATTTTTCCTTGCATTTGTGTGTTTTGCAAAGATCCTTTAAAATGGCCTCGTGGATATTTTTTAGGCTTTTTGGAGATAGATCCAAATGTTTGTCATTAATTTCTGGCCACATTTTCTCAAGCAGGCGATCACCAATGCGGTCAGGAGTGAGGCGCTCTGTGAAGAGCTTGTGTTTAGAGGCGACGTTGTCTATGGCCTTTGAAACCACCATCTGAATAACTTTGTTGACACACAACTTTTCCTCGCTCAGAGAATCAGATAGTGGACTGATCTGACAAGAAGTTAAAGACTCACTGTCACTGAGGAATCCCTGAAATCTGGGGGTTGCCTCATCTTTCAGTCCTCGACTTTCTGTTTCATCTCTGTAGCTTGAGTTGTCTACAGATATGCAGCCTACAACTGGTTGAGCCTCCAATCCCTGGTCTTCTACAGAGCTTTCACTTAGAGAATCAGACAGCAGACTGATACTAGAAAAAGTTAAAGACTCAGTGTCAGACTCAGGTACTTCTAGCTTCACATTGTTTTCCAGGAGACAAGATTCTGTTTTGTCAAAGTCTTTTCTATCAGCTGTGAAGTTTTTCTTCATACAGCTCTTTTTTGGCTTTGCTGTGTCTATTGTTTCGAGTTGTGTGTTTGAATTACCCACAGATATGCAGTCTAGGGCTGCTTCAGCCTCCAGTCCTGGAGTTTCTAAGTTTTCATTATCACTGTGGTCATCCACAGAGCTTTCATTCAGGATGCTGTCCTTTGCTCCTGTATCCTCTGTTTTCTCGGGGCAGTCTGTGCCCATGGACTGAAGACAGACCTCAGAGGTCTGCATGGAGGTTGGATCTCCATTCTCTGTGGGTTCCCTAGTTGATCTCACTAACATTTTACAAAACTTCAGCATGTCTGTTAACAAAGTGGAAAGCAGATGAAAGTCACAGTACTCTGGTTTGAACGGTACCAGAGATTGCCACTGTGGTACAATTGTACCAAAAAAGTGGTTGATGAGTAACTCCCAAGTTTCCACTGAGGTGTAAGTGAGTGGAGTATTCATGTTAAAGTCTGTACTATTTAAACTCTGAATTGGAGAAGTGGGATTCATTTGATGTGTAGTTGCAGTTGTGCTAGACATGTGTGCTGTTTGTAAACTAAATGCGCTTAAATTACACTCGCTGCTCTGATGCATAAATGCTTTGTGAACTGAGCTTTACTGGCATTGCTCTTGGCTATTTATAGCCTCGCATGTCAGAAGCCACGCCCACCCCGAAGAACGCATTGATAGGTCACAGCAGGTAGCCAGTGTGACGTCACACGCAGTTCTTGGCCCGAAGAAAACTGTTTAAAGTTAAATAATAATAATAATAAATTCTGTTTAAAGTAAGTAACAGCTCTCATGTGGCTCATTTATCAATAACAAAGAACCTTAAACGTTTTTTTTTTTAGGTTAATAGCGATAATATATCCATAAGCACCCCAAGGTGAAGAAATACAGACAGGCTTTGAATGCTGCCTTGTTTTCATTGTCGCTAATAAAGTCTCGTACAAACATCAGCTAACGACAGGAGCGAGAACAGCCTGGAAAGCCTTAAGAGAGATAAAATAAATATAACTTTGATATGAACTAAAGTCTTTTTGTTGTTATTTCGTTATTGTATTTTGTGGCGTGGTGGCGGGGAAAGAACTCAACTAAGTATATCTGGTATACTTATCCGGCAGTATTTCCTAAATGTATATTAAATTGCAAACCATTGGAAAGAGATCAACAAATGTCGTGTAGCTGTGATCATTTTTGGCTGGATACACTAGGTGGAAGCAGCGATTTCTAATCCAAGGTACCTCAACCAAAGAAGAAGCACAGAGGCGAGCGATCCTTTCTAACTAATGGTGAGCAAAGTCCTGAAAAATCAAGCCGCGTTTTATTTTATTTTTTAGAAATCAGAGAAGGTATATTTCAAGATATTCTAAAACACACCCGGATTTTTTAAATGAAATAGGCTATTATCACAATATTTTTTTGGCTATCATGTCTGATCTCTCTTGTTCTCTTCTTCATCTCTAGGTTGGTGCTCCCTGCTCCGACTTTCTCCTCCTCTTTCTCACACGCTGCTGAATTTATCCTTGTGTGTCAGAGGTGCAAAGCCATAAGAATGAACAATAAATAGAACTGAAACTTTTTGGGTTGTTATTTAATTATTGAATTCTGTGAAGTGGAGGCGTAAAAAGAGCTCAGGTTATTTAATTAAGTGGTACTAGCAAACATAGGGAACATACATACATCTGCAGCCATGCAGCTGCACTGCTTTTTTAAGGTTGAGTGAGGATGGGAAGAACAGACAAAGAAACCACATGCTCAAAAATAAACAATAAATTGACCTCCCCAAAGGGATTAATAAAGTTCTATTCTATGCTCTACGTTAAGAGACCTGTTTTAATTCGGATAAGTCCCTCTGAGAGTAAAGGCAATCTCCAGCAGGCCTGAGCTAAGGAAACAAAGTACACTAATGTAGTTATAACGTAATGAGTCGTTATAGATATATACGTAATTATACACTGTATTGAGCAGGCTACTGCCCACACTAAACTGTGACTATCACCAGGCAATCTGGGGGTGTTTCCTAAATCACTAGCAGGCGCCAAACTTCTGACAGAGTGAACAGGATGTATGCAGGTAAACTCCAGATTGACACGAGCTGATTGGTGGAGTCATGGGGAAAATATTGGCTCGTGATCTACCTTACAGAAAGACAGAGAGAGGTACAACACCAGATGGAAGGTATTTTATTTACACACTAAACTAATCTGATATCCCATTTTCAGCAAATGAAATGAAACAACACAAAATGTATTTTTATTTCATTTTATTTTTTATTTTTTTTATTTATTTTGGTGTGGCACTGTTTCTTAACTTAAAATGTCCTGTTGTAATTGGACATTTTAAGTTAAGAAACGGTGCCAAACCACCCCCCTCCACTTCCCTCAAGGTGTATTATTGCAAGGTCAAGACCATGCAATAATACATAGAAACTCCAACCCCCAAGAGCATGCACTTTGGCGACAGTGGGAAGGAAAAACCCCCTTTTACAAGGGGGAAACCTCCAGCAGAACCAGGCTCAGGAATGGGGTGGCCATCTGCCTTGGCCAGTTGGGGATGAGGGAAGGAAGGCAGGAGAAAAAGAGTGGTTATTTTAACCACTCTTTTTTTTTTTTTGCCAATTAAAATTGGTCCATCTCATCTAAACTTGGTTTTAAAACTAAGTTTAGATGAGATGGACCAATTTAAATAAATATTTTAAGACAAGCACGTGTGCTTGTCTTAAAATAGCACACCTTTTTCTCATTTGCACTCATTTAGTGTGCACATGAGAAAATCCTAGAGATGATACTTTGTCTCTTCAGCTTGGCATGCTTTTTGAAAGTGTTGACAATTATTTCGTCAACCGTTGGGTTGCTTAACTTCATGAACTGTCCTGGAGAATGCCACTTTTCATGGAGATCATTGTATACTGTCAAGCTGAGTTCTTCAATGTTCTCTAGGGAGATTTTATATTTTTTGGACAAAATTTTGTTCCAGATCTTTTGGCTAAGCCTCTGTACAATGAAGTCAGTTGTTCCTGAATGCCATGTCGTCGTCTCATTTAGTTCGGCCATACTGTGTATTACCAGATCTCTAGTGAATTTTTCCACAAGCTCCCAGTACTCGTCCCAGTTTTTAGATACACTGAGTACTCTTTTTGGTAATCCCAGCAGGTGTTTGGTGAAGATTGGAACAGTAATGTTATCAAGCTGCTCCCTCAGACTAAAAATCAAATATTTTTCCTTGCATTTGTGTGTTTTGCAAAGATCCTTTAAAATGGCCTCGTGGATATTTTTTAGGCTTTTTGGAGATAGATCCAAATGTTTGTCATTAATTTCTGGCCACATTTTCTCAAGCAGGCGATCACCAATGCGGTCAGGAGTGAGGCGCTCTGTGAAGAGCTTGTGTTTAGAGGCGACGTTGTCTATGGCCTTTGAAACCACCATCTGAATAACTTTGTTGACACACAACTTTTCCTCGCTCAGAGAATCAGATAGTGGACTGATCTGACAAGAAGTTAAAGACTCACTGTCACTGAGGAATCCCTGAAATCTGGGGGTTGCCTCATCTTTCAGTCCTCGACTTTCTGTTTCATCTCTGTAGCTTGAGTTGTCTACAGATATGCAGCCTACAACTGGTTGAGCCTCCAATCCCTGGTCTTCTACAGAGCTTTCACTTAGAGAATCAGACAGCAGACTGATACTAGAAAAAGTTAAAGACTCAGTGTCAGACTCAGGTACTTCTAGCTTCACATTGTTTTCCAGGAGACAAGATTCTGTTTTGTCAAAGTCTTTTCTATCAGCTGTGAAGTTTTTCTTCATACAGCTCTTTTTTGGCTTTGCTGTGTCTATTGTTTCGAGTTGTGTGTTTGAATTACCCACAGATATGCAGTCTAGGGCTGCTTCAGCCTCCAGTCCTGGAGTTTCTAAGTTTTCATTATCACTGTGGTCATCCACAGAGCTTTCATTCAGGATGCTGTCCTTTGCTCCTGTATCCTCTGTTTTCTCGGGGCAGTCTGTGCCCATGGACTGAAGACAGACCTCAGAGGTCTGCATGGAGGTTGGATCTCCATTCTCTGTGGGTTCCCTAGTTGATCTCACTAACATTTTACAAAACTTCAGCATGTCTGTTAACAAAGTGGAAAGCAGATGAAAGTCACAGTACTCTGGTTTGAACGGTACCAGAGATTGCCACTGTGGTACAATTGTACCAAAAAAGTGGTTGATGAGTAACTCCCAAGTTTCCACTGAGGTGTAAGTGAGTGGAGTATTCATGTTAAAGTCTGTACTATTTAAACTCTGAATTGGAGAAGTGGGATTCATTTGATGTGTAGTTGCAGTTGTGCTAGACATGTGTGCTGTTTGTAAACTAAATGCGCTTAAATTACACTCGCTGCTCTGATGCATAAATGCTTTGTGAACTGAGCTTTACTGGCATTGCTCTTGGCTATTTATAGCCTCGCATGTCAGAAGCCACGCCCACCCCGAAGAACGCATTGATAGGTCACAGCAGGTAGCCAGTGTGACGTCACACGCAGTTCTTGGCCCGAAGAAAACTGTTTAAAGTTAAATAATAATAATAATAAATTCTGTTTAAAGTAAGTAACAGCTCTCATGTGGCTCATTTATCAATAACAAAGAACCTTAAACGTTTTTTTTTTTAGGTTAATAGCGATAATATATCCATAAGCACCCCAAGGTGAAGAAATACAGACAGGCTTTGAATGCTGCCTTGTTTTCATTGTCGCTAATAAAGTCTCGTACAAACATCAGCTAACGACAGGAGCGAGAACAGCCTGGAAAGCCTTAAGAGAGATAAAATAAATATAACTTTGATATGAACTAAAGTCTTTTTGTTGTTATTTCGTTATTGTATTTTGTGGCGTGGTGGCGGGGAAAGAACTCAACTAAGTATATCTGGTATACTTATCCGGCAGTATTTCCTAAATGTATATTAAATTGCAAACCATTGGAAAGAGATCAACAAATGTCGTGTAGCTGTGATCATTTTTGGCTGGATACACTAGGTGGAAGCAGCGATTTCTAATCCAAGGTACCTCAACCAAAGAAGAAGCACAGAGGCGAGCGATCCTTTCTAACTAATGGTGAGCAAAGTCCTGAAAAATCAAGCCGCGTTTTATTTTATTTTTTAGAAATCAGAGAAGGTATATTTCAAGATATTCTAAAACACACCCGGATTTTTTAAATGAAATAGGCTATTATCACAATATTTTTTTGGCTATCATGTCTGATCTCTCTTGTTCTCTTCTTCATCTCTAGGTTGGTGCTCCCTGCTCCGACTTTCTCCTCCTCTTTCTCACACGCTGCTGAATTTATCCTTGTGTGTCAGAGGTGCAAAGCCATAAGAATGAACAATAAATAGAACTGAAACTTTTTGGGTTGTTATTTAATTATTGAATTCTGTGAAGTGGAGGCGTAAAAAGAGCTCAGGTTATTTAATTAAGTGGTACTAGCAAACATAGGGAACATACATACATCTGCAGCCATGCAGCTGCACTGCTTTTTTAAGGTTGAGTGAGGATGGGAAGAACAGACAAAGAAACCACATGCTCAAAAATAAACAATAAATTGACCTCCCCAAAGGGATTAATAAAGTTCTATTCTATGCTCTACGTTAAGAGACCTGTTTTAATTCGGATAAGTCCCTCTGAGAGTAAAGGCAATCTCCAGCAGGCCTGAGCTAAGGAAACAAAGTACACTAATGTAGTTATAACGTAATGAGTCGTTATAGATATATACGTAATTATACACTGTATTGAGCAGGCTACTGCCCACACTAAACTGTGACTATCACCAGGCAATCTGGGGGTGTTTCCTAAATCACTAGCAGGCGCCAAACTTCTGACAGAGTGAACAGGATGTATGCAGGTAAACTCCAGATTGACACGAGCTGATTGGTGGAGTCATGGGGAAAATATTGGCTCGTGATCTACCTTACAGAAAGACAGAGAGAGGTACAACACCAGATGGAAGGTATTTTATTTACACACTAAACTAATCTGATATCCCATTTTCAGCAAATGAAATGAAACAACACAAAATGTATTTTTATTTCATTTTATTTTTTATTTTTTTTATTTATTTTGGTGTGGCACTGTTTCTTAACTTAAAATGTCCTGTTGTAATTGGACATTTTAAGTTAAGAAACGGTGCCAAACCACCCCCCTCCACTTCCCTCAAGGTGTATTATTGCAAGGTCAAGACCATGCAATAATACATAGAAACTCCAACCCCCAAGAGCATGCACTTTGGCGACAGTGGGAAGGAAAAACCCCCTTTTACAAGGGGGAAACCTCCAGCAGAACCAGGCTCAGGAATGGGGTGGCCATCTGCCTTGGCCAGTTGGGGATGAGGGAAGGAAGGCAGGAGAAAAAGAGTGGTTATTTTAACCACTCTTTTTTTTTTTTTGCCAATTAAAATTGGTCCATCTCATCTAAACTTGGTTTTAAAACTAAGTTTAGATGAGATGGACCAATTTAAATAAATATTTTAAGACAAGCACGTGTGCTTGTCTTAAAATAGCACACCTTTTTCTCATTTGCACTCATTTAGTGTGCACATGAGAAAATCCTAGAGATGATACTTTGTCTCTTCAGCTTGGCATGCTTTTTGAAAGTGTTGACAATTATTTCGTCAACCGTTGGGTTGCTTAACTTCATGAACTGTCCTGGAGAATGCCACTTTTCATGGAGATCATTGTATACTGTCAAGCTGAGTTCTTCAATGTTCTCTAGGGAGATTTTATATTTTTTGGACAAAATTTTGTTCCAGATCTTTTGGCTAAGCCTCTGTACAATGAAGTCAGTTGTTCCTGAATGCCATGTCGTCGTCTCATTTAGTTCGGCCATACTGTGTATTACCAGATCTCTAGTGAATTTTTCCACAAGCTCCCAGTACTCGTCCCAGTTTTTAGATACACTGAGTACTCTTTTTGGTAATCCCAGCAGGTGTTTGGTGAAGATTGGAACAGTAATGTTATCAAGCTGCTCCCTCAGACTAAAAATCAAATATTTTTCCTTGCATTTGTGTGTTTTGCAAAGATCCTTTAAAATGGCCTCGTGGATATTTTTTAGGCTTTTTGGAGATAGATCCAAATGTTTGTCATTAATTTCTGGCCACATTTTCTCAAGCAGGCGATCACCAATGCGGTCAGGAGTGAGGCGCTCTGTGAAGAGCTTGTGTTTAGAGGCGACGTTGTCTATGGCCTTTGAAACCACCATCTGAATAACTTTGTTGACACACAACTTTTCCTCGCTCAGAGAATCAGATAGTGGACTGATCTGACAAGAAGTTAAAGACTCACTGTCACTGAGGAATCCCTGAAATCTGGGGGTTGCCTCATCTTTCAGTCCTCGACTTTCTGTTTCATCTCTGTAGCTTGAGTTGTCTACAGATATGCAGCCTACAACTGGTTGAGCCTCCAATCCCTGGTCTTCTACAGAGCTTTCACTTAGAGAATCAGACAGCAGACTGATACTAGAAAAAGTTAAAGACTCAGTGTCAGACTCAGGTACTTCTAGCTTCACATTGTTTTCCAGGAGACAAGATTCTGTTTTGTCAAAGTCTTTTCTATCAGCTGTGAAGTTTTTCTTCATACAGCTCTTTTTTGGCTTTGCTGTGTCTATTGTTTCGAGTTGTGTGTTTGAATTACCCACAGATATGCAGTCTAGGGCTGCTTCAGCCTCCAGTCCTGGAGTTTCTAAGTTTTCATTATCACTGTGGTCATCCACAGAGCTTTCATTCAGGATGCTGTCCTTTGCTCCTGTATCCTCTGTTTTCTCGGGGCAGTCTGTGCCCATGGACTGAAGACAGACCTCAGAGGTCTGCATGGAGGTTGGATCTCCATTCTCTGTGGGTTCCCTAGTTGATCTCACTAACATTTTACAAAACTTCAGCATGTCTGTTAACAAAGTGGAAAGCAGATGAAAGTCACAGTACTCTGGTTTGAACGGTACCAGAGATTGCCACTGTGGTACAATTGTACCAAAAAAGTGGTTGATGAGTAACTCCCAAGTTTCCACTGAGGTGTAAGTGAGTGGAGTATTCATGTTAAAGTCTGTACTATTTAAACTCTGAATTGGAGAAGTGGGATTCATTTGATGTGTAGTTGCAGTTGTGCTAGACATGTGTGCTGTTTGTAAACTAAATGCGCTTAAATTACACTCGCTGCTCTGATGCATAAATGCTTTGTGAACTGAGCTTTACTGGCATTGCTCTTGGCTATTTATAGCCTCGCATGTCAGAAGCCACGCCCACCCCGAAGAACGCATTGATAGGTCACAGCAGGTAGCCAGTGTGACGTCACACGCAGTTCTTGGCCCGAAGAAAACTGTTTAAAGTTAAATAATAATAATAATAAATTCTGTTTAAAGTAAGTAACAGCTCTCATGTGGCTCATTTATCAATAACAAAGAACCTTAAACGTTTTTTTTTTTAGGTTAATAGCGATAATATATCCATAAGCACCCCAAGGTGAAGAAATACAGACAGGCTTTGAATGCTGCCTTGTTTTCATTGTCGCTAATAAAGTCTCGTACAAACATCAGCTAACGACAGGAGCGAGAACAGCCTGGAAAGCCTTAAGAGAGATAAAATAAATATAACTTTGATATGAACTAAAGTCTTTTTGTTGTTATTTCGTTATTGTATTTTGTGGCGTGGTGGCGGGGAAAGAACTCAACTAAGTATATCTGGTATACTTATCCGGCAGTATTTCCTAAATGTATATTAAATTGCAAACCATTGGAAAGAGATCAACAAATGTCGTGTAGCTGTGATCATTTTTGGCTGGATACACTAGGTGGAAGCAGCGATTTCTAATCCAAGGTACCTCAACCAAAGAAGAAGCACAGAGGCGAGCGATCCTTTCTAACTAATGGTGAGCAAAGTCCTGAAAAATCAAGCCGCGTTTTATTTTATTTTTTAGAAATCAGAGAAGGTATATTTCAAGATATTCTAAAACACACCCGGATTTTTTAAATGAAATAGGCTATTATCACAATATTTTTTTGGCTATCATGTCTGATCTCTCTTGTTCTCTTCTTCATCTCTAGGTTGGTGCTCCCTGCTCCGACTTTCTCCTCCTCTTTCTCACACGCTGCTGAATTTATCCTTGTGTGTCAGAGGTGCAAAGCCATAAGAATGAACAATAAATAGAACTGAAACTTTTTGGGTTGTTATTTAATTATTGAATTCTGTGAAGTGGAGGCGTAAAAAGAGCTCAGGTTATTTAATTAAGTGGTACTAGCAAACATAGGGAACATACATACATCTGCAGCCATGCAGCTGCACTGCTTTTTTAAGGTTGAGTGAGGATGGGAAGAACAGACAAAGAAACCACATGCTCAAAAATAAACAATAAATTGACCTCCCCAAAGGGATTAATAAAGTTCTATTCTATGCTCTACGTTAAGAGACCTGTTTTAATTCGGATAAGTCCCTCTGAGAGTAAAGGCAATCTCCAGCAGGCCTGAGCTAAGGAAACAAAGTACACTAATGTAGTTATAACGTAATGAGTCGTTATAGATATATACGTAATTATACACTGTATTGAGCAGGCTACTGCCCACACTAAACTGTGACTATCACCAGGCAATCTGGGGGTGTTTCCTAAATCACTAGCAGGCGCCAAACTTCTGACAGAGTGAACAGGATGTATGCAGGTAAACTCCAGATTGACACGAGCTGATTGGTGGAGTCATGGGGAAAATATTGGCTCGTGATCTACCTTACAGAAAGACAGAGAGAGGTACAACACCAGATGGAAGGTATTTTATTTACACACTAAACTAATCTGATATCCCATTTTCAGCAAATGAAATGAAACAACACAAAATGTATTTTTATTTCATTTTATTTTTTATTTTTTTTATTTATTTTGGTGTGGCACTGTTTCTTAACTTAAAATGTCCTGTTGTAATTGGACATTTTAAGTTAAGAAACGGTGCCAAACCACCCCCCTCCACTTCCCTCAAGGTGTATTATTGCAAGGTCAAGACCATGCAATAATACATAGAAACTCCAACCCCCAAGAGCATGCACTTTGGCGACAGTGGGAAGGAAAAACCCCCTTTTACAAGGGGGAAACCTCCAGCAGAACCAGGCTCAGGAATGGGGTGGCCATCTGCCTTGGCCAGTTGGGGATGAGGGAAGGAAGGCAGGAGAAAAAGAGTGGTTATTTTAACCACTCTTTTTTTTTTTTTGCCAATTAAAATTGGTCCATCTCATCTAAACTTGGTTTTAAAACTAAGTTTAGATGAGATGGACCAATTTAAATAAATATTTTAAGACAAGCACGTGTGCTTGTCTTAAAATAGCACACCTTTTTCTCATTTGCACTCATTTAGTGTGCACATGAGAAAATCCTAGAGATGATACTTTGTCTCTTCAGCTTGGCATGCTTTTTGAAAGTGTTGACAATTATTTCGTCAACCGTTGGGTTGCTTAACTTCATGAACTGTCCTGGAGAATGCCACTTTTCATGGAGATCATTGTATACTGTCAAGCTGAGTTCTTCAATGTTCTCTAGGGAGATTTTATATTTTTTGGACAAAATTTTGTTCCAGATCTTTTGGCTAAGCCTCTGTACAATGAAGTCAGTTGTTCCTGAATGCCATGTCGTCGTCTCATTTAGTTCGGCCATACTGTGTATTACCAGATCTCTAGTGAATTTTTCCACAAGCTCCCAGTACTCGTCCCAGTTTTTAGATACACTGAGTACTCTTTTTGGTAATCCCAGCAGGTGTTTGGTGAAGATTGGAACAGTAATGTTATCAAGCTGCTCCCTCAGACTAAAAATCAAATATTTTTCCTTGCATTTGTGTGTTTTGCAAAGATCCTTTAAAATGGCCTCGTGGATATTTTTTAGGCTTTTTGGAGATAGATCCAAATGTTTGTCATTAATTTCTGGCCACATTTTCTCAAGCAGGCGATCACCAATGCGGTCAGGAGTGAGGCGCTCTGTGAAGAGCTTGTGTTTAGAGGCGACGTTGTCTATGGCCTTTGAAACCACCATCTGAATAACTTTGTTGACACACAACTTTTCCTCGCTCAGAGAATCAGATAGTGGACTGATCTGACAAGAAGTTAAAGACTCACTGTCACTGAGGAATCCCTGAAATCTGGGGGTTGCCTCATCTTTCAGTCCTCGACTTTCTGTTTCATCTCTGTAGCTTGAGTTGTCTACAGATATGCAGCCTACAACTGGTTGAGCCTCCAATCCCTGGTCTTCTACAGAGCTTTCACTTAGAGAATCAGACAGCAGACTGATACTAGAAAAAGTTAAAGACTCAGTGTCAGACTCAGGTACTTCTAGCTTCACATTGTTTTCCAGGAGACAAGATTCTGTTTTGTCAAAGTCTTTTCTATCAGCTGTGAAGTTTTTCTTCATACAGCTCTTTTTTGGCTTTGCTGTGTCTATTGTTTCGAGTTGTGTGTTTGAATTACCCACAGATATGCAGTCTAGGGCTGCTTCAGCCTCCAGTCCTGGAGTTTCTAAGTTTTCATTATCACTGTGGTCATCCACAGAGCTTTCATTCAGGATGCTGTCCTTTGCTCCTGTATCCTCTGTTTTCTCGGGGCAGTCTGTGCCCATGGACTGAAGACAGACCTCAGAGGTCTGCATGGAGGTTGGATCTCCATTCTCTGTGGGTTCCCTAGTTGATCTCACTAACATTTTACAAAACTTCAGCATGTCTGTTAACAAAGTGGAAAGCAGATGAAAGTCACAGTACTCTGGTTTGAACGGTACCAGAGATTGCCACTGTGGTACAATTGTACCAAAAAAGTGGTTGATGAGTAACTCCCAAGTTTCCACTGAGGTGTAAGTGAGTGGAGTATTCATGTTAAAGTCTGTACTATTTAAACTCTGAATTGGAGAAGTGGGATTCATTTGATGTGTAGTTGCAGTTGTGCTAGACATGTGTGCTGTTTGTAAACTAAATGCGCTTAAATTACACTCGCTGCTCTGATGCATAAATGCTTTGTGAACTGAGCTTTACTGGCATTGCTCTTGGCTATTTATAGCCTCGCATGTCAGAAGCCACGCCCACCCCGAAGAACGCATTGATAGGTCACAGCAGGTAGCCAGTGTGACGTCACACGCAGTTCTTGGCCCGAAGAAAACTGTTTAAAGTTAAATAATAATAATAATAAATTCTGTTTAAAGTAAGTAACAGCTCTCATGTGGCTCATTTATCAATAACAAAGAACCTTAAACGTTTTTTTTTTTAGGTTAATAGCGATAATATATCCATAAGCACCCCAAGGTGAAGAAATACAGACAGGCTTTGAATGCTGCCTTGTTTTCATTGTCGCTAATAAAGTCTCGTACAAACATCAGCTAACGACAGGAGCGAGAACAGCCTGGAAAGCCTTAAGAGAGATAAAATAAATATAACTTTGATATGAACTAAAGTCTTTTTGTTGTTATTTCGTTATTGTATTTTGTGGCGTGGTGGCGGGGAAAGAACTCAACTAAGTATATCTGGTATACTTATCCGGCAGTATTTCCTAAATGTATATTAAATTGCAAACCATTGGAAAGAGATCAACAAATGTCGTGTAGCTGTGATCATTTTTGGCTGGATACACTAGGTGGAAGCAGCGATTTCTAATCCAAGGTACCTCAACCAAAGAAGAAGCACAGAGGCGAGCGATCCTTTCTAACTAATGGTGAGCAAAGTCCTGAAAAATCAAGCCGCGTTTTATTTTATTTTTTAGAAATCAGAGAAGGTATATTTCAAGATATTCTAAAACACACCCGGATTTTTTAAATGAAATAGGCTATTATCACAATATTTTTTTGGCTATCATGTCTGATCTCTCTTGTTCTCTTCTTCATCTCTAGGTTGGTGCTCCCTGCTCCGACTTTCTCCTCCTCTTTCTCACACGCTGCTGAATTTATCCTTGTGTGTCAGAGGTGCAAAGCCATAAGAATGAACAATAAATAGAACTGAAACTTTTTGGGTTGTTATTTAATTATTGAATTCTGTGAAGTGGAGGCGTAAAAAGAGCTCAGGTTATTTAATTAAGTGGTACTAGCAAACATAGGGAACATACATACATCTGCAGCCATGCAGCTGCACTGCTTTTTTAAGGTTGAGTGAGGATGGGAAGAACAGACAAAGAAACCACATGCTCAAAAATAAACAATAAATTGACCTCCCCAAAGGGATTAATAAAGTTCTATTCTATGCTCTACGTTAAGAGACCTGTTTTAATTCGGATAAGTCCCTCTGAGAGTAAAGGCAATCTCCAGCAGGCCTGAGCTAAGGAAACAAAGTACACTAATGTAGTTATAACGTAATGAGTCGTTATAGATATATACGTAATTATACACTGTATTGAGCAGGCTACTGCCCACACTAAACTGTGACTATCACCAGGCAATCTGGGGGTGTTTCCTAAATCACTAGCAGGCGCCAAACTTCTGACAGAGTGAACAGGATGTATGCAGGTAAACTCCAGATTGACACGAGCTGATTGGTGGAGTCATGGGGAAAATATTGGCTCGTGATCTACCTTACAGAAAGACAGAGAGAGGTACAACACCAGATGGAAGGTATTTTATTTACACACTAAACTAATCTGATATCCCATTTTCAGCAAATGAAATGAAACAACACAAAATGTATTTTTATTTCATTTTATTTTTTATTTTTTTTATTTATTTTGGTGTGGCACTGTTTCTTAACTTAAAATGTCCTGTTGTAATTGGACATTTTAAGTTAAGAAACGGTGCCAAACCACCCCCCTCCACTTCCCTCAAGGTGTATTATTGCAAGGTCAAGACCATGCAATAATACATAGAAACTCCAACCCCCAAGAGCATGCACTTTGGCGACAGTGGGAAGGAAAAACCCCCTTTTACAAGGGGGAAACCTCCAGCAGAACCAGGCTCAGGAATGGGGTGGCCATCTGCCTTGGCCAGTTGGGGATGAGGGAAGGAAGGCAGGAGAAAAAGAGTGGTTATTTTAACCACTCTTTTTTTTTTTTGCCAATTAAAATTGGTCCATCTCATCTAAACTTGGTTTTAAAACTAAGTTTAGATGAGATGGACCAATTTAAATAAATATTTTAAGACAAGCACGTGTGCTTGTCTTAAAATAGCACACCTTTTTCTCATTTGCACTCATTTAGTGTGCACATGAGAAAATCCTAGAGATGATACTTTGTCTCTTCAGCTTGGCATGCTTTTTGAAAGTGTTGACAATTATTTCGTCAACCGTTGGGTTGCTTAACTTCATGAACTGTCCTGGAGAATGCCACTTTTCATGGAGATCATTGTATACTGTCAAGCTGAGTTCTTCAATGTTCTCTAGGGAGATTTTATATTTTTTGGACAAAATTTTGTTCCAGATCTTTTGGCTAAGCCTCTGTACAATGAAGTCAGTTGTTCCTGAATGCCATGTCGTCGTCTCATTTAGTTCGGCCATACTGTGTATTACCAGATCTCTAGTGAATTTTTCCACAAGCTCCCAGTACTCGTCCCAGTTTTTAGATACACTGAGTACTCTTTTTGGTAATCCCAGCAGGTGTTTGGTGAAGATTGGAACAGTAATGTTATCAAGCTGCTCCCTCAGACTAAAAATCAAATATTTTTCCTTGCATTTGTGTGTTTTGCAAAGATCCTTTAAAATGGCCTCGTGGATATTTTTTAGGCTTTTTGGAGATAGATCCAAATGTTTGTCATTAATTTCTGGCCACATTTTCTCAAGCAGGCGATCACCAATGCAGTCAGGAGTGAGGCGCTCTGTGAAGAGCTTGTGTTTAGAGGCGACGTTGTCTATGGCCTTTGAAACCACCATCTGAATAACTTTGTTGACACACAACTTTTCCTCGCTCAGAGAATCAGATAGTGGACTGATCTGACAAGAAGTTAAAGACTCACTGTCACTGAGGAATCCCTGAAATCTGGGGGTTGCCTCATCTTTCAGTCCTCGACTTTCTGTTTCATCTCTGTAGCTTGAGTTGTCTACAGATATGCAGCCTACAACTGGTTGAGCCTCCAATCCCTGGTCTTCTACAGAGCTTTCACTTAGAGAATCAGACAGCAGACTGATACTAGAAAAAGTTAAAGACTCAGTGTCAGACTCAGGTACTTCTAGCTTCACATTGTTTTCCAGGAGACAAGATTCTGTTTTGTCAAAGTCTTTTCTATCAGCTGTGAAGTTTTTCTTCATACAGCTCTTTTTTGGCTTTGCTGTGTCTATTGTTTCGAGTTGTGTGTTTGAATTACCCACAGATATGCAGTCTAGGGCTGCTTCAGCCTCCAGTCCTGGAGTTTCTAAGTTTTCATTATCACTGTGGTCATCCACAGAGCTTTCATTCAGGATGCTGTCCTTTGCTCCTGTATCCTCTGTTTTCTCGGGGCAGTCTGTGCCCATGGACTGAAGACAGACCTCAGAGGTCTGCATGGAGGTTGGATCTCCATTCTCTGTGGGTTCCCTAGTTGATCTCACTAACATTTTACAAAACTTCAGCATGTCTGTTAACAAAGTGGAAAGCAGATGAAAGTCACAGTACTCTGGTTTGAACGGTACCAGAGATTGCCACTGTGGTACAATTGTACCAAAAAAGTGGTTGATGAGTAACTCCCAAGTTTCCACTGAGGTGTAAGTGAGTGGAGTATTCATGTTAAAGTCTGTACTATTTAAACTCTGAATTGGAGAAGTGGGATTCATTTGATGTGTAGTTGCAGTTGTGCTAGACATGTGTGCTGTTTGTAAACTAAATGCGCTTAAATTACACTCGCTGCTCTGATGCATAAATGCTTTGTGAACTGAGCTTTACTGGCATTGCTCTTGGCTATTTATAGCCTCGCATGTCAGAAGCCACGCCCACCCCGAAGAACGCATTGATAGGTCACAGCAGGTAGCCAGTGTGACGTCACACGCAGTTCTTGGCCCGAAGAAAACTGTTTAAAGTTAAATAATAATAATAATAAATTCTGTTTAAAGTAAGTAACAGCTCTCATGTGGCTCATTTATCAATAACAAAGAACCTTAAACGTTTTTTTTTTTTTAGGTTAATAGCGATAATATATCCATAAGCACCCCAAGGTGAAGAAATACAGACAGGCTTTGAATGCTGCCTTGTTTTCATTGTCGCTAATAAAGTCTCGTACAAACATCAGCTAACGACAGGAGCGAGAACAGCCTGGAAAGCCTTAAGAGAGATAAAATAAATATAACTTTGATATGAACTAAAGTCTTTTTGTTGTTATTTCGTTATTGTATTTTGTGGCGTGGTGGCGGGGAAAGAACTCAACTAAGTATATCTGGTATACTTATCCGGCAGTATTTCCTAAATGTATATTAAATTGCAAACCATTGGAAAGAGATCAACAAATGTCGTGTAGCTGTGATCATTTTTGGCTGGATACACTAGGTGGAAGCAGCGATTTCTAATCCAAGGTACCTCAACCAAAGAAGAAGCACAGAGGCGAGCGATCCTTTCTAACTAACGGTGAGCAAAGTCCTGAAAAATCAAGCCACGTTTTATTTTTTTTAGAAATCAGAGAAGGTATATTTCAAGATATTCTAAAACACACCCGGATTTTTTAAATGAAATAGGCTGGCGGAAACCGCCGGTGGTTTCAATTGTTTTCTAAGTCTAGCTATTTGGCTAACGTAGCTAGCATAGTAACCATAGTAACTATGATACCGGTTGCCGTATATTGTAGTTAAAGCTACAGTAAGGTTGACGATTCGTGCTAAGAAACTCTTATTTGTGGTTGTTATGGTCTTGGCAGATAAAGAACAGTAGTTAAAAAAAAGAATCTCCGACGATTACATTTCATAGAGCAGAACTGAATATAGTCCGCCCCAATCGGTAAAGCTAACTGTGCTAGGCTTTTGAGCAAGTGCACCTCGTGGACGTTTTCGTCCTCCAGAAATTAACAATTTCCCTATAATATCCCTAAATCCGATATCCATCATAAGTCGTGTCTAGAAGCAAGTACGCCTGCCTTGTCTCGAGACTCTGGAAGTGCGCTGCAGTGGAGGTCGGGGGGGTGTAAGAGCCGAGACGTTTATGATTAATCAGGGAGAAGAACTCTTCTGCTTATTTTCACGATATTGATGGCCCACAGTGTCAACATTTAGATTACAATGCATAAAATACATAAAAGCCACTGAAAATACATAATAATACAAGTCATATATCGACATTTCTAACAAGATAGAGATTTGTGTGCGTCAGATTTGATTTATTAGGTAAATTCCTCTTGAACCTAATTTTTATTTTTCTACTGCACAGCTTTTCCTGGTTCAGTGTTACGTACCGTTCAAATGACGTGTGTGACACATATAAATGAGTCCCCTGCTGTACACTGCAGGCAGTGGGTCTGTTTTACTTATTTGACAAAGATCTGAGCATTTTCCTGTTATTTCTGCCCATTTGTTAAACTATAATTTCTGTTTCATTAAGTAAACGGTTTCTCTCCGAGAAAAAACCAAACAAACATGGTTTGCATACTATATATTTATTGCCATGCTTTAATAATTAATGTTGTTTAACAGAAAAATATTCACTAAGCATTGTTGTTATAGATATTGTTCAATACAGTATGGTTCAATAGCTTTTGGGTAAACAGTTTTCTAGTGTGGAAACCAATAGATCTGTAAACCAAAATAATATTTCTCCACTCTCGAACCTACCTACATAATTTGTCATAGATTTGATTTTCTTACTTTGCTTTTAAGGATCTATCACATTGCCAAGATTTCTGTGTTTCTCAGAAAAGCTGGATTTGGATTTCCTTTGCAATTACATCTCCAAACCCTCAACTGCACTAATTTTGGTTTTTGTCATTATACGATCAGTCAAAGTCAAACCTCGATTTCCTTTGAACCCACTCTATCCCAGTGTGGCTCCTGTTTCCACATATATAAAAAAGACAAGCAGCCACGCCTCTGAGTCAGATATTGTTAACATTCTTCATCATCATTACTGCTTTCTCACTTAGGTAGGATCTAATAGTGTCTACAGTTACGCCCTCTCATTGCTTCTCTAAGCAGTCAGGTCAACTTCCAACACATGAAGTCCTAGATCCCTTAATTAAATCATGGCCCGCCAGCCATCCCAAGTCTACCAACCATATATCTGATTTGGCAGTCGAGACCTGTCTACTTAATTGTCTCTATATCCTCTGAAAGGCTTTTAAGTGTCTGCCAAGCACAGGCAGCCATGGTAGATTTATCCTGACACCTTTCCTACACTGCATGCAACACTAATGTTTAAATACCGCTTTACAGCGAGCCAGTATGTTGTGTGTAAATCCAAATAGTGTTTTAATTAGGAGGGTTCATGTTTTAAAGAATAAAAATACTGGGTTTGTATATATTATGTATTTATTTATTTATTGCAGGTCGCAGTTTAAATTCTGACTTTTTAAAATTTCAGTCTGTGCTCATTCCTGGGAGAAAGGATTCCGCCATTGGGGCACTTACACATGGAACATGTCCTGCAGGCAGTCGGTGTCTTGGAGGCGGTCATCCTTCGCAGTTTTGGCCCTGAAGGAGGACAGGTGCTGTTCACACGAGACACGGGACAGGCGATGTTGAGCCGCAGTGGGACACGCATTCTCACGGCACTACATCTGGAGCATCCGTTGGCCAGGTTAACAGTCAAACATTTACTTGAATGATTATACATATTTTTCTAGGTTTAACTCCTTGGTGACGTGTTTGTGTGTTCCTCATTTTAGGATGGTGGTGGAGTGTGTCTGGAAGCATAGCTCTGCAACAGGCGATGGATCCAAAACCTTTATCCTGCTGCTGGCATCATTGCTACGGTTGATTCATGCAGCAGCCAGCAAGGAGTCTAATGTGTCACACTCTTATAGCTCAACAAAAGCAGCAGAGGCTTCCACTGCCAGACACTTGGCTGACAAACTGCTAGCATTTGGGTTGAAGGAGTTGGATGAGCTCATTGCTACGGGAGTGGTCCCTTATGGAGGCTGCATTTCGTGGGAAGATTTCACTGTGGAAGCACAAACGCCATCTCTCACAAACAATCTCTGTGTTCAAAAGCTGCTAAGATCATTTTTTCACACACGCTGTGGTTACACGCACTGTGACTTCAGTAGTCACCTCACATGTGAGCTGCTCAGTCACTGGAAGTTTAAAAATCAACTACCTTCATTCTCTCTGCAGCTTGTAAGCGACTACTTCCCTGCTCTCCATACACCTGTGTCGGGCTTTCCTGTCCGCTCTTCACGTTTAATCGAGGGGCAGGTAATCCACAGGGACTTTGCCACGCCACCGCTTAAGACTGACCACCAGCCAGTTAAAGCTGTAGTTCTCACCGGGTCGCTGCAACCAACATTGCTCAGCACAGGAGACGTGCTTGAGTTGGGATGTAGAGGCAGAATGAAGGAGGAGAGAAGTATTTTACACTTTAGCTCCTGGATGGAAAGCTCACTGCAGGGTATTATTGCGAAGCTGCAGACTTTGGGTGTTTGTGTGCTTCTGTCTGCAGTAAAACAGTCTGCTGCTGTCCTGGCTTTAGCCACACAGGCAGAGATGTGCCTTGTAGAATGTGTCAGTGAAGATGAACTTTCTCTGTTTTCCCAGCTAAGTGGAACTACTCCAATCTGGGACTGTTCAATGATTGAATCAGAGCACGTAGCCACACTGGCTTTTTGCCGGCCGATACAGCTCGGAGCCCACAGGTATAAAAAACACACTTCGTCTTGAGTAATGTAGTGTGCTCGTATAATATTATAGATAGCAACAGGAAGTTTAGCATTATCTGTAATCTCCAAAACAGGAATTAATGCTGTTTTGTTTAGTTTAATGTATGGGTTTTGTCTCTTCCACAGGTATGTCCACGTGGCTTTCCAGGACTCGGAAGAAAGAATCACCATCAAACCCTGCAGTCTGATCATCTGTGCCCCAGGGGAAGGACAGATTGAGCAGTATGCATGTGCTTTACAAGATGCCATTCGCATGCTACTTAGAACTTGGGAGCCCATGCATGCAGCTGCAACCACAACATCAAAGAGCACCCTGCAGTCGCATAAAGGCGCATCTTTACATACAGATAGTCTGACCGAGGAAACCGCATACAGATCCATCGCTATACAGCCCATTCAAAAGTGTGTGTTAAAGCCAGGCTGTGTTTTATCTGCTGGTGGGTTATTTGAGCTTCTCTTACACTATGCCCTCCTACAACATGGACATAGTTGCTCAGTTTCCCCTGACCTAAATATAGATGCTTCTGTTTCCCAGCTCTTGGCAAATGCCCTACTGAGCGTGCCTCAAAAGATTTACTCTCACAGTCCGCACCATTTCCTGGAGTCTCAAAGAAGGGTCATAAGTTTTGTTAGTAAGTTTCCAAATGATTCCCACCCTTTTAGCCTTGTATATAAACGAGAAAATACTATAAGCCCTATACAGGTCGAAGGGCCTCTGGGGGATGGTAAACTAAGCTTGCATTGTTGTAGAGAGGGTGACAAATTGTCAAAAGTTTCAGAGTTGGATCTGGGCCTTGAATCTGTCTCCTGTAAATACCAGCTACTTCTTGCTGTATTGCAGTGTGTCGCAAGTCTCCTTAAGGTGGACGCTGTCCTGCCTACACACACTGCTTTACACACCCAGTCGCGTAGACTCACCAGGACTTCCTGGGAGGGTACAGAGGACGAAGGCGAGGACTGAGATTGTGTCTTAGTTAAGATAAAAGCCATAAACATATTTTCTCTCAGTGCTCCCTCATGTCAAAGATGGAGTAAATACTTAGCACTTTAATACATTTTTGGCACAGTGATTTTTCTATACCCACAAGATATATCCAACTATCTGTCCATTCTCTTCCACTTATCCTTGTCAGGGTCACGGGGGAACTGGAGCCTTTCCCAGCTACCATAGACCAAGAGGCAGGGTACACCCTGAACAGGTCGCCAGTCTGTTGCAGGGCTAACACATAGAGACAGACAACCATTCACACTTACATTCAAACCTATGGACAGTTTAGAATGATCAATTAACCTAACCCCACTAACTGCATGTCTTGACTGCATGACTGTGGGAGGAAGCCGGAGAACCTGGAGAGAACCCCTGCAAACACAAGGAGAACATGCAAAATCCACACAGAAAGGCCCCGACATGGTGGTGGAAACTCAGGAACATCTTTTTGTGAGGCAACCAGTGCTATTCACCTTGCCACTGTGTATATTTTGTTCCAACAAAATATATTTTTATTGCAAGACACAGATGGTATTTTCAGTTTTATGACCATGTTGTGGTTGGTTGCAGTTTCTGTGGCAGTAAAATGTTAAAGTGGTCTATAGCATCCTGTCCTGAATCAAGGCAAGGTCTGGCAGTAAAAAAGAAGGCATTAAACACTGTTGTAATACGGAATGTGCAGTTGCGAAATATTTTTATGTGTTGCAAACCTTCCAAGCGAGAATGTGTTAATGCCTTTTTTCTCAGTATTATTCATATTCATAGATTTTCTCTAAAATTTCTTCTCCTTTTCTATTTTCCTGGCCTATTCCCTTGCTAGTTTGTCCCTTACACAAACGGTTTAAATACAGATCATCTCACAAAACAGTCCTTTTTTATAATCAGTGTTATCTCCAAAAAACGATTGAGGCATTTAGAAGGGCAACACCCGGCTGTCAACAACCAAATCATAGCATGCTTCCTTGTGCTGTAATCAGAGGAACACAAACTCTATTTACTTCTATACTCGCCGCTTTTTAGATGGAAACTGTGAGTCATAAAGACATTAACTAGTCATACTGTTTACCGTAACTACCGTGTCATTAGTTTTGAAGACAAAAACTTTCCATAAAACATTTGTAACAGCACAATTAAGAAACAAAGACACTTCTTGTCTTTGTTTGTGTTCTAAGGGAGTCAGTCAGCTGATAGCTGCCAATATCAAAGAAGGGGAAGCTGAGGGAGTTTTCCCAATGTTTTTTTTTCTTTTTCCTACTGCGAAAAAGGAAACAAGCTTGAGTGTAGCTGTCATTGTTGTCAGTCCTATGGAGACACCTACGCACGTCTAACTCTTGCAGCATGCTGTATCGTGAGCAGCTAAATCTAAAATGTAAATAAAGCTCAGTCTAACAGTGAATCAGTGTAACTCTTATATTTTCATTGTAGTTATGAATGTTACCAAGTGACCTAAGAACAGGTGCAGTTAAATGTTCTCCAACTTGTTTACTATTACAGCGTTTGGGAATAATTGCAGGTCATATTATTTTATGGTCCACTTTTATTTCTCTATTTAAATGCTTAAATGCTCCCTTGCTGGCACGTTTTATTTTTCTATACTGAATTGTTTATATTTTCTCTATAAATAAACTTTATGATTGTTACAGTAAACTCATAGTCGACTCAGTACATTTTAGTTTATTTGGCGCTTATTGTTAAATTTTGTCTCTGTGAAACAGTGCATATGATATAAATCAATCTCTAAATTGAAGAGAACACTGCAAAATGCATCGTCAAACTGCACGTAAAAATATAAACAGCTAACATTAGAAATCTTACAAATACAAAAAGGAAAACATTTACAAACACAAATCAGGATAAGGACCAGGAACAAATCAAATGTCATGAAAATAAAGGAATCAAGATGCTACTCTAGCTTAAAGTTAACAGCTCGGTATTCAGCTGGCTACTCGTCACCTTAATTTTACTTAAGAAGTTGCATGAAAAAAGGAACTGTAAAACTGCTGCGGCTGTGTTGTGCAGAAGTGTTTGCTTTTTTGTGTTTGTTTTTTTATATCTGGACCATGTTCTTGCTAGTAGATGACCCCAAGTGACAGCAATAGAAATGTTATCAGTATACAATAGTATCATGTTTTGTTTAGATAATTAGCTGTTCACACACTAATTTCAGTCAAATCACCACAAAAGTACACATTTCTTTTTACTACACTGCCACTGAATAACAGATGACACCCATTTTAAAATTGGGCCTTATAACCACATAACAGCTATCTAGTCCAGGAAAGTGGGCCTAAGCATCAGCAGCACAGATAAGGCTGACGTATAATGCAATCAGAAATATGTGCACCCAGCCTAAGCTTAGTTTATCCCCCCCTTTAACGAGCAGTGTTTCTACTGGCAGTGGAGAGTCGTGGGACTCTAGGAATGACATCATGCAACATTAATGAGGACTTCGAGAGGGTGTCACACCACCTCCCTGGACCTCCTGATGGCGCAGCACAGGAGCATGCTAAAGATCATCCCAAACACCTGTAAGAAAGAGTGTTACAAGTTTTGAGCTCATTTCTGGACTGTCCTCATTCAGCACAATAGCATTAAGAGTTAAACCAATCATGCGCTCACCATAATGACCCCGATGGCAATGCCTACTCCTCCTATGATGTGCAATTTGGAGTTAAACACCTCTTCAATGGCATCAGGGCAGCTCTGCAAAAGATAGTAATAATTCCTTTGAGCTTTCTGAACATGACTTGTGGGATGGTACACATAAAAGACAGCCTGAGGGCATGTGGGCTCCTGTAAACCACCGTTGCTATGGTAACACTGCAAAGAGACTAGGGGATTGCTCTGCAAAGGGAAGATTGACAGACTTATGACACACATTGGACCATGATTATGCATTTGATTTACAGTAATTGCCACAGATCTCAGAGAGATGAAGCATGCCAGCATGCCTCTTGATTTCTCCACTCTCCATCTCTATCCACACACACACACACACACACACACACACACACATACACACACACACACACACACACACACACACACACACACACACACAGGATAGTCATACCTTAGTAATGAGCTCCTCCAGCAGCTCCCCCTTTGGACACGTTTCTGTGTTTGTTTCCTCTAACCTCCCATTTGGACCACAACAGTTCAGCTGTAAACATATATGAATATATGTTGTAAATGAACATGATGACCATGAATGCAGATGAAAACAGAGACCCCCCATCCCACACCCTCACCCCACCCCAAATGTGCTTTTCCATGGCATGCATTTTTCATTTAAGTCTGTGAAGGTTCTCAGTCATCCAGGTCATCGTAGTCAAAGGAGCTTGCAAAGAAAGGCGTCTCCAGACAGCTTTCTTTGCAAGCTCCATTGGCATTTTTAATTTAACTTTGCTATTTGGGCTGATTGGGACCTGATGAATGTAAAAACAAAGAATCACCGTTTTTTTCACCTGATTTTTGTTTCTGAGAAAAATGAGGTCCACATAAGAGGATATTCATTTTAAATTTTGATAGAACAGTGGCAGTATAATGTCATTGTAAGTGGATATCAGGCCCTATGTAGAGCAAAATTTAGTATTGTGGTCTACACAACCCAAAATGTGGTCCTAGGAAGTTAAACATAGTCACCGTGGCATCACCTAATGGTTTGTAGACTCACACACTGAAGTACACCCTGGGCTGTCATTTATGTTACTGTAAAAGGTTATATATAGATATATATATATATATATATATATATATATATATATATATATATATATATATATATATATATATAAAACCTTTTACAATAACATACAATAACATATATATATATACACACACATATATATATATATATTTATATACATATATATTTAAATTGTTAATTAACATTGACAATTAACCCTTCTCATATACACTTATGGACTATCTGAGGAATCACTCATCGTTGGTCATTAGATAGAATGGAGGTTTAAGGCTTCATTTTGGAGACCATGTCCATCCTTTTTATACAGATCATCCAAATAAAGCCTGCACCTCTCTTAATAGCGTTTGCGACACATGTTAATGCAGACATTAAGCCTGAGATACAGCATGTTAAGATGTGAGACTTAGAAAAGGTGGTAGATGTGTTGTTATCACTAGATACACGTTTTCCTTGTACTACCTGTATAGTTTGTTGTGTGTAATCATCTCACAGTTTTAGCTTCACACATAGCAGCTGTGGTTTTGATCTTAGTAATTCTCATGAAGAACGGTAATACAAAAAAAATCTGTCCTAGAAAACCAGTTTCACCTAGAAATAATAAACAACATTTATCTGACTCTACCGTAGGTGACAAATTTCTTTTGGATAAGATCAGAGTCGGCCTGAATTAGAAAGAGACTCACCTCAGCTTGAATCACCCGCAGTGTCTCTTTGAGGTGCTCGTCTCCATTTGACTTGTAGTTGTTGTACGTCTGTGTGTAAAATCCTGTGATATCATTCACCACCTGCAAAACAGCAGTAAACAGAGAAACGATGATATAATATATGTCACAGAGACACATAAATCTCCAAACCCCTTCACTCGACTCGCTTTTTTGGATTTGGTTTGTCTTTTCTGATCTGGCAGTGTTTTCTCACATGGATTCCTGTAGTGTACTAGGTCTGTGTAAAGTGTTTTCAACCTGATAGTTAGCATTATAATTTGTTAAAATGTTACCTGGCTTTGGTTAGAAAATCCCCAGATTCCAGCAGCTACCTCAATGGCAAATATGATTAGCAGGAAGAAGAAGAACTGCAGAAAGAAAAAGACTAAATTAAACTCAGCTGACTGTTTGCTTCCAGGCATGCTTGCGCGCATGTCTTCTGCACCCATGTATGAACACATAAGGTCAGTTGAGGGTAGCCAAACCCAGTTTTCATTTACTCCTCCTCTTGAGAGGTTTAATACGAGAAGAGAAGATTATGGCCAGACGGAGCAGGATGGTGGAAGCTAGTGCAGAGAAATCTAAGAGACTCTTCCGTGGCCTTCACACAGTTCAGTAAACAAAGATGAAGGCAGACATCTCATATCTTTTGAGTGAGCCCAAGGTTCGTCCGTAAAGCACACTTGTGACAGTGAGATAAAAAGTCCAAGTGCAGCTAAGTGAAATCACTAAGACAGTTAAAATTTTTATGTTAGTTAGATCAAAATTAGTTAATAGAATATGATAGTTATGAAGATTATTAAGTGGTACAAACCGTTCCCAGCATACAGGGGGACTCCCGGATGGCACCACAACATCCCAGAAAGCCCACCACCATGATCAGTGCTCCAGCTGCTATCAGAATATATACACCTACACACACACAACACATGTGATATACAGAGAAGAATAAATAGCTTTTATATAAATAGCTATGATATAATAAACATCCCTGCATCTTACCTGTGTAAAACACATATGAAGAATCTGGTTCTTCAAATAAGCTTTTGGTCTTCTGGTCTAATCTTAGCCACAGTCCTATAGCTAATACAGCAGTGCCGGCGAGCTGCAACACACAAAAATATATGTTGTCACATACAAGATATATTGCAATTTGGACCATGCAATTTGCATACTGTTTGCTCATTAAAAGTTGAGTCAAGAAGAAAACTCTTCATACTCAGTTCTCTTCATGTCCATGCATGCACCATCCCCCGCTTGCCAACCTAATCAGCAAGCATCGGTTAACAATTATGCCTCTGAGTTTTAAACACTGCACTGACCAGCTGTTTCTCCTGGTTTCATCCTTACAGTTTCGCAGTACTCAAACAGAAATCTTCAAATATAATTTAATAAACAGTGCCTCGTTGTGGAAACTCTCCTTTCACAGTAATTACTTCTATTTGTCTACAAATCAATCAAAAAAACACCTACAAATATTACAATTCAATACCTACACAGCTTCATGTTTCTAAAAAACAAAATAAAACAAATAGTCCAAAGTAAACTGAAACTGAACATTACACTTTTGATTCTTAAGCTCTGAGACAGATAACAGAGAAGGGAGCCTGCATGGCCACAGCTTGCACACATTCCTTTTAACATTTTCACTTAACATGAACACATAGTAGCAAGTTATTTGAAATATGCGGAGAAAGTATTCTAAAACTCAGAGTTTAGGACTTTAAAAAACGTGTGTACAAGGCCACTTACAAGCCTCGGCAAAGATAGGTTGGTAAATGTTTAACTTTGAGAAGAAAGGTGGCACGCAGTTTTTTTTTGAAAGCGTGGGAGTGTCACTTTGCCTTTTCTTCTCACGTTTTGACAAATGCTTCTTGTTTTGAATACTTTATGCCATATTGCTGCAGTTTTCCTGTATCCTTTAAAATATGTTAGCTAGTAGAAATTTGTTACAGAACTGTAACACAAGTTGAAACATTTCCCCTTTTCTTTATCACACAAACCACCAGATCAAAAAAATTTTTTTAAATAATAATTAATTAATTAAAAAGCAAAATACACCTACCCAGAAGAAAAGGTTGAAGATGAACATGAGATATTTCACACATTTGATTCCCCCACCGAGAGCCATGTTGAGTCACATTAAACAGTTCACCACTGTGACAAAGTAGTGCCTTTTTTTCCAGGAAGAAGCCAACGCAAAGGTAGTGGTAAGAGAGAGTATTCTCAATACCGTGCCTTTCAGAGTCACCTGATTATGGAGGTAGGGAGTGGCCAAAGTAACTCTTCTCTTTCAACCTGTTGTTCCATGTATAGTTAGAGGGTGTTATGATCTGGTAGATAGAGGGGTTGTGTCCAGGCATGTAAACGTTTCCTAAAATACCTGCTTGACGACACATTTAATCCTCTGGTATCTGAACTCGTACCTACAGTGAATGGGTCGACTTTTGCTTCCCATTACACCTACAGCTTCTGCTGCACCCAGAAGTGGGTTTTGATCCAGTCCAAGCAAAATTTGCGAACTCTGCTCTGTGTGCACTGACACAAAAGCTGCACTGAGCTTTGACCCTGGTTAGTTTCTATCTCAGAAGGGAAGTGTCTTTGTTTAAATGAGGATGCTAGTTATAAGGAAGCGTCCCTGTGTGTTGACAAATTCTGCTGATTAAGAGTTATACTGTAATTTATAATGTATTGTATTCCTAAAGCTTCTCCATTTCGAAACATTTGTGACTTTTAAAAAGTGATTCTAATGACCTATTTTCATCAATCTTATTAACACTCAAAACTTATTTTTTTCTCTCACACGTAGCGTTCACATGCTGTGGGAAATCTGTCTGCCCTGTAATTAATGCTACACTTAGCTCTATGTATAGCGTCGCAGATTACAAACGTGCATAAAAGGCAACACAACCATTTGAAACCACACGGACACATCCCACTCAAACACGCACAGCAAGACACACCCTGCGGGTGCGCAGGACAGCGGGACACACATAACCTACATGGGATATCTAGCATTCACGCACAAGCATGTGCGCGCGCACACCGCCAAGTAGACAGACTTCCATTAACAACTCTTTTAGGGGCGGAAATGTTAATTACTTAATTTTGGGGCTATATCTCGGCCACAATAAGCCCCCTCCCCCTCATTGCAAGTATTAAAATGCCATGCGCGCAAACTCCAGAGTGTGGCTAGTCTGCGCGGTGGAACTGGGTCACTTGGCCACTGGGGATTATTCTCCAGCCCGCACGGTCTCCACAAACATTGGGACACTTTGTATTTAGTGGCAGCCAGAGCCATAATTCATTCATGCGGCTGCTCAGACAATCCGGGGATAAGTAACAGACACACACCGTGAGCACTATTCTGCATCTGGGACGTCTATACCGTGTAATTTTATTCACTATAGTAACCTGCGCTCACACGAATGCGCATGTTCCTACGCAAACCTCACACACGTTCGCACACCTACACGCACACACACACGTAGAAAAACAGGCAGGATGCACACGAGAATAAAATATTTTCTTGCTTCGGACTCACCCAGAACACCAGGTTAAAGGCAAACATCAGGTATTTGATGCACGTCTCACCCCCCGACAGTGCAGCCATGGTGGTCCTTGAACTGTGACTCACACTTGTACCGCTATCTCAAATTCAAGAGGAGAAGAGCCACTATATAACAGCCTGTATGCAGAATGAGGTTATTTGCCGAGGCGCCGGCGCTGACGCGCGTCGTGCGGAGCGCGCCTGTAGTGGTCCGCCCCCTCACGGCTGCACAGCCTCCTATGGCTCCTCTTCTTTCTGTCTTTATTCCTGAAAACTTTTGTTTACAATTTCTTCTTTATTTAATTATTTGACCAAAAACAAGTGGATATGGTTCTATTAGTTATTTTCGGGGATTTTGTGGGATTTCCGGTGATGTAGGAGTGTTGACATCTCCACACGATTTTCGATTTATTCAGATTGCAGCCTGCACTTGCTTTTCAGTATAGTCTCGATGTGTGCCTTTCCTATATACAATAGTGGGAACAGTACACTTAACAGCACCCTGCTGTGGGCATTTGAATGCAAGTTCCTGCAGGACTCTGGGCATTGCGATGACGTAATTCTCCAGGAATAAGGAAAGCGCGTTCACGGATTAAATATACTGTACATGAATGAACACGGTGCACGAGCAGGCTGTGTGCTCGCCAGCAATATATAGCTCACAGACAGATTATAGGTTACACGCTCTCACTTCTAAACGCGATATGAAACAAGCAGCTTTGCAATTGAATGCATTAGCATCTGTGAGGCATGAAGGCTGTACATTAGTCTTGTGTCTGAACAGTCCTGCTTCAGGGTATATCACGCTTAGATATACGTTTTACGGCCATTTTTAAGTGGGCAATGAATTAGCTACCATTTATAGATGATGTATACATTTTTGTTTTACCTAATGTTTTTATAACTTTATTAATTTAATTTAACAACATAGCTGTGAAAGAGTCAACATCGCTATGCTCGAAAAAAGCCTGAAAAGTATGATGCCATTTGTCTACATTTAGCTTTTAATAATAAAGTTTTCAGTTTTCATATCCGTAGTAGGACTGAATTATTTCACGGGCGGTTTATTAATAAGTAGAAAACCCCCACTTTAACCCTTTAAAGCCTGAGCTATGACATTACTTCCAGAAAATTATTGAATTAGAAAAAATACACATAAATTTGCATATATTAGTTTTAATTTGGTTATATTTGCTATATTTGTTTGTGTGGTTGGGGGGGGGGGGGGGGGGTGGTTCTGCAGGATAACCAACTTGACCAAAACTGCCTCACCATGCATATAAATGACTACCTAAAGCTCTGCATGCCCTTTCAGTTAAGTTATTATATCAGAGCTATCAGAGCTGCTATACAGAAGACATGTAGGCACATTTGCAAGTAATAATGTTAGAATTTTGTTTTTCTCCAAATTCCGCATGTTCATTTGTCTGTTTTGAAAAACATCTCTTGGCATCTCACTGTCGCACTACAGGACATTTTTGGTTACACACATAATTTCAGTGATGCCAGTAATACCCTTGTTTCAAGCAGAGACGCCTTCTATCAGGCAGATTATGAACGTCTGCGTGGGTTTGCGGTGTGTTTGAAGCACACAGCTCCACAGGTGATTTCTAGCTCAACACTAGATAGATCATACATACTGTGCGAACATTTTGGGTGCTTTGTCTGTTTACACCAGATAGGTAGATCAGGTAGTCTCCACAGACCCTGATCATTACGTATTTAGTAGCCTAGAGTTACATAAAGAGAGTGAAAGCAAAAGAAACAGCCTCAGTCTGCAGAATTCTTATTTACTTATTTATAATTACTTTATGCTTGCTTCATACTTATATAAATACTTATTTTTGTGACATTGTGATACAGGTTGTGAATCTGAAAACACCAAACATATTCTTCTTCTTTTTCCTCAGCTTTGTCCAGAGACAACATAAGTTTCCACCTGAGAGTGCTGATCATCACATGTTCCCATTATGTGTGCGTGTGTGTATATGTGTGTGTAATTTTGGCGCCGTTAAGACAAGTGTGTTTGTGCATGTGACACTATCGAAGCAGTGTAATTGCGTGAGATCGCTTTAGTAAGTGTTTTTTTTACCAAAAGGATTGTTTGGCTTGGCACCGATACAGATACGTATGTGTAGACTAATCACTCAGCCAGGCGATCAGTGGGCATATCCTGGCATTGTCCCGTTGAGTGTGTTTGATGGTGTCAGTCTGCAGGCTCCAAGTTGTGGACAGAAAGGCATTCTTTCCCTCTTGTCTGAACCTGGCAAGGGGAGTGGACTTAAGAGAAAGCCTATGAAAGTTGGGTTGGGTTCAGTCTTTGCTATAAAACTGAGCTTCCAGTGGGGCTGAAATTCTTCTTAGTTTAGCCAATGCTTGACCATCACATTACTTTATAATGTCCGGACTCTGCGAGGTCTTAACGTCGTGATTTGGGATAGTGTCTGCTGTTTCTGGAGTCTGGAACCATGGAGGTATGAGTACTTGGAGTTTATAGAAGTAAAAAAAAGGGGTTTTGAAGCAGGCCTAACATCGCACACAAAATAACACGATCTTTGTACATCAGACAATAAAGATATTAGTTTAAGCTGTGATGAAAATGAAAGCATATATGTTTATGTGTTCCAGGACTACATAAAGAGATATTTGCGAGGAATTTGGGTTTTCCTGCAGCTGACCTGTGAGTATTATATTGGAGAATATCCAGTTTCGTTTCTATCTTTACACCCAAAAAGTGACATATGTTACGTGCTTCATATGAAATCTCTTATAATTCTTCTTCAGCACACATCGGCATATCTGTGTACTCTGTTTGTGTGTGTTCAGCTTGTCTAGCGAGCATGACAGGGAGATGCAGTCTGTTTGGACGGCACCACGTTCACACATTCGATGGCGTTTTGTATGACTTTCCTGGAGACTGCAGCTACCTTCTGGCTGGGGACTGCAACCACCACTCCTTCACACTGCTGGGTGAGTCACGCTCAAATTCAATAAAGAGATTCAGAAAAAGATTTGAATTTTAATAGTGTGCCAGGCTTATCTTGTGTAGTTTAGTGTGTAATGCCTCGTTGATGCAATATGTTGGCTTTTGGAAACTGTTTACAAGTCATCTTCACTTTTAATTTTCTGTCTTATTTGGCGAAGTCTGCCATGGTGGTGGTACAAAGTAGTAACAGTGTGTTCAAAATGTGCTTTGGATCTGCAGGCGACTTTCAAAATGGCAAAAAAACTGGAGTCACGCTATTTTTGGGGGATGTCTTTGAGTTGCACCTTTCTGTAGACGGACGGCTCTCACAAGGAGAAAAAAGGTAGCACACTAGCGCTGTCATTCAGCATTAAGTTTGTGTGTATAAATATTGAAAGCTCCTCGCTATTTTGCTTCTGCAGGAGCTTGATTTATGCCGTCTTTTTTTTCTAGGCTGTCACTGCCCTATGCATCTCACTCTGTGTTTGTGGGCTCAGAGCTCGGCTTTTACAAGCTCTGGAGTGAGGAGTTTGGCTTCACTGTCACCATTGATAATGCTGCCAACATCGCCTTGACCCTGACCAAACGCCATGCAAACCACACCTGCGGGCTCTGTGGCAACTTCAACTCTATGACTGCCGATGAATATACTGCTCAGGAAGGTATGTGCGTGCTATACAGCCCACAAGATGCAACTGTGAGAAGAGTGAAACTAGGGAGAGTTTATTATTACTGGAATAGAGGAAACGATTTGAGTCACCAGCACTCAGCAACAGGAAGAGGAACAACCGAGTACAGGAAAAGATAAAGTAAAAGAAAGCAAAAGACACAGTTGTGGTAGGATGAGATTAAGAACAAATCTGTCAACTTGTTTGTCTCTCTGTCTGTGCGTGCCTGTGTATTTTTCAGGATTCCTAACAGAGGACACTTATGACTTTGCAAATTCGTGGGCAGTGAAGGGAGCTGATCAGTCCTGTCAGCGTGTGTCAAATCCATCAAAATCCTGTAACACAACAAAAGAAACTTCCACGGTGAGAGGGTAGTTAACACAAATGCACATGTTTAGATAGTAGGCGTGTCATGATATCTGATGTGTAGACACAAGTCATTAAATAAAAGCTTTGTACATTTCTCCTCACAATAAAAAAGGTATTTTACAGTGGTTCACTTCCTAACAAAGCACCTGATATTTCTTTGTGTGTATTATGCTCTAATTTGTCTTTGTTTCTTTTACTGTTAATATGCAATAGGTTATATTTTTTTGCACACACAGAAACTCATAAAGATTTGTAAATAAACATTTTTCTTTACAAACATATAATGTATATTTTAAAATCAGGTGGGTTTTGGAGTTAAAGTGCCAACTATAACCCCCATTGTCTTTGGTTGATGTCCAAATACATATTATTAGTCTCATTTACTATTCTATCTCTACTTTTAACTTTTATTCGACAAAGGTATAAATTGTGCTTAAATGTCTCATATTGTATCAGATCTCTGACTTAGGATTTTAGAAAGACTTGGCATTTTTAATACATCTGTTCTTTTTTATAAAGGCATTTTGGCTTTCATACACAGGATTAAGGTTCAATATGCTCAAATGGGGACGACAGCCCAGTCTCTTTAAAAAAAAAACGAACAGCTGGTAAGCGGACAGATCTGACAGGTGTGATTGCAACTCTGTAGCCTGTGCAGTCTTTGTGGGTGAGCAGATACGAAATAAAAACAGTTGGATTTTGAAAGAACATTTTGCACATGTGAAACACCCACATGTGAGAAAACTGTACAAATTTCATGTTAGTGTGAAACCATAGGATCCTATCAGCATCTCCTTCAGTTCACTACAAAACTGATGAATATGTATTCTTTCACTTTTATTCAAAATCTCAGTTTCTATCATTATGATATTGCCATTTTCACAATTTTCACCCACCAGATGTTAATCCACTCTTCCTCTTTTTTTGGCATTTAACATATTTTCTGATGAAGTTTCAGACATGGTTTCTATTCCCCATTTATTCAGCTGCACAGGTTGTTAGACCTAAAAAGAGGCAAACAACTTATTTTCTGCCTGTTTGTGCTTATGTGTAGATTTTGTCCAGCTGCAGCGTGTTGCAGACCTCTAGTGTGTTTCTCCACTGCGCCCACTTGGTCTCTCCCGAACCATTCCTGCTGCTGTGTCAGGAGGAGGCCTGTCACTGTGATCAGACAGGGCCCGAAGATTGTTACTGTCCAATCCTGCTGGAGTATGCTCGCACATGCCACGCTCATGGGATACTTCTTCGCGGCTGGTCGCAGGAAAGCCAGTGCTGTGAGTTTATTAGTTTATTAGTTCTATAAAATTAACAGCAGGTTCTAACATGACATGCATTATTTATATATGCTTTTCTTTTGTGTAAAGTCCCCAAATGTCCAATTGGCATGCAGTACAGTGAATGCACCAAGTCTTGCTCTACAACCTGCCATAGCCTCAACATCCAGGAGGTCTGCAAGGAAGAGTGTGTTGATGGCTGCACGTGTCCTGGTAACCCCTCGCTCACGATATCTCTCTCCTGTCTCCGTCTTACTGTTTCTAGTAGTAACATGGCATGCATGTGTGTTTCAGCTGGCAAGGTTTTGGATGGTAATCGCTGTGTTGAGGTATCCCAGTGTTCCTGTGCGCACATGGGAAAACATTTCCCACCAGGAGCCACGGTCTCTCAGGACTGCAACACCTGGTGAGAAAGCAGTGCAGGCGCAAATACACAGAAATAGTTACATAGAAAATATGCTTCCTTCAAACAAATGTCTCTTTTGTGCAGTGTGTGTCGTCACGGTTCATGGGAATGCACCAATGAAGGCTGTCCTGGTGAGAGAGATGAACAATAATACACACTCACTAATACTTTCGTTTGGGAAATATAATCCTCATTTCTGATGTCATATCCTTGTTGTTGGTGTGTAGGTGAATGCTTGGTTGTTGGCCAGTCTCACTTCAAGAGCTTTGACAACAAGTTCTTCACTTTTGCTGGCCACTGCCAGTATCTGCTGGCAAAGGACTGCTCACAAAATGAGTTTTCTATCATAATTGAAAATGTACAGGTAAAAGTGAGCTTTGGTTTTCAATGCAAAATATAATATAAATTTGGAATTTGGAATTTGTTCTTGCACTAACTACACAATTACACAAAGAATGACCCTGTTAGCGTTCTGTCACTCCCGTGTTGCCGGCTTTTCATCATTTACAGCATTTAGGTTGCTTTTTATCTTTCAGTGCGCTGATGATCAGGATGCTGTGTGCACACGCTCAGTGACTCTCAGTCTGCCCTCTCTGGAGGACATGACAGTCAAGCTGAAGCATGGAGGAATTGTTTCTGTCAACAGCATGAACATCCAGACCCCAATGCATAACGGTATGCTACTTTAAAGTGCATTTAAATGACCTTTTATGCATATAAGTTAAGTAAATATACCTGTAAGATGGTTATCCATATATGAGAGAAGCACTCTGACAGATTTCAGAATGGCAACACATTAGCTCTAACAGCACAGCTCTGCTGAGTACTTGCGTGAGTCGTTCATTAATATTAACTGATTTTAACCAGGCAGTTTTCTACGTGTGTCATTTTACAGGCCGTTTACATATCCAGAGATCTGTTCAGTCTTCAGTACGTGTAAAGTTTGGTGAGGACTTTCGTCTGGACTGGGATGGGCGGGGCCGTGTGCTTTTAAAGGTTAAAGAAGTTGTATATCTTAAAGATGTTTCCTTTCAATAACCCCTGTATGAAAAGATGGGGAAAAAACTATCTTGAATTCTGTCTGCCTCCACAGCTGGGTCCACAATGGGCGGGCCGGACCTGTGGACTGTGTGGTAACTACAATGGTAACCAACGTGATGATTTTTTGACTGGTTCTGGGCTGGTTGAGGCTAGTCCTCACTCTTTTGGCCAGGCTTGGAGGATCAATGGAGACTGTGAATCCACTCAGAAATTTGAAACTGATCCATGTGCCGTTAATCCGAAAAGAGGTATATAAACCCACACAGACAGACATCACTCCAGTAATGACTTAACACTAATCTTACGATACCTCGATACCAGTGCGCTTTGCAGAAGAGGCGTGTGCAGTGATGATGTCAGACGTGTTCAGTCCGTGCCACTTTCTGGTGAATCCCGGTCCGTTCCAGCAGTTCTGTCGTTATGATGTGTGTGCGTGTGGGGACGGTGAGGAGTGCCTCTGCTCGGCTTTGTCCGCCTATGCAGCTGCCTGCTCAGCAAGAGGAGTGCTGCTCAACTGGAGGTCTCCTTCGCTCTGTGGTAACTTTTAGATTGGACCTATTTACAGTTGATCACTCACTCACTCACACACACACACACACACACACACACACACACACACACACACACACACACACACACACACACACACTCTCTCTCTCTCTCTCTCTCTCTCTCTCTCTTTCTGGCTCTTTCTGTGGTTTATTTAGAATCATTTTGTATGCATTTTTTTTTATAGATCATTTCATTTTCTGTAAGATTTTTAGATAATTTTACAAGCATGTCCTCTGCAGGATCTATGGTTTTCATTTATGTGTATGTTAGGGTCACCCTAAAATCTTGAGACTTTTGTGAATTTGAAGACTGCTTTGGATTACTGTCTTATTGTAGACATGTTTTTTTTTTAAGTTTTGGTTTCTTGACTGAATTTGCGGAATTTTACTGGAAAATATTCTTCCTCTTCCTGTGCAATGTTTCCTGTGCCACTGTCTGCTACAGCAAGCAGAATATATCCTCCCCCATGTTGGCAAAATGTTTCTTTCCTCAAATGGTGCCATTTCTTTCTCCTGATATATTTTTGTGGTTATTATGATTATTTAAGAACTAAATATGACATTGTTTTTCACCACTAAGTTTCAGATTTTTGTGGATTATGTGAGAGTGCTATTTATTTTCTGATAATGTTTCCATTCAGACCCGGTTTGTGCATTAGTGCTGCACAGTTCAATAGTGCAATATCTCTAATGGGTTAGTGAGAATAAATGACTAATCCTCCCTGATATGGTGTTCACAGCTCTGGAGTGCACAGGAGGACAGGTGTATGAGGCATGTGGGAGTGTGTGTGACCGGACTTGTGGTTCTCTGTCTGGCGCTGAGGCTGGCTGTGAGGGGGAGAGGGTGTGTGAGGAGGGCTGTTTCTGTCCCACTGGGAAGTACCTGAGTTCCTCAGGTGAATGTGTGACGGCTGACCAGTGCACCTGCCTGCATGATGGACAGCTCTACCAGCCTGATGATGTCTATGCAGATCACAACAGTATTTGGTCAGTGACTATGCATGCTTATGCAGAACTTTAAACTCTAAACAGCTGCTGTGGTTTACTGTTTTATCATTTTTGCCATCTTGTCTTTGCTTATGAGTGCAGCTACTGTGAGAAGGGGTCCATGCGGTGTAGCTCCACTGAAACGTCTTCATTGCTCTCTGACCTCTTCTATGATGATGACCCAGCACCATCCAGAGGTATAACTGAGTGTTTCAGTTCCCGAACCTTTTTCATGATAATGGCTAGTAAAAAACAAGCAGTTCTCATTAATAGTTCTCATTTGACAGTTGAACCCTGAACAACTTGATCAGTGTGTCTCGGGCAAATGTTTGATTTTTGTCATGAAGCTTGCTTGATTGTTTTTTTTTTTTTTTTAATTAATTCGTTTTTTTATGTATCCAGAGCGTCGGTCAACACAGTGCCCTCCTCCGCTCATTCGCGCAGAGTGTAATGCAGGAGAAAAGGGTCTGGAGTGTGCAAGAACCTGCCAAAATCTGGATCTGCCTTGTGTCAGTCTTGCTTGCATCCCAGGCTGCCTCTGTCCACCTGGCACTGTAGGTGGTTTGTTATGTTGTGTGCATGCTGTAAGTAACAAAGTGAACATATAAAGTGATTTGATTGATTAATCAAGCTGATTTCAGGTGCGTCACCGCAGAGAATGCATTACACCGGAGCAGTGTCCCTGTTACCATAACAACAGGCCATATGCAACAGGACAGACCATCTCTGTGGATTGCAACACCTGGTAAAATGCTTGTTAATATATTTGTCCATTAAAGGAAATACCTCTACTGTGTTTGCTTAGCAGGTGTCCTGTTTTGCAGTGTGTGCAAGAACAGAAAGTGGCAATGCACGGAGAAAGTGTGTGATGGTGTGTGCCGCACCGTGGGGGAAGGGCATTACATCACTTTTGATGGCTTAAAGTACTCTTTCCCTGGCCTCTGCCAGTATGTCCTAGTCCAGGTAAGAGACTGAGAAGGACTTCCAAAAAGGGCGCCAAAGTGAACTGCAGACTATGAAGTACATGCACTCTTTGTTAATCAGGTCCTGTCCTATCTTTCTCTACTTGCACATATCAATAGGATATGTGTAGTGGGGAAGACGGTTCCTTTAGGGTGCTGGTGGAAAACGAGGCCTGTGGAATTGTGGGACACCGCTGTGCAAAAGCTGTCACAATCTTCTACCAGGGAGGGTTAATAATAATGCAGCATGGAGAGGTAACACACAAACATTCATTTATACTGATTCACATCAACACATGCAACTTATTAAGTGATTTGTTGTATTAGTGCAAAGTCCAAATGGATTTATAATCTTGTAACATGTGAAAAAGTGTAAAACTTGAAATAATGTCTTTACTCTCGAGAGAGGCTATTAACCAAATATGTTGTTAACGTTAACTTACTTGAATATTTATCTAAAGACTGATATTCATTCATTCACAAAATTCATTCTAGATGTTTGGCTTTTAAACATTATATTTATAATTTAGGCATTTCAACAGCACAATTATTAGTGGAGGCTGTGTCATGGTCCTGGGCAATGTTGGCCCAGTATTCTTAGTTTTCGTGTGTTTTGTATTTTGTTCTTTATTTATGCCTTGGTTCCTAGGTTGTTCTGTTAAGATTACCCCCTGTGTGCCCCTCTGTGTATCTGTGAACCCTCGTTTCCCCTCCTTGTGTTTTATTCCATGTTTTCCCCAGCCCGTTATGTCTGTGCTCTCTCTCTCTTCCCGTCTGAACCTCTGTGTACTTCCTGTTTTACTTTGACAGTCTATCGTCAGTATGTGTCATGTTGCGTCCCCCTCAGTTCAGTGTCGCGTTCTCCGTCATGACTGTGTGCCCCTCCGTGTGTCTCCTCGTGAGTCAGTTCCTTTATGACTTCCCAGTTTAGGTTCATATTATTTTGTATCGCCTTCATCTTCTGTCAGCAATAAAGCTGTATTTTGAGTTCAGTCCTGTTTTCCCGTGAGTTTGCGTTTGGGTCCTCATCCTGCCTGCACACAGCCTAATCATGACAGGCTGTGGCTCAAGAGGTACAGCAGGTCATCTACAAATCGGAAGACTGGTGATTTGAGCTCTGGCTGCTCCAGTATATATGTATACAGTATACAAAGCACTTAAACACCAAAAAACAAGGTGCTTGTGTGAATGAGACATGTTGTCTAAAGACCCTTGAGGGCTCAAGTACAGTAGAAACATGCAGTTTGATGCAAAACCACAAACTGCCTTGTATATTTCAGCAGTTAGATTCAACTAAAAGTTTTTTTAGTGTAATGTAAAGCAGGACACAAGTACATTTATAACTTGTGTCCTGCTTTACTCAGACACTCTGCAAACGAACTTAGTCAAGTTGTAAGCTTTTGAGACTTGACCTCTCAGTATCCCAAATGCACCTGTAATGATGACCTTTCTGTCTTTCAGGTGAAGATGAAGAGGCCGGTGCCGCAGGGCTCACAGGTGGAGATTGTCCGATCTGGTCACTTTTACACTCTGCAGCTGGGGAAACACATTTCCCTCAGCTGGGATATGGGAACCCGCCTCCTGGTTCACATCTCACCTGAATACAGGGTACTGATGTATTATGACTAATTGTGACTGCTTGAATCTTTTTCATTTTAGTCATAATATAAAATATTAAATATTATTGCGTGTAGGGTCGGGTGTGCGGCTTGTGTGGTAACTTTGATGGGAATGTAAACAACGACTTGATGAGCAGTAACCACCAGCTAGAGGTGGATTCTTCACACTTTGGGAACTCCTGGAAGGTCATTCCCAGCTGTGCTGATCTCACAAAGGTAAAGTCTAGACTTAAAGGGTTGGTTTGCTGAATGGAAAAATTTATATTTTCTCTCTACTCATAACTAATGTTAGGAAAATCTGCTGATGTTTTGTGTGTCTAAAAGAAAAAATATGTCACTATCAGTAGCTTAAAAATCCTATATCGGATGATTTCTAATATTTAGATCTATCTCTGAGCATTGTACTTCACCAGGACTGTTTGTGGGCTTACAGGGCTGAAAATTAGATTTCTTTCATTGTCAGCGTTATTCATTATATCCCACCGAGAAACATTAAAAATATATTTAGATCACAGTGACTGATCTACTTGAAAATCTCTGCAGGCAACCAACTCACAGTAGTGTAAAACTAAAATGAATCATTCGCATACATTTTTTATGTTATTACAATGAAATCAAGTATGGTGACGATTGCAGTTCTTTGCATATATTTCAGTAGTGCACTGGCACAGAATAGATAGAGACATTCTACAAGAAAATTCACAAAGAGATAAACTATGTCGCACCAATTTGCTGTTTTTATTTTATGTGTGTAGATACCTGCTCCTTGCACCGACAACATTGTCAAACTGGTAACAGTGGAGCAGTCGTGCCGTATCCTCACTGGTTCCCTCTTTAAAGAATGCAACAGTCAGGTGAGCAATTACAGGCAAACTTTAACTGATCAAGTGAGATGCTTTGGGTTTATACTCTTTACCCTCTACCTTTGCCTGTGTGTCTGTAGGTGGATGCAGAGCCTTATGTAGAGATGTGTGTGGAGGCAGCATGCTCGTGCCCATCAGTGGGTGACTGCCAGTGTTTCTGTGATGTTATTGCCGCCTATGCACAGGCTTGCTCAGAGAGTGGTGTATTCGTCAACTGGAGATCAAATGATCTTTGCCGTGAGTATGAAGAATTCATTATGATATAAAAAACACAAGTCATAACTGCTTGACCAAACTAACAAAAATAATTGAAGTCCCATCTAGTCGCATCTAGTTTTTTGTGCTAAAAGTCATGATTTTACTCAGAATATCAGAATGCAGATTGCACATTTTTATCAGTAGTCTAATATCACAATTATTATAAAGTTATCTTTATAATAATAAAGTTATTTTTTTGTAGCTAAGTGAAATGACTGAAAAGTGCATGCTACAATGTTCTGATTCCTTAGCACTGAGCTGTGAGGAGCTGAATCCTAGAATCCCAGGTGTAGGGGAGGAGTTATGTCAGTGGAGATACAATACCTGTGGTCCTGCCTGTCCAGTCACCTGCCAACATCCAGATCCCCTCCAGTGTTCGCTCAGATGTGTGGAAGGCTGCCATGCCTACTGCCGTCCAGGTATCAACAAACACTAAATGAATGCTTTCAGGATTTATATATCGCACGAATATATTGTGGGGATTTTTACACTGACTTTGATGTTCTTAGGACAACTCCTGGATGAGGTGGCCATGCGATGTGTTGAACCCTCTCATTGTCAGGTGTGTATGCATGAGGGTCAAAGAATCTCCCATGGGAACAAGGTCATCCTGAATCACAATGACCCCGACCAGTGCAGGATATGGTAATACTTCATCACAACATTTCCTTATGAGTTTGAATATTTCGGTTTTCTGCTTCTCACCAGGCTTGGCTTACATAGAACCGAGGTTACCCTGGTAACCAAATGTTTGGTGATGAATGCTTTGCAATTATATTTCATGATGCTTTGTTGTTTCTTTACTATAGTCATTGTGACAAAAACACATTAAGCTGTGAAGCGTGTGCCTCCTCCACCATGTTCACAACTCCCACACCGACGCCCACCTATGGCACCTTCACAACAATTCCCTTCACCACGTTGATGCCTGAGGGCACGTGTGACCGTGCCATGGACCTAGCATTCTTACTGGATGGATCAGAAGCTCTGACTGAAGATGAATTTGAGGCTGCAAAACAGTTCATACTTGGGGTGGTTGAACGATTCCGCATGGGCTCAGCTCACACTCGAGCAACAGTGCTACTCTACCACTCTGGAGTCAAAACATATGATCTGCAGGTAGTTAAACACTGCACGCACGTGTGACTCAGCAAGTGGGTATTTTTGCACAAAATATGGAATATCTGCAAAATCTGTCTGTAAGGAGTTTAATTTTGGTGTGTTCATGAGTTTTGGTTGCGTTGATACAGAAACATGTGATACACATGTTTGTGTTGGTGTTCTAACTATCAGTAATTCATGTTTGAGTAAAATAAGAATGAAAAAGATTTTAAAGTGTTATTTCTGCTGTAATCAATCCAGTCAGAGTTAATACACTAAAAAAACATAAATTTGTATATACAGCCTTCTAAATTCAGCAAAAAAGTGGAAACTAAAATGCAACAGGAAGCAAGTGGATGCATTGAATAATGCTGATGACTAATCAAGCTTGGTAAAAAGCAGCTTTTTTGGCTCACTGAAACAGATTCATAGTAAAAGTCTACATGTGAATACTTGATCTACTATTTTTCCTCCCTCTCTTATGCCTCTAGGTTCAGAAGTGGATATTTAAGAAGACTGTGCGTGAGCTTCATTACACAGGAGGAGATGCCGCTTTCATGGATGAGGCCGTCAAATATCTGGCTATCAACATCTATGACAAGAACAAGCGTGAGAATGCCGGCCGCATTGCCATTATCTTGGCTGCTAGTCCCAACCCTCGCCCTATCCGTTCCATTGTAAAGATGCTCCGAAAGAAGGCCATCACCACCCTGACAGTGGCACTGGGTCCTGGGGTAGATATGTCACAAATTACTGAAATCTCCAAGGCCAATCCTGATAACAGGGCCTATGTGCTGAGCAGCACAGGTGAGCTGCCTGATCGGCTGCTGGAGCTGACAGATTACCTCTGCACCTTAGGAATGGAGCCCGAGGTGGTGAAACCTCCAGCACCAAAGATCACAGTGGGTAAACCTCAAAAGACCACGACCACCACTTCCCCAGTTCTTCATCTGGAGACAAAACCCACACGGCGCCTCCCCAACACTCTTGAAGCTACAGCACCGTCTGGCCTATCGCCCACTACCACATCGCCATCTGTTCTTTCTCCAACCAAAGATGTAACATTTATCATAGAAGGCTCTGATGCTGTTGGTGAAATAAACTTTAACAAGTCGCTCCTCTTCCTGGAGGAAGTTATCACAAAACTGACAGAGGAGGAGGAGTTGATTCGCATCACTGTGATCCAATACTCAGTGACAGTCACTGTGGAGATCAGTCGGTGGGAGATAAGGCAGCACAGAACCCGCCTGCTGGAACGCCTGAGGGAGGTTCGTTGGAGGGGTGGTAGTAAGACAAACACTGGAGCAGCTATCACTACCACTTTTCAAGAAATGGCTACGGTCCAGCCTTCTCTTCGTCCAACCCCACCTCAGCTGGTTTTCCTTGTGACAGAAAACCCACCAACTGACACAGTAACGCGCCCACCATCTACCAGCGTCCAGACTCATGTGTATCCCATTGGTGTTGGACCAAAGATACAAGAAATGGACTTGATTCAGTTCAGTTTTCCTCAGCGTCCATTAATGGTGGAGGACTACAGCCATCTGTCTAGCGTGGTCCACCGCATAGTCAACATCACACGCACCACAGTCAGACCCCGCTCACCAACACTGCCACCACTAGTTGTCCCAACACATGCCAGCTTGCCAGTCTCAGGTACCATAACAGAAATGTTTATTCTCATCAAACAGTCCTCAGGGATTTCTTAGTCTATATTAACTTGGAGTCTTATATTTGCACAGTGCCGTGTAAGAAGCCTCTGGATGTGCTGTTCCTGCTGAAGTCTGGAGGGCAGCTTGAGGACATGAAGACATTTGTTAAAGCTTTTATCAGTAATGCTGACATAGGTAGGTGTGATGCAGCTCTTATATGCAGATTTTTCTCACTGGTGTGTTGTTATTAATTTAGTTTGCAATCACTGTTTTTAGCAGGGGTTTTTTTCTTCAGAAATGCAGCATGTTTAAGGGCCAAATAGGCTCTAAGAAAAATATTGAAGTATGTCTTTTTCCCCAACTGATATTTCCCAGATTTCCATGAGAACAATACAGTTACTAAATTGCTTTAGTTTATTCGTGTTAGATCAAATCATATATATATTTTTTAGCATTATTGACCTTGAAAGAACAATATTACTCATGTTTAAATTATTAAAGAAGCACCTTTCTACAGTGAGTTCTGTGTTTGTATGTGTGCAGGGCTCAGTGGCACTCTTGTGAGTGTTGTGCAGTATGGAGACACCAACACAGCAGAATTCCTATGGAGTGATCAACAGAGCAAATCAGACCTCCTGAGGATGGTGGAGAGAATTACTACAAGGACTCCTGCAGCCCCTAAACTAGGTAAAGGAGCTTGCTTAAACTAATATGCACACATATTTAGACAGATGCACAATCACATGCAGTCATTTTTCTCACTTTTTGCAGGGTCTGCATTGAGATTTGCTGTGCAGACATCGATCTCACCAATCAGTGGTGGAAGAGTTGGTGTAGCCAAGGCTGTGGTGATGCTGGTGATGGACAAATCAACTGATGATGTCGGGGAAGCAGCTAATGAGGCACTGGCAGCAGGTAATTAAATCATCATTAACACACTGGATACCTCAGTAAAAACTTCAGTTGGTATGTTTCCATCCTTCATCTTCCTCTGTTATAGCTGCGGTGTAGCTTCACTGATAAGATTGTCTTCCCTCAGGTGTATCAGTGTTCCCAATTGGGATTGGACCAGACTATGACAAGAGTGAACTTGGAGTGCTTGGTCGCCAGGGCAACCAAGACAACACTCTCCATCTGAACAGCATGGATCAGTTACTGATGTTGCTGACTCTGGACAGGAGTTACACAGAGAGAATCTGCAGAGGTGCTTACAGGCAGAGACACATACATTAAATCTTCATTACATAGCGATGATAGAAATTGACAGTAATGGAAATGTTATGTGCTCTGTTATATATATATTTTATTTATTTTAAAATTGTATGTATTTTTTTAGCTGGTCCACCAGGAGTGTGTGTTGATGATAATGGAAATGAGAGAAAGGTGAGTACTGTCTGCTAGATACAACATTAATGTAACCTTTTACAAGATTTACTTTTAGCAAATTGTGCATTTCTCTCTACATGCCTTAGCCTGGTGAGTCATGGCTGCTGGAGGATGGCTGTCACTCCCTCCTCTGCCACCCCAGTGGGGCGGTGACAGTACAGAATCACAAAGTCAGCTGTGACAGATTGGAGCCTCCAGCCTGCAGAAACAACATGCCACCTGTTAAAGTCCAGGAGACTTGCAACTGCCACTGGGAATGCCCTTGTACGTACATCCAAAGGATCCAATAGCCTCTTAGGTCTAGTCCATCTATATAAAGTGTGGACTATTTGTGTACTTGCTGTTAACAATGAATGCTGGGAGCTAACATTCCTTTCTATTTATACTAAGTGTTAATAGAGCACAAGATTCTGGCTCCTGTACAAACACATGTTTTCCCTCCTGCCTCAAATGTATTGACAGGCATGTGTATGGGCAGCTCCACCAACCATGTAGTGAGGTTTGATGGCCTGGCACTTAGGCTGGATGGGGAGGGTTTGTGCTCCTATACACTTCTCACTGTCAGCAGAGGCTCCAGTGAAGGGTCAGAGGTCAAACTCCACACTGGACCTTGCCAAGACTCGGCAAACTACCACCAAGTCTGCATGAAAGCCATGGAGGTGATCCATGGCTCATATAGGGTGCTGCTGAAGGATGACATGACGGTAAGATATATGATATATGTTATGTTTAAGAAGTCTGCATTAACTGTAAGGATTTGCTCATTTATTTTGCATATGTTTATTTGAGCAGGCCATGATTGGAGAGGAAGAGCTTGCACTGCCGTGGCGGCACTCTGGCATTGAGCTGGTGCGTTATGGCGGAGTGATGCTGCAGCTGAAATCGGATCATGGCTACGTTCTGAGTTTCACACCTCAGAGCAATGAGTTTACCATCACATTACTCAGCTCCACTACGACGGGGCACACTGCTGGACTTTGCGGTAACTTATATTAAGAGCCCACATTTGTCAAATATATGACAAAAGTCAGCATGTCTCACCCAGTGGCTTTCTGTATTTGTCTTTTTATTCTGATAACTGCCCCAAATATTGTTTTATCAGGTGGCTGTGGGGAGGAGAAGTTGAATGTCCTTTCTTTACGCAATGGCACCTCGACCACCGACCAACCAGCTTTCATCTTAGACTGGACTGTAGCTGTAGAGCACGGTGTGTGCCTGCCAAGACGAAGGGCGGTGTGTGCATCTGGAGCGGCGATGGGATGTCAAGCTCTACGTTCCGAGGTGTTCGAACCATGCCATGCATATATTCCCGTTCAGGTTTTCCTCACCAAGTGTGAAGAGCAGGCATGTGAGGAGTCAGATGTGTGCGAGCTCATTTCAGCCTATGCACGCCTCTGTAGACAAAGAGGTGTGTGTGTGGACTGGAGGAGCCCTCACCTCTGCCGTGAGTAATTTTCTGATTTGCAGACGAGTTTATCTTCTACTCCAGTGAAAACATTTTAACACCTGAGCCTAGATCTAAACTTAACACTGTTCTGTGTTGCAGCGTTACAGTGCCCGAGTTCCATGGAGTATGATTCATGTCGGACAGGTTGCGTGCAGGACTGTGGTAGCATACAGTCATTGCCAGGCGACTGGTCGGTTGCTAGGAGTAACGAGTCATCCTGTATGGACACGCCGACTGAAGGCTGTTTCTGTGCTGAAGGCACAGTTTTGAATCAGGGACGGTGTATACCGCCAGAAGCATGTGGACAGTGTGTTGACCATCATGGGCACACATACACGGTGAGGCACAAAACAAGAAAAGTGTGACTGAATCTGCTAGGAAGCAGTGACGCAAAATCAAGTTCTTAGTTAAAATAAATAAACACATATGCTGTTGGAATACTATCAGGCAAACACTTAGAGAACAGGTTAGAGACTAAAATGTGATTTGATTGCCCTCTAGTGTTTATTTCTAATATGACCAACTTCACAACACGAGCCTGGTTTTGTCTGTGTTTGTACAGTATATGCAGAGTTGGGTACCAGAAGAGAACCCATGTTTGATTTGCATGTGTTTGGATCAGCAACGGATCAACTGCACTGACCGGCCCTGCAACGATGTCAGAAGTCAGAAACCCTTCTTTTGCTCCTCATTATGCTCTTTGCGTCTGCTTTTGTAGTGTTACTAAAGAAGAAGAAGAAAAACTGCCATCTTTTTTAAATTAATCATGTGTATCTGTTTGTAGCTCCAGTGTGTGGACCTTGTGAGGTCCTCAGAAAGAAGACAGAGTCCAAGTGCTGCCCAGAGTATGAGTGTGGTATGTAAAAAAGGATAGTCTCTATTTGCAACAAGGAGCAGCTTTACTATACTGTGTGGTCAGTCACTCAGTGTAGTTATTAAATTATTATGGTCCAAATAGCTCAACTTTAACTCCTAATAACTAATAACATAGTTATTCCTAATTCATTCCCCAGTATCTATCCTCATTTTTTTATACTTTGTTGGATAGTGTTACCAAATGTATATCATGTGTCCAACTTGCAACACACTGAGCCATGCTGTCACTTTCCAGTTTGTGATCTAGTGAGCTGTTACCTGCCTGAGGTTCCCCGCTGTGAGGACGGTCAGACTGTGGTCCTGAAAAACCCCGGGGAATGTCAGCCTATACACGAGTGTGGTAAGTCATTAATACATTCTCTATGATGCTCCGGCCCCACGGGTAAACACACACATAGTCATGAAACAGAGCGCATGTTGACACAGCCGTATTCACCTCTTTTTCTGTCTCAGTGTGCAAAAAGGAAGAGTGTCCTCTTCAAGCTCCCCCCAATTGTACACCACATCGCCATCTGTCGGTGAGAAAGACAAAGTGCTGCGACGTGTTTGAATGTGACTGCAGCTGCCAAAACTCCACCCACACCTGTCCCACTGGGTTCATCACGTCCTCCACTACCAACGATTGTGGGTGCACAGAAACCAACTGCCTGCCAGACAAGGTGAGTGTATTTTTGGATTCAAATCTGAGTGCAATATGTTTGTTGTTTGTCCTGCAAGCTTTATGTCCTCTGTGTCTCTAGGTGTGTGTGGTTGGTGGAGTGGTTCACTCAGTGGGGAGTGAATGGGAGCAAGGTTGTGAGAAGTGCATCTGCACCGAGCTGCAGGACAAAGACACGTCTCTCCATGTTGCACAGTGCAAACCGCCTGTTTGTGACCGGGCCTGTCCTCTGGTGAGATTCACAGAGACACCAAAGACGCATATTTAGCTTGTGCTTCTAAAGTGATACATTCCTATATATATTTAATATGTATTTCAGGGCTCAACATACACTTCATCAGAAGGAGAGTGCTGTGGAAAGTGCACACCAACCAGCTGTGTGGAGTCAGGGGGAGAGATGCGAGGGGACACACTTATCAGTGGAAAGCTTAGACAAGTATGTGTGTGTAGAAATCAGACATGCCTGAAGGATATGTGCAAATAATTATTGCTGCATAATTATGAATCTCAAAGTGTTTGAGTCAGTGAGGGACAAGAAGTCACTCAGCAAACTGCTCTCCATCACTGACAACCCATTGCACCAACTCCAGTCCACTAGAGAGCCAGCAGAGCTCCTTCTCCACCGGACTTATTAAAGCCGACTGCCATAAAGAATGCTTCAGGAAATCCATCCTGCTATTCTCTATAAAGCCGTACAACATGTCTCCTTTTTGTACCACTATCAAACCTAGTGTACATGTTATTCATTAATGCTACAATGGCTTGCAAAAGTATTCGGCCCCCTTGAACTTTTCCACATTTTGTCACATCACAGCCACAAACATGAATCAATTTAAAAAAATAAAAAAAAAGGAATTCCACGTGAAAGACCAATACAAAGTGGTGTACACGTGAGAAGTGGAACGAAAATCATACATGATTCCAAACATTTTTTTACAAATAAATAACTGCAAAGTGGGGTGTGCGTAATTATTCAGCCCCCTGAGTCAATACTTTTGCTGCAATTACAGCTGCCAGTCTTTTAGGGTATGTCTCTACCAGCTTTGCACATGTAGCAACTGAAATCCTTGCCCATTCTTCTTCGCAAAACAGCTCCAGCTCAGTCAGATTAGATGGACAGTGTTTGTGAACAGCAGGTTTCAGATCTTGCCACAGATTCTCGATTGGATTTAGATCTGGACTTTGACTGGGCCATTCTAACACATGGATATGTTTTGTTTTAAACCATTCCATTGTTGCCCTGGCTTTATGTTTAGGGTCGTTGTCCTGCTGGAAGGTGAACCTCCGCCCCAGTCTCAAGTCTTTTGCAGACTCCAAGAGGTTTTCTTCCAAGATTGCCCTGTATTTGGCCCCATCCATCTTCCCATCAACTCTGACCAGCTTCCCTGTCCCTGCTGAAGAGAAGCACCCCCAGAGCATGATGCTGCCACCACCATATTTGACAGTGTGTTCAGAGTGATGTTAGTTTTCCGCCACACATGGCGTTTTGCATTTTGGCCAAAAAGTTCCATTTTGGTCTCATCTGACCAGAGCACCTTCTTCCACATGTTTGCTGTGTCCCCCACATGGCTTGTGGCAAACTGCAAACGGGACTTCTTATGGTTTTCTGTTAACAATGGCTTTCTTCTTGCCACTCTTCCATAAAGGCCAACTTTGTGCAGTGCACGACTAATAGCTATCCTATGGACAGATTCCCCCACCTGAGCTGTAGAGCTCTGCAGCTCGTCCAGAGTCACCATGGGCCTCTTGGCTGCATTTCTGATCAGCGCTCTCCTTGTTCGGCCTGTGAGTTTAGGTGGACGGCCTTGTCTTGGTAGGTTTACAGTTGTGCCATACTCCCTCCATTTCTGAATGATCGCTTGAACAGTGCTCCGTGGGATGATCAAGGCTTGGGAAATCTTTTTGTAGCCTAAGCCTGCTTTAAATTTCTCAATAACTTTATCCCTGACCTGTCTGGTGTGTTCTTTGGACTTCATGGTGTTGTTGCTCCCAATATCCTCTTAGACAACCTCTGAGGCCGTCACAGAGCAGCTGTATTTGTACTGACATTAGATTACACACAGGTGCACTCTGTTTAGTCATTAGCACTCATCAGGCAATATCTATGGGCAACTGACTGCACCCAGACCAAAGGGGGCTGAATAATTACGCACACCCCACTTTTCAGTTATTTATTTGTAAAAAAAAATGTTTGGAATCATGTATAATTTTCGTTCCACTTCTCATGTGTACACCACTTTGTGTTGGTCTTTCACGTGGAATTCCAATAAAATAGATTCATGTTTGTGGCTGTAATGTGACAAAATGTGGATAAGTTCATACTTTTGCAAGCCATTGTATTTGGAGTATTTGCCCTACTGCAAAAAAATAAGTCTTTTTTTTTTGTCGTTTCTTTCACTTTATTTTTTATTGTCTTATTTTTTCACTGCTGCATATAAATTTATTACTACCTCACATAAGAAGGCATTCATCTTTCTATCGATCTAATTCTCATCTCTGTGTCGTCTTTAGGTGGGTGACAGATGGAAGTCTCCAGATAATAAATGTGTCTTACATCAGTGCATAAAAGTCAGAGATGAGGTGTTCATCTCTGCTTCAAATGTCAGCTGCTCGATTACGGATACTCCATCCTGCCCACTGGGGACTGAGTTACGCTGTGACACCGAGGACTGCTGCCCCCGCTGCCACTGTGGTAAACACACATACACACATAGACTTACTCAGAAGGCACACAGACAATCCAGTGCACCGGGTTAGGAAACTGCCCTTTAGCTCGCAAGCGATGCATGAATCATCAAGCTTGCATTCATCTAACTTTCCCTTCAGTCAAATCATCCACACAGTGTTTTCATAACAACTTGCAGTTGCAGTTTATGTCCAACAGATGACTCTGGTGTCATCCCAGAGATTGTTATCCTGATCTGACCTTACACAAACTGGGGATTGAATTACTTTTTAACAAACGACTGTGGAAATTATTTGTGCTTTTCTCTCTGCAGCTCCTGTGAACGCCTGTGTTCTCAACCACACGCTGATAGGGGTAAGTCATTCAGAGAAGTAGTAGCTGCCTTGGTATAAAAAAAGACATTTGGAAATGATGTTTTATTTTGATATACTGTATATGTGTTTGTACAGGCAGGGGAGCAGCTGATGGTTGATGCGTGTACACGCTGTCAGTGTAGGATAGTGGATGGTCCAATCAGGAAATATGAACTGTCCTGCAGGAAAACAAGCTGTCCCTCTTGCCCCATGGTAGCCATCCTCAAATTATTTTGTTTGTTTTAACTCTTGTCATTTCTCATCCTCATCATAACCGATTAATACAATCACAAATCCACATTCCTTAATTGTCTGTTCGCATTCCTTCCCTGCTCATCATTAAACTGTAGCCACATCATCTTTCCATGATTCACTTTATTCACAAAGGTAAATAAGATGTTTTTTATTTAGAAAACAAAATCCAGGTATCTTATGTCTTTGTATTTGCAGTAGTAAACTCCCAATGTCTTTTTACATTAATGGACACTTAAAACTAACCTCCACATTTTTAGGGGTACACTCTGGAGAAGGAGGAAGGTACTTGCTGTGGTCGATGTGCTCCCACCGCCTGCTTCGTTCAACAACCAGATGGAAAACTCATCAGTGTGAAAGTAAGTCCTATGCAAACAAGATGATACCACGCTACAACTTCTGTTGTCTATTCTATGCAGTGCTATAGCTTATAATACTCTTTCATGCCAGTCGTACTGTTCGTGGCTACATACTGTAAGAATGAATCGTGTTCTTTCAGGTCAATACGACGAGCGAGAATGGTTGCACCTCATATACATGTGGTCTGAATAGTGAAGGAAATCTTGTGCTGCAGACCAAAGTGACAGCCTGCCCGTCTTTTAATCGCCAAGCTTGCTTAGACCAAGGGGTAAAGCTCTCATTGAGCGCACAGTATTCCCTTATCTATACCTTTTCTCCCAGGAATGTATGATAACATTGTCTCTCCTGTTTTTACTTTCCCAGGGAAAAGTCAGTCAAATTGGAACAACCTGCTGTGAGACGTGTGAGTTGAACTGTTCCCTTTGCAAGAGCAGTAAATTATCTTTTTTTTTTAATTATTTGGATCTTAACAATAGTGTGTGTGTGTGTGTGTGTGTGTGTGTGTGTGTGTGTGTGTGTGTGTGTGTGTGTGTGTGTGTGTGTGTAAAGGTACAGAGCCAGAGTGCCGAAAGACAGTGGGAAGGCTCGACTACATCAAGGTGGATGACTGCCAATCAGAGCACCAGATAGACCTGTACTACTGTGAGGTAAGATACACAGACACACACACACGCACACACATTTAAGAATGATTAAATCTTTTCCCCTGTAGGATTAACCTGCAAATTTGAGTGAAATCGTAACACTGTCCCTCACCATCCTGTCCTTTCTGTCTCCCTGTTGTTATGTGTACCCTTCCATCTGTCTGTCTTTCTGTCTGTCAGGGCAAATGTCGCAGTAAGTCCATGTACTCCCTGCAGAGGGCTGCTGTGGAGCAGGAGTGCGTTTGCTGTGCTGCGGTAGAGACAGAGCCTCTCAACGTTCCTGTCATGTGTGCCAATGGCACTCGTAGCCACCACACAATTCTGTCTGTAACCAAATGCGACTGTCTGTCCAGACACTGCACCTAGAGAGTGGAAGAAAAAGAATAGAAGACAGAGATTATAAAGGTTGATGCTTTGTGTTTATCCAAGAAAATGTAGCAGTATTAAAAAAAACTACCTTGACAAATAGCAATAAAACAAACTTACCTGTTTCTGTAAGCATCACCTTTTGTGTGTTGTTGTAATTTGATTATTTCTGTTGAAATGTATTCATAAAAACTACTGTTTGTTAAATGTTTGTATATAAACATGTGACATTTACTCTTTCACAGCGTTGCAGAATAAGTTTAATATACATTAAGTGCGAATCCAGAAACACCATGTTGCTCAAAAAGTGCAACTTTTACACTTGGGTGTTTTTTGTTTTTTTTTACTCAATTTAATTCAGCGCTACTGTGTCTTTACTGAGTTGCATGAAACTAGTGAGGGATTGGACAGTGAGATACAAAAATAAAACCGCTTTTCAATACGTTGCTCTTTAAAAACTGCCCCAAAATACACATGATACATACAATTCGTGTGACTGACTACACATCAGTATAACAAGGAAGTAATAATAAAAGTATTACAATAAATAATGCTTAGAACACTATGTAATGTACTCAAGGGAGCCAGTTTTGCTTTTATTTTCAATAGCAGGAAACATTCACTATGAATTTTTATGTCTTTTTTTAAGACCTTTTACATCTCCACTGCAGGTAGTTGAAGCAGGACAGTTAAAGTCAAAATAAGTGCTAATGTAAGTTTTTTATTTAAAATATTTTGTATTATCACTACTACATATGGCATTATATAATTTTTGACATTTTTTTCAGTGTCGTCTCAGAGCCTACAGAGGGTAGCCGAGGTTCAGTTTCAAGGGTCACTTGTAAACCCTTTCCCTCTTAGCTTACAAACACACACAGCTACACTCACACACCCCTCTTGTATCCAGTAATATGCTTCACACCTTCCTTCCGTTCAGTATGGAACGGTCAGGGAATTAGCCGTCTTGTGCTCGCGCAATAAGCCAGGGGTTGCGGGAGCGCGCGCGGATTGTCCACCATCTCAGCCCCTCAGGCTGTGCAAATCGCGCGTCTTGTCAATCATCTCCCTGGCGAAGACCTGATCCTCCGCGAGTACTGGTGAGTCCTCTTTTCGCTTTCTTTCATCGGAAGTGCAAATTTTAAAAAAAGCGCGCATCATTTTGCTATCCAGCACTGAGGCATATACAGGTATATCCTATGGTGTCCGATTTATAAGGGTCATTTGGACTTTACCACTCATTTATTTGCAAGTGTTTACAATACCCATGATTTGAGCTACTGCTACTGTTGAAATCCCCCGATGGATGTAGTGGTGCGTGTCAGTGTGCTGAGACTGTGTTTTTTTCCCCAAACCACCATCTGCGTGCGCACAACTGTTGCGCCAACGAGCATCCAATTAAACATATTTATCGAATCACCAAAGCAACTGCCCAGGGATTAATTAGTCAAAATGAAAATTAGATAATTTGATGACGTCTCTTGTCGATGTTTTTATGCTGATTTAGATTTAGGCTTCAATGATAGTCTGTAGGCTCGAGTGAAAGTTTGATGCAAGTCATTTTGAGCTCTCCTTGCTGTTGTTGTGCTGGAAAGTAACAAGCGGTTCTTTGAAATTAGCGATGGGTGGGTGCTTCAGGAGAGACAGTATTAGAGCAGCGCCACATTAAAGTTAGTGTGCAGGTACATCTGACCCCCGGCGTCTCGGGTTGAGCTGTCAGCAAGCTTACAGGCCTATAAGCCCCATGCTGAGACACACGCAATTCTGTTGTCACTCCTCCGGTGCCTGCTTTAAAGTTACCAGGAAAGGAGGACAAATACGTCATAAAACAGACTTGGGGGATAAAAGTCAGTAAAAAATATTCAAATAAATAAAACATGAGGAGAATATTAGTAGTCAGGGGCAATCACCACACTATCATTAAGATGCTAATTTATTGATTAAAAGATGAAATCCAAAAAGGATAATTTGGGGGAATAATATTCTCTTAGAAGAGAACTTCTTGACCAATTTTTTTTTAATCCAGTTGTATTTTGTTTTTGTTTTTCTAGATCTGAGGTCTTAGTTTTGACCTAATAGCTGGAAAGAGGCATACATCTATAAGAGTGTTGTGGGAGGGGGAAACTGATGTCAGTGGTGGCTTTAGATGATGACAGAAGTGTGGGGAAGGTTTCAGGATCTACGAGAGGAAAGAGGAGACCTGTGTGAATCTAAATCTTAATTGTCACACAGAAAGGAGTTTTAGATGTGGTCCAGCACCCAAGCTCCAGGCTTAATATTTCCAGCAGATTAATGATGGACCTCTGTGGTATGTTAATGGGACATGATTAATTCGGTTAACTGCAAAGTGTGCATAAATATTATTATATATGAACAGTTTTAGCAAGAATCTCAGCCACAGAAGAAATGGCACTATGACTAATAAGCTAATTGAATAGGGCTCAAAATATGGAACATCCAATGGAAATGAAATTAAAACAACAAACCAGACCCGTTTGCAAAATTATTAGAGAGAAATCTAAAACACCCTACCTACATTACATAATTAAACAGACCAATCATAAATGTCCAATAGACCATGTGTAGTCAAACAGGAACATCAATATCTGTTTTGAATGTTTACTTTGTGCTAAAAATGCAGAAGAAAAGAAAGTAACCTGCAATTTTACCTGCAATGTCTTGCCAGTGTGTGTCAAGCTGTGTTTGCTGACTCTTGGATAACTGGGATTATCGTGGATGTTTGTGTATATGTGTAAGGGGATTGACTGTTGAAGTTGTTGTCGTTTTTGTTGTACTCGTGCTGGTTTGTTGGCTGTTAGTGTAATTGTGTAACTGGAGGCTTAGTATTTTAGGTTGGTAGGACTTTAATACAATTTTACCAACATACAAAGTGTAATCATGATGCAAACATTGTGACCATTTTCGGTTCCAAGAAGTAATCTTAATATTTAAAAAATTTAAATTTTAAAAATGTTGTGTTCAATCCTTCAGGTAATTTTCCAAGGAAAAGAAATAGCTGGCATTGTTTTTCTGAAGCTCTAATTGGTCAACAGATGAAAGGAATTATAACAAAACATCATCAGTTGGCAACCAAAACTCCAGAAAAAACAGAAGAAGATCCCCTGACCCCCAAAACATTTTTTTAGCGTAGCATCTGAGTAAAAAAAATTTTTTCTTTATATTGTACATCTTTATACAGTAGCACATCAATTATAGCCCTAACTAAGCAAATTACACTGAAAAACATGCTATGATAATTAAAAATATGACAATATACAAATAGTGATAAAGAAAATGTACTGTACTGATCATGCAGGGGGGAAAAACTACATATTGCTTAAAAAATCACTCAGACTGAATAAAGATTTCAAATCAAAACACATATTGAGATGTTTTGGTGACAACATAAAAGTTTTTAAATAGAGAAAGATTTTTTCAGATTTGACATGTTTTAACCTCTTATCAGTTTCAGAAACATAAATATAATAGTATCTCAAAGCACATGGACAATATTATATTGCATCGAAATGGACTGTAACTGTTTTTTGTCAGTTTTTTTGACATGTGATCTTATACTACTATGTTCAGCAATGCTAGTTTTTTCAAACATTTTCCTGTGAGGGGATAGAAGGGAGGAATAAAAACAGAAAGCATTATACTTATTAAACACTTTTTTTTAGGAGAATTCATCAGACAGAGATGAAAGGATGATGCTGTTCTTGGCTGTGCAGAGTGAAATGTAAAGCCGCTGTTAAAATATTAGTCATAGTTTATTATAAAATGTGTTTGTTTTTTCAATTTACGTTTAAGAAAAACTAAATGGACTGTTACATCTTTTGAATAACTGAAGCTCGAAGAAAACAATAATAATGAAAGTGAAATTGACGTATTTAATCTTACGAGCTCTGATCCTGTTTCAGTGCATTAGTATGCACAAACGTGCTCAAAGCAAAGGTCAAATTCGCCTTTTGGTTTCACATGGGCCACAAACCTCACTGTCCTGGGTTGGTGATCACAATGTCTAACTCTTATAGCTGACTTTGTTGCTCTTTGCTATGCCTCACCTGATCTGCTCTAAAAAGACTTAAAAAAAAAACCTTCCAAAAGCCTCAAAAAGAGCTGTGTAAAAGTCTACATTGTGCTGAAAAGTTAATGTAGAGTTCCAAGTCAAGCCAAAGAAATGACTCCATATTTTATTTCTGTGAATTCAAGGGATTCACAGCAATAGCGAGAGTGTGAGTCACAGTCTTTCGAGATGCCGCTTCATTCTTTAGCACCAGAGTCTGAGCTCAGCGACCAAATTGTCCCAACAGATTGCAGCCTGTGCTGCTTGGATTGCAGTGTGGGCTTAATCTGAGCCTACAGCTTCAATTGAGTAAAAAAAAGGGAGACAAGACAGCTTAATTTTGGCTTTGAGTTTATCTGTCAGTCTGAAAGAGCCCCTACTGTTTTCTCAGATATATTATTTGACCTTAAATTAAGGATCAATCTAAATATTTCATATTTTCTGCAAAAAGACTGAGAAGACAACATTTGCCTCAGTTTTATTATTTGTTTTTTCCCATACAATAATGATTTTTTATCCCATTGTATACATGAGTGTATATTGTTAGGTCGACAAAAAAAAAGTCTTCTTGACTTGATATATAATTAAATGGGCATTTAAAAAAAACATAATAATTAAAGGTAAATTAAAATAAACCTTGACTCGCTTCCTTGTTCTTTTAATTAGGAGGTCTAATGAATGTTAGATAACATGTCATCACTTTATAAGTTATACTTATAAGTTTTACTTACAGGAATGAGAGCACAAAACAGTTGCATTAAGTTATATATTAATATTCTCCTGGCAGGCCTTTGGCAACACTTAACTCTTGTTTTCTCTTTCATGTGCCCACAGAGGGATGAAACGGAAACGAATGTATGCCCTTAACCACAGCAATGAGTGAGTCATCGTCCTTTCACTCACAGAAGCTTATTTCATTGGCCCGATCACTGTCTGGGCTCGGACTTGACGCCGCCAATGGAGGCCCTGTCAACCTCGATGACAATGACGAGCCTCCACCTCCGGTATGGTTGCACCTGAACGCTGGCTTTAACATCCCACGTCTGTAGCGCATCTTTTCCTCCTACAGCTCTGCTTTCTTATTCTGGAGATGTCACATTTAAACTGTTGCCACGTTGCCTGTACAGTATTCGCCCTAAAATCACAGCCTTTATCTCATCACTCAGCCAAATTATAATATTTGTTTTCTGGTTTGGTAGGAGTCTGGCATTGAGCTTGGCCCTGGGCTTTTTTTTGCTGATGGCAAGAGGAAAGTGGACTACGTGCTTTGCTACAAATACAAAAAAAGGAGAACATCAAAGTCGCGTCTTTCCCTTTCATCTAACGGGAGTCTACCGATACCTATACCAATGCCAATCCCGATACAAGGTCGATGGGAAGCGGAAGCAGAGTCTGGGGAGCCGGGAGCTCATGCGGGAGACGCGGAAGAGTCTAAGCTTACTGAGGAGGAAAAAGCTTTAATGAGGGAGGAGTTTGAAGCAGGCCTGCTGGAGGCTGGGCTACAGATTGAGCGTGATAAGGAGGTGTGTATGTGCTTTTACAGAGCTTTCACAGTGAATATTGTTGTTTACAGCTTTGGACTGCCCTTAAGTGATTCGACCACAAATCCTATGATTGGACAGCTGCCCAGCAGGTAAACCATAAGCCTGCCCGCTGAAGCTAGAAGCCTCGTCTGCACAATAGAATGCTTAATTTCAGTGGTGTATGATTGAATAATAAATTAAAAAATACACAACTAACAACAAAATAGTGCCGGATTTGTTTTTTCATGAACACAATGTACAAAGGGTTTGTTTCTATCCTATTTGTGTCTTTGCACATAAATGCATTTAGTGTGTGATTTTTCTGTCTGTCTATTTGATTGTGCAGAGCTCGTAGGTTAAATTGGCTGCTGTTTTACATGGGGATTAAGAGCATTGATTGTAAGGGCGAAGCCAAAGGCCAGATTATAGGACCTTATTAAACAGTGAGTTAATACTGTGAAGCGTGTGCTGGCTGCCACATACATGTATTTGGCTGCGACTAGTAAGTATTTATATGTAAAGGAATAGTGTGCTTGATCATGTCTTAGCTATAACATCGAAAGGTTTTTTGTTATTAAAGCTAGCAATAACATTATTATGTTTTACAATATTCATTACTTGTCCCCATTGAGGCTCAGGATACATGTGAAAAAGGCTGTTACGGATTTACTGCTGTAAATGCACAACATAGCCATATCTGGGAGGTGATGTTTGAGCTTGTGATGCTGTACCTGCCTAGCAATGTGGTCACTGCAGTAATTGCTTTGGCAGACAGGAAGACAGAGCTCAAGAAGCTCAGTAACTGACCACATTTCGTATTATCAGAACCGATAATTGGGTACATCATTGCAATTTGCAGGAAAGCGTCCCAACAGTTATCTGCAGTTTTCCATACTTTGCAGGATTGAGTGGTCCTGGATTTGTGATAATGGGATTTCTTACAAAACAGCTTCATCAAATATAATCAAATGTGTCATCCTGACAGGTTTAGAGAAGCATATATTTTAGTTATGAATGTAATTTTTTGCCATCTTCACATTTCTAATGACTCTCTCTGGCAATATGTGTGCTGATGTGCAGAGGTCAAACGGCATGGGGTTTATTCGACTGCACATCCCATGGTCAATACTGAGCCGAGAAGCGGAGCTGCAGAAGATCAAAGTCGCAGTAAAAAAGGTCAGCAGTTTCACGCAGTCAGTAACATATCTTGGTCAGTGAAATTCCAGTTTTATTTAGTACATTTTGAGCTTTTTTTTTTGAGATTTTTAATTTGGTTCGGGGACTTGCAGTTTGGAAAACTGTGGAAAATGACCAAGTAGCTTTGATCAAAATGTTTTTCATGTGTGTCGTCTTTCTGTAGAAATGTGAATTGCGGAAACGGACAGGCATTGCTGGGATGTGGGATTCTGTTGCCACTAAAATCAACACACCATTTCAGCCGGACGTCCCCGATTTTGACATCCAGAGGGACTCCCAGACACGCGTCAATTTTAAAACCCTCAAACACCCTTTTATCAGAGACAAACTCCATCTGTGAGTACATAGATGATCACACTTACTGGTGAATAATAAGGACAATCTTAGCTTTGGACACACATAGTTTTATTGGTGACTGAAAAATCAAAGTGGTATTCAGTAGGTATTATATTTTAATATAAAGATAATTCAGAACTTTGTATGCCACTGAAACACGCAAAAAAGGAACTTGCCATTCGCAAAACTTTTGAGAACAGCCTTTATTTTTAACCCTAATTTATTTTGTCCCTACAGCTATGACATCAAGTCAACAGAGACTCTGTTTGACAATGCGACGCGGAGCAGAATAGTGAGTCCGGGAGTTTTTGTCATGAAAAAAAGATTCTGAAATCTAAAGTTTAAATATAAATGAGCTCACTTAAAATTTCTATACTATGTTACGTGTGCTTCTAGGTAGCTGAGATTATTTCACGTACTACTTGCAGACACTCTTGCCAAACTACCGGTGAGATCTACTTTTTTTCTGTTTCATATTGTTCAGAGTCATGCTGACAGTCGTAGCTAAACTGCCTGTGTGTTACATTACCTTCTTGTGTTGTAAGGCATCAACTCTTTACTGGCTCGGGGTGTCTATGTTGCTGCTTTCCCTCTGCATGACGTAAGTAAAATGAAGACCTCTGCTTGAAGTGCTTTTGTTCTGCTCAGTTACTGTATATAAGTAACAAAAAAATGTACAACTCCTAAAAACCTCATCTTCACTCAATCCTGTGGATTTAATATGATTTAAAGTAAACCACTATGTGTCTTATAAAGAGCTGATCACTTTTTCTGTTTTAGGGGTCATTCACAAGGAGAGGACGGAAAGATCAGAGAAATGATAGACAGGTGAGTTTTCTCTAACTGGATGTGGATAAGCATGTGTTGACAAAATGTTTTTTCCCTCTGGAACATCCTTGATGACGTCGATGGAGGTGATACATTCATTTAAGGGATAAAATCTTTGCTGTTGCTAACCAAGCTTCAGAGCGCTTAGGCGCTAACATATTTTAAAAATAATACAATGTACAAATCTATATGTGATCCAGTAGTTTGAGTTCTTTCATACATAATCAAATCTTAATACAGTTTGATTATTTACTATCAACACCCTGGGTGAGGTCCACAGGTCTGACATTTATAATGAAAGGCCTGAAAACATTGCATCTGACATTTTAGTTATTAACTGTTATAAACTTTTCTGTCATGTTCTTGTGCATCTTTCAGCTCCTCCATGAAGAATGGGCTAACTATGGAGTCATGCATAAATACCAGCCTGTAGATCTTATCAGGTACTGAGCTATGAATTTCTAGCTATAGCTTTAGCTTTTAGTGTATTGTTCATTACAGCCACTAATACTGATCTTTAAGAAACAATATAGGTGTTTAAGGCTTGCCATTATCATTATTATTATTATTATAGATGAGATGCCAAGTCAAAGTTTTAAACTAAAAGTACTAATTCTACTATTAATAATAAAGTTCATAGATGTGCCAAGTAAACGTTAAGGTTTCTAATGTTTCTCAGGTGAGATCAGTTTTTTCTTGTGTTTTTAAATTGAACACCGCTTGAGTCTAAAATAGCATATGTCCTTGGCTCTTCACATTTCCACTTGACAAAAATGTATAGCCTGCACGTTGCTCCTTTGTTTACAGAAAGTACTTTGGAGAACAGATTGGGTTGTATTTTGCATGGCTGGGTGTTTATACTCAGCTCCTCATCCCTCCTTCAGTACTGGGCATCATTGTCTTCCTATACGGCATACTTACTGTGGATACCAATGTGCCAAGGTGGGTAGATACTAATTAGTCTTCAAATCTGTTTGTGCTTATCAAAAGTGTATTACTGACACACAGTGTTAATGTTATTATGCATGTGCTGTTTTAACATGTGTATTTAAGTCAGGAGACGTGTAATGACAGCTTGAACATCACCATGTGTCCACTTTGTGATGGCGTGTGCGACTACTGGCGTCTGAGTTCGGTGTGCTCATTGGCCCGAGCTTCATACCTGTTTGACAATGGAGCCACTGTCCTCTTTGCTATTTTCATGTCTCTGTGGGGTAACTATACACACTTTAATGCATATCCCTGTTACAGCATACGCAGTAAGTTTTAACACAGCAACTCCAGTAGATAGACAGACATTTAATAAACACTTAGATTTCTTAATTCAACTTTCAGTTTACCCAGATATACATTTTAAGATATGAAGCTACTTATTTTGTAAAAAAACAGGCTTATTTAATTTTCTGAACACATTCACATTTAGGATATGTTTGTGAATAAATTTCCTGCCAAAATAGATTTTTTTTAACCTAGTGAATGCAAATAATTTTTTTTAAATGGTTATATTTTTTTTAATTTCTCTGAATTCCTTATGTTCATTTTTTTGTAGCTGCATGGTTTCTTGAGCACTGGAAAAGGCGGCAGATGTATCTGAAACATACGTGGGACCTGACGAGCCTCGAGGATGAGGAGGTAATGAAGTAGATTTGGCATATTGTACAATTAAAAAAAAACTATGCTCTAATAACTGAAAATGAAAATCAATCAAATTATTACATAATTTTATTTTTTCACTTTCTATTTTTATAACCCATGTAAGTCAAGCCCAGAGTTTTAACCTCTTGACACTTGACGGCAGGGATAAGTTGTGGTTTACCTTGTAGATTATCATTTGTTTCAGAACACCGCCCATCCCCTACATACACATACCTGTAGGCACCCATGTATCCATGTGTTTAGGGTGTTAAGTGTGGTAATGGGATTGGCGAGTTCTTAAAGGGTATTTCCTGGATAGTATGACAAAGCAGGGTCATAACATACACAGACACAGCCTAGAACAACTATAGCTGTTTGAACTTCGCTTGAGATTATCCAGCGGACGTACATGAGAATGTACCCTGACCAGCCACTTCATTAGGTACTCCTGCTATCCAATCGCATAACATCAGCTCCATTCGTCCACTCCATCCATTTAAACATATAGACGTTAGGCAACATGCTCTGCTAAAATTCAAACAGAATGGGGAATAAAGTGATTTTAAACATGTCATGGTTATAGATCTCAGATCCAAGATCCAGGTCCAAGTATCAAAAACTGTTTACTTTAGTTTTTTACTGGGATTTTCGCCCGCAAACATTTCTAAAATTTAAAGAGAAGGATCCAAAAGTCCAAAAGAGAAATATCCAGAAAATGCCATACTGATGCCAGAGGTCAGAAAGGCAACAGTAACTCAAATCACGACTTGTTACAACCAAGGAATGCAGAAGAGCATCTCTGAGTGCACAACACATCAAACCTTGAAGTGGATAGCTGCCACTCCTGTCAGCTGGGAACTACAAACTGAGGCTGCAGTTACTCTGGGCTCACCAAAGGTGCACAGTAGAAAAAAAAATGGTCCATATCTACTGCAACATTTGGATGGCAGGGTCAGATTTTGAAACATGAGCAACAGAAAGACTCTGTCATGCCTTGTGTCAACGGTTCAGTTTAATGATGTAGGTGATATCTTCTTGGAACACGTTTAGCTCCTTAGTACCACTTAAGCATTGTTTAACACCACAGCCTGCCTGAATATAAGTCTATCCTTTTATGACCATGTTATTCTGATGGCTGCTTCCCCCAGAATAACATGCCATGGCCCACAGCTTAAATAATCTCATACTGGTTTTTTGAACATCACGAGGGGTTCATTATGCTCAAATGGTCTCCACAGACACCAGATCTCAATTCAATTGGGGACCTTTGGGATGTGGTGGGATGGGAGATTGCCATGTTGAATTTGCAGCCGACAAATCTGCAGCAACTTGTGTGATGCTGTCATGTTGATATCGACCAAAATCTCTCAGGAAGGTTTCTGTCATCTTGTTAAGTCTAAGGCTCAAGTGGGTCTTTACCAGAGACTAGCAAGGTGTACTGAATAAACTAGCCAATGAGTGTGTCTTAGAAATAGTTGAAATTCATGAAATTCATAGCAACGACATGTGGCCCCTCCCCAGAACCGTCCATCCATCTTTTTTTTTTCCAAATTCTTATTCAAATGAACTATTTTTGAATAAATATATAACACAGAGAATTATCTGTTGTGTGTTACAGAGTTCATGAACAGCATTCATTTATGAAAACAGCTAATCTTTCTTACTCTCTCTCTTCCCTTTCTAACTGTGTGTGCATATCTGTCTCTGCCTCTTTCATTCGTCACTTTGTCTCCTGCCCGAAGGAGCGAGTCCAGGTGGGCAGGTTTCTTTACCCGCAAGTTTCTGTAGCCATTTTTTATGCATTGTGAAATAAATTCATTGTTAATGTTTTAATGTGTTGGCATTTAATGGGTTGTGTATCTACAGTTAAGAATTTTAATACTAAACATCAGCAATTGAAAAACTCAGTTAATGGTCACAGTTGCAGATTGAAATCACTTACATTAAAGGTGTAAATAATTCACACAAAATAAATGGTTTTGTAATGGCAGATGCCAGACATTAGTACATGTGTTTTAAATGTGTGTGTGTGTGTGTGTGTGTGTGTGTGTGTGTACTGCAGGAGGAGCTGAGACCTGAATATGAAGAAGCACTGCAGGAGAAAAAAGCCAAGATGAAAGCACAGTCTGCAAACAAGGTATAATGTGTGTTTTTATTCACATTCAGTTTTATAACTTGCCACACAAAAGACACAGATTTCACTCACTCACTGCGTCTTTTTTCCTCTGTTGCAGATGACTCAGTCTGGGGACGGTAGAGATGGAGAAACAGACCAGATGCTGGCCTACCAGGTATCACTACACTGCCCTGAGTGACAGGACATTATGTGGACAGAGCTGCTGGGGGTAAAGGGCAGGGCTGTATTTAAACTTCTTTCATTACTGCTAGCAGATAATGTCACTCCCCGATTTACTTTATTCTCAATGAAGTTAAGTGAATTACTGCCAGAAAAGCAAATCTTACAGTTTATCTGGGTTTTTCATATATTGTAGATTTAATATAGACTACCTGTGTGTGTATGACTTTATGTTGGTTCATAATAAACCCCCCTACACCTACTGTGGATGGTTGAGTCCAAAGCAGCTTACCTGCCTGAGATTAGCCCAGATTACTGTTGGAGAGGGAAAAGGGAGCAGAGGAAGAAGGGGAGGGGATTTCTGTCCTTTGAGATGGCAAACACGCACCTGCCAGACAGAAACAAAAACGTGTGTGCATGTGTGTGTGTAGAACATGTGCAGTGCATTAATGCACAGTGCTAACTCATATACCGATGATGAGAACAAAAATAATATGCATGTTTTCTTGGCAGCAAGAGCCCGAGTCACTGGACATAGAGGATCACATGCCAGGTTATCTCATCAATATATCCACCTTACTACTGCTGGTACTGCAATCATACTTTCTTCTTATTCTCACATTTCTATCTTTCTTTTTTGTTGATTTGATTTCTTAAGGGAGATTATTATTATTATTATCATTATTTGTATTTTTATTTGTTTGTATTTAACAGTAATCAGAAGGTTTTTATATTTTAATATAAACTTTAAAGTTTTTATAAACTTTTTGTGTCTTCAGATATTCATCACCTTCTCAGCGGTGTTCGGGGTGGCAGTTTACCGCATCTGCATGCTGAGTGTGTGGTCCATGAACCCTGATCCGGAGGCCAAGGCCAGCGTTAGGATGACAGTCACAACCACAGGCATCATCCTCAATATGCTGGTTGTTCTGGTGTTGGAAGAGGTCTACGGAGCGATCGCCGTGTGGCTAACTGAGCTTGGTACTTTTTTAATGCTGTTAGAAAGTTTAATCATTGAAATTGTTTAAATTGGAGACAGAAAGCAGTAAAATCTTGAAGGTAAAACAAGTTATAAAACTGGACACTCACCAGCAAACATAATTTACTACTCAAGAAAGTAAGGCATTACACATTACCGCATTTTCCTGAATTTATATTACTTGATTACTCCCTGGAGAAAGTAATTCATTACAGTACTTGTTACATTACTTTTGTGTTACCTGAAACTCATTGTCACAAAATTATCAGTTGACAGTATAAACCTGAGGCTACAGTCTCACACTCCAGCACATAACCTCATCCTAAGCAGGTGAGGTGTGAAGACACACATGTGATCTATCTTTATATGTATGAACACAAAACTGGCAACACAGCACAGAGATGAAAACCACCCGAAGCCACAGTGATTCTATTCTAGAAACATCTTTACTGATTATAACGGTGTCACTGTTGTTGAGACAGCTCTAACATTGTCCACTCTGTTTTACAAGATCTGTCTTTAAGCCTTCTGCTGTTTGAGTTTTAATTTTCATGTAACTAACTGTATCATCTAACACGATTAGATACTTCACCATGTATTTTAGTACAACAGGTCTTGGTGATATTGTTAGTGAAACGTAACCAGTATAAAGAAACTGATGATGCAGGTGATGTGTTTAAAGTTGTAATTGGAATTAATAGAATTAAGTCATGTCTCAACAGAACTTCCAAAGACAACGGAGGAGTTTGAAGAGAGACTAATATTCAAGTCCTTCTTCCTCAAATCCATGAACGCCTTTGCACCAATTTTCTATGTGGCCTTCTTCAAGGGCAGGTCTGTATTTTTGTCTTTCTTCACAAGCTCATAAAGTGACCTGGGGTCCCATTTGATGTGGGACTACACAGCATTTTTATTCTTTGTCTGTCGTCTCACAGGTAGAGATAATTAACCATTTTGATTGTCACCAGTTTTCTAAAATTAGCACTGCAGGAGAGATACTTTTCTAATGTCTGGCTTGTATCCAATGGCTGTGAAGCAAACAGGGAAGGCTGTAATCATGGGTCGAGTGCAGGTTAACCTGTTGCCGTCTTTTGCTGCCCAAGATACAGCCAACAGGGAAAAATGCGAGTGACCACAAAGTCATAATGGAGTACTATCACTTTCAATCTTTTGTCATCTCACTTATGCCAGTGTTTAGTTAAAAAATGGTGAAAGAATACATTTTTATACAGTTTTAATGGCAATAGTTATGCAGACTGTGACAGAGTATGATAGAAATTAAGCTGTTGAAATTGCATAAGGCAACACAATCTTTCTCTTCCTATATGGTTAATGTATTTACTTAGCAAAGGAATGGAAAATTGCATTCAAATTAAATATATTTCCTCTTCATATGCTACATTTCATATATATTGTCTCACACAAACATACTCTTTGCCCCATGATTAGTTTGCTGAGATGAGTTTGTCCTACTCACTCTGCACTGTGTGTCTTCATTCCTTTATCACGTGACTTGGTCCTCTCCTCATACAGGTTTGCTGGGCGGCCTGGCGATTATGTTTATGTCTTTGGAGACTATCGCATGGAGGAGGTTTGTTGCACTACACACATCAGTGATTATTGTTTTGTGTATGTACGTGTAAGATAAATGATCTGTAGTCTTTTATGTAAATGTGTGTTTTGCCTTCTACAGTGCGCCCCTCCTGGCTGCCTCATTGAGCTGTGCATCCAGCTCAGCATGATCATGCTCGGAAAACAACTCATCCAAAACAATGTGTTTGAGATACTCGTACCGTAAGTGTTCCCAGATACTGCTTAATGTACAGAATTTGAATCTGTAATTTGACTCTGTAAATATATCTTTTCTGTTTTACAGTAAGTTGAAAAAGATGTACAGAACAATACAGGAACAAAAAGGAAAGAATAGAGGAGCAGAAGATGAGGACAGTGAAACAGAGGAGAAGCGACCGAAACAGCAGTTTGACAAGGATTTCACCCTCGAACCGTTTGAAGGTGTCAGTCCAGAATACATGGAAATGAGTAAGTCTCTTCTGGTCCCTTGGATATATATTTATTCACAAAATCATTCAATACTGCAACGAACCTGCATTAACATGTAACCATGTGTGCATGTCTTGACATATACAGTAATCCAGTATGGGTTTGTGACTCTGTTTGTGGCCTCCTTCCCGCTGGCACCAGCGTTTGCGCTGCTCAACAATGTCATCGAGATTCGCCTCGACGCTGCAAAATTTGTCACCGAAATCCGGCGTCCCGATGCTGTGAGGTGCAAAGACATAGGTACAGATTTCACATGTGCTCATGTCCTCTCTGTCTTCCTCTGTGTGAATGTGACACTAAAAAAAACCCTATCCCTAAATTTCTAATCAAGTTCTTTTTCTTTCCTTTCTTTTACATGAATACACGCATGCCCACACACATTGATACACATGGATTGACACACTTCTTTCCTCCCCTTTGTCTCTTTTCATGTGCATGCTATCTCCAGGGATTTGGTACAACATCCTTTGTGGAATCAGCAAATTCTCTGTCATCACCAATGTAAGTGTGTGTGCGTGTATGAGTCTTCTCTCTATAACCTTTGACTTCTGGCAGAGAAGTGTATACTGAAGGGAACTCCAGTTTAACTGCAACTTAATGCTGCTGCTATGTCCTTGCTGAATAAGTGCAAATGTTCAGTCCATCGAATTAAATTCTGTTTACTGAAATTCATAATATTGTAACAAGGCACTCTATGGCAGCTAGAGGTGTGGCATAATTTGCAGGTCTCTGAGCTCAAAAGCAACTTTAATGCAGCTTTAAATTATTTTAATTGCTCATATACTTGAATTTGCAGTATACTTAAAATCTTCCTCCTTTCACTTTGATGCTGGTTTGCAGCATTTCTGTGTCATAGCATAGAAATGCTGCAAACACATGTGGAACAGTTGTAACAAAGTGTACTTTTAAACATATAATATAATATAATATAATATAATATAATATAATATAATATAATATAATATAATATAATATAATATAATATAATATAATATAATACAATATAATATAATATATAATATAATATATAATGTAAGTTGCAAATTGAAATAGTCGGGACTTTTTTGGTTGGCTCTTTTAGAGGTCTACAAATTTCACAACAGACATGCAACAAATTAAATTTTTAAAAATACTGATTTCCTTTTTTATTTGTCACTCATCTTGTCACTGGTGTTACCATATTCTTTTGGCAAGTTTAAAGGCTTTACAAAATATTATTCCTCAGCCTCTTTAGGATAAGGAAACAAGATTTCATTTTATTATTTACAGTTTGGTTTGTTCAGCTTGTGGCTGTTTGACATTTGTTTATTTGTGCATTTGCTAATAACAATATAAATATTAGAGTTACAGTTAAAAATGAATAATAACGCAATCCTGTATATCCTAACCCACACAGTTACTAATTACTAATGTGTCGAAATCAAATATTAAACACCTTGCTTGATGTGATCGGAAAAAAAGCCCCACTCAGTTTGGAGATACCAAACAAAAGGAGGATTAATAATGAGAAAGAAATGTTTTCTGTAAATTGGAGTCATTAATTTAATCAGTTTTTATTTTGTTCTTTTTCTTACAATTCACTAAAGGTAAGGTAAAATCTTAAACTAAACCTTTTTTATGAAATTATAAAATAAAAGAGAAAAGTTCTTATAAATGAAAAGAGGCATTGGTCTTATTGCGAGCAATTCAGTAAATATGTCAGAGGAAATGCTGGGAATTGAGTGATGTCATCACTATCATTTTTTCTTTCAAAATAATACACTTTTTTAATATGAAAACATCAGGGGAATAATACTTTCTTTATATATATGTTTTTAGATTTTGTCTACAATTCATTTTGTTATGTCACGTTTATTGTATGTTTGATAGTTATGTAGATATTATTGCATTTTAAATGGTGAAAAAAAACCCCACTTTTTAAAACAAAACATGCTGCTTACCACTATCCTTTATTGTGTGGTGGAGCACTCATCTGTGGTGCTTGGATCTATATATAAACTGCTTTCGGCTAATTTATTCTCAAAGGGATGCCACAGCTCGACGTGTTTATTTTGGCAGATTACACCAGAAACCCTTCCTGACAATAATATATTTGACAAATCTTGTCAATTTGATGGCTCAGGTATAATTGTTCAAATCACATATTGTAATATTTTAACACAGACATAAATCAAAAATTTAATTAAAACACCAAATTATTTTTAAAGTGTAATATTTCTTTAAAAGCTACAGACAAAAAAGTAGACAGTATTACCAATGTTACGTTATTCTTATTATTGGACCATAAAGTTATTTATTGCTAATGTAACTTTCACCCCTTGTTTGTCTTTCTAGGCATTTGTCATCTCCTTCACATCAGAGTTTGTTCCACGAATGGTTTACCAGTACATGTACAGCGCTAATGGCACCATGAGCGGATACACGGAGCACTCGCTGTCCTACTTCGATGTCAGCAACTTCCCCTCTGGCACAGCGCCAAACACCACCCTTATCACTGGAGTATCCATGTGCAGGTCAGAGTCACTCTATTAACCTTGACCTACCTGGAACTTTCTTTAAATCCTTTAGTCCAGCAGCTTAGCGCTTTACCTGGAACATATACAAAAAGACTTCCTCAAGATTTCCACATTTTGTCATGTGTCAGATTCATTTTTCATCAGTCTTCATGGATACTTGAAAATTACAAAGCAAACTTTTTTTGAAGGTATTGTTAAATGTATTAAAGATAACAATTTACTTCAGTATTCAGACCTTACAGGGCTATAATTGAGCTCTGGCGCATCCTGTTAAAATTAATGAGATGTTTCAGCAACTTAACTGGGTACAGCCTATATGAAAAGGCACACACCTGTCGATATAAATTCTTCCTGTTGATGGTGGATGTCAGATTGAAGGCCAAACCGTAGCGTATCCTGTATGATACTGGAAGAGCAGTGGCTTATCACAGAGCAGACGCTGAGGGACATACTGTGATTCATGCTCATATCCATCCAGTATCCGCTTCAAAATTTCCATCCATCCATTCAGCCACACAGCCAGCAGTTTTCTTAACGGATTATTCCTCTCTCAGTCTATCTCACTTGTCATTTGGCGAGAGGCAGAGTGTATTCTGGTTAGGTTGGCAGTTCATCACATGGCCAACACATAGAAACAGACAGACAGTTTAGAATCACCATTTAACCTAACATGCATGTCTTTTAAGCTGTGCATGGAAATTCAACACCTAAGAGAAAATCACGCAGCGCCAGGGAGAGCATATCTGCATCGTCTCCCAGCCCCTCGTGGACTTGTTCACACATTTAAATAATGAGCGAGTGGTCACTATGAAAGATCCTTATGTGGAGATGGGACCATCACTGGTGTAGCAGTCCACCAATCAGGCCCTCGTGGTAGTGTAGCAAGTTTTGGAGCAGTTTCTTATCAAGCAGTTTATAGTTTTGTTTGGAGAAAATAGATCCGACTTCATTAACACTGTCTGTACAGACTAAGGCACTCGTGACAACGTAATGCAATGGGGATGTTTATGTTTTGTTTTTTGTTTGTTTTTATTACAACAAGGCGTGGAAGACAAGACGGGATAGTGATAAAGATGCTTGCAGAAAAAAATGTTAATTTTCAGTGAAAGTCTTTTGCAACCGATGACAAATAACCACCCCAAACACAAAAACACGGCCTAGAATGACCCAACCACAGGCAAGACCTGAGAGACGGGAACGTGGCTGTGCAGTGACACCAGGCAGTTCTGCCAAGAAGAATAGGCGAAGCTTCCAAAACAATCATGTGCCAAACTTGTAAGATCATTCCAAAGAAAGGCCGTGACTGTTGCCAAAGCTGCTTTAACCAAGTACTGAGAGAAACTTCTGAATGCTTAATGTATATAAAATGGGACGTTTCAGGCTTTTGTTTTAGTGCATTTACAAAACATTCATAAAACTTTTTGTGGAGTATTTGTGTGGAAATTAATAAGAGGTTAGAAAAAGAAGTATAAGAATCAATTTTGAGATTTGAAAGGATTTGAATTGTTTTTATTTTTTACTGTAAATGTGTGCAAGGATGAGTTTTAAGAAATTGTCAAATCTTGGCTTGGATAGCTTTTAGCTTTTTTGTGTGTATTTTTTTCCGTGCTCTCACATGTTTCTCTGTGCTAATACTCACAGTGTATCTTTCTGTCAGGTATAAAGACTACAGAGATCCTCCGTGGGCAACAGATTCATACACCTTCTCTAAACAGTACTGGTCTGTCCTGGCTGCAAAACTGGCCTTCGTAATTTTCTTCCAGGTATCAATATTACTTAGCTACAGTAGGACATATGCTACACTTAGTCTGAAAGGGTATCTCCAGCTCTGTTTTTACTTAAATCCATGAATAGCTTTCTATCCCGCTGATATGTGACTTCTCAAAGGATGTTAATATAATGTATAGATAAGTAGAGATGCACCAGTCCAACTTTTCCTCTTCTGATATTTGCTGATAGTTTTTATCTGACAGTAGCGTTGTCTTTGATATTAAGTTGGATAATTTATATTAATATGTCCTCTATTTCACTGTGACCAGACCTATTTATCTGATATTTATCTGTTTATAATAAAAAGTGATCTCAGTGAGTGTGCAAACTGCCTAATGGCATTCAGTGTTAATCCAGCAAAATAGTGCTTTCTTACCTATAGGCAGCCTCGCCTCTGTCAGTGCGCCCCAGGGCAGCTGTGGCTACAATGTAGCTTGCCATCACCAGTGTGTGAATGTGTGTGTGAATGGGTGAATGACTGAATGTAGTGTAAAGCGCTTTGGGGTCTTTAGGGACTAAGTAAAGCGCTATACAAATACAGGCTATTTACCATTTACCATAGGTACCTTTAAAAAAATTATTTTAACAAATACATTTTTGGCTTTCAAAACTATTTAACCCTCTTTAAAAATAAAAATCTAAACTCTTGTTACTTGTTTTTTCTATCAGAACCTTGCCATGTTCCTCAGCATGTTAGTTGCCTGGATGATCCCAGATGTACCACGATCTCTGCGGGAACAGCTGAAGAAAGAGAACATGTTGCTGATGGAGTTTCTGCTGACTCAAGACCAAGAAGCACGTGCCAAAACTCACTCCACAAAACCCTCAGCCCCCTACTTCCCCACCAACATAGACATTGTGGTGGAGGCACCACCAGAAAATCAAGAAGAAGTACAAGTGGAGGAAGAGGAAGTGGTGGGGGTTGAGATCAATTTGGATGCAAGGAGCAGAGATAGTGACAGTGATCCAGAGATTGGAAATGTATTGGTAGAAGGTGGAGTAAATGGTCTAGAAGAGCGAGGAGATGAAGGTGAAGAGGAAAACAGAGAGGCCGAAGGAACAGAAAAGGAAGGAGAAGGAGATGTTAAGGAGGAGGATGGGAAGGAAGAAGGTGGAAAGGAAGAGTTTGAGCAAGAGGAAAGTGATGAAAAGGAGAAAGGAGGGCAGAGAACAAATGAAGATGAAGCAAAGGAAGTTGAGAATGAAAATTTTACTGTAGATCTGGACGTCTTCATGAGTGAGCTGGGCCTCTTAGGTAAGAGGAGACAATTTAATAACAGAGCACAAGTTCTTCTTTCTTTGTTCATCTTGTCTGTGAAACATATTGTCTGCATCGTACAATTCATTTTTTTGTTTTTTGTTATATAGATGAAGAACCCTCATCGGGCACAATTAAAGATATGGAGCTTCCCCGCTCAGGCTCCAAACAAGAATGCCAGAAAGATGCTGAACCTCTGTCACATTCATCGTGTAAAAGAGGATCATCCCAGAGTCTGAAGATCTCCACGGAAGGGATTACAACAACAGATGATGAAACTAAGAGCTTCTCATTAATTGCACCTCCTCCCAGAGAGCCAGGCTCAAAGGCCAAGGCCCGATGCTCCACCCTGCCTTCTCGCCACAGAGGGGCTGAGGCTTGCTACAGCCTGCCAAGGCCCAGCCACTCCACCAGCCTCACCAGGTTCCAGCAGAAGTCCACACTTATTCCCCTGGTTTCCCTGGACCCTTCATCATCAGCTTCGCCCAGCCCATTATCTCCCACACACACACAGGCATCCGCATCATCTACACAGCCTCTACTTGCCCAACAGCACAAAGCCTCAACTGAACTGTTTGTGCTGAAAGGCCCTCCACCCCAACAGCCACGCTCCAGGGCCAAAGCCCGGTGCTTAACCCTGCCTCCAAGACAAAGAGCACAGGGTCCTGAGGAGCACTCTAAAAAGCCTAGCCATTCCACCAGCTTTACAAAGCTGGAAGACCGTATCCCGCCTTCCCCCAGTGAACTGAAGCGCAACAGACCAGTATGAGGAGAGCTGCAAGGCGAAGTGGAAGAGAAGGAGGGTGGAGGAGGGAGGGAGAGGACTATTCAGATAACCTTCTCCTGTCTGTGCCTGGAGGCACACCCTTCAGTCCCCACTGCATATACCTGTGGTGTGAAAGGAAACATAAATGGAAACTCCTTTTTATCATGTTACTCCTCATTATACTGCTCAGTGGTTTAGGGCTAAACCTAACAATGGGGGTGCTGGGCAATTCAGAGAAAGACTGCTCTGAAAGTCTCCTTGCTATGACCTGTGAAAAAAAACCCACTGGACCGTATTCTGTTTTATTTCTGTGTATATTTTTGGGCTGTTCTTTTTTGCCTACACTCACATCTCAGTAGCCAATGCTCCTCTGTTACTTCCAGTCCAACACATGCAGCAGTGCTGCCTTGTAGGCCAGCTGAAGATGAAACTGTATTCATTGCAGCTAGAATCAGCTCATGTGCTTTTAGATTTACGTTTATCTTTAGATGTTTTGATATATAAACACATGAACTTATAATAAAAGACCCCCATGTTTTTCATGTTTGTTCTTCATTGTAAAGTTGTGTAGTAACCTCAAGGCTGTTTTTCCTTGGACAAGGGCTTTGATTATTGACAGGAAACACTTAAATATTATACTGATCGCAGCTGATTTTAAAGTCAGTATTTGTTATGGCTGCCTTTAACGTAGCCTATGCTCTATAAGGCAAGCTTTTTTATAATTTCTTTAAGTAGTCTTCAGGAATAGTTCTCCGGGCTAACTGAAGGACATCCAAAGCTCTCCTTTGTATGTTTGCGTCCTTTGTGTTTCATTCTCTGGTAAGATAATCCCACACTGCTTCAATGCTCTGGGGAGGCCAATCTATGACTGATAGTGCCTCGCGGTGTGTTTTTACTTCACTGGCAGTGTGTGCACACCATGCCAAAATGTTTTTGTTTTTTATTATTATTGTAGAGTCAACTTAAGAAAACCTGGAGAACTATTGCTCAAGACCTCTTTAAAGAAATATGAGAGAATCTGGCACCTTGGAAGCAAAATGTAAATAAGTGAGGGGTGTTTAAGACTTTTCGCACAGTTTTGTATGAATCATATAATGGTTTACATGTTGACCTAACAAGATTTTATTCCTGGGAGGAGACACAAATCTCTTTGATGTTGTGTCAGGAAGGGCAAAATAAATAAACAGATCAAAATCAAAATATACCCACTGAAATATTCAGTTACCTGCTATGACGAGTAAAAAAGCAGCTTGTTCTTCTCTGAGAAAGCAAACTGAACAAAAGTGTTCAGCAGACCCACCACTACATTTATAACACGTCACTCATGTACAGTATATTGACAAGCAGGTCCATGTATTATGTTGTCTCTATCGCCACCTTCTGGTGTATGTTGAAACAAAACTATCTACTGTTCCACATTTTATTAAGGATGCTTTAGTAACGAGTTGCTTTATGTTCACTTTTATTTTTTCAACATCTGAAGCTTGACATTGTCAGTGGGAAATCACAAAAATAATCACTAGACTGCTTTAATAAGTTCCTTGAAATTATTACTTTTATTTCCGCACAGAAAACTGAAAAAGGAAATACTTTCTGTTAACCAAAACCAAGTCCAAGGTCATCTCATTTGTATTAATAAGTTTGTTATCAACCCAGTTAGCTATGTATACAGAGTGATGTTTCACTCTCTTTGTGTGTCAGTTGCTTTTCTGCCCTGGCTCCTCCTCCCCTGCCCTGCCAATGAATGGGACCTTTGTGGGGGTTTTCCTGGCATTCCAAGGGAATTCTTTTGCAGGTGAGGGTACGCAAATACTCCCACCCTCTGACTCTTGCAGCTTACAAGTGAACATGCAAATATGCTCCAAGGTGTTTGCAGTGCTCAGCTGTGCTAATCTCAAAAGACTTGCAGCAACTACAAGGGTGTGATCACAAGAGCAGACAAAGTGGGAGGGAAGGATCCCATTCAGGTGAGCGACCATACGCATGCCTAGAAACATGCTCACTGGAGTCTAGTGCCACACAATGAGACACATTGTACAGATGAAGTGAGGCAGCAGACTGAGCTGATATTTGCTTTCTATAACTATGAAGAATGGCTTTACAATAGCAGGAAGAGGGATCGTCTAGGATCACAGGACAGTGCTGTTACCTGGTGTGGATAAGAGGAGTACCACTGAGTTGTATGAGTAACAGACTGGCAGAGGAAAACACCAGACACTACTCACACTGGGACACTGAAGGTGAGTGTGTGTTTGGGAAGACATTTCCATACTTAGTTTTTATGTATTTTGTTACCTAAACTAAAGGATGTAATAACTTCAATCAAGCGGAAGGCTGGAATTATTGGAGTTTACACCATATTTAACTGTTTCTCTAGTTTCATCATTCTTTGTCGCGTACACTCACTCGCTTTGTCTGCCTCAGCTTCCCTCTCTATTGTTAGAACTTGTCAAGACAACACCGCTTGCGGGCACATTTGACTGTTCTTATGCTGACTTATTAACTACCTTTGAGGCTCAGGGACACACTGATATGACTCAGTCTATCGTAGCGAGTAAATTTAGAGCAAATATTTTAACTGATCATTTAAACCAGTTACAATCCAGCTCGCTTTAAGTATTTAAGTACTTTTCTCACTGCTCAAAAAACACACTTTTATCTACAGTTATGATCAGAGTCCACGAGAAGAAGGACTTTGTTTCTCCTTAATCTCCCTTTTGAATTGCTCCTCACCCATCTTTATCTTTCTTGCCCTTTGATATCTACGCAGTTCTTCTTCTGTATATTGCTCACTTCATTCATGACTGCCAGTACATCGAGAATTGATATTTGAGTTGAAGATAGTGGAAAGTCGAATCAAAAATTGCTGCTGTGATGAAAAGTTGGCACCATATGGTAGATTTCTTGGCTGTGAATGTGCTTGGATCATAGCAGCAGCCTGATCTTGATGCCATCTAGTGACCGCTGTTAAGTTTCAAGAATATGTACGTGGCTCATTCAGTGGCGTCACACTACTTTGGCAGGAGATCTTCATGATAACAAAAAGAAAAGAGGGAAATGTAACAAGAAAAGAAAAGAAAAAAATTCATTTGAATTTGGAAACAAGATTTTTATTTATTTACTTGAGTAACAGTGATAGTTAGATGTAATTTTTGTGTGTTTTCCAGCATCATGTTGCAGACAGTTGGGGAGTGGATCTGGTGGGACCGTTTGTGGCTGCCAGGAAATTTGTCCTGGTCTGCTTTAGAGGACAAGGAAGGTCGTGTCTATGCGAAAGTGTCTCATCTTTATGCCTCTCTACCCTGTGCCCTTTGCCTGCTTGTAGTCAGATACTTGTTTGAAAGGTAAGACCGCAAAGTATGTAAGTAAATATGCCTGTGTGTCAATGAGATTAGTAACGCAGTCATCTGGTTTTAGAATCCCAGGACTTTTTTGTGTTTAGGAGGAAGTGACCAGTTTTTGGTGCTGTTTCAGGTACTTTGCCACACCACTGGCTAATTTTTGGGGAATCAGGGACAAGATACGTCTCCCAGCAGAACAAAACCCTATACTAGAAAAATACTTCTGCAGCCAAACACGGGTTCCTTCTCAAGTGAGTTTTACTGCGAACACATGGATAATACAGTGATGTGAAGCCCCCACCCTGATCTCTTTTTTCAGACATATTTCATCATCATCATCATCATCATCATCGTTTATTTGTATAGCACTTTAAGAACACACCAGGCAGACCAAAGTGCTGAACAACACAGATATTTGTTACACTTATATTTTTTCAGGTCATCAACCGCAGCACGGTGGCACGGTGGTTAGCACTGTTGCCGCACAGCAAGAAGGTTCTGAGTTCAATTCCACCATCAGGCCGGGGTCTTTCTGTGTGGAGTTTGCATGTTCTCCCCGTGTTTGCGTGGGTTCTCTCCGGGTACTCCGGCTTCCTCCCACCGTCCAAAGACATGCAGCTTGTGGGGATAGGTTAATTGGATAATCCAAATTGCCACTAGGTGTGAATGGTTGTCTGTCCCTATGTGTTAGCCCTGTGACAGACTGGCAACCTGTCCAGGGTGTACCCCGCTTTTGCCCTATGACAGCTGGGATAGGCTCCAGCGCCTCCCGCGACCCTGAAAAGGATAAGCGGAAGCGAATGGATGGATGGATGGAAACAACCTTTATTATTAGACAAGGATAATCAGAGTAAATACAAAATGCAGTTTTTGAATTATGCTTTTTATTATTAAGGGGAAAAAAGGTGTCTGGACCTATGTGAAAAAGCAATGACCCATAAACCCCACAACTGGTTGTGCCACCCTTGTTATCAAGAACTACACTCAACAAAAATATAAACGCAACACCTTTGTTACTGCTCCCATTCCCCATGGGATGGACGTAGAGACCTAAAATTCATTCCAGATACACAATATAACCATCCCTCCCAAACAGTGGTCACAAATCAGTCCAAATGTGTGGTAGTGGGCACATCTGCTATATTGAGATAATCCATCCCACCTCACAGGTGTGCCACATCAGGATGCTGATCTGACATCATGAGTAGTGCACAGGTGTACCTCAGACTGCCCACAACAAAAGGCCACCCTGGAATGTGCAGTTTTGTCTCACAGCAAAATGCCACAGATGCCACAAGCAATGAGGGAGCGTGCAATTGGCATGCTGACAGCAGGAATGTCAACCAGATCTGTCGCCCGTGCATTGAATGTTCATTTCTCAACCATAAGCCGTCTCCACAGGCGTTTCAGAGAATATGGCAGCACATCCAACCGGCCTCACAACCGCAGACCTCGTGTAACCACACCAGCCCAGGACCTCCACATCCAGCAGGTTCACCTCCAAGATCGTCTGAGACCAGCCACCCAGACAGCTGCTGGAACAATTGGTTTGCACAACCAAACAATTTCTGCACAAACTGTCAGAAACCGTCTCAGGGACGCTCAACTGCATGCCCGTCGTCCTCATCGGGGTCTTGACCTGACTCCAGCTCGTCGCCGTAACAGACTTGTGTGGGCAAATGCTCACATTCGATGGCGTCTGGCACGTTGGAGAGGTGTGCGCTTCACGGATGAATCATGGTTCACATTGTTCAGGGCAGATGGCAGCTGAGAATGTCCCAGTTCTTGCATGGCCAGCATACTCACCGGACATGTCACCCATTGAGCATGTTCGGGATGTGCTTGACCGGCGTATACGACAGCGTGTACCAGTTCCCACGAATATCCAACAACCTCGCACAGCCATTGAAGTGGAGTGGACCAACATTCCACAGGCCACAATTGACAATCTGATAGACTCCATGCGACGATGTGTTGCACTGCATGAGGCAAATGGTGGTCACACCAGATAATGACCGGTTCTGGGTCCCCAGACCCCCAATAGCGCAAAAAACTGCACATTCCAGGGTGGCCTTTTGTTGTGGGCAGTCTGAGGTACACCTGTGCACTACTCATGATGTCAGATCAGCATCCTGATGTGGCACACCTGTGAGGTGGGATGGATTATCTCAATATAGCAGATGTGCCCACTACCACACATTTGGACGGATTTGTGACCACTGTTTGGGAGGGATGGTTATATTGTGTATCTGGAATGAATTTTAGGTCTCTACGTCCATCCCATGGGGAATGGGAGCAGTAACAAAGGTGTTGCGTTTATATTTTTGTTGAGTGTATAATCAAGTCTTTAGAATAACTGAAACTTAATCTTTCACATTACAATGGACGGCTTATTTAAGGTCATGACAGAGTATTTCAATTGGATTTAAGACTGGACTTTGATTACGCTAATCTAAAACCTTTTATTTTAAAAAAAAAACTTTTTTTTTGAGCCATTAACGTAAATTTTCTGGTAGGTTTCAGATATGTGTCTCCCTATCTGACCGCGCTTGAGCTTCAGTCATCCAGGTCTTGAAGCAGGAGAGCAGTTCTGGGATATGATGCTCTTTTTCTGAAATGCTGTGTTAGTTTTATGTCACATGTAACAGGACTTAAACCAGTCCACAGAATATTTTCCCCAAATATGAGCCGAGCCTTTGTGTTCTTTTTTGGTCAGCAGTGGTTTTCTCCTTGAAACTCTCACATAGATGTCATGTTCGACCAGTCTCTTTCTATGGTTGAATCATTAACCTTAACTGAGGCAAATGAGGTCTGCGCTTTTGCGACCTCCTGGACGAGCCTCCTTGGAGTGATTTTGATAGGTTGGATAGTCTTGGGAAGGTTCACCATTGTTCCAGGTTTTTCTCTATTTGTGGATAAGTGCCTTTATTATGGTTCAAGGAGTCCCAAAGCCTTTATAACCCTTTCCTGAAATGTCAGGAAAGGGTTGATGGTATTGGATTGGTTATTTCCTTGAATACTTAAAAGTGTAATTTAACTGCTGCATTTACTATTTACTCAGGTTATCTTTGTCTAATAATACCATTTGTTTGATGATCTGAAACATGTAAGGGTGACAAATATGACAAAAAAAAATAGTAAATGATTGAAAGTACAAAAGAAAAACAAATCCAGATTTTTGTTCAAATAAGCTACAGGTAAAATGCATTTTAATGGAACATCATAAAGTCTTTTTACGTGTGCATCACATCCCTTTAAACATGTTTGGTTGCCACAAATTTTAGTGGAATTGCACTGTTAAAGTGTGTTAATAATCAAAGACTAAAGCTTAGTCTTTGATTATTGTGGAAAGGTTATAAACACTGGAATGTCTCCTGTTGTGTCTCAGGCTGACGTGTGGTCTCTGTGTAAGAAGACTGGCTGGCCAGAAAGGAGAGTTCAGGTGTGGTTCAGGAGGAGAAGGAACCAGGAGCGACCGGGGCTTCGAAAGAGGTTCAGTGAAGCCAGGTGAGCGTATGTCTGTGTGAACTGAAGATGCACTGATATGAAAAGATTAATGTCTATGCAAATATGTGACATTATGGCTTTTGCCTGTCAACAGTTGGAGATGTGCATTTTATCTTTTTGCATTTTTTGGTGGAATCCTAGCTCTCTATGATGTAAGTACTGGGACTGTCCTTACAAGGCATTAGTGAACAGCCAGCTTGGTTGGTTTGTTTCTCTGATATTCACGTCACACTCTCTGCTTTACTGTTTTCCTTGGATTTAGAAACCCTGGGTTTATAATCTAAGGGAAGTTTGGGCAGGTTTTCCTAAACAGGTACGTGCCTATCCCTTTGGTATTTGCGATGGATTACACAGTACAGCATGATGAATGACACAAAAACACACCTGCTTGTCCCCACACAGTCCCTTCTGCCATCACAGTACTGGTATTACATGTTGGAAATGGGCTTCTATCTTTCTTTGGTCTTCAGTCTCACATTTGATGTGAAACGAAAAGTAAGTGTACAAATGTGTAGAGTGACAATGAAGTAGTTTCATTTATTTTAATCTTGGAGGATTTGTTTTCTACCCACAATACAACCTCCCCCACTATGTTTTATGCAGAGCCAAAGGACAATCACGAGCTTTTTAATAAATAAACATTTTTAATAAATGTTTAATAAATAAATAATAGGTTTCAATTATTCAGGCACAACATATGCATTTCTGTATATTAGAAATAATAAGAAAATGAGCAACGTAAAACAAAATTGTTGCTTCTACTATACATAAATGAATCACACTTAAATGTGTAATCATCTCCCAAAGGCACATTTTGAGACAGAAAAATATTTAATGTAATAATGTCATTAGATTATTATTAGATTAGATTTCTGTGTTTTTAGAATACAGTTTTGGGGGCAAAGCCTGTTGTATTATGTGATCTTTGTGTCTTATTTGTCTTGTTTACTTTTAGGACTTTAAAGAGCAGGTGGTTCATCATATGGCCACACTGACTCTCCTGAGTTTTTCCTGGATTTCAAACTTCGTCCGTATCGGAACCCTTGTCATGGTTGTTCATGACTCTTCTGACATCCTACTCGAGGTCAGTGCTGTAGCTGTATTAGCTTTAGTGAGGGTACTTATACTTATGGGTATGTGGTGTTGCATTGTCAGTTAGTCAGAAAAAGACTGATTAAAATTTGAACTTCAGCCAGCCACTCTTTTGAAATGATTGCATCTGTATTTTTTTATGATGACCTTTTTTTCTTAAAAAAAAATAAAAAATTGTAAAGGTGGTGATCCAGCAAAAATCTGGCAGTGAACAATTTCTGAGGTGGCATGTAAAATAAGAAAACTCATTCTTTGTGTTTGGAGGCTTTTTTAATGTGTCAAAATATACATAGATTTAAGTATAGAGTTACTTTAGGCATATTTGATGGCAAAACAGGTAACATGTATTTACTCTCCCCCCTTATAGGGTGCAAAAGTATTCAACTACGCCACGTGGCAGCAGACTTCTAACGGCATGTTTGTGGTGTTTGCAGTCGTCTTTATGGTGACAAGACTTATTGTTTTTCCTTTTTGGTAAGTATTTTAAAAGAAAAATTGCACCCTAGTGATGATCTTGATGATCTTAGTGTGATATGTTAAAATATTACGAGTGTGTTTTCCACAGGCTGATTCACTGTACATGGGTGTACCCACTGGAATTGTATCCTGCCTTCTTTGGCTACTATTTCTTCAACGTCATGTTGTTGGTTCTCCAGTTGCTCCACCTGTACTGGGCTGCTCTCATATTAAGAATGGTTTACAAGTTTATCTTTACCCAGGTGGGTTTACAGATGTCTCTGTGTCCATGCATGTGGGATGTGTGGGAATGTGGGGTATGTTTTATTTCTGTCTGTGTTGTTTATCCTCTTTGCTTATTTTCATCCTGCAGCTGGAAGGCGATGATAGGAGTGATAAAGAGGAAGATGACAGTGACCCACCGATAGAAAGAAACCACAAACCGAGTCACATGAATGGTTCTGGTGCCAGAGGCAGGGCCAATGGCCACTGAAACATACAGAGAGAAACAGAGAAAGATGTACAGCAGATATGTGGACATTTTTCTTCAAGTCTTTGGATTACAACTGTTAGAGTTTAACTGTTTGTAAAATGATAAAGCATATAGTATTATTCTAAAGCACAGAATATTATTGCATAGGTAACTGTGAAGGATTACAAAAATAAACTTGTATGACACTACATGCTTTCTGCAACTCCGTGACCACATGTTGTTTTACTCCACTCTTAAATGAAAAACAGAAATTCTTTTTCATTTATTTTGTGCTTTTGTATGTTGGTGGGAATAATTAGTAACAATAAAGACAAATATGAAAATGTATCAGAGAGACAGGTCACGCTGGAGAGGCGTAGCTGAGATAGTTTGGACATGTGCAGAGGGGAGAGAGTGAATATACTGGACAAATGATGTTGAATATGGAGCTGCCAGGTAGGAAGAAAAGAGGAAGACCACAAAGAAGATTTCTGGATGTAGTGAAGGAGGACATGCAGAGGGTTGGTGTAATAAAAGAGGATGCCTGGGGTAGAGTGAGACAGAGGCAGATGATCCGCTGTGATGACTTCCAAAGTGAGCGGCTGATATGATATGACAATATGACTTTTAGATCTCACATGCATGGGTTATTCTATTTCAAATAGGACAAATTATAAACCATGAACCTTTTAAAATAAGATATACTTTATAAATGTTGCAAATAAATTACAGTTGCCAAAACAGAAAAAAGCACATACAATTACCAATAAAGTGGCTCAAGTCAATACCATTAAAATAAAATAAAAAAAACAGCTCAAAAAAACACACAAAAACAATACAATTGCTCTATAGAGCAAAAAAACTTAAAAAAAAAAATCAAATCAAGCAAGATTAAAGCGGATTAAAAAGCCACAACACAAATATATGGCTGTATGAATGTACTACACTGCAGTTGTTTTGTTTCTAATTACAACCTCGACGTCTCGCGACGATCAGCGAGAACTGACGAGTACACCGTTACCATAGAGACTACATCACAAACCAAGCTAAAATAGCTAAAGCAGCTAAACTTGTTAAACTTTCCGGCATGTACTCGCAGTTTTGCCTGAGTGAAAAATGGCACATATAAGAACTTACCGCACACCTGTGAAAATGGGAAACTGGTTTGAAGAGCAGCGCTTAAAAGAGGTTTGTTTAAAAAGAGAGAGAGAGAAAAAAAACTACTGGAACATTTAATGTTTCAACCAGCAATGGGTTGAAAATAGCACTGGTAGTAATTCAGTGTTATTATATATGTTTAGGAAGTGAATTTGATTCGGGGTTACGAGGTTCTAGTTAACACAGACTTACTGCGAACTGGGCATCGATCTAATAAATAATAACAAATAGTCTGCTAATTTTTGGAATTTTTTAATAAACATTTAGCCTTTTACAATTCATGGTCAAAATATTCCCATATTCTTCGAAATGTACTTTACATCTGACTGTTTATAGTCCTGTTTCCACACCTAAAGAAAGTATTCAGTGCTAGACGTTTTATGAGTTGTAGGCAACACAAAAATACGTTGATATAGCTATTGGGGTAAAGTTTTCAGGGTTCAACTGCACAGAGACAAAAACAAACGCAAAATGTCACGCAGCTAGATATAATCCTGAAATACTGAATTGGGGAGATTACAAAAAAATTTTGTAATAATGGTTTAATGCTACTGTAAATGTTTTTAAGTAATTGATTTGCTTTACTTGCTACAGTAACTAGTAGTGGTGGGACTGAAAAGAAAACTGTGTTAAAGAGTACTTACTTGATGTCTTATTTTTTTTCTCCAGGATGAAGTAAAAGAACATCTGGAGAAAAAAGAGAGGGGTGAGCTTGCTGGCCAGAAAATGGACTTCCTCAAAGAGAACATTTTAAAACCGGTAAAATGGGTTTTAACCTAATAAAATACTTGTTGAAACCAATCACACTGGCAATGTGCTAATAAGGGACTTTATCTGTTTGTGTAGGTGAAATTCTCCGTGACAAATGATGGCACTCTGCACTTTGGTGATATTGTGATGTTAGTGAACATGGGAGGAGGAAACAGGGAGTGCAGTGCAGTGAGCATCAATGCTGATGTTAACAGCTTAACAAAGATTCCTTCTCCCAGCATTCAAGCTCCGTGTGCAGTCAGCGCTGTCAGGAGTGTCCAGCCGTGCACACGCACAGCTTTCGTCATTACCAGGTAAACACCCTCAAATTTACATTAACATAAACTTTAATACTTATAGCAACACCCTGATTTAAATCTGCAACATCTGCTTGTGTGACATCAGTGTAGATGGCAGTCCTGAGGGATCCACTCTTCATTTTGAGCAAAGTTTTGCCTTAAAGACAACAAGTGGCTTTGCCAGGGGAGTAAGTGAACACACACACACACACACACACACACACACACGCGCACACACACACACACACACACACACACACACACACACGCACGCACACACACACACACACACACACACACACACACACACAATACACATTTTAATTACATGTTGAATACAAAGAGTATCTTGAATGGGCATTCCAGTGATTTTCCACATAAAAATCCTTTAGTATGTTTGTTACAGTTATTGTCAGTTATTTCAGTTGTGTTCTTGGTATGAGAGGAGGATATAAGTCTTTTAAGCACTGATTATTATATAACACTGTTTTTTCAGTTATGTCTTTGGACTGATCTAAACTAGATGTGTTGAGTTTAGAGGATTTATTAAGGTGTTTATTACTGGTAGTAGATACAGTGTTGAAGTGTAATACCAGAAAGGATGGCCTGTACAAATGAGCCAATATGTATGAATAGTCTGTTTATTATAGTATTTTAGTAGCTTTATATAAGTTATGACATTACCTTTAAAAACCTGATCTTGTCAGTGTGCCAATTACTGGAAGGTTAAATTATTATCTTTCTAAGAAAAAAACAATTACCACTAAGTTGCGTTCTTTTTAACACAGTGTGATCCATTTGTGACAGGTGTGGACTATAGTCAAGCTAGTTTGGCACCTGGACCCTTGTAGGTCACTTGACACACTACACGCTCTTATACTACTGTGGGTTCTTGCTTTTAAAGTGAAAGCTGAAAAAAATTGAAACAGTCCCTCTTTTCTTTATCCCAGAGGATGAAAAACAATTTCAAACTGTGATGGTTCAAATAGTTTTTGCACATCACCTCAGTCCATCTCTAAAGAGTTAGGTCCCAAAGAACACATTGGCTTTTTATACTATGCTTTTTTCATTACCTTAGGAGAGTTTGAATTTGAATTTGTGGCGATAGCAACAAACTGTGTTTACTGGGTTAAGGCCATGCATTAATGTCAGATATGAAGTCATGTTGGTTTTTAATTCACTGCTTTCTGAGAGTGTTCGACTTTCTCCCTTGCATACAGATATTTCTCAGGATTATCTAGCCATCCATAAATCCCCTTTTTTAATGCAAGATTTAAATGGCTTCTAGGTTGCTATAGTCTTTTTTAAATGAACTTTTAACATGCCATGCTTTTTTCTTATGTCTAAATGTAGATATCCAATATCCTGTCAAGAAAACAAAAATCAAAATAGAGAAAGGTTCACAGGAGGCACGACATAATGAACCAGCAAAGCCTAAGGGCAGACACACACTAAATGCACATGGGAAGATGAATAAATGAGACACAGGTAAAGTCATTCAAGATGATAATGAAGTAAAATAGCCCAGAAGGGATGAAAAAGTACAAGGGAATAACGCTCAAAATGAAAGAGGAAAATTTAAAGCAGAACAAAGAACAGATGCAGAAAAACAGCAAGCTATAGACAGGGTGAACAGAAAACGCACAGGAAAGGAAAACCACAAACACATGGAAGTACCATAACTAATGTTACAACATGAATCAAAGCAGGGTCTCATATACACATGGGATGTATGTACAATTTGAATGATTGCTTCTTGTATTTACATGTATTCTTTCCCTTTCTTTCCCTCAGCTTTACTTGACGAGTGACCTGCAAAGTTTTCAAAAGGTAAGTTAAGTTTTAACATTAATTACAGCAAAAATAACTGTGACAATGCTTTAAATGAAAAATTAATGGAAAAATTGTGCATTTGTACATACTGTACATACTTTAGTGCAAGATGACATAATTATGTTCCCCCTTTTTGTGAGAATTTTTACTATTATCATATATTTTGACCTAAAAGTGTGCAAAAAAGTCTCGCCTCCAAGAAGTAAGCCTGGAAGACAGCGATTCCTTTCTGTCATGGTGGAAGATAGTTTACTTTGACCCCCAGGAAAGACTTGAATATGAGGGTCTGCCAGTTCCTGTAAGTGTTTACTGTATCTTCCTGGTTACACCTGCTGCAGCATCAGTGTTATAAATGCATTATGTTCCTTTCACTGCCATTAAGAATTGTGTTTTGTCTATGCTTTTTTAGGCTAATGTGAAGGTGCTGATTGTACATTGCAAAACAAACCAGGCTCTTGCTGTTCTGGGTGATCAAGTCCTCTGGTATTTTTCAATTTTCTTTTCAAATGTAACTCCAAACCAGTTGTGTTGGGCATTTATGATATCAGCTTAGATGTCTGTTAGCACATTAGCAATAACAAACAATACTCTAGGATACATAAGGAGCAAGTAAAGAAGAAAACAGTACATTTTTGCTACAATGACATTAAAATTGCACTGCTACTCAGGTCCAATTAGCTAATCAGCTCCACAGCCGCTATAAGAACATGTGAAAGCAACCATCTGTTGTGTCCTTAATAATGACCACCAAGATGTGAATTCATTTGTGCATAACAGTTGTGTCCTTGCAGGACCATGTACGGCAAGGAGTATGAGCTGACGGCTCACACGTTCTTGGATTCCCATAAAGCTGAACAGGACAACAATCACTGGATACTCTGCACCGCTGATCCTGCAGGGGACGGACTTGTACTTTTCAAACAACCACAGTTGATGGCTAAAAAAACAGAACTTGAGGCGTTCTCAGAAGCTAACCCTAGTGTTTAACACCATCTGTTTTTATGCTAAAATGTATTGTAATAAAGGTTTTTTTTTTCTGGTTAGGTCATCACTTGTAATGCAGGAAGATTCTAGTGCAAAAATCAGTAACACATAACCACCAACTGTTAAGTGTGTTTTACTAGAAGTAATAAGTAATAATTTGACAGCAATGTTCATGAATTTGTTAATAACTAGTTTGTAAACCATCTATGAACATTATCTGGAAAGCTATAACAAAGTTGCAGCTGATGTTAAAATATTAATAATTAACACTTTATTATGTGGATGATTATTATACAGCTGGAACTTGTATTTGATTGTTTTTTTAATGTTTTTTTTTTTATTGTGCATAAATAGTCAGTTCAGTTAGCATCAGAAGACTGTGATGCAAATAACAGAAAGTTATTCGAGGGAAGGCTGTATAAAGTAAATAGAACTGGTCCCAGCACGGTTCCCTGTGGAGCTCTGTATAGAAAACACTCCCCATTTTCATGAGGAAATGGAAATCTGTTTCGCAGATATGAGGTCTAGCAGGACAAACACAGAGATTAATCAACTGTCAGCAGGCATAAGTAGATCATTCATAACCTTCACCAGTGCCGTTTCTGCACTGACTAGAATTTGCTAAATAAACTAAAGTAAAAAGAAGGTTGGAGTTTGGTCAATAATTTGCTAAGACAGCTGGGCCAAGTAGAGGCTTTTTAAGTAATAGTAAACTTATCTTAACTTATCTTAAAAGCCTGTGGTAGGTACCCTAGTAATAAAGATAGATTTATCATATTTAAGATCGATACATTAGTTAATTGTGGGACTTTTTAAACAGTCTTATCAAAAGGGGTCTAATAGAGTTGATGGTTTGAAGGAAGTAATCATTGGAAGTTAACTGAGGAATATCGATCTATACTGCTTATAAATTCAGGAACGTCCAAAGATGCAACCCTCATCTGCAAAAAAGCTGTGACTTTGTAAATAATGTAAAGCAAAAATGATTTAAGTCTTCTATTTAACTGAAACTGCAATACAAAGTAATGTTCTGTAAAAGAAAATTGAAAAGAAAAATTTACAAAACATTATTGTTCTCTCAATTTTTTTTTTGGCAATTGGGGAAAAATAAACAGCAAGAAGGAGACGATCCCAGAAGAACCTTCCAAGAAGAGCCAATATCCCAGTTGTGTGTGTGATAGGAGAGACAGCTAGTCTACCCCTTGGAAGTTTAAGTCTATCTCACTGCAGGAACGACTCTGAGGGATGGCTTTAGAGAACAACGAATATTAAAAACAGACCTCTGTTCTCTGAGATGTCTGCGGGATTAGGTTTCGGTTTAAATTTTTTCTTTTGTCTTCATGACCTCAATTGTGGGGCAGAGGTTCTGGAAGCATTATCAGTAAACCAGACTTCCAAGTGCATGGCTTAGACCTCAGTTTTTTGTTTTATCTGAGCTTGCATTTAAGTTACCATCGCTGAAGCAAAACAAACAAACATCACAATGAGACGTGTTTGTTTTCTCCTGGTTTTGGTCGTAATGTGCAGCATCATGTTTCTTCTAATTATATGCAGTGAAATACATATAATGATCCCGCTCAGAGTTTAAAAGGTTTTATGTAGCTACATCATTGATGTTTTTTTCCCTTATGTGTTGTTTCACAGCAGCGTTTGAACATGTTTGCTGCTATTATGCTTTTCATTTAAGTGTCATTCGTCTGAAACGGACTGTGTTGCTGCACCTGCCAGGTGATTGAGCCACACTGAGCGTGACTCAGAGACAAAGGGAGAAGCCCTTACTGCACATGGTGGTTCTGAAGAACTTCTCCACTGCAGAGAGGTAAGCCAACCACAGGGAAAGACAGTTAACTGTAATATTTTTGGCGTCTGCAGCAGTGGTGAAAGAGAGAATCGAGATACTAGAAGATCTGTAATGTCAGCATGGTTGATTTTAGTTTGTCTGAAGAGTGGTTTATTTTCATAATAAAAACAGCACCACAGATCAATACATTAGTAGTTAATTAATTAATTAATTAATAAACATTTATTTGCCATATACAGTTCCAGAAAACATTCAAGTACACGATGATGTGGCTCCGGAGCTTTTAAATTACGTCTTAAATTAAGTTTTTTTTTCAATAGTGCAGTAGATACTGAGAGGAATGAGAGCTTACAGCGGTTTGTTTTACAGCCGCTTGCTGTAACATCATCTTCCATGGCCAGTTCATGGTCAGAGTCCACATTAGACCAGCTCTTGATAACCAGTAAGCGCATGCAAGGCAAATGCTTATCATTAACACACTAAAACCATAAAATACACGATCAATCACACTATTTGTTTTCTGCAGTTAATGTGTAATTTATGTAATAAATTACACATTGAAATGATGTAGTGCCTTTATATTACTAACAAAAAATAAATAAAAAATAATGATTTTGCTGTAAATATAACAACAACAACAAAAATACTTTTATACATGTTGACGGAGGATGAAGTGAGTGGTCTGAGGAAATGAACTGACCTAAAGTCTGCTGGAGCAGCAGTCAGTACTTCTGTAATACTTGCCAGATGGCAGCAGGGTGAATGCTGTGGCTTGGCCGGTAAAATAAAAAATCTGCTTTCTAAGAACCTTGTTCACTGTAACTAGCATCTTGTTGTTTATTTCAGTAAGCCAACAATAAATGGGTTTGAAAAACTTTCAATAAAGCAGCTGGATTGTGGTTTATGTGCCAATATAGATATGCAGTCTCTGTGCCCTCCCACTCCTGGGGAAACTATCCAGACAAAGAATGACTCTATCCTGCTGGAAAATTACTGGAACCAGTCTGAAGTCATGTTAACGTTTAACTTCACAGTTAACCCACCCACCCCACTCCACTCCTAAGGTGGTTTAAAATTTTGATTCTTCAAAAAAAGTCATATAATTTTTCCTGGACAAGAAAACCTGTTTAGTCAGTTTTTTTGTATTATTTATATAAGAAATATTATTGTATAATATGTATATATTTATGTGGTGCAGTCAGAAGCAGGAAGTATGGGAAACATGGATAGGTTTGTAAAAATGACCTCCAGGAGCTAGCATCGTAAGTTAACAACAGTAGTCTTATCCAGTCACAGTGTGTCAGGGTCAAGTTGACAAGTAGTTGCCTGAAATAGGCTCGTAACTTTATACAAATTTTATAATTATATTATTTTTTAATTATACAAATTGTAGACAGCTGCTCAACTCATTAAGAACAGTAACATAAGCGTTTCGTCCTCCTTATTTGTATTTATTGTGTTTTTTATGTCATTGACAGAATTTAGATTGACTGTGTAACCAGACAGTCATAGCAGTGGATGTACCTGGACTGGTGGCTGTTGTGTGTTTTTTAAAAATATTCTCATCCTGGTCACCGAAATCAAAGAAAGTGCAGAAGACATGTGATGGCAACAAGAACAAAGTTACCATTGTTGGCAGCCAGAAAATCAGTATTCTGGTGGGGGTTCCTACCCTGACAGGTAGAACTTTTGAACTGATTGATCATTATTGCTTTCAGTATGTGTTCTTTCCTGCAGGAAAGAACACATACTGAAAGCAATAATCAAACACGTGGAGAGCATGCTCTCCACGTGTTTGACTGTGTCTTTGTCAACTTGTTTATTTTCTCTACTTCTCGTTTAGCAACACGGGTTGGAGCGTGAAGCAAGTGAGTAGCTGAAACTGTAAGCCAGAAGGGTGATGGTCAGTGCACAAGTATTATTATTATGCTGCTACTATAAAGCATCTGACAAGTTTTTCTTGTTCTGAGTTTGAGGGCCATTGTCAGCCTCACATACTCAGGTTTCCAGGGATGTGTGTGTAGGCAAGCTTACATTATACCTGAAACAATAGCACTGAAAGAACGCAGCGCCTCCTGAAGGGCAAGGGCTGTCCTAAAACGGTTTTATGGTGTTTTTATTACAACATGCTTATCTCTATCTGTTTTTATTACAATATGATTATGTCATCGCGACGTTGTATGGCGCCATATTAAAAAATAGTGTAGTTGTTCGTCTCTCTCTATGCCCTTTCACATGAAAGTTTCTTGAAATTGTTTTTTGAGGTCAACTTTGACCCTGGGTGCTAACAATTAAGGTCAAGGTCAAATAGGTAGGTCAACCTAGGTACTCATGTCCACTAAGGTGTAGTTTATTGTTGTCTAAATTTAATCTACAAAAGAAACTGTGAGTGATATAAAGTTTTTATGATTTTCACATTTGATATGACCTTGATTTTTACCAAAATTAAATCAGCTCGAGCTGTAATCGGTATCTAACATCACACAAAAATTGAAAAGACAGACAGACCAATTACTCCCTCCCATCGAGGGAGAAAAAACATAATGTTGCCAGTTAAACAAGGGTCGTTTGTAGTAGTTATTTTGGTTTGGGTATGTATTTTTAGGCCACCGTGTACCTTTCACTAAAAAGATCTGGTTGTAGCAGATGCCAAATGGGTTGCAAAAGATAGACTTGATTTTTCAGATTCACGACTACCCTGTAACTCTGGATCTAGTCTAAGTACTATAAGTTTTAATGCACCGACAAACTAAAATATTTGACACCTGTCTAGAAGAACAATAGTGAGGTAGGGCATTGAGGCCAAAACTATAAATTTACTAGCCTAATCATTAGGAGCCCTAGTTCAGACTTAGAGGGATAATAATAATAACACTGGCTCTAGAGAGAGTCTTTTGCATTTGTTACAACTTTAGCAGGGCTTGCTGTGATGTTGCTTTCTCTGGATAAATCCAGGGGATGTGGGTAAGTAACAACATTTTTTAAGGCTTTGCAGCCACTTTAGTTTTTACTGCATGCTTGAAAAGATGCTTTGGTAGCTAAAGTGAGGGCTGCTCAGTTGGTTGTAATGCCGACCTCATCACCAGATGTCACTAAAATTCTACACACTGCTCCTTTAAATGGCACATTTAATCTGTTGTGCAGGTCTCACTTTTTACAAAGCTAGATTTATATTGTTGCACAGTCAAATGTTTCTGTAACAACAAGTGAATTGTCAGGACTCTAAAAAAAGCAAAAAATAAAACAGATTGTCTTTTTGTTCTAGAGCTAAAGGACTGAAATTAGTCTATAGCGATAGTTCACTTGATTTCAGTGCAGTGTATTTAATGTGTGACCTATGCAGAGGTACACCGATTATCAGAAATACTGGCAAAATATAAGGAAGTTTAAATGTCAATATAGCATTTAGTTGGATTTTAAAAATTTTTTTCAATGTAACCTGTAACCATTTTTCACATCACTTATCCAGTGTATGGTCCTTTACTTACATTGTCTAAATCAGAATGTCTCTTTTGCATTGATGTTACATTTACTTTGTGCACTTTTTTTTAAGGTGGATTGTTTTTTTGCATCACCATGCTGGAACCATTTCAGCACTGCGACACTTTTGCTTCCTGCTGTGGTGTGTTTTATTTCGTGGGTTTCAAAAAATACTGAAAAATATTCACTAATATAGTTTTAAAAAATCATAATGTGCTTTGCTATTTTTTTTGGTAAAACTGAAAAAATGGAAAATTCCCAGAGAAGAACAATAATAATTTTAGTTTTAATAATATAATTTTGATTAAAAATATATGTGCATGCTGTTACAAAAACAGAAAAATAAAATGGTAACAAATGGATGGATAGGAAAGCTTAAGTTGGAGGATGCGGGAAAATGGGCTGATGACATGCTGTCATTTATATTTTATGTTCAATTTGTGGCAACGTGTGTAATGCAGTAATGTGACTAAAATTCTATAGCCCATATTATAATCCATGTGCAATGCATAATAGGTTACTAATGATGGCTTCCCATACAGCCTCAAAAACCTTTGTGGGCTGTAATATCATCATTAGTTCGCCACATGGCTTGTAACGACCAGTATCCTTTGACATGTTTACAGCTGACTTTTTACAGGTCTAGTTGCGTACAAGCTGATGTTGAAACTTCATGGTATCTTCTTATGTTCTAAAAACTCTGTACTTGCTTTCTTATGTTAAAAGACACTTTAAACATCACAATTTTGGAACTGGGTTTCTATCAACAAGTAATTCCTCAGTGCTCTGATTCTTTTGGGAGTGTTTGGGGAGAAAACAGAAACAGGCAATGAAGAAATGAGTCTTCTTTGAGGAAAACCTAATTGTCAATAGAGAATTGTAGACCAGACATTTTATAGGTACACCTTCCTGATGCCTGGTTAGACTTGCTTTTGCCTTGAGAACTGCCTTTATTCCTCATGGCATAGATTCAACAAGACAGTGGAAACATTCTTCAGAGATTTTGGTCCATATTCACATGACAGCATCACATTGTTGCTGCAGATTTGTCGGTTCCACATCCATGACGTAACTTTCCCTTTTCAACTTTCCACCACATCCCAAAGGTGCTTTACAATTTGGTGGATTGTTATGTTCCAGAAAGCAGTTTGAAATGATTAGAGATTGTAGTATGGCGTGGTATCCTCCTGGAAGCAACCATCAGAAGATAAAGACACTGCAGTCATAAAGGGATGGACATGGTCAGCAACAATACTCAGGTAGGCTTTGGCATTTGAACAATTCTCACATAGCACTAAAGGGTTTAAAATGTGCCCATTAACTTTTAATCCACTATTACTACACTACCACCTGTTGATTTACTATCAAATCAAAGCAATCTGGCTGTTCTAGTTAAACCTCTGGCATTTTCACACGGAGAACAGAGAACTGTCGCTGTCTGGATGTTTTCTCATTTTAACCATTCTCCATAAACACCAGAGATGACTATGTGGGAAAATCCAATTGGATAAGCAGTTTCCTTAGTACTCAGACCAGCACCAACAAATTCAAAGTCACTTAAATCACCTTTCTTCCCTGTTCTGATGGCTGGTTTCAACATCAGCAGGTCGTCTTCATGACATCTACATGCCTAAATACACCGAGTTGATCTACGCTACCAAGCAGAGGAACAAGCATACTTAGTTTCTCCACAATAATTTTAATATAATACGCACGTTTCTCCAGCAGAGGGCGACAACTAAACACCCTTTTCAGCAACCACAGCACCATACGGTAACTGAAAAAAACTGCGCCGCTTCTCATTAGAAAACATTGCAGTACATGTCCGGAATTTTACGATTGTCAAGCATATGTGAGGTTTTTTTTTTAAATTATTATTGTTTTTGTAATATGTTTTTGCTAATTTTCATATCATATCACATATTTACGCAACTAAAGGACTCCATTACTATAATACATGTAGCTTTATTTGAAAATACAATGAGAAGCAAGCATAAGTCAGCAGTTCCTTTTCCCAAATAAAGATCAGTGATGCTGCTGTTTATAATTCATAGCTCATAGTATTTATTGCAACGACATCGTTAATTTCGTTCGTAAATCAAAATGTAAAGGAACAAGGAGATAAAAGACAACCCGCTTTCATTCAAAATGAAAACTAATTACAAATATCCGCTGGAGTTAACCTTAGTTAGGCTCACATGTTCCCAGTTAGGGGATGCTGTGCGGTATGGATCGATAACCACGCTCCTTGCACAGCGTGTTGTCTGCTGCGTGTATTGGCTGAATGAAAGATAAAAGCACAACTCAAGTCCCCGCTTGACTACATGTCCATGTCGGATTTTACTTTTTACCCTACCCGTGACGATAGTGCGCAGCGTAACCTATGGTACAGCTCCTGAGCACTAAATAGACTTCAAAACACTGAACGTCGTCCCCTGTATGCCAGAAGTCCTGCAACCCTTAAAGTGTATTAAATCAGACAGTTTCATGAACAGAACAGTGTAAAAGATTTCTACTCTGAACCATATGAAACATTGTCACACATAAGAGTCGTCAGCTGAGTTACTCGAATGTGATCCTTTCAATCTTAGACAAATCTGCAGTGACCTGCGAAAAGACGAGTTTAAAAGCCATAAAAAATTAAAGTCCACATTTCACTTCATTGAGCAGACCTGCCGATCTTGTTTTTAGCCCAGCAAAATGCATATTATAAAGGAAAATATGTAGGAAATATAGCTAGTATTAAAAATTAATTTCATCACCTGTCAGTACCTCTTATTACAAGTGAAATCCAACGGTGATAAAGGGTAACTACGAGGATGTTAGTAACCAGTGAAACCACCCAAACATAATCTAATCAGCTAAAATGAAGTGAAACATGCAGTACAATTATTCACTCCCTCCTACAACAAAGAAAAACATATTTATTTAGTACATCATTCACAAATATTTATTTACTTACCTTTTGAAAAAATTATTATGAACAAATCCAGAGGAGTAAGATATGTATGCATATTTAAACTAAACAGAAAAATAAGATGTGTCTGTACTTGGATAATAAAACAAAGGCAAAATTCTTCAGGGCTAAACTCTCACTGTAACTGTAAACATTGTAATCTTTTGACTCGCTCTGGAGCACAAAGTTATTCAGTCAACAATGTGCACTCTTTGAAGTAATCCATCTCAGATAACATGATTTGTGTGCCAACAACGTTATATTTTATCCCACCTAATTCTTTTTACAAAATGTAAAACTTCTTTAACCTTGACTGAGATAAATGTTTCAAAGCTCTGTTAGGCAAAGGACACATTAACTGACAATAAAAAAAAAATAACTTTGTGCCTGTTCCTCTGTCCTAAAAGCCAAATTCTTACACTGAACTAACCTTCAGTTTGTTACACAAAAGAACATTTATTGCTATACCACCTTAAAATAATGATTACAAAAAACGACCTAACTGGCATTCAAAAACAAACCACCTTTTCAGTTATTGCCTCACAGACAAAATGCCCAATTTATATAAATATGTCACAGATACTCATTTGTCTTCATTACTGGAAGAGTAAAAAAAATAATGTGCTGGAAATCTGGTGAGATGGGCGAGAGCTGCCTGCAGCCCTCAGGTTGAAAACCACTTATGTGGCCAATATAATTCAAATGACTGGGATATTTGAATTATACAAATAGGATCAACTCAGGAAAAGGTAATAAAATTTGTTTGCTTCTTTTAAAAGCTAAAGCTCTACAAGAACTCCACTGAGTACTTCTGTAGGATGCAGGAAATATGTAAGAAGGACAAATAAATAAACAAACAACACAATTTAATGTAAAGAATTGACAGCATCAGAAAAATTAAGGATTAACCAAAATAATGTCAAAGCAACCCAGTGGGAGGAGCCACAGATGTTTCAAATATTGTAAAAAACGTAATCTAAAGGTAGGACTAGTGGTTTTAATGATCACTTTTAAATATTTAAGATCTGAAACAGCCGCATGAACCGCTTAAGTTGTTAACTAACAGCAGAAACGAAATATCTGACTAAACCTAATGATACGCATATGAAAGAGTCCACTAAGTGACATGAAATACTTAATTAAGTAGTAGTTAAACAATTAGCTAATGTATGACGGAATTAGTGGCCCATATTGTGGGGTAAGGTGTATTAAATAACATGGGAGTCACTGTTCTCAACAATGACATGAAGTTTAGAAGCTGGGACAGCAGAAAAGTGTTCCCACTCACATCCGGCTGGGGTGTGTGTGTTTTGTTTGGGTTGCCCCGTCGTTCGAGACACGCCGGGTCTAAATCCGCTCCGTTTTTTGTATCCTGCTCCCGACCACCTTATCCGTAACACTTTGTGTTTCTGTGTGAGAGAAGCCGACTCTTGTTTACAGCAGCGATTCCACGGAGGAGCGGCGGAGACCCGTAGTGTGCTTTAACCGAGGGCGGACCGTGGGATTTCAGCCTGTGGATACACACGCGACGGGAGTTTTTCTTTTTCTCTTTTGTGCGAAGCTATAAAGGCAAAACAAGAAACACTCTTGGAGAGCAACTCCTTAGACATATTCTCCCTCCCCACTCCAGCCGAGGTCGTCTAGCCGGAGAGCTGGAGACCCATTCTCTTGCGTGGCACAAGTCTGGTATTTTCTTTCAGTTGCAAATCCCGACTGACGGCGGAGATAAGTCGGAGCTGAGGGGCTGAAAATTTGCTGATTTTTTTTTTTTTTTTAAAGCAACTTCTCATTGCGAGCCAGGACTGCTTGGTTTGGGGGGGTCGATAGACCCTGCTGTTTGAATAGCATACGGAAAAACAGGTTTTTCATTCATTTTTCAACCTCACAGCCACCACCCCTGTGGATCTGTACGCGTTTTCAGCCCACCACCTCCTCACACACACTTATTCACACGGGGGATTCTTGTGAGCGACACTGGCTTTAATTTATTATGGTGGTAAAGGCTGCTAAGATTTAAGTCTGATTTTTTTTTTTGTTGTATTAACGGGCCTGGTCGCGCTGTGTAGGCTACGCGCATGCTGTTTTTAAGAGATGGAGAATGAAGATGGGGATTGCCATCATTTATTCAGTAAAATCATGGCTTGTGTGCCATACCAGCCAACGTCAAAGCATCCTGTGACTGGCAAAAATAGCAGAGTGTTTTAGTATTCCACCCCCCAACGTTTAAATATTTTTTGTACACATTTATATATATGTTTAGAGCAAATCCAGACAGATAAGCGACCACGCATCAGGATATCAGAAGCTTTTGGGCTACGAGGCACTTGTTTTCTCTTTTTCTCCTTTTTTAAAAATTTTTTTTAGTGAGAAGGCTCTGATTTATTGAGCTGATGTGCACAACTTAAATATTTTTACTTCCTTTTTACTCTCATTATTTTTATTTTTTCTTGAAGAGGAGAATAATGTTCAGGAACGTAAAATCAGAAGCACCGATGGGTGGCCCGATCTTGTTTTGGGGTCTGATGCTGTCTGTCTCCACTATCTGCATATGGTCCACATATGGAGAGAGTAAGTATTTAGTTCTAATCAATATTGTTTTTATGAAGAACATGTCGCTTGAGCAGGAATAGGCCTAAAGGCATAATTTGCTTTTGTAACCCAGTTTAACCTCTTGCATAAACGCCTTTTTTCCCCACTAGTGGAGGATATGCGTTAGCTGCAATTATTGTTTTTATTTGCAAAATAATCAGAGTGAATACCTGTAGTTGGACAAAACGATGGAATGCGACAAAACCGACTTGTGCTCCTTACTTATGCTATCTGAAGAGGACCATGTGGTATAGCTGCCGTCAGTTGATGCGCGCATTTAACCAAATACAGTCACTGTTGTGCGTAATATCGTCTTATTTGATGAAACTGTCATGATTATCGAGAAACGCGTAAAGACATGGAAGCAGACACCGGTGTGATTTTTGACATTAGACATCCAGAAAGCACGGGATGAAGCCAGGGAGCTGAGCTGAAGGTTACTACGACCATGTGGCCATTTTACATTTCGTAGTGTGGCGTCGCTGCGCACGAACAGCCAATTATTTTTTTAAAAAAATCTGGCGATCCCTTGATTCTTAAAATGTAAAATGCCAGAAGAGTGCCTATATATCTAAATATAATTTAAAAAAATAAAAAAAGTGAAACATTGTTACATTTGTATAGATCTGTGCACTGTTAACTAATGAAAGTATTGAAATACAGCAGCGCCAGACACATAAATCCAGCCTTAACAGCGTGCTCTTTTGTAAAACGCAAGAAATGTCCGCTGACGTTATACTAACCATCCAAATAACGTTGTAATTTTCTTTGGCATGACGTGAAAATGTGTGCACTTAATGCTAATTAACCCTTAAAGGCGGGGAAAAGTTAAAAAAAAAATCAAAAAAATCAAAAGGGTTTGTAGGACCCAGTGTATTCAGTTTATTCCCAAGTATTCAGTTTTATAAATGGCAGGATTTCACAGGAGTCTGCCCACTTTTGTTGCCTTTGATTGATGTAAAAGTTTGTTTTCATGGTTTAAATTTAGAATAGGATGATAAATCATATAAAATAAAAACTGTTTTTGTTTATATCTACATATAAATCTAATCTGATCTAATCCTGTGTAATGTACTGAGAGCTGCCACAGTCAAGGCTGCTTTTTGCCAGTGCTAAAATAGAACAGCTGATCAATGGGGGTCAAAGAGGGTTCCCTCTCCAGTCCCTGGCTGTATGGAGTGTGTTTATATCTAATGGCTCATTGTCTTGGTTTTCAAAGGCAAAAGCTTCTGCTTCAAATGCACAAAGAAATTAGTTTTTGAAAAATAAAAAAAAGGAAAAACTAAAGAAATTGAATGATAGAGAGGATTAAGCATTCCAGCTTTTTGTAGTAAAGCTTCTTGTGACACTTTGCATCAAGTTTCCCAGATTAAACAGAGATAGTCATGGAGTTCATTTCGATTTTTTCCCCTTTAGTTCAAATCTTTATTTCTTTGGTGGTGTTTACGCCAATAATCTGAATTGTAAAAAACTTTCAGTTTATCATATCATCATGATCTGCTGTTCGTATATACATTAAGTCTGTTTGGCACACCCATCACCACAAGTTGCTCTTTTGCCCGCCTCACATCAATTGCATCTCTCTGCTTTGAGCCCATCAATTGTGCTTGAGTTGAATGTGTTTGTCAGCTACGCTGCATATGCTTTATATCTTGATAAGTAAGGAAACTGATAGTCTGACCTCGGTTTATATGGAAATGGAAGAAAAATAAAAGTAACACGGTAGTCGTACCACAGTCATGTTCTCCCCCTCTGAAGGCCACAAGCACATCTGAGGGTTGGAAGATAGGCAGTTGCCCTCAGATCTCGGCTCTCTGTGGTGCATAATACATCAGAACTCATGGAACAAAGAATTTCATAACAAAGGCTGCGGACAACATTAGAGATGCAAATGTATCACTCGAGGATGATGTTTACTTCACCGGGTTGTAGAGGGACAGAATTTCCAGTGCTCCACTAGGGGGTAAAAACCTTCTTTGCTCTCTTCATTTCTGTAATCTGTCCATACCAATAAAATGCAATTAAACTACTTTTTAACTTTCGCCACAGTAAACTTTCCATGCCATGGCGTCGAAATGCGCAGCAAACAAGTCTCTAAAAGTCTAAAGGGAGTGTGTGAGGGCGATAGAGACTCGGTGTTTGGAAATAGATTGTGCAAAAATACTCTTGAAAGAGAAACAGACTCGGTTTTGTTGATTGGAATAGTAGTGAGTTTGTGAACTGTTTTATTGGCTTGTGCTGTTCGCACGGAGTGGTCTCGTATGCAGACTGATGCGCTTAACATCATCACTTGGCACCACTGCTATTAGAGTTATAAATAGATATGTCACTGGCAAAAGTGGGGTCGTGTAAGTACAAGCACCCGCTGTCCTGTTCCGTGCGGGTACACCAGTGTTCCTGTTCAGTTATTTATGAAAGAACATGTTGCTTCGGAAAAAACCTGAATGACGGAATAAATAATCAAGCATCAGTGAACACTGTGTTTGACAGGCACCCCTCCTACTTTTCCCTTTGGGGTATGGCATATTTGAAGTTCAGCACTCTTTGTCATGACGGGGTAAGTGGCTCAGATATGATTGCTGTCACTCTGCTCTAAGGTGTACTTTGTGGTTACATAAAGCCCCCCCACTTCCTTTAGGTCTTCCTGGAGACTGGATGCAGGAATGCCTAGTCACACTGCACCAAAAGAGTGTGACAAGCGTTCACAGCCCTGTGTTGTGTGCACACATACAAGTTTATTGTGCAGCATCGAGTGTGTACTGCAGCAGGACTCAGCGTGGCAGCCTGAGTCAGTGGCGTGCCCCTGAGTAAGGATGTAAAAGTGTGTCACTGGGCTAGTTTGTGAGAGTGCAGTCAAATGCTGGCCTACCGCTCCTCCAGGCTGCCAGCTGAGGTTTACAATGCTTAATTAAACACTTTATTTCAAGTGGCATGTCACTGGATTTGCTCAAATGCAGTATCCGTCCGACTGCACATACATCATCATTGGCTGCCGGTTTAATGGTCCGTAGAGTATTTTACAATTTGCGAGATGATGATTGCAAATGTTAGCTCTTCTAATGGATGGCACTCGCTTTATCAGTAGAAAGCTGTTTGTTTAAAAAGAGTGCTGATCTATCCTCCGTGGCGCGGAGGATCCCAGAATGTCTACAAGAAGCCTTTTCTATACTCATATTAATCTGTTGAGTGTTAAACACTAAAGATCATAACACTGCATTTTACTTTATATTCCTTTACGTAGGTCATTTTTTTTATACATGCAGCAGACCAGAAGGCTGTAGAGTGAAGCTGACAGTCAAAGAACTAATGAAAAAAGATATATTTTTAAAACTGTATTTTGGGGCAAAATCAGGTGAACATTTAAAATACTATTACTTTAGGTAACTTCAAAATAAGTGTCCAAAAAGGTGCCAAGAGGTGAGACATGAACTTGAAACCTCAAAGTCATTGTCTTTTAATACAAAAACAACTGTGCCTGAGTGATCTTTACCACATCAGTGTGCAGTTCCCCTCGGTTTCGTAGTCAGGTCTAACTTTCATGCTCGTCACATCTGGTTTCAAACCACAGAGGTGGTGAAGGCTGAGGCCGTCAGCACTAAGCTCCATCACAAGAAGTGACATCAAATTGTCTACATCCATCTTTTCCAGACATTAAATCAAAATCCTTCGGATGACATTTTTCTTAGTTTTCAAATTCTCTATAGGTTTTCACACTCCCTCCTTAAAGAAATTACATCACTGCAAATTCATATTGCTGTTTTGAGCATGTGCAGTGTGTATGTAAACACAGCCTGTTACCTCTTGCCCTCTTCCCTCATTCTGGGTGAGGGGGAGTGCCTGTCTGAGAGTTGTTGTGATGGGTAATGTTACCATTTGGGGTTTTGGTGAAATCTGAGCCACAGTGATTGAAGTAAGGTCCACTGAGTGGACACGGTCCACAACACTGCTGGTCAGATGACTTCCAGTATGCTGGGGATTAGAGCCAGTTGATGTGGCAGGTGTGAGGGGATAGGACAGCAAAGTGGCCAACTCCTTCACCGTTCGAACCTTTTAATGATCATACTGATTTTATTGGTTGAGAATTCATATAATTTTGGAAAAACACAATTTCAGGAAGTTGATCATTTGCTATAAGCGCCTTTGGTTGCTAGGCAACCCTTGAAAATAAAACCAGACCCTTTATGATTGGCCTTAAATGAGAGGGAAATAGGAAATCTCAGCTAACCTAGGCTCAGTATATATACACTAATAAAAGTGGTAGTTAACACGATATGATCAACATGGGCTTTTTTCTGGAATTCAAATAAGAATAAAAAAATGCAGATTTTAAATAACAAGAAGTGCAGAATATTCAATGGAAGTCAGCAGACTGGTAATTGAGTGTTTTAAGTTGTCTGTTAAAGTCTGCAAACATTTCTTTCTGCCCACATGCTCTGTTTTTACAATTTCCTTTAAGACTGTCGTTCTTCTTCCTCTTTTTGTGTTATAATTAATGATTAATCCACAATGGAAACAGTTCTATGCATCCCTGCTTGCACTTTGCACAGAGCCCACCAACAACTTTATGTCAGTAACTGCAGGGGTCACAGAGTTTTCGGGACCCTTAAAATCGCTTCAAAATAAACACAGGGAAGAGGAGTCTTCCCTAATAACCTTCCCGGAGTTTACAGCTGGATGTCTGATAAAGGATACAGTTCCAATACAAGTGTTTTCCCAGAAAGCTCAGTTTGTGGCCTTTTGATAAACAGCACGGCATGTGGTCCCAGATTGCTATCTCATTTTTTTCTCTCAGCCAAAACCGAGATGGCGTTTATTTACGTGTGAGGTATGTTTACTGGATCCGAATCTGATTTTACGTGAAGCTGAGATAAACGGCAGCCACTTGCCTCGATTTCATTCGACGGGGACACGTTTGACCGTGCACGTGCTTGTGCTGGTGTGTGCGTGTGTTTGTGTGATGACATTTCCACAGAGAGACAGGGCAAGGTTTATCAGTCATAAACACGAGCCGATGGATCCCATCACGCTGTGAAGATATGTGTGTTTACTCAGCAGTGTGAAGAGCAAAGATACACGGGAGGAGAGAAGGAGACGCGTGTTATTTGGGGTTATCATGTTATGTGGACGCTGTTGCTGAAATGTATCTGGTGTATGTAATAATGAATAAAGGATTTGGTGTCTTAATCTTATTTAAGCATCGTTGTCTTCGCAACAAATGAGCTGACTGGCAAGAATCGGAGAATCCTGGAGGCTTAGTTTGAGGCAATGTCTTTCTCGGTCTTTTTGCAAGGAAATGATTGGAATTCCTGGTACTTAACATGCCTAATGAGTAGAACAAGGGAATCACAAAGAGGAAGTCTGTGTAATTCCTTTCATTTTATTCTTTCTGGCTTTCTTTGTGAGCGTAAATCTGCTTTGTATCGACGGCACTCAGAAAGACATTTACTGCATAGCGGTTTCTGTTTGCTGCCATTTTACACCAGGATGGCCCCTGATAGCTATTCTTGGCAGAAATCTTATCCTTCCGTGGCCAGACGCCTCCTGATTTTATTAATGCCCCCATCAGGAAGTGGAGCCTAGAGTTTCTCTTTACTAACAAACAAATTAGTCTTTGTATTTGAGTGGCTCCACCCCTCCTCCCTCTTTCCCCCGGCTGCTGGAGAAGCTGGAAGAAAATTCTCAATGAAACAAAGAAGACATGCAGCTCGATGGCTCATGAGTGGAGCCCAGGGGCATTGGTGTTGATTGGGGAAAGCAAATACTATTTTCTACTGGAGTAATTGTTTCCGTTCTAAATTTGGACATGTGAAACACCCGTGCAGGAACAAATATAGCCCGTTTACCCCCATAAAGATTACAATTTCTATTTTTGGTAGAATAGCTTTAATGAAGCACATCAAACATGGCTTTTTTTCCCTTTTTTTCTTTTCAGAAAAACAACCATGAGTAAAGTGAAGTTAATATACTAACAGAACTATTTGTATGCTTGTTAGATTTCTATGTCATTGTTCTGTAGTCTAGAAAAACAATCTGGAGGCATAGTGTTCGTGCTGGGAGTGGAAACTGTTTAGCTCTTTTCTTTATCCTTTAGCTCTCAGTAGACAGTGTTTTGACAAGACAATGAAAACATGTCTGTTTGCCTCATTGGATGGACACCGTCACCGTGAGCAACACGGTGACGGTGTCTTAAGCGCCTTTAAGAACATAACAGGTTTAACCTAAGAGCTTGTATGTCATTGCATTTCCTGAGCTGATTGTTGAACCCTCTTTTAGACACTGTTAAAAAATATATATAAATGCAACTAGAAGATATTCTGATTTCATAACGATTTAACATACAATGCAAGGGAATTAGTTGTTCTTTTTCTGAGATTCACAGAAGATTTCTCTTAGGCTTTTTGACTGACAGTTGATTCCCAAACACTGGTGTATTTACCCCAGAGAGTACTTGAGCTGCTGTATGAAGGAATGTGAAAAAAACTATATAGAGAAAAATGTGATTTATAGTCAGTTTCTCTAAAATTAATCACTAAATGGAACGAAATAGTCAGGGGAAATGGGTAAAATATGGATGTTTGAATTAAAAATGGACTATTTTAACTTCACTGGAGTAAAATGTTAAAATAGGTAAAATTAATATATGAACTGATTAAATAGCTAAGTTAAAAAAAAGACAATTATGTGATAACGGACGAAATAGTTGGCTTAAGAAAACTGATGAACAGAAAAACAGTGAATTGGTAAACAGATTGATACATTATGAAATGATTAAAAATAATAAAAGTTTGAATAAAGTTTGCAAAGGTGCTGAAGAAGTGAGACTGTATAATCTACTTTGAAGCATTTACCTTTCTTGCATTGGGCTATTCAAAGGGTATTCAGTGTGCACAAAGAATTGAAGACAATGTAGGATGTTACCTGAACAGGCAAGTACAGCAGATGTCATATCTAAGTCTAATCATATACCCAGGATTTTCTTTATAAATTTCCTTTGTGTCATTATAGGACCAAGAGTTATTTATTTATTTGTTTGCTTTCTTCTTTGACTGGCTGAGCATCTATTTACTGTCTTGTATTTTATTTTCATGCTGATTGATGACTGTTACTTGTGAAGTAACTCATGACTTCCAGTGCTCCATGGAAGCATGTTTTTTTGCTTTTCTAACAAAACCTGTCGACACCTTGTCGCCTGGGGACAGACATGACTAACTTGGCGCATCCAAAACTGCATACAGCATGTATGTAATTGCATGTTTCACTGCGATAAGGTTTCCCTTGGTGTAGTTGCTGTTTTGCACAATTAATAGGATAGCCGATTATCGTCAATAAAAAATGCAGTTTTTTTTATTGTGTGTGTGTGTGTGTGTATGTGTGTATGCATCTGCCTGCCTGCCTCTCTGTCTGTTTGCATATGGGTGTGTGTGTGTGTGTGCGGTGTGAAGGGATGCTCCAGGCCTTGTGGTTTCAAGTGCTGTTTTCCGAGAACAGAGAAATAGCTTATTTAAATGTTGGGGTTATCTGAGGTGAAGGACCACATGTCTTCCAACGAAATGCAGGGTTTTTGTCTGATGTGATACAAAAGATGTATGAACATGTTAACTCTCGCACTTTATTGTGAAAGTAAGCGACTGTTTCTCTCATCACCCTGTTCACCTCAGCTGACCTTGGTAAGAACCTCTCCCCCCGTGTCGCACTTAAAAACTCCTTTCCTGAGAGAGCAGTGAGAATAAATTAATTTCTTTCATGCAGCGTAGGAACTTGGTGTAAACATGCTGTTTTTCCTATATGAAAAACTGCCAGCAAAGTACCAACTTTACTGTACTAACAAGATTATGTTTCAAGAAGATTACTTACGTGGAAATCTTTTGGCATACACAATCTCCAGGCTGTATTTCCCATCGAACACTGCTGAAACTGTGTATATGATGCATATGTACTGTAATACTCTTCTGTTGTTCTTTTTCTTTGTTTCTCAATGAAGAAAACAGTAAAGATTTTTTTTCTGTGTGTTGCAGTCTGTGGCCCGGATATCGACCTCCGAAACGACATCGATCAATTTAAGCGTCTTGAGAACTGCACGGTGGTGGAGGGCTACCTGCGCATCCTCCTCATCAACGAAAAGACCAGCAACAACAGCCAGCAGGAGGACTTCCGCTCCGTCAGCTTCCCGAAATTGACCGTCATCACCGGCTACCTGCTTCTGTTTCGTGTCTCGGGCCTCGATAGCCTCAGTGTGCTCTTCCCCAACCTGAGCGTCATTCGTGGGCACAACCTCTTCTACAACTACGCCCTCGTGATCTATGAGATGACCAGCTTAAAAGACATTGGGCTTTACAACCTGAGGAACATCACCCGTGGGGCCATGAGGATTGAAAAGAACCCTGAGCTCTGCTACCTGGACTCGGTGGACTGGTCATTTATTATGAATACTGAGTTCAACAATGTTATCAACGGGAACAAGAAGGCAAAGGAATGTGACAACGTCTGCCCGGGGATCATGGAGGATAACCCTCTTTGTCAGCAGACGACGTTCAATGACAATCGTAACTACCGCTGCTGGACCTCCAACCATTGCCAGAAAGGTAACCCTGAACTTCTTGGTAGTTTTCATCATGGCGATGTTTGAGCGATGCTTTGTGCTGCAGTAGCGTAAATGCGGACGTGGCTTTGATCTAGCTCGGAGGTTTCCAGCATCACAAACATGAAGAAATTGTAAATTTCTTCACCAGTGAACAAATCCCATGAATCTATGCAGTGTTTTTCCTTCATTTCCGTCAGGCAGTCAGATTGTCCATGGGCCAGTGCAAACATTTCCTCTCTGTTCGTTACAGAGACCTTGTCTTTAGATCAGGCTATTTGTGGAATGAAGGATGGCTGCAATATAGAGCACCAGGTATTAGAGAGGCATACTCAGTTGAGGTTAAAGTTGCCCTGCCAAGAAATGAGGTAGTCTACCTGTCTGGACCATGTCAGCTAAATATTTGCCTGAGGGACATTTTGCGATTTATGAAAAGGGGTATATTGAAAAATAAGGGGGGGGAGGGTAATTCTTGTTTAACTTTGGCCTTGCGGTAGGGTCATGCATTTTTTAACAGTTCAGGGGAGGGTCATATTTTTTTATATTCATTGCATTTAAATTCCTTCCATTCTGTAGAGTTGAGTCAGTTCATTTATGAATATCTGATACTTTGTGCATCCATACAGCAGGCGGGTGTAGCACCTTGTGGTCACATTACTTATCTTCACTGTCTTTTTCACAGATTTTAGAGTGTGAGACAGTTTGTGCTTTCAGATCAGAAACTGGGACAAGTAGATCTTCCATCTCATGCCTCTTCAAAACAACTCTGTCAACCACTTCGAGTCTTTATAGGCCAAAAAGATGAGCAAAGAGGCTTTTTGGAGGAATTTTATGTTGTTGTTGTCTAACACATTTCACCCACTCTTTCCATGAATTTAAGTAATTATTGCTGTTTGCTGTTTGGTACTGGAGGACACTTATATATTCCAGCAACTACTTTGTCAGGTGTTTCTGCCTGCCTGCGGGCAGATGATGTCACAAAATGCACACAAAACTATAAGGGTGTCTAGATGGGAGCAACATGAAGGCTTAGCTTGAAGACTGATTTGGTCCAACATTGTCTCTGGTTTGAAGTTCAGTTACAGGTCATGAAAATTTATTCAAAGTTGGAGTCAGGTACACATTTACAAAAGGGCTCATCGATCTATGCGTCAGAGGTTTGAGTTTTTTTAACCATCTGTAACTAAAACTAGCACATGATGACATTTTTGTGTGAAAACAGTTTTTTTTAATATTCCCCCTGCCCATTTTTGAAGGCATCTGTGCAGGTGCTAGGATTAGTTTGAAGTCACAAACACCCCTGTCCTTCATCCCTTCAGGGAACCTCAGAATAAACAGTGGAAATCAAGCTTGCTGCGTTTTCCTATTGACCAAGTCGATCTCTATAGGAAAGCAATGGTGTTCACTGTGTGCGTTTTGTGACCTGCTGGTGCTCCCTGTATGTTATCAGCCCTTTGATCAATACACAATGAAAATGAACAAGGTTTTGTATGGTTGTCTTTGTTCAAAAACATTGAAATCTTAAATGGGCATATTTTACAAATACCATACATAGTAAAAGGTGCAAATCGCCTGTGATGACTTTTTAGTCACGTCTGTTCTTCCCACACTAGCTGCTATGTGGGGTTTTGTGGTGAAACCCTCTGTTGTTCTCACAAAGCGGACTTGAGAAGCAGAGCCGGAGCATTGTTTGAACCAGTTCACTTCTCTCAGAGGCCCAGGCGAGGTCAGGGTAAAAGCATTCATCTAGAAGGCCTTGAGGTCTCAAGGCTGCAGATAAAGGGTCTGGGTTTAGCTACACAGTGGTAAAAAAGGAGGAGTTACTGAGGCAAAAATAAGATACAATGAAGCTAGAGCAGATCTGTGATGTCTTGTAATATTCCAGGCTTTGTGCCTGTCTTTGTTTTTATAAAGGTTTGATGTGTCTCTCCTCCCCGCTTAAGATTCCTCTCTCCTCCTTCCTCCGCCCCTTTGTATAATTGCCTTGTTTTTCTCCAGTACAGATGTTCCTTCAAGGGCATGCAGTGGTATTCTAGTCAATACAGCCCGGTCTCCTCTTTAATTACACAACATGAAGAGGGAGTGATGTCTGCCTAGCTCACTGCTTTGCCCTCTGGGCCTTTCCAAATGTTTGTCCGCTCACCAGATACTGTTTCCCACACCAGGTTTGGGTGAATTAGACCAGGGTTTCTCAGAAGTGAGCTTTAATATGTTGCGTTACATCTGGATTTACGACAGGATGGACGTGAGTAGGAGTGACTGTGCAGAGAAGTGCAGATTGGAGCAGAAATTCTGGGTGCCTTTTAGTGGCAGGGAGAGATGCATAGAGAAGCTGTTTACAGGAGGAGGGGCATGGAGGGGAAATGTCAGACAAATGTCAAGTATACAAGCTCAATGCCAATGTCTCGCTGAAGGGCAGTGTACAGAGTGTTGAAAAAGGCCCCGTTCCTCCCACTCATCTATAACCCCCATGCTTCCTCGTATATCCTCTCTGCCTTCCTCATTGTTACTCCCTCCTCTTTGTATATGTTGTCTGTTCTCGTCTTCCTAACTGTCGTTCTCCACTTCACTTAGCCTCAGTCTCATCTCTGATTGTCCTTGTCAGTTGTTCTGCTGGTGTTTCGTTTTCTATTTTCACCTAACTCTTTTCTGCAGGGTTTATCAGGGGCTGTTAACAGCTCCGGCTGTCAGATATCTCTTCATTGTTTACTTGTCGAAAGGCACTTACTCACACACATGCACACACACACACACACTGGTCAGAACCACCAAGCTTGTTTGGCGAGACCCTGGCTCCTTCCACGCTGCCAGCTGCTTGCTTTGAGTTATGGGGGATCCCATGACTAAAGAAGTGTGGCCTGCTTCAGATGTCCTCCTCAGGTCTCTGTGTTTGCTGTAGACAGTCCTGCTTTTTACTGGACCTTATCCAAATCCGCATAGTCAATAGGCAGTTGCAATTAGGCAGATGAACACTAAGCATGCCGCTGTAGTCACGGCTGGTCTTAGGGCCGGCTAGTCTTCATAGCTCCACTGGGAGGCACACACTCTCTTACCCGCTGGTTCTCACATAGCTCACGTCTTTATGCAATAGAATATTCATTTATGGTATGCTCAGCCTTGCAGGCACTCCGGTCTGGTTTCTCAACCTTAACTTACCCTGTCTAATTTAAGGCAGCACGTCTGCCATGCTTTATTTTTATATTAACAAATGCACGTCATAATGATTTATTTATTGTTTTTAAGAGTAGTGGGACATTAGGGTAAGTCAAAACTTTAGCATGAGGAGACCACAGACTTTGCTCTGGAGCCCTGGCTGTTGGGAGAGCTTTGCACCAGTCTCGGAGACTTTGCATTACTTTGCATTTAGTAATATGTTTGCTCTCTCTCTGCCAAAGACCTACTTGATATCTCTGGCCTGAGTGCTCTGACCTGAATCCACTTCAGAACTGAAGTGGGTTTTTTAATAAAAAAAAAAACAAAACAAACCCCCTCCTAAAACCACTATTTTACTGTAGAGCAAGGTCTCACAGGCAGATACGATCTAGTATTCTTCCTGATGAGTAATAGCCCCAATGCTGTTAAGTTTTCACAAATCTTCCCCACATATAATAGAAAGAGCAAAATGAATCATTCTGACTGTGGCATCCAGTCGGTCTTATCTAAACGTGTCAAAACGGTGCCATTTAAAAATAAGTCGAAAGTGCTTTTTTTAAACAGCTAGTCCTGTAGTTTGTGAAAATGAGCAAACAGTATTTTTTTTCCACTAAGGAAAATATAAAATGTCACAAAGCTTGGGTTTCAGACGGTGTTAGGTCCTTGAGTATTTGAAATCTCAATTCTAATGGGCCTCTGGTCTCTCACAGTGCATAATGATCATCTCTCCACCAATAATTATAACTCTGTGGTATGCAGTGTTTGAGTCTTTCAGTAATAGATGTTTCGCTTGGTAAATTAAGAGGAAATGACGATAATGTCAAGGTTGCACGTTTTATCAGTGCTTGCACCTTCTTTATCCTATTGCTCCATGGAAAAATCCAGCAGATGGCTAAGAAAAGGACTCGGAAGTTGGCCCGACTTCATTTTTGAGCTAATGTTATGCCTTGGATGTTCAAACAATGATTATTTAACACCTTAGTGTTTGCAGGGATTTAATCACCACCTCTCCAAATTCGCCCATACCTGGTGTTTTGTAAGAGTATGGTTACACACTGACTAGCCAGTTTACTTTTGGTTGTTTTCCTGGCTCTCTGCTGATTAATTTCATTCAAATTTCCTGGAAATAACCACTCATTAAATACATTTGTGCAAAGTGGTTCTACGGTGGATTTGCAAAGAATAAACTAGATTTATTGATCTCTACACCTCTCGTAACATGGAGTTAGTAGAATTGTGTCTGCCACTTTAAGTATATAAGGTAGACATTCCTGCTGGCTTAGTCATTGCAGTTGTGAGGGGATAAAGAGGGGGGAAATACACAGCAGAGGCTGTGTGCGGACTACACATGGAAAGCCGTGGAGAAACTTTATGTGCTATTTCGAATAATAAAGTTTTAAACTGATTTGTGTGTGTGTGTGTGTGTGTGTGTGTGTGGTCTGTTTGGTGTATGCAGCCATTGTTGTGTAATATAGTGAGCCAAGTTCATATGATCGTGCCTTCCCCCTTCTTTTGTTTAACCAACATCCAACAGTAGATACAACGAAGCTTTTGAATATTTAATGGCTTCTGGAGCTTATCAAAGTCCTGCGGTTACAGGCACAGGAAACAGCTCAAATACCAGTCTTGAGAATCCAGTGCTTTCCTGGGGGCATGCTCAGCACCATGACAAGTTCCCGTACATCCGCTGTTTCCACTGGGCACAAACTACTTGCCTGCGCTTTGCTCCAGTTTGTACAAAGCTTGGGCGGAGTGCCAGCGCTGGTGACAAAGTGAGGAGAGTCACTCACTCCCACCATCCTAAAGCCACCAGACTGACCATGGAAAAGTCCCATCTGTCTTGGTGTCTCCTGCCATGTTCACTATATCACTGTATCACCACAGCTCCTGCCTGTGTGTGGTTTCTACCAAGAACTAAAAGAGAATGTAGTCAACATACTGCAACCCTGCTGGCACACTGTGCATGGCCCCTATTATTTCCCATGAGATCAGGATACTATTGATTCACAGTGTTATAACTCCATGGTGTCACAAAAATAAATGCATTAAATAGCAAATAAAGCTCCCTTTACAGCAGCCCTTTGTTTTCTGGGTTCTCAGATGTCTCTTCAAACCAAGGACAAGAGAAGCAAAAACAAGTTACTAATTGGTTTCTTTGCACGTGTGTGTGTGTAATACATGGGAAAATATATTGTCTTCTCTGAATTTATCAGGCATAGATTTTTTAGATTTTATTTACTATATTGTCTTCACATTTTATTTGACTTATTGAAGCACATTTGGCAGTCAGTGGTTATGTTAGCATTAGATAAAAGAATAGTTTAGTGAAATTGTTATTTGCTTTCCTTGAGGCAGTTTATTTGCTGTGGCACGTTTACAGTGTTTTTAATTGTTGACATTACATGATACACAGTGCAGCTACAGTATATAAATCATATCTGAATTTCTTTTTTTGACAATACATCATTAGGTTTTTTCTGATAGGATATTAATTACAAGCAGTTGACGTGTCTTTCTGCGCTGTCATCCCATCTAAATCCTATCACCCACCCTCCCTTCTCCTCTTTCGCCTCTCATTGCCTTTGCCACATTTCCCACCATCTACGTCATATTCATAAATGTCATGCTCAGGGCCCGTTTGCGGATGATATTGGTGCATTAGCCCAAACAGAGACCTTCTTCACCGAGTACCCAGAACCTGAGCCTTGTTGAAGTAAAACTCAACTTGGTTACAAATAGTTCTTCTGCTCAATTGGTTTTATTGGTTGCCTTTGGACTTTCGAGGGGCTCGTGTTGCGATTGGTCAGAAAGGAATTCATTTTTCCTCAGACTTTAATGTGTTTTGAGTTTCATGCAAAGACAAAATTGAAACGTATATTATTTCACTTCGCTGTTTGGGCCAAGAGTGGTGAAAAGCCACAGACACGTGTTGACTGCTCTTACTAACTTTTAATGTCAACAGCAGTGTCCCTCTCTGTTATTTAGAATCGGTTGCAAGTTTGCAAAGTTTCACCGAGTCATGATGACACGGCTGTACAGTGTGCTATTGTCCATGTATGAACAGCAAGGCTTATTGTCTATTAATGCTTGACTCTGTGAGTTTATCCGACTCCTGTCCTCTGTGGCCTACAAAGGTCTCCTCTCAAAGCACTGACAGATTAGATCCGCTTCCTAGGATTGCTTGATTGACCAAAATAGGACCTGTGTGTCTCGCTGCCAGGCTCCAAAGAGACTGACTGACATACTTGTACTCACATCCAAACATACAGACATATGCTCTCTTCTCTCACGTGCCATCGCTTTTGACAAATTTTCCTCAACTTGTGCCCACTGTGACTGTATCTGCTGTGTTTGTGCATGTGTGTGTGTGTGTGTGTGTTTGTGAGTGAGAGAGAGAGAGAGAGAGAGAGAGAGAGAGAGCCTGTGTAAGTGTCAGCCCAGTGTGTAATGTGTTTCCAGCCTGTTTGATGCCTATTTGAGCCACCTAGTTCCTCTAGTGTTAGGCTGCCTGCTGGCTTGTGGCTGCGCAGCTCAGGAGCTGTGACTCATCCTTTGCTCTCACTACTCATTCATAGTATTCATAGTATTCATTCAATACTATAACACCCCCACCCCACCCCCAGCTCTGTGGTAGGTTCCCCTCAGTCCTGCTCTAAATGGCAGGGCGGGATGAGGGCTATCGCCACCTCTTAGCGACGCCTCTGTGAGAGGTGCGAGAGATGAGTGCCTGTGTCTGCTGCCTGTGCCTGCCTTCGGTGCCTTAACTGTGCCTCTGTCTGCCTGCCTGCCTCAGCTCTATCCCTCTTTATAACTCCGGCCACAGCAGCCATTTACTCATGCTAGGCTGACTTGGCTGTGGCTCCTGGGAGATAATGCGCCATGCCTGCAAGTAAGCTCAGAGCATGGGTTAATTCCACAGTGGGGGAAAAAACAAAATCTCCTGCTGACAAATCTCTCCTGCAGAGGTGAGGATGTATGCTGGCATGCCACAGAGAGAGAGAGAGAAGAGTATCCTTTTTTTTTTCTTGCCAGAATAGTTAGGTAGGTTCACTCAGGTCACAGAAACACTGGTCCTCTATTCTCTTCCCTTTAAATGTGTGGCGAGGAGACCAAAGGAGGATCTGAGCTACTCTTGTCTACCTTCCTCACCACACATGGCCAAAATGTGTGTGCTTCTTTAAAAACTGTTGGCCTCTGTTTGTTTTCTTCCATTACTTCTATAAACTATAAAAATATAAAACATGTATAATTACTAAGAGCCGTTTTGTATCCTGCAGCTGCTTAACTAACGATGAATCACGGATCCTATGGTTGTGTTCGTACGTGTCTCTTTTGTGCGTACGCTATCTCTAAAGGAGATATCGAGCAGGCCTCGGCGTGCCAGTGGTGATTTGCCGTCTGTTCTTTTTCGGAGCATGTGTACAATGAGGAGATGAAAGGACATAATAAAATTACAAAGGAAACCTCATGAATTACACAGCTAGATGAAATGCCTCTGACAACCACACACTTCCCTTTCAGGCCTTATTTCAAGTTCCCTATTTACCAGCATGAGGATTTAGATTACAGAAGTTTGAACCAAACTTTGGATAAGGTTGGCGCTTTAAAAAATCTTCCCCATCTAATGTTCGGTGTCAGCAATCGATGAAGGAGTCTTAACTTGTCTAATGTCATTAGCCTGCTTTCTGTCAGTGGCTTAGAATGACCTTGACCCTGTCTTTTGCCTCCCCTTCCTCTCTTCGTCTTGTTTGGGTGAGATCCCCAGAGTCCAGTGCAGTTGTCAACGCGCAGCCTAATGGGCACAGGTGGCTGGGGCTCCTCTGCCTTCTCCAGCCCTCTTGGCATAGTTCTCTTGGCAGACCAGCAGCTCCTTGGCCATTCGCCTCAATGGGCCACTCCAAAGCAGTAATCACCAGCTGGTGCTTTGTTAGCATCAGGGTGGCCCCCAAGATGAATTATGGCTCTCAACTTTGAATTATGGTTTCTTCTGAAATCCAGCAGCGTGTGAAGTTCCGATCAGGATTCGCTGTATTTCCTCCTCCGGCAGGCGTGGATGCAAAAGCAGTTTCATTCATAAAAGCTTTCAAAGAGATGACATGTCACTAGATCATCGCTGATTTCCTCCCAGTTACTGACCACAGCAGAGCAATGTCCGAGAAGGGGATGTAGAGTGCGGAGGATGGTGAGTGTGTGTGTCTGTGGCGGGGGGGGGGGGGGGGGGGGGGGGGTTGTTGGATGAAAGAAAGCTCTGCAGCTGTATTGCACTATGAAGCAGTCAGACAGCGGCTTGTTACTGTGTCAGATAAATATAGAGGTCTCTAGAGCTCTGCACTGCAGCTCTATCTCTGCTCGCTGCTTAAAGGAAGGGAAAGGCCGCGTCACCTGGGAGATGCCACTCTCCTCATTCATCCTCACTAAATTGGCTTTAGATTTGCAGGACATTAAAGATTATTGAGAATCTGTAGGGATAGGGTGGGGTATAAGGTGAACCACAGAGAAGGGCTGAAGTTAGGCACAAGGTACGCTTTAATGTTTTATGCCCACATACTGTCTTTTCACAGAGCTGTCATCCGACAGCACACTTGAGCTCAGTAGCTGTCATGATTTCATCCATAGCACTTACCGATTTCTTATGTTTATTGGCTTAAAAGTTAAGAAAATGGTGAGTGATGGCTTTGCTAATTCAGCAGCAAGTGCGCCAACCGACCCGCTGTGTATGCGTGTTTTGGTCCGAGCGCGCTTGTGCATCCTCCTTATAACAGCCTGGCTCATGAGGTCTGCTGATCGAGCAGAAAGTGCAGCCTGTTGGGGGTAAAAGAGGAGGTGCATTAGCTCTCCTTTCATCTATTTCATCCTCTTCTGTTTGACGAGCGCACAGTGGTTGATAAGCGTCCAGCGCGCCTTTGAAGTCCCAGTCGGGACTTCAGTTCAACCCTGCCACCACCACCCACCCCCATTACTGCGTCAATTACAGAAAGGCTTTGCAGGCCTTGTTTGCACTTGAGTGTGGATCAGGCTCCTCCCTGTGGCTGATAAACATACAGTCTCCATGTAAACATCACCCATTGTCATTCATATTTTATTACTCACACTCGTTTACTCAGCGTAGGCGCTCCTCTGTCATCCCAGCTTAAGCTTTTGTTCTGTTGCACCTCTGCTTTTATGTATGATCTGGTTTTAAAAAAGTGCTTGGCTTTCTTTGGATGAGTAAGTCAACGTCCATTGTTTCACCCCAGCTGGGAAAAAAAGACCCTGCAGGTGTATTCACTGAGTTGTAGTCTGTTTCTCAACCCTTCTGAGAAGTTGCTCTGTCCTATATGTACTGTTGTTAGCACTTTTCCAGTCCAGGCATGTACTTGCTTGTAAGAAGCTTGTTGTTGCATTCCACCTACCTCCCTGCATAATATATGGTATTAACTTCCAGCCCTTTTGTTTGTTTCTCCCTTGGTCTGCCTGTGTGTGAGGTAATGACACTGATGCTCGTCTTCAGACAAACCCCTCAAACTTTGGTTTCCTTGGAAAACAAAAACTCCCAAAATTAAGAGAACACTTGGGCAATTTTTAACTTTTACTCTTGGTGTGATTTATAATCAAGATTTTGGATTCCATTTACTGTTTATATTGTCACTTTATTTGCAGCAAAAGACACAATGCACTGTTTGTCAGTAAAGATTTTCACCTTCAATATTCCATTTGTCAGGAGCTGATGTGTAATTTATGTGTTCCCTTCACTTTTTTTTTGACCAGTATATATTTTAGTGGGTAGGAATGAAGCCTTAGTGTGGTGCTGGGGAGGAAAGACAGGAAAAAAAGAGCCATAGTCCAATTCAAACACGTTAGATTGTTGCTCTTTCTGTACGTAAAAATAGCCTCGCATAAAGCAAAAGGCCACATTCCTTTTCATATATGCGAGCGTTACATCAGTGGAACTTTTATTTATTTTTCTTTGGTTAGGATCAACAAAACTAGGAAATCTTTTTGTTCCTGCTGTTTTGTTCCTGATTGTTCTAAAAAGGCAGGGCCTTCAATGGCCGTTGTTTCCACTGTATGTTTTATTTACAGTAAAGATTTCAGAGTGTGTTTTCTTCCCCTTTGTCTCTTTTTCAAAACTGCAAACGGACTTCCTGTTTAGGGATATCATAACCGCTGAATTCGAGCTTGTTTTGAAATCTGTCCATTAACATTTTTTTCCCCCCCACAAAGAGCGTTTTTCTTCATAACAGCATGTCCTTCAGTCAACAGCAGCTTTTTAAAGGATTAAGATTAACTTAAAATACTCGGCTTCGTGTTTAAAGTAAATGTCAAAACCACCACCTCCAGATGTGTGTCATCTGGAAAATAAACCGGGGACCAAAGATGGATGAGAAAGGATGTGTGACACTGCCTCTCGGCATGTACTGTACCTACTGTATGCACTGTATATATGTACGTGCTTATAGCGTGCTCAGACAAAAATAGCTTTTGTTTAATTAGCGGTGTGACGTGCATGTTTTTGCTGTGCATATGTGAGTCATTCATCTGCACTAAGGAACAGTTTCCTCAGGCTCAAATCGACGCATGTAAAGGTTTCTTTCCCCTTTCTTCTGGTTCATGGCTTCTTTTTTTCAGATTAGTGGTTCATTGTGTTTACATCATCGCCATTAGAGCTGGGTTAGGCAACATGTTTTTAGCATCACGGGAAGAAAGAAAAAACGGAACAGCTTTTCAGGATATTGTAATTGAAACATTTTGAGAAGGAACTAGAGCCCTGTATCTCCTCTTCTCTCTGTTTTCAGGCTTTATAAAATCCAGCCTGTGACAAAACACTTTAATCGATCGCAGGTATTTTCAGACAAGAGTAGATGAGTCGTACAAAAGTTATATAAAGTGCAAAACATTTCCACAGAAAAAGTGACACAGGGTCAGAGCAGGTTAAGCGTAGGTCTTTCCTGGAAAGGCAGCGTTTGAATCCAAAGTGATGCCGTTAAACAGGAGTTTCATGAAGCACTGTGAAGATCCAGCGTGGTGACTGCTAGGGAAAGGCCACCCAGTGACGGCGCTTTCAGGCTGTAAGAGAGAACAACACCCACAGTAAGATTTTGCTCTGTGGTTGGTGAGTGTCTCGGCTTGCCCGAGGTGCATCACAAGGTGCTGAACTCATGGCTCACATAATTCATTTTTAAAAACATAATAAATATACTTGTGACACCTGCAGGCACTAAATGACGCAATAAAGAACTTTTCCATCTCTAGTCAACTTTGGGATTTTGCACAAGACAAAATGAACTCAAAGCTAATGAATGTTACTTCGTCTTCTATTTTTCCTTTTCAGATAAATTATTTTACGACATTTTACTAATTAGGGTTTTTTTTTTTTTTAGCCTTTCAGTCACTCAGTCGACGCTGACCCGTTTCAAATTGAAGTAGAACAAAAACCTGCTAAATGTCTGTTTTTGTCCTCAATGTTGCTGTTTCATTTTTAATTTATAGCATTCTGCACGGTTTACTCAAGCTGACCTTTAAATGCCCATTTGATGCTTCTCTTTGTGGAGTTTTTGGTTATGATGGTTATGGTGTGTGCTAACTGGTTATGTTTTGAATGTTTTGAATAACAACTACCTGTACTACAAGTACCTGTTCTCCTTCATCATTTTTCTTCTTATTTAAACTGGTGTTTGCTGTTCTTCCAGTGTACCTTTACATAGCATGCCAGTGCCGTGGAATCAGACAGACCCGGCATCTTACATCACGCACTGTGCCGCCTCTGCTTTTTACTTTTCACGGATTGGTCAGTTTGGGTCTCCTACTATTTTCCACATCCCGGATAAAAGCAAAAAAAATGTAATGACCAAGAGGAATAAAAGTGCACTATTCCTGCTTGGAACATGAGAGTGAGGTGGGAGAGGAATTTACTTTTTTACATTTTTTTTGCTTAGGTGTGCGCTGATGAGAACGATGAGGTCAATGAGAGCATTATGGATTGTCTTTGAAATTATGTGGCCGTCTGATACGTGTGATGAAGCAGGACTCCTCTTTGTGTGTAAGGACAGTGGGTGCACAGACTCTGTGAATGGCTCACATTGTGAGCCACTGTGTTGGCACCAGTGGCTTTACTGGCACGTAGATGTAGAGTCAGATATGCTGGACCCTGGCCTACTCTGTGGTATTATTAGTATTCTGTATCTCTGCAGAGGTCCTGCACACCTCAGCCTGCTGAGAAGCTGTCATGTAGAATCTCAAATCAAGGAATGGTTTGTTTTTACACCTTTCTGTCCACTGAGTTTTAATTAAGTGAAAGCCCAAAGTGGCTGAGGTACAGGGGTGTTTGCCTAAGTAAATATAATATTTAAGACCGGCAGCGATACCCCCTGAGAATGTGACCTTTTCTAGTGACTGCCTCCACTGCAGGATTAATTTAAGCTCTTGGAATTGGGATTCAACTTTTTTTTTTATTCAAATGTGTGGCTCATTTTTTTTTTAGCTATCTTTATGTTTGTTATTTTTTCTTAATTGTGCGTAGATGCACAAAAAAGAAAAATCACAGTTAATCCCTAAAACTCAATCTGTGTCTGCTCCCAACAAATTTTAACATTGTATATTACAATTAAGTAAGTGTGTATTTCCATTCACGCCACATGGCAGCAGACACTAGCCCAGTGTTGTTTTGCATTGGAGTGTATGTAAATATCAGAGGGGGTTGTTATTTCCTAGCATGTAAGTACGTGCTCTGCCCAGTGAGCTCTTCGGTGCCGCCATGGAGACAGACACATCTGCATTTGGCGCGTCGCTTAGTGCCTGCGGGTGTCAGAAAATGCTGCACACAAGCTTGTGTTTAAGCTCTTGGCTCCGGTGCGGTGGGAGGAAGCGGCCTCTCGGGGCACAGCAAAGAGAGCCTGTGCCGTCGCCTCTTTTTAAGTGCAACAACAGAGATGTCGCTCTTGATTTACAGAGTATGAGCTGGGCGGGTCGTGTCCTGACAGAGAGGCCGGCTACTTGAGGAAGAGGAGGGGAGGAGAAAAAAAGTCAAGAGTGGAAAAGAATTGAGAAGAAGCAAGTGAGATGGATGCTCATCCATGTCCATCCAGCAGTCAGAACACATCCAGACTGACATCTGTACAAGACCAAGTCACGTGTTTATGATTCCTCGGGTCCCAGAAATACCCCCAGAACTCCAATCTCTGACCAAGCCAAACGGTTAGGCTTCTCATTAAGCAATCACCATCAGCTTAGGCTGCTGAAATATTTGGCAGTGAAGAAATGAAAATGTAACTATAAAATGTAATAAGCAACCTCAGTGCGGTAAAATGCTGCCTGGAGAATTTACTTGTTTGTATATGTATAGTGTATGTGTGTGTGTGTGTGTTATGTTTGGATGAACTGTGGAAAACGGCTGTGGTGTCAGGGCGACATACAGAAGCATTGTGCTTGGAAGTGTGTTTGTCTGCGACATTATTTCTCCTACCCTGCTTTCGTTTTTTTTTTCTGTCACTGACAGACACACCCATACCAGGAATCTCTCGTGGTTTTTACCAACTTTGACTTTCTCATGTAAATACTTACCCTTTGAATGGCCCAAATTAGGGCTATCATGCTGAAGATTGATTCAAGATATTGGCCACGGGCCACTGTGGGGATGGTCTGCAGCGTCGCATTTTTTCTGACATAGCTCAATGGAGGAGCTCTCGCATGTCTGCCTTTGTGATGGAAAAGGCTGTGTTTGTGTGTGTGTGTGAGTGTTTTAGGAGGTGGAGTAGGCGGGTGTGGGGTAGGGGGAGGTTAGGCCTAAAGAAACAACAGCGACTGCTCTTGAGTATGTCGCCTGTTCCCAGCTTCTTGGCAGTAAATTTGATCAGAAAAAATACACGCTCTGGCTTCACAATGCAGGCCTTTGTCTCTGGTCGGCATCGGAACCGTAAACCATTTTGGAAACTGTTTCCAGCTTATTAAAACGTTTCCAGACCGTGACTGTTGAAGCAGTGAGTTTTCCAGTTAGTCGCTTGGCATCCTTCCCCATCTTAGGTCTGTCATGGGCATCTTCAGAGAGTAAAGACTGTGGCTAGGATTAACTATTGGACTTCTCTGCTATTCACTTTCTCCTCTCTCTCTCTCTCTACCTCCCCATGCCCCCTTGGCTTTGATTAACTGTGAAGATCATAAGCCAGTTCAAGTGTGGCCTCATACCCTCATTGCCCAGTGTCATTGTTCTAACTAAACTGCTCTCTTCAGCAGGAATGAATTAGCCTTTTGTGCACCAATGGCCTCTTTACAAATAGCCATTAATGTTCTGTTAGTTTAGTTTGGACTCTGTTTAAGTTAAATCACAAGCACTATTAGGCAGTGTAGGCTATTACAGACTTGCCGCTAATTGTCGGTGGAATTGAAATGACATTGTGAGAATAATTAGATTTCTGTTCTCATTTATTGGCTCCAATGTGTTTTGTTTAATCTGAGTTTAATCCGGTTGTCGCTCCCGATATCGTTTCTGAATTGATGTCTTGTAGATCATGGGTGCACGGCCCCCTTGTTATTGTACACCGAGGTGTTCATTGCTCTCTCCGTTACCTTCTCTTCTCTCGTCCCTTTCTGGATTTTTGCCTGTCGCTACAATTCATATGACCATAAATCTTCTAACTTTGTTTTCTAATGTGTGTTGCTCCATTAAACTCCCAGAAGAAAATGTCTTAAATGGACTAAACAGAAACATGAGGAAGCTACTGAAAAGAAAACGCTGTTCTTTGATTTCGCTTGGCTAATTTATTTCCACTTAGAAAATGTATCCTTCATTGTTCACTAGTGCTTTCTGATGCCCTGCGGTCTGTGACCTCCGAGGCATCTTTTGACACTTTTTGAACTGAATGTAAAAATCAACATGGATTTCTCCCTCATGACATTCTAGATTTCCCTTGAGCTTTTGCCATATTTGTATTTTGTCTGTTCTGTAACATTTTACCCCTGGTTCCAGGGTTACGTAAGTTCAGTCTTGTGGCTGGCTTCCCTGTTGGCATTCTTGTCGCATACTGAAGATTCCTCTGTCTATGAGAGAGATAAGGAGAGAAGATACAATGGTGGCGAGGAATGGGAGATGTCACAGAGAGCAGACAATGGGCAGATTCTGTTAAATGAGCCAACTGGTATTGACTCAGGCTTACTGCAACTTATCGTCTAATTGCCACAGTGTTGGCATTATTCCCTGGGTGATATGTGGCTGATGAAACTAAATCCCAGATATATGGCTTGGTGAAGAAATGCTCTAAACACAGACAGTGTTTTGTAGGACACTACATGTTGGGGGGGGGGGGGGGGGGTCTGATTCTCACAGGGAGATCTGAAACAATACCTTTTGTTTCCTCATTGCTTGCTTTGTCTGATAAACTCTGACCAATAGCTGAAAGCTGTTGACCCTCCATCACCAACTGTTCTCCTGCTACACTTGTTAATTCCTCACCCTTCTGCTGATTCTCACCCCGACAGCTCCTAACCTGGAAGACCACCTCTCTGCACTCTGGGTACTGTTGGCCCGTTTACTTCACAGTAAAAAAGAAAAAGTGCCTTGGATTGGGCAGGGATTATATAAGACTAGCGACTTAGCTGTCGGTACAGTTGATTTCCACTGTTACAAAAGGATAACAGTACTGTCTTCACGTAATGTCACAAACTGAAAGAGGACATAACCCCTGTCCTCCAGAAACCTAATTTCTCACTACTTCTCGTCTTGTTCATGCCCGTGGCGAATCATTTACTTAGGTTTCTGTGGCTGTTTTCACACAGGAACTTTGGACAATTTCAGAAGATCGGGTCGGGATATTTTCCACAGCTGTCCTTTCTCACATGTAGCACGCAGAAGAAAATGGTCTGTTTCAGATGCGTTTGCACTCAGGGAAATACTCTGTGTGGTTTAAGCGAAGGAGCTGCCTTCATGTATGCATGCAGGAGGCACCACACATGACACAAGCTCACTAATAATGAATGCACCTGTGCTGTTTGTGCATCAGTACATTCCAACATTATATAGAATTTGTACTGAGAAGTTGACAAGGTTAATGACAGCTTAATATAAAAACTGACTGTGTGGGGTATTTCTCACATGCACTGCTGTTGGGTGATGTTGGGGGGGGTTCAGGGGTGCACTACATGTATGAAAATGGGATAATATGTATCCTTTCTTCTGCTGTCAGTCACATGGAAAATATGGATGACGTCTTCGGGGTTGTCAGGTTAAGTTTTGTTTGTAGACATTAGTGTTTTCTGAGGCTTCATACACCAAACTAACAATTGTCTAAAGTGAAAAAAAAAAGCTTTTTCCTATAATCCAGTAATCCTTATTTGGAGACGTGTTCACACTTTAACCCATATTCCTCATGCATTTGTAAGGTTACCTAAGGCCCCCTCAAGAGGGATACAGCTTAAATTAAGAATGCATGACGGTAAGTGATCCGCTGGCACGTCACTTGCACTCAGCTCAGCTTCTCTAGAATGCAGTGTTTAGCCTCTAAGACCCCAACAAATGAGTTTATTTTTAGAAAATCCCACTTCTTATTCCTCTTAATGGCGATTATGGGGTGACGACACATCTATTATTTTTTTTCATGAGCTGCACTGAAAAATGCCATGTTTGAAGGGTACGTGGGCTCTGCGCAGTCGGTGCGGGCGCACTCGTTTGTTGGTGCCACTTCTCCCCTAAAGGAAAAGGTCCTTTTCTCTCTCTTGACTCTGTGATCATATGTTTGGAGTCGTTACAATTGTGCACATCAAGCATTTACAGTGGGGCAAAAAAGTATTTAGTCAGCCACCGATTGTGCAAGTTCCCCCACTTAAAATGATGACAGAGGTCAGTAATTTGCACCAGAGGTACACTTCAACTGTTAGAGACAGAATGTGAAAAAAAAATCCATGAATTCACATGGTAGGATTTGTAAAGAATTTATTCGTAAATCAGGGTGGAAAATAAGTATTTGGTCACCTCAAACATGGAAAATCTCTGGCTCTCACAGACCTGTAACGTCTTCTGTAAGACGCTTTTCTGTCCCCCACTCGTTACCTGTATGAATGGCACCTGTTTGAACTCATCATCTGTATAAAAGACACCTGTCCACAGCCTCAAACAGTCAGACTCCAAACTCCGCCATGGCCAAGACCAAAGAGCTTTCGAAGGACACCAGGAAAAGTATTGTAGACCTGCACCAGACTGGGAAGAGTGAATCTACAATAGGCAAGCAGCTTGGTGTGAAAAAATCAACTGTGGGAGCAATCATCAGAAAATGGAAGACATACAAGACCACTGATAATCTCCCTCGATCTGGGGCTCCACGCAAGATCACATCCCGTGGGGTCAAAATGATCATGAGAACGGTGAGCAAAGATCCCAGAACCACACGGGGGGACCTGGTGAATGACCTGCAGAGAGCTGGGACCAAAGTAACAAAGGTCACCATCAGTAACACACTACAACGGCAGGGAATCAAATCCCGCAGTGCCAGACGTGTTCCGCTGCTGAAGCCAGTGCATGTCCAGGCCCGTCTGAAGTTTGCCAGCGAGCACATGGATGATACAGCAGAGGATTGGGAGAATGTCATGTGGTCAGATGAAACCAAAGTAGAACTTTTTGGTATAAACTCAACTCGTCGTGTTTGGAGGATGAAGAATACTGAGTTGCATCCCAAGAACACCATACCTACTGTGAAGCATGGGGGTGGAAACATCATGCTATGGGGCTGTTTTTCTGCCAAGGGGACAGGACGACTGATCCGTGTTAAGGACAGAATGAATGGGGCCATGTATCGTGAGATTTTGAGCCAAAACCTCCTTCCATCAGTGAGAACTTTGAAGATGAAACGAGGCTGGGTCTTCCAACATGACAATGATCCAAAACACACCGCCCGGGCAACAAAGGAGTGGCACCGTAAGAAGCATTTGAAAGTCCTGGAGTGGCCTAGCCAGTCTCCAGACCTCAAGCCCATAGAAAATCTGTGGCGGGAGTTGAAAGTCCGTGTTGCTCGGCGACAGCCCCAAAACATCACTGCTCTCGAGAAGATCTGCATGGAGGAATGGGCCAAAATACCAGCTACCTCTGTCATCATTTTAGGTGGGGGAACTTGCACAATCGGTGGCTGACTAAATACTTTTTTGCCCCACTGTATGTGTGTTGGCTCGGCTTAGAGCTGTATGAACTATTGATGGTTTCTATGTGTGGCAATTATCCGTCAATAATGGATTGTGTTCTTCCTGAAAATCAGGAAGAAGATCATGTTGTTCTTCTCATACCTCCGCCAAGGAGTTTATGGGATTTTCTTTGTGTTTTTTTTATATATTTGATTTTTGCCTGTTAATATAGACAGAATTTAACCCAACTTCAAATGATTAACATTGTTACTTTTGCCATTTTCTATTAAGACATAGGGCAAAATTGGACATTTTGCATCATATTTTCACTACAGAATATGAACTGAAAGTATTAAATTTAAAAGCTGTTGCCTTAATGTTATTAAAAAATATCAGAAGCTAATCTGCAGCCAGCTATCCTTTTAGATCTAGGAAACGGATTCATGCATGATGTGGAATGTATTTAAAACAGTTGTCAGTGTTCTTGTTACAACTGTTAATAACTGTTAATGCTATTGTTAATAATTGATTACAGTAAAAATCTGTGTTTTGCACTTTTCCTGCTGTTTTGTTAAAAACATAAGAATTAACAGAGGTGGTCCTCTGCCTCCACATGCCTCCCACAAACCAGGTTTCAGTGTTTTGTTGGTTTCATCACAGGATTTAATTAACGAGCTGGAATTTAGGTATTATTGTAGTTCAGGTCCAATCAAGTATGCTGAATTCCACAAATTTCTACAAATGTTTGGACGGTTGAACCCTTTGAAGTCCCTGCAGGATTGGCAACAAGCTTTTCTGTTCTCCCTGTGATCCAAGGATAAGTGGGATGGATGCCTTGGAACCATTTCCCTTGTTTAAATCTGTAACTGGATTAGAGGTACCCTCAGGAGAAAGGTGCCATAATAATACAACATTACTGCACAACAAGCCCTGCCTGCATTGCTCTCATAAACTGTATGCTAAACTGATGCTTTGGGTGAAAGAACTATAAGATCTCCCAGATGCGTTTGGGGTGGGGGCAAAACGCGTATCACTGCTGGACACCTGTGGCTCAGGTTTACAACTTCACAGCATACCCCCAAGGAAGGAAGAGGATACAGAGGAAAGGAAAAATATGGTTCTGCAAGTGAAAAAGCCAGAGAGCATTAACTCCTCTGTGAACTGAGGAAACAGCCAGAGTCCTTCGGGTCTTCCCTGACAGCTGCGGCAATCTGAGAACTAGAGGCTCACCTCTGACGAGAGAGGGAGAGCGCAAAGAGCAAACACAGCCATCGGACAAAGTGGGGTTAAGAGCCTGCTGCCATGTCCCATGTGTTTCATTTACAGCAGAGACACTGAACACGCAGGGACAAATTATCCATCAAGCAGTGATCCAAACTCCGCTGCTTTCAGTCCCTGCACACATTTGCACACAGGGAGAGACACGTACGCAGTTTTACAAAATGGCCCTGACCATCACCGTGTACCGTATACTGTTCCCGCCCGCGAACAAGGAAAATCCCTGAGCTATCAAAGACGATTAATGTAGTCATTTATCTCACAGCGCTGTCTGGTTAATAACAGAGTAAACGTGGGAGGATGGAGAGCAGAGTGCAGGTACATTGATGAGAAAGGTTTAACGAACTCTGCTCTAATGAGTTGAGCATGTTCTTCGGCAGCTCTGAATTGCAGGAGTGTTGTGGAAAATGCAGTCCTGAGGCTGAAACACACTCTTTGCAAGGTGCACTCACAACCTCTCTTCACTTATAGCTCCTGCCTTCACACCTAACGTGCTCTCGAGTAGTAATGTACACTGCAAGTTCAATGAAATGGAATCACGGCTTCAGATTTAGAGAAGGCATGTACAGTGTTGAGAGTATGTGTGGGCTGAATACCAGGGATAACACAATGTTTTACAATCGAGATAGACAAAAGTGTATATAAATAATAAAGATTAACATTGCAAATTCTCTATTAAAGTTGAACTATATGTTCACTGGCCACTTCACTAGTTACACTTTGCTGTTGCCAGGTTGGATCCCCTTTCGCCTCCAGGGTATAGACTAATCAAGGTGCTCTAAACGTCCTCTGAGATTTTGGTTAATATTGACAAAAACTGAGCCTCATGAGACCCGGCAAAGTTTTTTTTTCAGTCTTAGGTTGTCTAATTTTTGTGAGCCTGACTTAGCTGACAGGAGTGGCACCCATTGTGCACTTCTGCTGCTGTAGCCCATCTGCTTCAAGGTGCTCTTCTGCACCATGCTTGTAAAAAATGATTAGTAGTTACTGTTGCCCACCACCTGAAGGGGTTTGGCCTTTCTTTCTGATCTCTGATATCAACGTTGCCTTTTTCGCTGGATATTTTCTCTTTCTTGGACCATTCTCTGTAAACCTTAGAGACTGTTGTGTGAGAATAGTTCAGCACATCAGCAGATTCTGCAATACTCATGCCATTAAAACCATGCCATGCTCAAAGTCACTTAAATCACCTTTCTATTCCATTCTGATGCTTGGTTTGAACTTGATCATATTTACATGCCCAAATCCAGTTGTTTGCTGCTACGTGACTGGCTGATTAGAAGTTTACGTTACTGAACACTTGAGCAGGTGCATCTAATGAAGTGACCACTGAGTGAGCATACACATTAGATTTAATAGTTGACTCAGAGCCTTTTTAGCACTTGGAAACTTGTACATTAGATGTGTTATGAAGAGAAATGTGCATGTTTTAACCTTCTGAGTTCTAAGACGTCTTAGATGGTAATCCTAACTCCTGACCTTTCTCTCAGTTAGAAAGGTTATTTCCTTTGTTCCCTGATTGCCACTAATTTGAAGAACTACTTAATAAAAAGAGAAATAGGATATTTCGAATGCCCACAGTTAGAATTAGGGCTATGCTCAAGGTTGTCACGCATAACCTCAAAGGGTTAATTCCTTGAGGTTAAAAGAGGGAAGCCAAGCGCAGGTCCTCTCCTGTTGTTGTGATTTGATTTTGGCGGTTGGTCGAGCAGATGGGACGGATGTCTGGAAGTTGGAGTGCCTTTGGTGCTCCCTCCCTCAAGTGGGTGGGTGTGTGTACGCAAAGTGCTCTCCAGTCTGTCTTTAGGAAGATAGACAGCTGGTCAAACAGGCTTACGAGAGCAGTGGGCAGTCTGGTCTCTGACTTAAGCACATTAGTCTTTACTCCTCATTGGTCAACGGCTTCAAGTTCAAAACTGTTTTGTAATGTATTGATGGGTGAATATTGTGGACCAGTGACGATATGTCCTCTTTTGACTAGACAGTGGCAAAAATCATTAAGAAAGCATTATCGACGCATGCGTGCATGCTGTACCCCGTGCCAAAGTGTTTTTACGTCTTTGTGTCGTGATTGAGGGTGATGGGGTGCACTGTGAGGGTAGACACCCCCCTCCACCCACCCCCAACCCCCCCACCCCAATGTACGCAGTTATGTGGTTGTGTTGTGCAGCACGTAGGCTTGTGGAAACCGGACCGTTCTGCTGCTTCCCTCGTGGCGGGTGGCCTTGGCGGTTGGAGCCAGCAGAATGGGTACCAGGAGGGTGCAGGGGTGTTTTTGTGGCTGTGTCAGTGATAGAGAAAGATCAAGATTTAATTTCATGGCCAAACCTACTTTTTTTTCTGTGTGTTTTCTTGCCTTTGAGACATTCCTTCTGGCACATTTTATCCAGCCAAACAGACAACAAAGTTAACTCAGCATCAGGATGTCATTTATTAGCTAATGTAATACAACACCAGACACGACTGTTGTATTCCGTTACCCTGCGCTGACGCAGAAAACAGAATACAACATTGTATTACACAAGAAGCACAAAGAACAAAGGGCAATATTGACTTACAAAGGTCTGATTTTTTTTTTTTTATTCCAAGAAACCCGCCCATTCGATCTGACATGATGTACCCTTGACTGGTGAAATGATTTACTTTTATTGCGGTCTCCTTTGGCATCTGTATCACTTCTCTTTATATATAAGCCAGCAGCTGCTGGTCAACCAGAGAGTGCTATTTTATTTGAACATTGGCCTACTGTGGGCACCAAGAATGCCTCAGAGTTATATGAGAGCAGACGTATAATTATACCATTAGACTGACAGTGATGCTTGCTGCGAAATACTAATACTGCTGTTTTATTTTGCGTGTTCTAATCAAAGCTGATCTCACTTTCTGTTTTAGGGGCTACAAATAGTTGAGACATCAAGATTGTGCTCTCTTCCCTTTCCGTCCTCCTTTTCGTTCTCTGTGTGAAACCAACTCGTGCAGGCTTCTGGTCAAAGCACACATGTGCTTGACGTCACGCGGGCTGCTTGTGGGCTGACGTAGGTGTTCAGACTCGAGCCATATCAGAGGGGTGATTGGGCCCCAGTGTGGCTGCCTGGTAGTGCAGTCTACAATGGCTCCTGTTGAGACCTCATGTCTCATGCCCCATAACCGCAAATGATGCTTGTATGTGTGTGTGTGTGTGTGTGTGCACACGTCTGTGCTAGCTTCAGCTATCTCATGCCAGACATATCTGATGCAAGAGCGGATCAAGGGATCACCATGTCATTTCTGAGAATAGTCCGTATCCATTCACTATGGGAGAGAAAAATGTGGGTTGACGGAGCCAGATGTTACTAGATTAACAGCTGTCCACGGCCTCTATTGTCTGCCACATCATGTCCGGTGGCTGTAAGAAGACAGAAGAACAAGAAAAGAATGAAACTGTACACTGAACAGATGGACAAGTTATTCTATCATTTCAGCTCATTCTGTACAAAACATATCCAGGACATCATATCCTCTCTTCTCTCAGCTCAACTTTCCTTTAAACCAGGGGTGTCGAACTTGAGGCCCGGTGTCCTGCAGGTTTTAGATCTCACCCTGGGTCAACACACCTGAGTCAAATGATTTGTTCATTAGCAGGCATCTGGAGAACTTCAAGACATGTTGAGGAGGTCAACTAGCCATTTGAATCAGCTGTGTTGGATCAAGGACACATCTAAAACCTGCAGGACAACGGCCCTCGAGACCTGGAGTTCGACACCTGTGTTTTAAAATCTCTGGTGGAGATGTTCTAAGAATACAATTAAAGAGTCTCTAAACTGACAGCATCCTACTACAGAGTCTGTGTGGACCCATGTAGAATAGCGAAAGTAACTGTCTGGAGAATAGAGAACTTGTTCAGTGGGCATTATGTGTGCACCCTGAACCCGGGCAGCACCTTCACCCAAACCAAGCATAGTATTTGTACTCTATAGATGTTCTGTGTAATAGTGAGAATGCATGTGCAGCAGATTGCCTCCTACATGTACAAGTTGTCACGGCGACGGATGGCCGGTACTGAATAGGACTCAGGTGCAGAAACCCAGAGCGGAGACAGTAGATGATTTAATAGTTTATTACGGTTAAGTGCAAGGGGAACAAAAAAAAGGGAAACGTGGCAAAGACAGAAAATGACGAGACGTGGAGCCTTGGTGTGGCGTGCCCAGGGGAACGTGGCTAGGGCGAGGGAACGAGGCCTGAGAAGTGGAACGGAGCTGAGTGGGGAACAGTCACACTGAGGGGAGAGGATATAGAAGTTAGGCGGGTAGTGAAGGCAGCTCAGAAGTGGCCAGTATAAGAGCAGCAATTCTTACTTGCAGTTAGGGACCTGGAGTGTTTGAGAGGGGGATGATGAAGATCCAGGGGAGGCTGAGTGGCGTGGAAAGGCTGACCTGAGATCCGGGGCTCCAGATGGAGTGTGATGGCAGGAGGGCAGGCAGGTGAGGCACAGAGGGATTTCCAAAATGATCACTAGGTATTCCAAGTCCGGAGGTGGAGTGAGCCAGGGTGGGTACAGCAACTGTAGCACAAAAGAGTCTTTGTTAGTAAGATGAATCACAGCGAGAATTTGAAACACAAGACCTGTTACCAACATGGGTTGATGACGAACTGGCAGTGAGTGAACATCGATGTGTGGTTTAAATCCCTCTGGCTTGATAGCCTACAATAGGCTCCAGGTGTGCAGGAGCTGGAGTTGGCCCTGCCCAGGGGCGGATCCCAGGTCAGTTCAGGAGCCTAATGGAAACTCCAGCCACCCACCGTAGACCATGACACAAGTATTGTCCTGATTCTCCTGACCCAGTCCAGAGGGCATGTGAAAATGCCTGTAGACCCTAGCTCTTAGGAGACCGGCCTAAGAATTGATCATGTGTCATGGGATCTACTAGTAGATCAATTGGCTCATGGCCCACTGGGGTGCTGCCTACCAGCAAATCACCACCAGCGGTCACAACACATTTAGTCCTGCTTCACAGGCACTTGCTGACATTCAAGTACTGTGGCTAAACAGAGGGAGGAGGAGAGCAGTGTTAAGTTATGGTAGTTGGCTGGCCGAGAGCGTAATTGAACCCTTGAAGCCTCAGGTGAGCGGTGACGTTCACCTCTCAGAAACGCTTAAATGTGTGAATGTTGACTTATTTAGACACATTTTTAAAATTCACATCCGTCCACCTTCTCATTTATGATACACTTCAAAGACAAATGTAGTCTATGTGGTAGTACATGTGTAGTAATGTTTTTGTCCTTGCCATTAGGAGTAATGCTGCTGTGTCCTAAATGATAGCACAGTAGTTTAAGCAACTGGATCCAGGCTGTTACCTTTCAGTCGAGCTGTTGTCTGTCCTTCCGCTCACATCTGGATCCAATAGGAGCGACTTCCTTCTCTGAAGGAGGGACACATATAAATAGCCAGGCAACCGTAACCACACCATGCAACACAGCCTGGATGTTAGTTCATTTGATTACTGCTGCCCTGTTTTGCACTGCCAGCTCAGATATGGGATCTTATATTCACGTATCCTTGCATGTATAAAGAGCCCAGGTCTGTCATTTCCACCTCTGACCCTCTGACGCCCTGGTCTGTGGTGTGACTGATGCATGTACACTGAATATGGAATGCACATCAACACAATTCTGTTCCCATCTGTGAAAAGTTTGAATGGAATAAGGCCAGGACTGATAGGCAAGAAGAGGATGGGTGGGCTGAAACGTGTGGGCTTAGGAGGGGGAACACTGTATTCTGGTTAAAGCAGAACAACTAAATTTGCTGCTTTTATGAGATACAGGGCACAGTAACAGCTACATTACTAGTGCAAAGATTATGTAACCACGGCACAGTGTCGTTTTGCAGCAGGTCTTACGTCCGGTGTCCTCATTTTGATGTGAGATGCAGAAACGGCAGACGTGCAGCAACGACTTAAGCATATGGCTGATTCTTTGTTTTGTTTTTTGTTTTTTTCAAATTGCATCCTAAGAATGACCTTCCTCATTGTGTCTCCGATATGTGTGTACATTCCAGTGACTTAACACATGCTTCTTTCTGTGTGGCACATGTGCATGTCTTACCACAGTCCTGGCTCAGCCCAACCCCTATCAAATTAAGGCTCATTCCAGCAAGAGGTGGGACCGTTCATCTCGTGGCCTCGACCTTTCCTTGCTCGTACCGTCTTCTGCTGGGGGCTCCAGGGGCAGCACAGGGGAGACGCTGGGAGGAGGAGAGGGATTGTTATTGGGGTTTAATGCTTCAGCGGGAAATCTACGCCGTAGCTACGTTGTAACCGCAACCCCATCTGAAACTTTATGCTGTTACCTACGGTGTAACCTGACATGCACCTCAGGGTTTGTGTGCTGTTATTGAGTGAGTTTTAATTTGTGTGATTTCAGAAGCAGATATCGCAGAGTGGTGTCGTGAGGAAAACTGATGCAATAGGCCCAAATTTACCTTGACACACACACTTTTGTCTCATACCAACACAGGTATGTGTTGGCAGGTTGGGATGAGTTTCTCGGCCATTCAAGCTGCCCCATTTTGTTGCTCCTTTAACATAGATTGGTGTTTTCGGAGCAAATGCTATAGCAATCAATGTCCTGTTGTTTTTAACCCATGCCCTGGGAGTTTGCATGTGTGTCCGTGTGATGTAGTAAAACTGCAAAAACATGGAGGTTGTGTTCCAGGGATGGAACCTGAGATTGTCCCCGTTCCCCTCTTGCTGGCCTCTTAGGAGAAGCCACCAGCACTTGCTCCTGCCCCTTCTCCACTTCGTGCCTGCCTTCCTCTGCCAGACGCATAGCTTTAGTTTCCCTGCTAGGCTACAAGGGTATCAGGTTTGTTTTGGAGGGGAGTGGGTAAGAGGAAAGGGGAGGGTTGGGGTAGAGATGAGGAAGGCTGGCATATGTGTGGAGGAGAATTAGGTGGACAAATCACATTGGTGTAGGTTGGTTTTTTTTATTCAAAAAAGGAGGAGGAGAAAAAGATGGGAGGGGAAAAATAGAACTAACAAGTCCCCCCTGGCCTGTTGCTGCTCCTGACCCCTTATCCATAAATTCCATGCCAGGAATTGGAGTTGTGAAGCAGCCATTTTATGAATGAGGGTTAGGGGGGAGGGAGCGGGAGCGGGAGACCGAGAGGAATAAAAGGAGCAAGAGAGAGTGAGAGGGGAGGCGGGTTAGGTTGTGTTTAGTATATGTGTGCGGGTGGGTGAGACGCGGCTCAGAGGCGCTTGTGGTAGAGTTAGTTATGTGTGTTTGTGTGTGTGCGCGTTAGTGACTGTTCAGGCTTCGTGTGCGTCTGTGTTGTGTTTTGTTCATGCCTCTGCTGAGACACTGTGCAGTCTGGAACAAAGGCCCAATTTGGGTTGTGCTTCCGTCTGAAGCTGCTCGCTTAGCAGCCACTGCAGATCAGTTATCAGATCGAGGAGTAACAGGCACACCTCAACATTTTGTAAACTTCGCCAGTTACAGTTAGGAGAGACATCTTGATTTTGCACTTGTTTAACCATGTGCTGTGGAAGCATGTAAACATCATTTCTGTGCTCTCCTGTTGTCTCACAGTGAAACTGCCCCAGTGTTTTTTTTTCTTGTTGGGTTTTGTTTTTAAGTGGATTCCCAGGGGCTCACCACACAACTTTACTATTTGCATTGTTATTTAATTAAAATCTTCCAGTAGATATAAGCACCTTTTTTCGCCTTTTTCCAGCTGAAATAGTTTTAGACAGGTGGAAGAGACGGTATACAAGCATACTGAATCATTTTTTAGTAAATCTCTTTTCTTTAGTTAATTCATTTTACTGTCTTCAAGATATCATTTGCAGAAAGTCTTTAAAATCTTCAACAAAAAAAATGTTACCCAAGAAAACAAAGCAGAGTTTGGGGATCACAGAGAGTGCATCTTCTCTTCTTCTTTGCTGTGGAAATTGACCCTTGTACCCCTTGTACAATGACGGCACAGTGATCCTTTAGTGGTGAGTTAGAGGCATCTATTGTTCTGTTATCCATTAGAGGAAAAATGACGATCCAAGGGGAGTCTTGTTTCAAGTGACGGAGCTTATTCTCTCGTTTGTGATTCCCCTATATCTGCTGTCACAGAAATATGGCTGCAGGCGAATAAACACAACTTAGGTTTAGATGGCAAGGCGAAGCCGAACCTCCACTATGTGAACTGGACCTAACTTAGTCTGATGTAGGCAGCAGTTGAGTGGTTGCTGTGTCTTCTGTGTAAATTATAGATATTTAACACATAAGAAATCAACTGAAATCGGTTTCTTGTGTTGCATAAATGAGTAATAATGTTTAAACGAACAGATTATTCCACGTGATCGAGGTCAGGCATAGTGCAATCTCTGCGTTGTCATGGCGATTCCCAGCCCCTTGCTGTCATCCATAAAGCAGTAGGTAGCAGGTGCCATTAGCCAGTCAGTCACTCAATGCTGCTCGTGCAGTGCTGTAGGTAATGAGAGCTGACACAGAATGACAGTGCAGACAGGAGGACATACTGTCACTGCGGCTCAGGGACACGAGGACGTCCTCCGGTGTTGTTTACTCCTCCCTGTGTACATTAACGCTGCTGATCCTGCTGCTGATGGCGATGCCGCTCGCCTTTTCCTGCTTCTCTTTAACTGAGATAATCCGTTAACCATTTGAGTCACCGATAAAATAACACCGCTAACCCGTTCTAGCTTTTCAAATATAAGAACTAATATTTTGGAATTATCCCAAATGAGTCATGTTTGGACTGTTATTAAAATCATTTGAAGACTCTGATTTACAAGCGCATTACTTTTTTGTTTGTGGATGTATTCCCGCTGTGTACATTTACATAAACAATTAACAATTAATGGACACAGGCCCACCTGATTTCATGGGTGTTCAGGAATTGATGTTAGTATTGATTTAAGAACAGGGATGGATATCCGCATTTATCATTGAAAACTTTATTATTATTCCTGTTGGTAAAATTATAGGCGTGTGTGTGTGTACCTGTTTAGACATCTGTGTGGGGACCAAAAATCAAAAATTACTATACTTGTCAGGACCAACAGTCACTTGTGAGGACAAAAGTGCCTGTCCTCACAAGTTTGAAGGCATTTTTGAGACTCAAAGCTTGGTTTTAGTGTCAGGGTTGCAATTAGGTTAGGCTGAGGGTTAGGGTTAGGCATTCGTTTTTGATGGTTAGGGTTAGGGTAAGCAGCTAGGGAAAGCATTATGTCAATTAGATGTCCTCACTAAGATATCAAAACGAGAATGTGTGTGTGTTGGTGTGTTTAGGTTGTTCATTTTCAAATAAAAATCAATGTTTCGACTAAAATAATCCAGCTATTCAGAGTAACTAACTGCAATTTGTGCCATGTATTCTTTTCCCCCCTTTAAGTGGTATAAGTTATCACGTACTGCTTGTACAGGTGTTGCCAAAGCAGGAAAAGAGTAGCTATAAATAACAGTAATCACTTGCTGAGTCCCTTCTCTGACGTGCTTTGTTTACTTCCTCACTCGCCTTTTTTCCTTACAGGAACCAAACAGACAACAGAAAGGTGCTACTTACTATATGATTGCTGCCGCCTCCTTGCCAGCCTTTTCACAACCTCTTGCTGTCTGGGAGCTCAGCAGAGTGCAGAAAAGAAACCCCGCAGCAGTGAGCTAGTTAGATAGCAGATAACTGCTGTGGTGCAACACACACACACACACAGAGGAGTCTAGTAGTAGCTCTAATGAAACCACCACAAGACAAAGCAGTGACTGGAAATTTGGCCATGGAAAAAGGCCTGGAGCCAGAGCCAGCGCTTTGATGGCTTTCTTTTGAGTGGTAGTTAAAGGATATGGTCTCCTGTTTCATGTCTTTGCTCCTTCTTGCTGTGTGTATGCATTTGTGTTCGTGTGTGTGTGTAAGTGTGTGATTGATGGCTCATTGATTGAGCAACGTGCTCCCATTCCCTCTCTCAGCCAGCTATCTGTCCCCTGGCTGTATGTAGCCAGCCAGCCCAGCACCAGCTGTTCAAAAGTATGCGCGTGTGTGTGTGTGTGTGTGTGTGTGTGTGTGTGTGTGTGTGTGTGTGTGTGTGTGTGTGTGTATATCTGTGCGCACATTCATGTTTGAATAAGTGCATTCCGGCGGAAATCACTGATCTAGCAGGTGCGATTTCTACTCTCCCATGGTGTCTTGTTATGGTCTTAATCGGGGCGTGGGCAGCATTTTAACACCAGTTGATGTTACGTAGAATAAGAATATGTTGCATTATTGATGATTAATATTTAACACACAATTCAAGTAGGATAAAGGGCTCGTTGTGTTATCATCTGCATGTTCCTCGGTGGAGTTAAATACTACAGTCATGTGTTATGAGGCATATGATTTTTTTCTCTCTCAAGTAATTCCAGAGCTGATCCAGTGCTTCTGTTGAAGAGAAAAAATATAGCCTCGGGACCCCCATTTATTACAGTTTATGATGTTCAGTTTAGCAGCATTCAGACCAATAAGAGTTAACAAGACATTTATGAAATAACTAATGAATTACTGCATCTGGGGACAGCAGAGATACAGCAGTTCTCGGGTAAATATAGAATCGGCTCATCCTGTGCTTGCAGTTGGTGCAGTGTCCTCTTTACGCAGGTTACCACATGTGTGTCAGAGGAGCAGAGGGATCTTTTAAGGATGACAGAAAACTTGTGTAAAGTGATCTGCTCGGGGAAACCCTGGGGCTGATTAAAATGGAGCTGAAGGAATGATAATAAGTCTGAAATATCAGAGTTCAGATGGTGTGAGAGATTGTGGTAGATATGCTGTGTTGCTTTAGAAGACGCTCACTGAACCATTAATGGAATACAACAGATTTTTAGGTCACAACAAGGGGGGAAAAAACTGGTTCCTCAGCCCTGTGTTTACAATCTCAATGAATGTGTGTAACATGTCTGCTGTGTTAGCGTGCCTCTCTACCATGGCGTTGACCCCCTGCTGGTGCTCCGCTACTGTTGCAGCCTTGTTCCTTGAGTTGTTTGAGGCCTGTAACAACAGGAAAACAAAAGCATTTTTTTCTAAGCAGGGGGCACCTAAGTGGGCCACACTAGTGCGCCCCACATTTATGTCCCCGTCTGTCCAAACTGAAGGAGAGAGTTGTCTGCAGCCTCAAAAAAGAAGGGGGGAAACATGCCCGCTCTTTCTAAACTGTGTCTTTATATCTCCCCTGACTGTTGGTAGCCACGGGCTTTCACAAAGGAGACTATTGTTTGTTTGGTGGGGAGAAAGCATGGGCATTTTGTTTCAATCATTTCTGGAAGTCTTATGTTTAACATGGTGGGGGCTTAGCACGCTTCCTGTAGCTGGAAGCAGTCTTGTTCCCTGTGTCCATTTCCCAGCCTCTGCACTGGCATCTGTTCTCTCTGCCCTCTGTGTCGACTTCTGAATGCTCCAGGTTTATAGTGTGTTCACACCTGTGGAGGTTTTCTTTTTGATTAAGCTGCAGCTTTTGGTGTCATAGCAGGACAAGCTATACGAGCTGAAAGTGTGTTCAAATGTAGTTTTTGTGCTTTGTGCCCAACATAAAAAACCCGCCCCCAGATCTTTCTCCATCTTCCCGTAAGTCCCAAATAAACCCTCCTGCCTCATGCTTGCTAACCACTGCAGCGTCTTTGAGTCCTCTTGCAGCGCTTTGATGACACTTCACCTCTCCTATATGCACTGACTCCTCCTTAATCCGACTTAGAGCTAATCTATCGCCGAGGGATGTGATCCGGCACTAAACACTAGGTTTGATTGTCGCAGAGCAGGGGAATCTCAGCCCTTAGTCACTGTCCCTCATCACGCATAGAATGCATGTCTTGATCATTTTTGTGTTTTAAATCTCCCTAAAAAGCCGCATCCCTCTGCTGCATGTCTAGTTTAAAACACTAAAAAAAACAGTCTGATTCTTCTTCTTTTTACAGCGCATATTTTTATATTAAGCAATTATTTCCCAATATGCCTCCTCTTATTGTCTCCCTTTGTGGCTCTCTCTCTTTTTTTAGTTTTCTTTTGCTTTAATAATCTTTTGGTTTCATTACTGGAAAAAGAAAAAGCCCAGCTGTAGCTGTCCTCTAGTGAAAATGTCAAACCCAGAGTTTTACAATAACACGATGAAGCACGATACACCAGACAAAACTCCTCATTTGGCATGTGTTAATTAGGAAGGACTTGCTCAAGTCCGAGAGCCTAGGAAAGAGAGGAAAAAGAAAACTTTATGGCTTATATGCAGATTCTGCTTCATGCTTACAGACCACACACTGACCCATCGGGGAGCACTTTAACGATAAACAAGTGTGATGTGGCAGTGGTGCTTCGTTTGAGAGTCATACAAGCCATGTACCTGCCACACAAGTTGGAGGAAACTCTCTCTCTCACACACACACACACCTCTGTCTAGAAATGTAGATAAAATTAGCAAAGCTTCCACACTACATGCTTTAATCGTTCTTTCATCTTTCTTTCGTTTTCTTGCTCCCTCCTTCCTCTTCTCTCTTCCCTCCTGAAGCTGCTGAGGTCCCTAAAAGGGGCAAAGAAAGTTGAGTGTATTTGTGTGTGTGGGATGGGGGGGAAGAGAAGGAGAGACGGGGGAGAAGGAGGAGGAGGAAGAACTGAACTCTCCACCCACCCTGAAAAGAGGAGGTGAAAAAATGGGGATAGAAGCATGATGTCACAGGCAGCCAATAGGAAGTGTGGGCTGGGGACTGTTTAAGGCCTGTCAGCTGTCCTGCTCCATCCACATAGGCAGTGTGAGGTCAGGCACAGCTTTATCCATCCTCTGCCCCATGTCTGGTCACCGGTCTCTAGCTTCTGACCTTTGAGTCCACGCTCTATGTATGGCATATGAAGGTCCTGAAGCGAGGTCTCACTTAATGCTCTAGCTGAACTGCCATTGAAACACTGCCCCAAAACCAAATATGGTACAGATTAGGTGGAGAGCTGCAGTTTGTCATTTTGTATTGTTTCCACACGCTCTTTATCATGACTACTGTTTGTGTTCGAGGCCAGAAGTGAATGGGGGACTTGCGTCATGGTAAAATCCGATTAACACCGAAACTTAGGTTACAAATGAGGAGCTACGTCTGCGTTGAGCCTGTGAGAGAAACTTGCTGAAAGTGACGTAACCCACAGTTTGTTCAGAGACTTGTAAATAGTAGTTCATTCCCGCTGCAAGGCTTTGTGCAACTGGCATGATGTTGGGTGTTGCTGTTACTCAATTACTAATAAGGATAAACCTTAACAAGTCCATTGTTGACGACACTGTAGTGGTCCTTTAGTGTCGTTCGTGGCTTTACGTTGACATGGTAAGCCACCCTTTTGGGCTTATTGTCATTTTAAGACACATGGATTTAATGGGATGTTTAAGGTAAAGTAGCCCTTATTTATGATATCCAGTCACACCCTTTTGATGTGAAAGGATCGAGTGAGAATGAGCTAATTGCTGAATGCTGCCAAACATTTCCCGTCACCGGTCCTGTTTGGCCTTATCAGCGTGCATGTCAGTAGTAAGTGCCTCTATTCTTCTGTGTTGTTCAACTGTTTATGAGGAAAACTGCAAACCTTTAGCTCCTTGTGCCAAAAGGAAATGTTCAAAACAAGCATGAGGTTTGTGTGTATTCTACTGGATCAGTACAATACTGTTTTACTGTGACATCATCTGGGACTGTGGTATCTTATCAGGCCATTACACTTGAAAGACCTAGCCTTAAGTCTCAGTGCAGGCTCTCTAGATAAAGAGAGTGATTCATCCTAACTCTGGTGCTTGTCCTTTGTTTTTCTGTGCATGAACACTCAAGAATTCTGCTCAAGAATTCTGCTCTTGCTCTTGACGAAGGCAGTCGCACTTTTCTCCTCTCCTCTCCTCCCCTCCCTTAGTTTCCCTGCTTAGCCTCTTGTGTCCTTGTCTAGTCTCGTGTTTTTTGTATTACTTTTCCCTGGAACACTCTCTCACAGTCCGTTCTCTAAAACTTAAAAGAGAATTATGGATTTGATCAACTGGTCCCTGAATGCAATTGGCACCCCTTTCTCAATGAGAAGTTTGGGCTTGGGTGAGCCTGAGTGCTGAAGATATCTACCTATTCGGAACCATGATAACAGGGTTCTTGCTGATCGGAGCTGGCCTGACGTATCGAAGAATTAAGGAAGCGGAACCGGCTGTTCAAACCCCCACAATGCTGCCCGCTGGGATTGAAATGATGGGATGAGGCGTGAGTTTCTCAAAATGGGCTCATTGAGTGCAGCACGGATAAGATCTTGGAGAAGCTTATCTTTCCTCATGTGGTGCATTTTCCATTGTTATACCTCTCTGACCTGTCTTCCCCATGTGATGTTTTTGTGTAATGTACGTATGGTCGGAGGGTAAGATGGCGCCGCCATTGTGTGCAATAGGTCGGCAGCCTTAACATGAAATTTCCCCTCGTGGGACTAATAAAGGTATATCAAATCAAATCGAATCTTGCTTCTATAACAACATCAAAGGGAGGAAAAAGGAAATCCTTAACCCAGATGTTATTCATGAAGCGACTATTGGGATCGGTGGCTCCATTAAGGTGCCAAATACTGAGGTGTGTATCCTAAAGAAAAGAGAGCGATGCACTGAAGAGATGGGCAGAGTAACAACACTGCAGTCTGCCTGTGTGTGCCAACAACCAGAAAGTGTCTGCAGACATACAGAGGTTTTAATGTGGGCTGTATAACTTTTTTTTAACTTCTAAAATGTTTTTATTTAAAGTAATCTCAAGCAATTTTAGGCTTTATCATCCTCTCGCTATCACAGAGGAGCAATCAACTAATGGCCTCCTCAGTGCTAGCAGAGATCTCAATTTTAACCTGGTGGGAGTGCTTGCAATGAGCACAAACATATCCCCATCAGCTTTTTAGCTCAAGGCAAATGTTGCTGTGCTTAATCGGGATTAGGACCTCTTTGAAGTCGATGTGAAATGAAGATTTGTCATGTTGAATCCAGACGTCATGCAAGCAGGGATAATGTATGCCGGATGGCGCACCAGGATGAAGTCTGGGCACCGTGTGTCAGAGTTGTCGATTGTCATTTACAGAAATATGCTCTGGTATGAGAACCGTTACTGTTCTCTGATGTTCCGATGATGATTGGCTACGATTGTCTGCAGACTAAGATGTTACACATTTCCCTGATTGCAACTTGTACAAGCAGCACTAAAATTCAGGAGTGTTTTAAAGGTGTTTATTAAAGTTTAGATTGGAGTGGGTTGGAATATGTTGAGAATCAAGATTGGTCCATATGGCTGGAAGTTCTGTCTGGTGGCATGTGGGTACACAGCCAGGTTTTAAACTGTGCCTGCAAACATCCAGCGCTTGAGCCAAAGGAAGCACCAAGTTGTTCATTTTATGACCAGCTATGTTGTTTTTTTTTCCAGTGTTGCGAAATAAATCTGTAACGATTCATCTTACAGTGTATACATGTAACTAACAGCTATGAAGACAATCACTTAACAGGAGGGATTAGAGTGCAATGCGGGCTCTTACTAACCCTGACCAGTCACTCGGCTTGCAAAACAGTTAGTCAACAGAGGAGTGCCAGGAAACGCACTGTATTTAATGAAAGAGATCTGGGAAGGCAGGTATTTTTAGAAGGCACCTTTAGTAAGAGGAAACACCTCAGAACCTCTGAAAAAATGCCCAACTTCTCTGCAAAGTTTCTCTTTCCATCCTTAATGTCTATCTAAGGACCTTATTTAGCTTGTTAAGTTCAGTGCCTGCAGCTGAAACATTTCTGTAAATCTCTGTGAAGTCTTCATGACCAGATCAACTTTAGACATGTCAGGCGAAGCACTTACTTGCCAACCATTAGGTACGAGTCACACAGTCAGTTTTTGCAATAATGCCTTCTTTAGATTTGTCAGTGCAGCTGAATGTGCTTTTAATTTGAACTCCCCCTCTGAGTCATGACAACCACTAGATGTGAGTCTTGAGGATAATTTGGAGAGCTGCTGGAGAGGCTCATCTTCATGGCTACAAAAAACACTCCAGGGGTGATGAGCTGGGACTGTGGGGCTATTAGTCGACTAGAAGTCAGGCCCACAGGGATTCAGAAGGTCAGCTTTGATACAGAGAAAGGCCCCACTATTTGACTTCCATCTAATATTCTTTTCTAATGAAACTGGGGAAATTACTAAAACTACTATTTGTTATCGAAACAGTTGCCAATTAATTTTCTGTCACTCTAACTGACCTGTCCAATCTTGTAATTCTAGCTTGAAGCAGTTAATGCATACTGCTTCAAGCTAGAATTACAAGATAGAAGAAGGTTATGGTGTTCAAACACCGAATTATTTAACATGGGTGCATCTCTAACTTTAATATAAAGACCTCGATTAACTAAATGTTTGGGCTTTTTACTGTTCAATGATTAGTTAGAATGAGGATTTTGCCTGGTAACATCCGAATGCATAAAATATATTAATCTGTGTGGTAAAATGTCACTTTTGAAGGATATTCTTACTCACTTTTTCCATTGTTTTAGCACTTTAATAGCTTTCAGGCCGTCCTCTGTCTCTACAGTGATAAAAACAAAGTTCTTACATATGGTGCTGCATACCTGTGTCTTTTTAGTGGGTGCAATCAATCAACAACAAAGCAACAACAACAACAACAACAACAGCTGCAGATTGGGCCAAGGCCCGAGGGCCTAAAGAAGGTGTGTGTGTGTGTACGGGCGCATGTGTGCGTGCCTGTGTGTTGTTGTTGTGACTGAGCTCGAGTGAGGGGAAATACCACGCATGCCTGAACACACAGACCAGCACATAGTTGTGTGAAAAACACATTGCTGTTCTTTAGAGGGCATGGGAGTGGAAAAGACCCAGAATCAGTGGGACAGGGAGAAATGGGCTCACACACACCTTTGTGCGCAGGCCCGAACAGAGATTTAGGCAAGCTCATCTGAGCCAGCTGTCTGCACGAGAAAATCGCATCATGATGCCGTGCAGCGTTCCTCTTCCAAACAAAACCCCCTCTGATCAGCGAAACGGTCGATCTTGCCGAACGTGCGCAGCCAGACACAATCTGCCTGAAAAAGTATTTAAAAAAGAAAAAACAAAACCTCTTTAGATTAGATCGTCCCAGCACTTAAGACTCTATCGCTGTAGGAGTGAGATCGCACTGGAATCTCTGATGTGGTTTGCCTTTGGCTGTGAGCAGAGGAAGCATCCTCTCTCCAGCCGCTCGGGCTGATGTGCTTTAAACAAGTGTCTGGAGTGATCCACTGGGGGCTCCCGGGGAGGATCGGGTTGCCGGATGAGGATGTGGCCTGATTGAGCTCAGGGAGATGGGAGGGTCAGCCTGGGATCTGGACTTAAACAGGCCCTGATAGGCCCTGCTGTTTGCTACTGTACAGTTGAGCTACCTTGCAGTCTGCTTTCAGAGCTGGTAACCTGAGCTCAAATGCCTTGACTGTGCACAGACAGGCTGTGCATCCCCCCAGTGCAGTGGATCACTGTAGCGTGCAGTCGAGTGAATGCTTTCATAAATGGAGGTGATATAGAGATACATTTAATTACGTCCTGATGAAGCTACGACCCCATTTATAACGTAAAGCAGCACCGGCGGTGTGATTGACGCCTGATGTGCATGGCTTCTATCCTAACAGCCTTCATAGGCAGTCACAGCAAAGTACTGTATGTGGTGGTTGTGTTCTTTTTATGAATGTGCAATATTTTCAAAGCGCACATTTTGTGTTAATTATAATGTATTTGTATGGTTTTGTTTCAAACTGACGCGTTTTTAAAATCACTGCCAGTTTAAATGTTACCTATTACATCCTGAAAGGTTGTCCCACCTTCCGCGTAGCCCAGCCAGGTTTGTTATTTACGAATGTTCCACTAAAGGGTCTGTTCAGGTTTTTCCTTAACTTATGGTTTCTCTAAATCTGTGGAAAGGTCATGCTTAATCACTATGGTTACGACTCCCCCTCCCAGTGCCTGCTCAAGAGAGGACTTGTTTACCATCTCTGCTCCAGACTCAATAACATGTCAGTCATCTGGAAAAGAACCTCCCCTCCCAGCTGCTATTGGTCCAGCAGACAGCTAACAGTGTAAACCCTACCCACCTATATTCGGCACCCCCTCCTTCTCCCCTGAGCCCCACTGTGAATAATGAATGATTTCCTAGCTGTCTGTCGGTCTTCCTACTTATTCTAAATGACTCCGGGAAGACGCACTGAACTTTGATGTGCAGAATGACTTAAAGAATGAAACATTGCTTGTTGGATAATTTGAACGTTTCGGCATGACTGCACCTGGTTGGTTTAGGGTTAGTGTAACATTTTACCGCATTACTTATATTTTCACGCGTACTTCATCTTCAGAGGTGGTAGTGGCCAGCTGGCTGTAAACATGTCACCAGCCTTCCAGTGTAAACAGTGTAGTAGTCTACTTGCACAGTGTGCTCTCCGGCAAACAAGACATGACTCGCATTCAGATGAGGAGAATTGCTGCACTGCAATCCTCTTCCTCTCAAGTAATGCACCAGTTTGAACCAATAACATTGAACCTTCTCACCCATCAGACAGACACACACACACACCCTCCTGAAAACAAACAGTGTTGAAATTGAACCATCTTGTTATAAGATTAAAGCTGCTTTTTGGTTCATACAGTGTTGAGGTGAGTGCTGTGGGTTCAGTAGGGGGCTATGGGTGGTGGGAAACAAATGCACTTCCTATAAAATCTGTTGTATGCCTACATTTTTCTCATATTGTATTTGCATTTTCCATGTCTGTAAGATTTTCTCTCCTCTGACTGCTCTGTAATCGTGTTTGCAGCTAGTTGTGGAAGTTGTTAATAGGGATTAACATTCTCCTTGTTGAATTCTCCGTAGCCTGGAACATTCTGCAGATTCTTCTCATAGCCCGGCAGCTGGATAATACCTTTAGAACAAAAACTAAACTTGTCAGCCTGTCTCCCTATTAGCAATGCTTCCTCCCCCTGCTGCTGTATTTAATGGTGACTATAGCCAGGGCCTCGCCAGCTCCTCAGAAGTAGATTCCTCTGTGCGGATTGTTGTGCCATTTACTACTAATGAAACGAACCTGGCCACTCCTCGTGTCGCAGCGGTCTGGTGAACAGCGGGGGTAGGCTGTTGGTTGGCTCCGATGTTTGACCAGACAGTGTTTGCGGAGGGAGAGAGGAGGGTTGTGTAAGTACTGTGAGAGAGGAACAACATTATAAGGTCCCCTAACCCAACAATCAGCAATCTGACTTTTCTGCAGGGAGGTGGGGGTGGGATTTGCAAGTTTTGAAAAGGTTACTTAATGCAGTGTGTTCTCAAAAAGGGTCAAATCCAGACCTGCTGATGCTCCTGATGCATTTTAGTTCATATTAAACATTTACCCGGGGGACTACAAGGATGATGACAACTTATCTTAAGAGGAGACCCTTGTTAGGTAGTCCCTTTCCTTTGAAGTAGTGGAAACCTACATTACCCAGCATAGCTATGTGTAGAGAGCAGCAGCGTGGAAATAGGGCTGCATTACGACCATCTATAAATAGGGGATTGTATCCTTGATACCACGGGTTGTTTGGTCACGCAGTGAAACCGGGTCGACTTATATGGATTTAAGACAGTTACTCCCCCTCCTCGCCTCTGTCTGCTTTCCTCTGTAGGAAGGTATGCATGTTTGGGATTTTTTCTTCATTGAGGAGTTGTTTAAAATGATGCAGAAAGAAGCTCCAATAAGGCTCATTAGAGTTTGCTTTGGCTGCCCCCTTTTGGTAGGATTCCAAGAAAATGAAGCCACGCTGTGTTTTTTTTCTTACTAAATGTGAAGCACCAGTTGGCCTGCTCTGGCATACTAGAGTCAGCATCATGTTTCTAATCAAATCATAGCTGCTACATGCGAGTATGTGAGTGTGTTGGCATTTGATGCTGTAGTTTAAAAAAAAGATCTTTGGTATTTGTACTGGACCCAATCCAAAACAGTTAGATACACTATTGGTGAAAATATACTGTTTGTGAAGGAGCCGCTCGACTCCTGTCGTCACAGAAAATGTGCGTAGAGGAGGATATACATAGCATTATGGCCTTTCCCACGCTGAGTATTATACTCATGTCATCATGCAAATACTTGTTGTGGTGGTGCAGTATAGAACTATAATTATGATTACGAATTATAATGTGGCATGTAATTAAACTAATGATTTAAATACGCTGTTCAGTAGCTTTCTGGTCATATAACTCATTCAAATTTTAGTGATTCCAGTACTTCAAATGCTTGAATTTTTTTTGTCATTAACTACTGAAACAACCAATATGTGGCCCATAATAAGAACACTTATTGAGAATAGGTTCTTGTTTTTTTAAAAAGAAAAAACACATTTCTTAAATTTTTGTAACTAACTTAAAAATATTAAAGTGAAGGGAGATTTTGTAAATGAAAAAATGGGAATTCTAAATTGATTATTTTTATTTATTTATTTAAAATGGAATATCTGTGTAGGCATACATACTTTTACTTGCACATTGCAATGATGATCAGAACACCTCTTTCCAATCAGTTTAACAAAGGTAAAGACCTAAAGGTTTATTAAAGAAGCTATAATTTAGTGATGGAGATTTCATACAACTGTGTGCATTACCTCCTTCAAAGAATATTGCTGATAATTTTTGTTTTGATAATATAAGAAAGATGTATTTGAGAAACCTTGCAGAAATGAAAGTCTCAGACTGAGTATGCATTTATTCCGCAGCAGTGCTGATCTGTACCGTGAACCGTTTCAACCTGCACAGATGTTTTGTGAAGCAAGGGGAAGTACCCTTCCAGAGATTAGCCCAACACAAGGGTTTAATTTTCTTTACTGATTAACAAATTGAACACAAATGAAACGCAATGCACCCAAACCTGCCTTTAATTTAAAATCAAATAAACAAGCGGAGCAGAGAGTCCTTTTCTGCAGCGTACACAAATATTCACATATCTACATGCATGCTAACACGTTGGACACACATGTGCACTCTTCATTCAGACAATGGCGTGTGTTACGAGGAAGGCTGAAACAATATGAATGAAGTAATTTGTGTATTGTCATGGCTGTGCGAATTTTAATAATAATATAAAAATAACACATAAAACATATTGATGGCGTGTGTGTACTCGTGTTTTCTTTAAGCTCTGACTGCATGGAGAAATCACAGTTCCTCTGCCTCATTTTTTCACTTCATTTTATGCAAAGAAATTTATCTTGTAGTCAAAAGCACAACAATAAATGGTAAACCCTTACGTTCTCAAAATCTAAATAACAAACGTCTGTGGAGGCCGCAAAAAGCATTGCTCTTTCCAAATAGTTTCTATGTAAATTAGGCAGATTTAAGAAACGGCGATAAATAACAATTAACAAAAAACAATAGATTTATTATCTGTTACAGAGGGCAGCTTCCCCCCCCCCTCCCCCCCCCAAGTGACTCCTCAGCTGCTATTTGTATAAAGTACAGTGTCACCAGGCCTTTCACAACCACACAGATTCCCACAGACACAGACACACACAGTCCAGGTGTTTTGTCTATGGAAGTAGGCTTATCTAAAACTAGGGCACCCCTGTGTCTCATGATTAGCTAGCGGTGGGAAACGTCTGCTTTCTTCTCTTTACATCTGTTTTTCCTGAGGAGACTTTCTGTGAATAGGCTACAGCAAAAAAAATAAATGCTTTTGAACATTAAAAACAGACGTTTCCTTTTGCTTTTGCTGTTTTTCATATGTCACTGTTCATTTAGAGTAAGACAGATGGGATTAACACAAGTACTTAGGACTACATACAAGCAAAGATCGGGGTTTTGTAGTGTGTTCTTAGCTGAATGAGTACTTTCTCATAACTGTAGTCTTTCCTGCATCAAAGTTTGGACTTGGAAACACTTATTCTCTAGTGATGACGACTCGTATATTAACCGTCCCGTTTCAAGCTCAGTCAGATAAATCTGACTAACTGTCTGTCCTTCCAAGCAATGGGAAAATGCCGCGCTTTATTGATAACATATTGTTTGCTGCTTGGTTTCTGAGTGATGCCCAAAAAACAGTGACTATTATTCATGGGGCTCGAGCTTAATTCGAAACACCCTGCACAATCATTTTCTGTGGGAAGTGATTCTTTGTTAGACGCTGTAATAGAAAGGGTGTGATTCTCTTCCACCATGACAGAATATTTGAAAGTAAAAGAATGCATTGTTCTTGCCTAAAACCAAACACAGCAGGCCCAAGAAGTCAAATATCTCCTCCTTATCTCCTCCTTTTAATGCGATGTCTAACTTTTTTTTGCTTTTCAATTGGGTGTCTTGCTATTTCTCTTCCTACATCCGGCTTTCCATGTATATGGATGGAATGATGCTTTCTGCAGACCTGTGTATATGGAACATTATCCTTGCATACTTTCTTTGTTTAGGGTGTTCTCAAGCCATTCTATATGTCTGACACTTACTTACCGTGTCTTTCTCTGTCTCTGTCAGTTTGCCCGAAACAATGTAGGCTTGCCTGTACGGACAAGGGGGAGTGTTGCCACAACCAGTGCCTCGGTAGCTGCACCGAACCCAACAATGACATGTCCTGCTCCGCCTGTCTCCACTACTACCACGAGGGTCGGTGTGTCCCAAACTGTCCCCCGGGCACCTACAAGTTTGAGGGCTGGCGCTGCATTACCATGGAACTGTGCGCTCAAGTGCATCTGGCCAGCGATTTTCACTTTGTCATCCACGATGGAGAGTGTATGCTCGACTGTCCCTCTGGCTTCACACGTAACGAGACTAATCGGTAAAGATGAATCCTTTATTCTTACTTTAGGCCCTGATCATTTGGAAATACCATGGTAACATATACGTTAACGTAAATACATTCACATTATATTAAGTGTTTTCCAGGCTTGCCCATCATTCTTAATACTCTGTATTTGAATTTGTAAGGGTTATAACCTGACTGCTATCAAAAGGAGAGCCACAGGTCTTGGTATTGTTTCTGAAGTAGATGCATGTTTATTCTGCAGTGCCCACATACACTAAAGCACTGTGCACTTAGGCATAATGAATCTATTTGCATGAAGTATCCTTCAGCTGAACTTCACCTGACCTCGGCTCTTCAAAAACTTCCTTTCTGCAAAACTGGAAGTGCTAGAGGTTTTAGAGTATGCGGGCTATTAATGTTTCAAGGTTTTTCCCAGACTACTTAGAAAGTGTAAAATGTGCTCAACACTTGCCACTGGTAGATTTTACAGGCTAGCAAATAAAGGTATTAAGAAGAGACTTGGCTTGAGTGTCCTAAAACTTCCTGTACTTAACATCTCCCAACCAAGGAGATATATATATATATATATATATATATATATATATATATATATATATATATATATATATCGAAAGAGAGAGAGAGGAATAAAAACACCCTTTTTGTCCCGTTTTGTCTCTTTCGGATTTGTATGTCTGTAAAGTTTCCATGCAGCCTTTCTGCTGCCGGATATTTTTTTGGCCATACGACTGCTGCTCTGTCTCTGAGGTCAACACAATGAGTCACTCTCTCACGAAACCGAGTTCAGTCAAGGGCCCATAAAAGATTAAACTCTCCGTGTGAGAGGTGACCTTGTATCATGCACTGAAATTATTTGCATGAATTCTCTGGAATGCTTGGGAGCTGGGGAGTGAGCAAATTTTTTTCAGGGTGTGGTAGAAAAAGTTTTTCTCTGTATTTCTGACACTTTGTTTTTTTGTTTAGTTTTTTCACATGGCTCTTCTTGCTCATTCACCCCTATATTTGCTTCTTCTTTATACAGTATGCTATGCAGTGCTTGTAATGGCCCGTGTGATAAGGTCTGCAGATCCACTGTCATCGATTCTGTGAATGCTGCCGAGTTCCTGCAGGACTGCACCGTCATCGATGGCAATCTGGACATCAATATCCGCCGTGGAAGTGAGTGCAGCTCTGTACAATGAACATTCCTCTTAGAAGCACATGTACTTTACATTTTGGTGTGGACTTCACTACACTGCTATGCTGCAGCTAAGCAAACTATAGCTTTGTACACTTAAAATGATGAGTGTGAGCCAGTGAATTATTTAACTTGGCCAGAATCTGCTACATGGTACTTAATAGTAAACTTTTACTGTCTACACTCACTATACTACAGCTTGTTGCACTTGACTTCCCTACATTTATTATGTTTGGAGGTATAGTAAAAGCAGAAGGGCCGGGTGGAGCAACATCACATGTGCTTTTTTGCACTCTAACCCAATTATCACATTATGTTATAATCCTGTTTATTTGTTCAGTTGATAGAGTGGCTCAAAGGTAATCCCTGTATATGGTAAAATGGTAAATGGCCTGTATTTATATAGCGCTTTACTAGTCCCTAAGGACCCCAAAGCGCTTTACATATCCAGTCATCCACCCATTCACACACTGGTGATGGCAAGCTACATTGTAGCCACAGCCACCCTGGGGCGCACTGACAGAGGCGAGGCTGCCGGACACTGGCGCCACCGGGCCCTCTGACCACCACCAGTAGGCAACGGGTGAAGTGTCTTGCCCAAGGACACAACGACCGAGACTGTCCAAGCCGGGGCTCGAACCGGCAACCTTCCGATTACAAGGCGAACGCCCAACTCTTGAGCCACGATCGCCACGATGATAAAGATTAATCCGTTATGTGTTCATTGGCAGATTTGGATGAAGACCAAATTGGTTATCACAGTAGCAATAGATTTTCTTTATAGCTTTTTTGTATTTTTGTGTGACCAAATGTGTTTTGTTTTTCTTTGTTAAATCTCTTGTCCTCAGATAATATAGCCCCCGAGCTTGAGAGATTCATGGGATTGATCCAGACAGTGACGGGCTATGTTAAGATTCGACACTCCGACGCTCTTGGCTCGCTGTCCTTCCTCAAGAGCCTACGTTACATCAAGGGGCAGGAACTCATCGACAAGTAAGGCTCGTCTGCACTTTTAGGCTGTGGTAGCATGCACGTGCGAAGCGAGAGGGAATTAGAGGACAAGAGTGGATCGGAGCCAAGCAGCAAGCATACTGCTTTACATCCATAGATGTCAAACTAACCTCTTGTTGATAAGAATGCTTTTTGCAACACTTTTCACAGATATTGCAATATCCTTATAAAATGTCATGCACAAAGGCTAGATAAGTGACTGTGGCTACTAAGGCAACACATATTTTACAGACAAGGAAGTTAAAAAATACAAATCAAGTTAAAACAACTCAGTCTGAAGCAGGAGCGCTAAACATAACACCAGAAGCAGCCCGGATACAAAGGAGAGTATAAATTTTTTGACTTACTATTGGATTTTCATACGTTTTATGGCTTTTTCTGCCGATAAAGACCTCCCCCACAGCCATTTATACCTTATCAGAATAGTCAGGTGTTAGTTAAAGAATTAAATGACAGAAAATGTTCCTTTTTTTCCACTGTCTATAGAAATCACAGTTTTAAAAATGGAAATGTTTAATCAATCAAGAAAAACAATGCTTACAGGAAATACAGGAAGCAAGCTAGTAGAACGTTTTCTGGGATCTGTTATTTATCATGTATAAAACCTAAGATGTGCTGTTGAAATTGCATCTCTATATCTTACGTTAAGATATCTCAGAGATTAGATGTGTAGATGAACTTCTTTGTACTGACAGGAATGCAAGTTTCACTCATCCGGCCCACTTAGGATCAGGCGGTATGCGGGCCTTTAAAATAAGTTTGACTTCGCTGGTCTAAAGAGGGCTGCTATGATACGTTTCAAATAATGGGGTAGACTTCCATACAAATATGCCTGAAAGACAAAATCTCAGTTTTTGGGGGGTTTTTTTTGCACTCTTGGCTCCGTATGACGCCTGAGGGAACAGCTGTGATTAATATGGTAATAAAACCCCGCCCACCAGAAGCAGCTAATCAGACTAACGTTGGCTTAAATGGAAAGTGACCTTAAAGGGAAACGAGATAAAATGACTCAGTTTATTATTATTATTATTATTATTATCATCTGTTCCAGTAGAGTGTGAAAATTAATACGTTACTGTAATTTAGCACAATAGGTCAATGAAGAGATGAATTAATAATAATATTAATGAAGATAATAATGATGATAATACATTTTCAGTAAGATTTAAACAAAGTTAAATGTACAGTCCATTAGTGTCTTCACTGTGATATTAACACTAGTCCAAGATACGAGTGAAAGTTTTTTTTAGTGATGGCCAAAGGGGTCATGGGGCCTGGCGCCCTTCTTGTTATCATTTCTTCCAGGGTTAAGTTTCACCAAGGAATGCTGTTGAGGGTGGCAGGCATTCCTTTCCCTCTGGAGGTGTTCATCTGTGGTACTTGGACTGGTAGAGCTAAAAGTGTTGGCGTGACAGTTTCTGTTTTATGTCCTCGTCTGTAGTAATGGAGGCTTGTTTTCAGGGAGACACACAAAGCCGAGGCCGTAATATCCACATCTGCTGGTCCTTAGTGGGACCACCAGGTGGCAAAAAAAAGCTCCTTGAACAACATTTAGGGGAACGTTATATCCTGTGAAACACTTTATGTTTGGTTTTTTTGATAGAGACTATACGAGGTGCTTCTTACAGTCTTTTGATCTTTTTCTCCCAGCATGTATTCATTCTCCGCCATCAACAATCAGAATCTGAAGTACTTGTGGAACTGGACTGAGCACAACCTGACTATTAGCAGTGGACGTCTATTCTTCCGTCAGAACCCCAAACTCTGCATGTCTGAGATCTACAAGATGTGGGATAAAACTGGCATAGCTGTGAAGCCAGAGGAAGGGGATTTCCGCAACAATGGCGAAAGAGCCAATTGTGAGTAAATTCGTGTGAATTTTTGGTCCACATTCATTCAGTCATTCAGCTTGTGTGCACGTTTTTACTTTATACATATGTCTCACCGGTGGCCAGGTGAAAGCCATATCTTGAAATTCAAATCCAACATCACATCCAGCCATGTGATCAATCTGACATGGGAGCGCTACCAGCCCCCCAAAAATGGAACCCTTATCAGCTTCATCATTTACTACAAGGAATCGTGAGTACACAAAGGCTTATTATTAGCCTCTGAGCATAAAGTAATTTAGTGTCTTACTTTCATGTCAACTGTCTTTTTTTTTTAATGAAATTCTTTTTTTAATGTATTTTTTTCAGTCCTTTCCAGAACATCACTGAGTTTGATGGCCAGGATGGCTGTGGCTCAAATAGCTGGCACATGGTGGATGTGGATCTTCCTAAAGATAATAACAATGACCCAAATGTCAGACTTCAGCACCTCAAGCCTTGGACTCAGTATGCTATTTTTGTGAAGGCCATCACCCTGCAAGAGAGCGACAAAGATGCCACTGGAGCAAAGAGTGACATCATTTATATTCGCACACACCCATCGTGTAAGTGTGACCATCACTTTTGGTTCTGGCTTCAGTTTTACATTATTATTGTTGCGCAACTATATAAACACATGAACAACATAAAATAATCTAGTCTTTCCCCTGGTACAGTGCCGTCTGTGCCTAAAGATGCCCGTGCATATGGTAATTCCTCAACAAAGCTGGTGGTGAAGTGGTCACCTCCACTTTTGCCCAACGGCAATCTCACTTACTACCTGGTCCGCTGGCAGCGTCAAGCTGAGGATAGGGAGCTCTACCAACATGACTACTGCTCCAAAGGTCTGCACTCCTCCTTATTCTAATAAGCAGCCAATATGTCTTTATTCTCTGACCTTTCAAACCTTTCCAGTTACTTAGCGAAGGCCACTCAGTCTTTCTTGCATCGTACAAACATTATTTGTTTTTTAAACTAATCTTAATGCACAGTTAAAAGAGGACAATCACCTGGAAGAGCTTTAGCTTGCCAAAACAAAAAGCTGGCCATTGTAATTGGTAAGGTTAAATCCCACCCTTGCTAAACACTCTTTTTTCCTGGCTTTTCATTTCATATTTTCTTCAACAGACTTGAAGATCCCAATCCGAATCCCGGCGTCGGAGCTCACAGACATGGAAGAGAACACAAAGCCCACGAAGTCAGACCTAGCAGGGCCAGAAAAGGTCCTGTGCTGTGCTTGCCAGAAGACACCAGAAGAGAAGGACCGTGAGAAGGACGACCGTGTCTTCTTGAAAGTTTTTGAGAATTTCCTCCACAATTCCATCTTTCTGGCAAGGTATGTCACATCAGTGGCCTCCTTAAACCGTTTATAGGCTGTGACCTCCCTTTCAAGTGCAGACAGCTATCAGAGCACTGAATGTAATTGCCTTGTTGGGTCAATGCGAAGACTGAGGTGGTGGAACGGGTTTAATGGCTCCTCTGTGGAGCGAACAAGATCTGAGCATGACGGGTGTGGACGGACCTGACGGACGCTGAGCTGGCCCGCTGAGGCCGGCCCTTTTGTTGGGTGGAGCAGATGAAGGAGACATGCTGAGTAGGTTCCAAAGCCTCCTCAGCACTCATGTGGCTTTTTTATTGCCGCGGCAACGGTGGCACAGGGGTTGATGGGGTCTACCAGGCAGCAATTTGGACAAAACAAACAAACCCAGGAGAGAGACGAGATTAAAGAGTCTCGTTTGGCTACACAATAGCTGCTTATGCTTTTGTTTCCCGCAACAGGACTGACATCTGTGTTGTGTTATCATTTCACTTGCTCGTGGCTATGGATGTTTCAGTGTTCCTCTCCCACAGTTCTCGGATAGGATAGGACAGGATAGACTGATGGATATTCATTTGTTAAAATGATGAAGTTTATTTAATTGAACAGCACTGACCTTTTACTTCGTAGTGCTGTTCATGGAATTTGATCAATATGTTTTGGAGGAAAACTGCTAAAAATTGGCTGAACTGTTATCTATCTACACCTCCTCTTCTCTCTGGCTGTGCTGATTTGTTTCAGTAGAAGTGTCTAGGAAACTGGCGGGTGGCAGGTCCCTGGCCCTCAGCGAGGAGCTCGGCCAGTGTATGCACAGCCTCTCCACTGTAACACAGCCAACATTATTACAAACCACTCTAGGGAAAATGAGGGAGTTTTTTCTTTCTTTCTTTCTCAAAAGTTCAGGGTTTAGACCCAGGGTGAGGGAAAAGAGGGTGCATGAAAACAGAAAGAGAAAGAAAAGGAAATGTTTTCCATTCTGTCCTTCTCAACTCGGCACTTCACGCTACTCCTCCCTTGCATGCTCTCTTTGTCCGAGGCTTTTTTTTCCTCTTTTTTCTTTCCTGTAACGAGGCAGCTGCCAGGAAATGTACAGTGAATCCATCTGGAATCTAAATGAATGAGGGAAGAGCCCCATCAGCCGTAGAAGACAAGTAGAAAATAAGGAAAGCAGACTGATTTATGGGGAAAAGGAAGGGGGCTGCCTCACGATGAATACATACAGATGAGGTGAAAAGGACTCCCTGATGTTGCCTCTTCTTCTATCAGATATTTCACTATTATCCATGATCCTGTTGTATTGTATGAGGTGTCAACTGCTTACAATGTGCCCCACTAACCATAGAGTGAATGTGTAGTCACGGCTTTCCTCTCTGGATTCCGATGCATAAAGGTAGAGCTTTTTTAGCAGGTGAGGTCAGGGCACTGTAGTAACTACAGCTACAAAGCATGTGACAGGTAGCAGATTCTTATTTCACTGTCATTATCGCCCATACAGAAAGTCGAAGCCATAAAATGTCTGTCGCCTGCTCATTTCTTCTTCTTCTTCTTCGCTTTGATGAACGGCTACTGTCAGAGTGAATCAGTGTCACGAGTCTTTTGTCTGTAGTCTCTACCATGTTGTCAGTTTTCATGTATGTGTGATGTAGTCAGTAATAACTAAAAGGCTGGGCTTTGGTTTGCTGGACTGCAGCACTTTTAGCTGTCAGAGAGGAATGCTGACATGTCAGTGAAACTGCCTTTCCCACATTTCTGTCTTTGTCTGTGCACTCCTCTTCCTGCAGGTCGACTTGAAAATAAAACACGCATTCTGTAGCTTTCGCTTAGTTAGTTTCTTCGTTTAACATGGTAGTCTGCTGTACTGCGTAAAAGAAGAAGTCCCATCCAGCCTCCAGCATAGCTACTGCCACTGCACTAAGCTGACCACAATTACGTGTGATTTTGTTAGGGCCATTGCTCCCTGCTCCGAGGACTCAGTGAAGCGCACATAGGCAGTGCAATCGACTCCCATTCCCCAATTCACAGACTTACTTTTGTTTTAAAGTAAAACAAAAGTAAGTAAAATAAAACATGCATTCTGTAGCTTTTGCTTAGTTAGCTTCTTAGTTTAACATGGTAGTCTACTGTACTGCGTAAAAGTCTTCAATTTTATATTTTGCTAGGAAAATGGGGAAACAGGTGTAGAAGTTTATTGAAATGTGCAAACATGCAAGCTTTCTTTATAAATTTTTAAAGTCGTCTTCATGAATAGTTCTCCGGGCTTCTCCAATCTCTTAGAATTTTTGTTGTTTTTTGTTCTGTTCTTTGTCAAGCTGCAACAATCTTGAGATCCGGTTTTTGGGGAGGCCGGTCCATGACTGATCGTGTTGCACTGTGTGTTTTGCTATCCCGTATGGTTTTACTTGCATTGGCAGTGTGTTTGGGATCATTATCACTCTTTGCCTTTCTTACACGTTCAAAATGGTGTTGCATAACTTGATCATTCCACCAATTTCGACAAAATCCACGACACCACTGGCCGAAATGCTGCAGACACATCTCTCCTGACCTCCTCTGTCCATTGCTGCTCACCTGGACCTGTTGTCTTTGGCAACTAAAGAAATACGTCTTTGCTAAGTTATCTGCTATGCGTAGGAACAACACCGCTGCATCCCTCGAGCTGGGTTCTTTTATAACAATTTAATGATTCAGAGATTCGTGTTAAGTTGCTTAACAACTAAACAAAACAAAAAGTTTCTCTGAAAATGCTCAGAAAATCAGAGAAATACCAAAGAAAAAATTTGAAGGACCTTTAGAAAGAATGAAGAACTTCGACTCAATGTAACTTCTAAAAATAAAAAGCAAGTCTGGCTTCTTGGAAGCAAAATATAAAGAAATCAGAACTGAATCTTTATTGTCATTACAGCAATGAAATTGAGGTGCAATTCTCTCAGTGCAAAAGAAGAATAAAAAATAAAATAAAGAATATATATATTTATACATCTATAACAACAAACACAGTTGTTTCTGTATTGCACCACTTGCCAGTGTTGATGTAAATGCCAACGTTATAAAGAGAGAAGCGGTGGCTCAAGATTTTTGCACATGACTATAGGAACAAATTCTTTTTTCTGTGGATTTGTGGTTTCTGTTCATCTCATGAAAAAATTACAAAAAGTAGATTTTATGGATTTGAATTATTAGTCAGATTGTTAAAAACACTGTTTAATGGTGTTGTAGACCAAATAATGAATCTATTAATTATTACAAAAACAACAAATTATTAAAAAAAAGTAGCTGCAGTTCTAATTCTCAGTGTACAGTTTGAGTCATTTAGTTGAAGTTGCTATTTTTCTCTGAGCTAAGCTGTCTAAACCCAGTCACTTGTTCATTGTCACATTCAGTTTTAGACAACCCCCAAACATGTCTGTGTACGAGCTTTATAAAGGGCATCAGTAACGCTTTTATCTTCTCAGTCACAGCAAGTGCTTTTTTTCTTTGTCTGTCTTATTGACCACCCTGCATCTTTCACAGGTGGACAAGATGTCCTGTGGTATCTCCTACTGCTAAGGTCACAGCTGTCATCGCCTCTTTGCTTTCAATTATGATGATGTCCAGGTCTTGGCAGCTCCACCCAGTATCATATGAACTTTGAGTGAACTGAAGGCTAAACATTACTTTTCAGAGTTTAACCTTTTGGGTTTTTTTGTTTGTTTGTTTTTTATCAGGGGCATGTTGGACATTAGCGTTACTGTCTGTTTTTTGCATTTCTCTGTCAGTCAGCCTCTCAGTGATCTAATGACCTAATAAGCACAGCACAACTGGGAGTAGCAATCACTCCGTGCTTTCCATGAAAGATGTTTAGCTTTGCGCAAACATTTTTTCAGGAGGTATAAACCATCACTGACATGCTACAATAAGGGTTCCAGGACATACAATGCACCTTTTTGTCTTTTGTTTCCCCAGCACTGCTCATTGAATTTTAATGATCTGTGCTACAGGTTTTATATTCAATTGTGTCTTTGTATTTCAGACCTCAAGAGCGTCGGCGCAGAGACCTTTCTGGTACAGCAAACAACACACTGTTTTATGAGGGCGGCAGAGGGAATACCACTCTCGGCGCAGGGGATAACAGTACAGATGGCATTCCTCCTAACGTAGAGTTCCCCTTCACTGAAGACAAGAGCACAACAGAGTATTTAGAGATCCCCAATCTGCGGCCCTTCACCGTCTACCGCATTGATATCCATGCGTGCAACGAGGTGGTGGGGAAGTGCAGCGCTGGAGCTTTCGTCTTCTCCAGGACCAAACCTGCAGGTTAGAAACATAGTAAAAAGCCTGCATTCAACTACCTGTTTTCAGTAATGCTGACAAATATAAAGAGAGTGCATTTCTTTTATTTTTTGGATATCGGGCAAAAAACAGTGGAAAAGGTGTATAATGCTGAAAAACACTTGGTCAAACATCTCACACTTAGTTGGGTTAATTGGAAGGAGGTCGGTACCATGAGTGGGTATAAAACAAAGCTGAGCCTTTCGGAAATAAAGGTGGCGAGGGTTAAAATATAAATATAATATAAAAATATAAAATCTCTCAGTTTTCAAATAGATTGAGGATTTAAAATGACTCCAAGTGATTGTGTTGATTTTGTTTTCATTTACACAGCATCCCTGCTGTTTTTGGTAACATAGTGGTGTGGAAAATGGAAAATGAAATGTGCTGGCACCTTTTCTGAAATTAAATATCCTTGTTTATATTAACGTGGTTGTGCCTGTTCCCCCAGTCAAAGCGGATGACATCCCGGGCAAGGTGATTTTTGAGAGGTGTGACAAAATCGAGGGGTGTGTGGTGCTGCACTGGCCAGAGCCCGTTATGCCCAATGGACTCATCTTGATGTATGAGATCAAGTTCCGCCTGGGTAATGAGGTGAGCTGGACTGGGGTAATTATAGCTTATTATCATAGGTCATTTCCTTTTTCAACATTGAAAAGCCTGGAATCCATGACTATCCAAATATTGTAAACAACTGAAAAGGCTCTCAGTGTTTGCTCAGTGAAGGATTCACATGTTTAAAACGTGCACCAGACTCCAATCATGCTCATGCATGCAGGGCTTAAACACTGAGTAAAACCAAAAACAAATGACAAACTCTACACAATAGAAAGCTGATTGGAGGCCATCAAACCTTATTCACCTGAAATAAGAAACAAGAAATCATATTTTTGATTAGATGAGAACATTAACCCGATGGTATGTTTTCTTCCAAGCAGTAACCAGCGTGTGCTTGTTCTCTTCCAGCCTGAGAAGCACAAGTGTGTGTCGCGACAGGATTACCGCCGGTACAAAGGAGCTCGACTAACCAACCTTGGCTCGGGGAACTACTCCGCCCGAGTGCGTGCCACTTCCCCGGCAGGAAACGGCTCCTGGACAGAAAGTGTTTTCTTCTATGTGTCTCCACCTAAACGTAATGAACTTCTCCCTAATTACATGGAATGCAGAGGAATGAAAAATAAATAGGACTTGACACCATCGGTTTTTATCTTCTCTGACAGGTGATGACGGTGTTACGTTGTATGTGGTCATCATAATTCCCATCATTGTGACAATTTTTGTCGCCGGCCTCATCACCATCCTCTTCTATGTGAACAAAAAGAGGCAAGTATCTTTTTGCAGACGCGCTTTTAAAACTGCCTGACAAAAGTTCTTTGATTAAGCTGTTCTGCCTGGCTATGCTCACGAAGCTTAATGATCAGTGTAATGTTAATCAGCGCTAATAGGTGTTGTTTTCATTAACGTTCCCCTGTGGTAAAGAGTAGACTTCCTCTTGAAAATTGCACACAGCATCTGCAATCAGACTTGCCTGCAGGCTAACTGAGTTTGTGTTAACAGGAACAGTGACAGACTGGGGAACGGCGTCCTGTATGCATCAGTCAATCCAGAGTACCTCAGTGCTACTGAGAGTAAGACTGTTGGATATTTGGTCTATTTTTCATTGGGTTTTTTGGGTGGGGTGTTTAAACTCTGATGGTGACCCGCTGTCTCTTGTGCCACACCAGTGTATGTCCCAGATGAGTGGGAGGTAGCAAGGGAGAAGATCACTATGCACAGGGAACTGGGCCAGGGATCCTTCGGCATGGTGTACGAAGGCATCGCAAAGGGAGTAGTGAAGGACGAACCTGAAACGAGAGTGGCCATCAAGACGGTCAATGAGACGGCCAGCATGAGGGAGCGAATTGAGTTTTTGAACGAGGCCTCTGTCATGAAGGAGTTCAACTGTCACCATGTGGTAAGTTGGACGCGTCATCAAATCCTTACCATCTGGCTCATGTGGTTATTAATAATAAACCAGTGTATTGTCATAATGAATCCAGTCACGAGATGAAATTGATCCTCGCAGACGTAGACTCAAGTACGCTGTGGTTGTCTTTATTCCGACAGCTGCAGCATGACTTGCAGTTCAGACTCCAGGATATACTGTATATTCTCACTTCAGTGTGATCACAACATCAGAAACTGCATAACGTGGATGTGTTGTTAAAGCCTTTTTATTAGTCACTGTTTTGTTTTTTTTAAGGATAAAGATCTTTAACAATGCTCCAAGCAACAACAACAAAAAAAACCCCCCACATTTAAATTGCAAATGCAGGATGGAGCTGAACTGTAACCTAGTGTGCTTCTGAGTCAGACAACCTACCTTACTGCCTAGTAATTTATTGCTACTGAATGCACTATGTGGTGGTCTTTAATGTTATCTAGATTTAGTGGAAGCCAAACATTTTATTCTAACAAGAAATCACACAAAACCCAACAGTGAGAAAGTCTAGAGAGACTTTTCCTTTGTGGTTTGCTTTGTGGGAGAATGGTGTTGATCAGTGGAAAATACAAAGTGATTTGAGTCAGGACCACTGTAATAGGTGAATACTCACATGTGCAGTAATTTGGATTTGGTGGCATGGCTCTGTTCTGGGGTATTCTTGGCACGAGTTAGGGTGAACAGCAATATGATCCACCAAAGGCAGGCAGGCAGGTTAAAGGTGCCATAAGAGATTTGTAGAAGTGTAGAAGGGTATCATCAATCTGCTGAATCACAGCTGAACTTGACTTGCCTATTTGAATGAACTCTGTGCTGTTTTTTTTTTTTTATAAAAAAAAAACTTTTTTCAGAGCTTAAAGTTTTGAGCATATTTCATATTTTCCTATGTGAACAAAACCTATTTTGAAGTTATATGTAGCATGTATTTTGGACAGAGTTTTGTTTTATCAGAGCTGACCCCTCTGCACTGCTGTGATTAATGTAGGTGCGGCTGCTTGGCGTGGTCTCTCAGGGACAGCCAACCTTAGTGATTATGGAGCTGATGACTCGCGGAGATCTCAAGAGCCACCTGCGCTCCCTGCGCAAAGAAGTAAGCAACCTGTCCACGTGTGCACACACACACACCTCTGCTCTCTTTCTTAATTTTTACAATTTCTTCTGCCACCCTTATACATCATCCACGCTACGCTTTGTTTCGCTCAGCTGATTAAAGCAGAAAGGCGTGATATGTCGACTGACTGAATAGTGCTTTTCATGGAGTTTCTCTTCTCACCGCCTCTTGCTCTACCGCAGAACACCACCAGCCAGGTCTTACCCCCACTCAAAAAGATGATCCAGATGGCTGGAGAAATCGCAGACGGTATGGCGTACCTAAACGCCAACAAATTTGTCCACAGAGATCTGGCAGCGAGGAACTGCATGGTAGCAGAGGACTTCACTGTGAAGATTGGAGGTAAGTCAAGTTAATATATTGCCTTCAGCCTCCCCCGCTCTGCCGGCCTTGACAAAAAACTGTTTGGATTTCAGTGTCGGACCCAAGCACGTTAATGTAGATGGACAGAGGGGAGGGAAGAGGTGAGAGGGATAGATGAGCTCTCTGGAGCTTCCTCTCCCACACATAATGAGTGATACTTAGTGGCTTCCTCAACTTCTGCTTTCATTTTTTTTTCTCCAGATTTTGGCATGACCAGAGATATTTATGAGACGGACTACTACCGAAAAGGAGGAAAGGGCCTGCTGCCTGTCCGCTGGATGTCTCCAGAGTCACTGAAAGATGGCGTGTTTACTACAATGTCTGATGTCTGGTATGGCAGCAAATCACTCTTACATATACACAAGCCTGCATTAGACTAGGGCTGCCACAAACGATTATTTTGATAGTCAAATAGTCACCGATTATTTTTGCAATTAGTCGACTAATCAGATCATGCATCCATTGGATGTACAGCTTATTGCACCAGCAGCATCTGCTCTTATATAACTATCATTAGCTTACAGTTTTAAGTGTTTAAGGTATGTGCTAACTAAAAATAAAGACAAGATGATAGTTTATTAAATTTTAATGAAATTTGCAGATTGTTTCGGTGAAGTTTAATAAACTCCTTGCTATCTAAAATATAACAGGACAGCGGAGTATTTTCTCGAGCATCTCACATTTCTGATAATCAGTTGTCTGCTTGATGTTTATTCAGCTGTGTAAAAACTATAACTTTAAGCTCAGCCAAACCGATTTACTCAGGAACAAATAAAATACTAAAAAAAAAAGCCAAACAATAACATTTTTAAGTTATCTAAGTCACTTATATATGTTTCACCTGAGTGGGTTTGAAAACGATTTCCGGTGTTCTCACCGGCTCTAGTGAGCCTGTAACTAGGGTTGCCAACCGTCCCTTAAAATACGGAATCGTCCCGTATTTCGAAACAAAAGTACACGTCCCGTATTGAGCTAATAAGGGACGCACTTTGTCCCGTAATACAGTGAGAATCAAAAGTAGTCTATAAATGTTTATGGAATTAACACTCTGTTTGAAAACATAATTCCCAGCCCCTCTCCTGCTTTGTGACCAATGAGCTGACAGCACACTTATGACAATTCGAGTATGACAATTCAGATTACCGCTCATCTCATTGGTCGAGGAAAGGTCGCTTGCGGAGAAAATACCGGAAGACAACAGATGACCACAACAAGAAGCATGGCCAACAGGGGAACAAACGCCGACTCTGCGGTGCAAGTCTCGGATGACAGTACACCTAAAGCTGGGCAAACACTGTGCGATTTTTTTCAGTCACGTTATTCAGCTCCTGCTCAAACTGCACGATTGACTCGCAGGGGTTAGAAGTTCGTATGTCACGATGTACTCTCACACTATACCGCCCGATGCTCTGATGCGACCTGAGTGCTCACACTGTGCCTCCATAACATGAAGGTTATAACAGAAAATCTGTCGCTCGCTCTCTCTGTCTTTCACTCACACAGACACACCACTACCATCAACTTTGCTAAATTGCTAATGAAAAACATTGATCAGGCAGCTGTGATTGAGCAGCAGTGTAAATCCAACTATTTTCACGGTTGTTGTGGTCGTGATAATTTTGTGATGCCACATCGAAAAGGCTCGGATGAGCTTTCCAAAGTTCTACAAGTTGTGCCTCCATCGCTTGTGTCCAGATCACACGCTGCACAGCCGTGCTGCGCCGTCTTTTTCACCAACGTTTACGTTTGCGCGTGAGCAGTGTGAGCGGCTGTGGTGAGACCCTCACGAGTGATTGATGATCGGGAGCTGGTCGTGAGGTGTTAATCACTTCTCGTTACCCCACGTATACTACACGACGCACGATGAAGGCCAAAATCGGTCCGATCACTCAAAAATCGTCTCAAAATGGGCCAAAAACCGCACAGTGTGAGCCCAGCGTTAGAGCAGCAATGTTTGTTCCCCTCAGAGAAAGGGAAGAATGGGAAAAGGAAAACACCTGGCTGGAAAACGTTAATATGGGCATGTGCAGTGAATATCAGCGCTATGTGGCCAGAAGTGTGATAATATAATTTATTTTGTGTAATAAACAACTGCAAGGATAGATGATTACAACAAATAGATGACTAATACATAAAAGTAATACATAGATGAATAATGATGATGAGTTATGATGCGTAATCATGGGAACAAGCGGGTTTACAAACAGGAGCAGCTGATTAGCATTAGAAAAGTTGAAATAATACCTCAACTGAAGCCAATTGTACTAAATGCACTAAATGTGCACTGTTACAAGAATATTTTTCTTTCTATTGTTTTCTATTATTTTAAGTTAAGCAGGACAGAGTGCTTTTAAAGAAAGATTTACTTATATTCTCAAAAGTTAAGCATGACAGGCTTCTGTTTAAGAAAGAGACCTGTTTTATGTGTTAATGTTGTCATTTTGAGCTAAAAATAAATGGCTAAATGATCATTTGTTTCACATGTGTTCATATCACAAAGAATAGAATATGCATCTACTTAAATCAACTTCAGGTCAAATGGTTAAAAAAATAATTTCACACACAAAAAAAGAGCTAGAAAATTCACCACACTGGGAAGGGTGAAGACAACTGGGTCGCCCGGCCCTGGCCACGAGGTGTCCCTTATTTATTTTTCAGGGAGTTGGCAACCCTACCTGTAACCCCGGCTAGCTATCGAGCTAGTGGGTAACAGACGTCTCCGAAAACGTCGGAGCGCTTTTGAAAACATGTGGTGTCTTGATAAACTGAGCCGATATTTGAGGTTTACACAGCTACATTCTCACCTGAAAATATGCTACACGCTTATTTTGTGACCCAGAAAGAATAATAAGAGTAATATTAAAACTAACTAGCTGCTGCCATTGTTGGAAACTGAGCTGGGCTGCGCTATGAATTCTGGGACACAGCTTCTTCTTCTTCTTCGGGGTTTAACGGCAGCTGGCATCCTTGTACATGCAGTGCTGCCATCTTCTGTTTCAGTCCGTTATTACACTCTTAAATCCTACTTATTCCTGCGTCTTTTGGGATCTTACAAAGCTTCAAACGACACGTCGACTATTAAATCAGTCGTCGACGATTTTGATAGTCGACATAATCGTGACTAGTCGACTAATTGTGGCAGCCCTACATTAGACATGTATGAACCTCCTTAAATCCAGAAAGATGCTAAGTTTTCCATAACCACCTCAATATTTTTTTTGCCTTTGTCCTTGTGTATACTCTAAAACAGTTCATGCTGTGGCAAAAAACTAGATAATATATTCTTATGATAATTTTCTACTTTAGTTTTTTTTTTTTTAAATCATGACTACTGTTTCCAAAAGCATCCAAACCTTTGGTTTTCTGGCTGCCTCTTTGGAAATTCCTGGCAAAAAAGTACAGGCCAGGAGTATTCCTCTTCTTCTTTTTTTTCCATTTACTGACAACTCTATTATTCCACTGTTTCGTAGATTCCCAGCCTACAGCACTGCTACTTTTTTTCCTGTGTTTTACTACTGTTTACTAGAACCCCCTGCATGTTTGTTTCCCCAAATGTCACGGGTTAGTCCCTAAGAGTGGGCTTAAACTGCTCCAGATGTCTTTAAATGAGAGGTTGCCGTGCCAGCACAAACACACCTCCACAATTTGTGTACTATATCCTCCCCTTTGATGTTGTAAAGAAGTTTAGTGTAAGATAACCCTGATGTCATCATGAGTAGGTGACTGTTTGAGATCCTGGTGTGCAGTATTGTAATAGGCCTATTTTATTTATTTTGTTTTTAAGTTAAGCATACCATTTGAAAATTTGGCTAGCCAAAGTAGTACAGTAAACAAATATTGTGGTCATCGCAAGGCAGTCTTGAAGTTAAACTGAAGAAATACTTCATGCTGAGGTTTTTCCTGCAGTATTGTAATCATGTAAGCTGTGTTACAACATACTGTGCCACACGTCATGAAGTTAAAATAAGAAGCAGGGTAAATGCTCAGTACCAGCTCTCCGACATCCTGCGCTCATTTTGGATTCTAGTGCAGATTATCTGGGGAACTTAAAGTTGCAATATTTAAAATAGCATTCATCTTTTTGGGGAACTTGTGGACAGATATGAGCTAAGGATACATGACACACTCCAAAAAGAAAAGAAAAAAAAATGAAGCCTGAAATAAAGTCAGCAGTGTCAGCTCAGCTTGTGCGCTGTTAGTACTGCGATCGATGGATGGCAGTGAGAGTATTTCAGTCCAACACGGACAGAACAAAAAGTCAGAAACTATCGGTTAGCCTTAGATTAAATTTGGTTCAGACATTCACTGCACCCAGGAGATGAATCCCACTTACTGCTTTACAGCCACTTTCTCTGCCTTTTCATCTTCCTTCATCACGAGATCAGAATTTTCAATCTTCTAATACATTTTTTAATGACTATATTCCAGTAAATCTCACCAACTTAACACAATAAACTAAGGCACAGAGCACGCCAAATCAGATACCTGCCTAGCATCAGCCTGTCACTGTGAGCGTGTTATCATGCTGACATCAGTTTTTTTCCCTCTTCTGTATATTAAAAGGCATTTATTACCTTTTCTGTATCAGTCAGTCAGGCTGTTTGACATTTACTCCCTCTAAAACCATTACTAGAATATTGCTCTCTGTTTAGGTTGGACATTTATGCACATCTCAAGCACAACAGCTCTCAAACAAGCACCATATGTGGCTCTTATAAAAAAAGGAATATATGAAAAATATGATTTGTACTTATTGTTTGTATGCAAACAGTGCAGCTCAATTTTGAGTGGAGGGAGTTTTATTTGCTTTTATTAGATGGTTAACCAAGTATTACTGGTGAGGCATTTTCAGGTCACCCTGATAACAATTTAGTCACTAACATAATGGATGTCATTTCTTTCAAATTTAGAGCGATGATGTAGGATAGGCTCTTCAAAGTAAAGTTTATTCCTAAGCAATAGAAGAATATGTGTGCTTGATCGATGGTTAAAATAAACGTTTACTGTGGAAGCCGAAAGAGCATCACATAAAATACCACAATATATTACTTGAATATGTTGCCTAATTTTTCTCGCTGCAGGTCATTTGGTGTCGTGCTGTGGGAAATCGCCACCTTAGCTGAACAGCCTTACCAGGGGATGTCCAATGAACAAGTGCTGCGCTTTGTCATGGAGGGAGGACTCTTGGACAAACCTGACAACTGCCCTGACATGCTGTAAGTCTTTCTTTTTTCAAATCTGTGACCCTGCCCTTAAGAACAATAAAACTAAGTAACATCAGCTTGGATTTATGAAGGATATTTTATCCTCTACAGCCGCAGCCACCCATGTCTTCTGTCCTATTAATATTTTGCCCTGTTTTATTTTAAGTTGTGGCTCTGAGTGTGAAGGATATCGTGTGTATAAGTTAAGGTAGAGCCAGGACGAGGGCCGACATTAACGTCACAGGATAAATGTGGTCCGTTGACGACATAGCTTCAGTGGTCAGCTGGCAGTGAGAACCCTGCTCAGCCTTCAGCGCCGGCCCATAGAAGGGATGCCACAATCAGTGTGTGAAAGATGCCCCTCATTCCTACTACGGAGGGAGGTAGTGCCTGTCTGTCAGCGTGGTGGATGAGAAAGTTATCATTATTTAACTTTAAATTAATCAGTCAATCAATCAAACACTTTGGAAGTTAGAGGGGAAAGAAAAGCCCGAGCACAGCCTGCTCGTCGGCATGCAGCGCTGCATACATGCATTTCGATTCTCCGTCTCTGACCTCAATAAGAAGGCATTCTGCTCTCTCCCCTCCCACTCTCCACGGCTGACCTCACCTTAGAAAGAGTGTGAGTAGCAAAAAAAAAGAAAAAAGAAAAAGAGGATCAAGTGTTGTGCAGACACAAACCTCGCGTTTCTATGGCAGCGTGGCTGTTTTGTCCTGATTACAGGAGTGTGTGGATTGTGTTACAGAGGTGGTGGAGTCGGGGCTTAGCAGCACACATGGAAGTCAGGCCACTGTCGATGGTCGCCTCTGCTGTAGTGACTTAATGGAGATTTCCAGAAGATTGCCCAAGTGCAGTGAAGCCAGAGAGTTCATACAAAGACTGAATAGAAAGATACAGAAGAAGTGGAAGTGGGCAGGTTAACACAAACAGGGATGAGTCATATTTCGAGAGCCTTAAATGTCTCCTACTTGTACTGTTTCCTTTGTTTCTCAGGTAGCTTTGGTCACTGATTGTTATTCTCATGTTTCTGTCTAGAGTTTCCCAGAGATAAAAGTTCTTTTCCTCCTTCAGAATTGGAAAATAAATGTGACTAAATTAAACATCATTATTTTTCTGTGGAATATCACTTACACGCTATTATCCGTCAAGGTTTTGCCACGCCGGGGAGGTTGCACGTGTGAAGTTTTTCAGATCTGGCAGGGATTCCTGTTCAGGTTTATTAAGCATTTAGCATAGATGTTTGGAGACTTTTTTGCACTCACACTTGGCCTGAAATTGCATCTGTTTCTGATTTTTATCAAGCTTTGTTGGCCCATCTCTTCTGTGAATATTTGGCTTTATCCAGGCCAGTGAAGATTTTCTTATAATTCTGACACCGACTATCTCATATTTGCTTGTAACCGTCCGTATACAGTATATCGGACAGTGAAGTCAGAATCGGTTTATTGGCCAAGTACGTTAACACACATGAGCTCTCACTATATTTTAATACCGTGCAGATGGCAAATTCGCAGGATAATACAGATACAGACATACAGCCAAGCAAAGATATCGAATCAGCCAGAGCAAATAAAGAAAAACAGAAACAAAAAAGCAGACCCTAGGCAAACCATCCGAGCCGCCATCTCAGTAACTTAATAGCTGCTGCTCAGCTGTATTTATACAGCACATTTGGTGCACTCAAATTTGAATGTGAAGTGATTCGGGGGAAAAAAAAAAAAAAAACCACAGCTAAAGAACAAGTGGAGTTTTAATGCAGTGCAAGTAAAGCTCATGTAATCTGTTTTGTGTTGCTCACAGGTCCAATGTTAGTCAGTTTAGCCAAAGCATGTGGCCTGTGGGTCACGATTGGCAGGATGCTGACAAGAAGTCAGGATTTACAGTGTTTGTTTTCTAAATTTGCATCAAGAAGCCTCGTGCGAGACGGTGTCGGAAGTTTGCAGCAGACGGGTTACTCTGGTGCATCGGCCTTACTTCCAAGCGCCGTGCGCCTTTTTCACGGGAGGTCCTTGCTTGCCCGAGCTCGGACATCTGAACGTCAACTTTGAGACACTTCCTGCACATGTGCAAAACAAGTCTGAGCCGCCCCCTGCTGCTTCAGAGCATGAAGCGAGGCACGTGCTTAAGAAAGCTTTACCCATAATTCCTCTGGCGCGGAGAGGAGCTGGCACCCAGCTGCAGAGGTTATTCTAGATGGCAAAGAGACCACTAGGAAAAACAAGACAGAGGGAACAGCAAGAACGGAGCAGCGATGGCCAAGGTGTTTATGTCAGCGGGCCTTAGAGAGTATTCTGAGCTTGTTTGTGTATAATTGGAGCTGTGGTGTGCGGTCCAGCACCACACAAAACTGTAATAATTCTCCCGTTTATGATGTTGTTTTGACATTCCCAAAGCTCGGTTGCTGGCCTGGCACAGTAACCTTAAGTATGATTTACTGTTCTGCTGAGTGCATGCTACATTTCTGATCTTACTGTATTTGTTGTTAAAAAGAAAAAACAAACGGAACCCCCAAAATAGAAGGAAAAAAAAAAAACGGCAAAATTTCAAAACAATTGAACTGGCATAAAAATAGTTTGTGGATTTACTTACTATATTATTGCCACTGAAAGCCTTGTAGCTTGCAGCAACTTTGGAACGCGCGCACATATATTTAGTCTTTTGGCCACAGTCTTACAGGGTTTTAATTATATAATTTTACGGGACAGTACTTAAAGAGAAGGCATGCTCACCAAGATTACCTGCCAACAAACCTGCTTCGAATTAATGAGCAGCTACAAGTGGTAAGGACGGGTATTTACAATAACTACATCCTTTTTTCCCCTCTTTTTTTTTTAAAGAAAAAACTGAAGCATAAAATCTAGTGTAGCACACTTTACCAACGCTGATATTACAGTCTCTGTTCTTTCTTCATGATCAGTGTTATGAACTGAGATGTAGTGCCAAAAAGCCCTAAAGGGGCCTTCAGTTTCTCCTGCCACCTGCTGGACAGAAACAAGACTTACAGGGCCACATGCTGTTTTCATCCCTCCTGTCCTTACCGGTTGTAAAGTTTGCTGATATGTTGCAGTTTAAGAAGTTTCTGTTTGTCAGTTCAAGCTGGTGTGTGAGAAATGTTTACACAGAAATGACAAAAATGATGATTTTGTCATTTATCTTTCAGGTTTGAACTGATGCGAATGTGCTGGCAGTATAACCCTAAGATGCGTCCGTCCTTCTTGGAGATCATCAGCAGCATCAAAGACGAACTGGATCCTCCCTTCAGGGAAGTGAGCTTCTTCTACAGCGAGGAGAACAAGCCGCCGGACACAGAGGAGCTGGACATGGAGGTAGAAAACATGGAGAACATTCCACTGGACCCTTCATCCGTGAGGCAGCCGTCGACTGCTGTCATTTCCTCGTCTGGGTGTGCAGGAGGCATGTCTCCTCCTTCTACGCATCAGTTATCCCCCATGCAAGGCCCGAGTACGCCATTACTGGGACCTGTTTCTAACTCTCCTCCCGGCCCACTTGCTTCAGCCTTGGCGTCTCCAGGACTAGCCTTGGACAAGCACTCAGGACATGCTTCGGCCAACGGGCCTGTCGTGGTGCTGCGGCCCAGTTTTGATGAGATACAACCCTATGCACACATGAACGGGGTCAGAAAGAACGAACGGGCGCTACCACTGCCCCAGTCATCAGCCTGCTGATATCAGACCAGCCCTCTCCTCCTTCCCCTTTTACACAGGGTATCACAGACCTCTCATCTGTCTCTTAAGGAGGGATGGATGAGGTAAGAAATTGCTTTCTTCTACTGTTTGCCAGTAGATGGTCTCTCCACTCTTAAGGTCAAACATAAACTCGGAAGAAATGGAAAACAAGATAGCACAGAGCAATTGGTGGCTCAAGCTCAACACTGGGAAACTCCATCCTGCGCAGCCTGTATCTGAGTCTTTGTTATGTAAGAGTCCTTAAAGAAGGAAAACGATACAGGCATGTATCCTGACTTACAGATTTACACATGAACTTTAAGAAAATCTTCTTTTTTTTTTAAAGCATATCTGCCAGCAAAACCAACAGAAGAGCACTTTTTCCTCACGATTTCAGAGGTGATGTGATGGATATTCAAGTGTGTATTTATACACATAATACATAATACAGCATAGCTCCATTTCTAAAATTACTTTCCATCAAAATGACTGTATTCACATGAGCAGACTGCCTCATGTTGCGTGAGGATTAGAAAGGTTCCAACTTTTCTGATCCTCTAAGATCTTTTTTTTTTCATTTTATTTTACTGTTGATGTTTCTATGGGATTTTGTCCTGTGTAGGTCAGAATGGTAGAGGAAGATCTATTTTCTGCCAGACTATTGCCAAATCATGCTTTCTCTTCAGTTTCCTAAAAGGTGTCCCTTCTTACTGACGATTGTGGTTCAGAGTTGTCTGTGTGAAAGATAATGCCAAGATTGCCTGGCTGTTTTCAGTCTTCATGTTTATCTGTCACTGCTCCTGGAGCAGCTGTGTGTAGGAGTTTGCTGCCTTCACCATTGGTTATCACTTATTTTCTATGTTTAACGCAGATTTTACTGGTTCCATCTCAAAACTGAGGACTGGCTGACTTGTTCTCAGCCCATGTAATAATTTTTCTCTTTTTCTGTGTGCACACCAATCACATGGCGGCACAGTGGTATAGTGGTAAGAGCTGTCGCCTCACAAAGTAGAAGGTTCTGTGTTCAAACGCTGGCTGCAGACACTGTGTGGAGTTGACATGTTTTCCCTGTGCCTCTGTGGGTTCTCTCCAGGTACTCTGGCTTCTTCCCACAGTCCAAAGACGTACATGTTAGGTCAATTGGTGTTTCTAAATTGGCCACGGATGTCTGCTACAGCCTGCATCCATGGCTATTTAAAATGTGACTGAGTGGTCAGCAAGACTAATAAAGCACTAAATATGTGAGAGCATTACAAACACCTGACAGATTTTCAGAAAAAGAGAAAAGCCGTGGTGCTGATTGGCTAATCAAAAGTTTGCTTGCCCACCTACATGCCCTTCATTACTTTCATCTTTCAAACATCTGAGGGAAGAAGGCATGTGATTGAAGCACAGCCAACTCTGAGTCACAGCCTCTGTCTTTGTTTAATTTATTTAAAAAAAGAAAAAAGAAAAAAAAAAAGACTGAAAACATCAAAGCATCAGAAGGTCGCACTTCAAATGAGCAAATCACTGAACTTTATACTTTACGAATACAACTCTGGCTCCACTTTGACTTCTTCTAACCTTTTTTTTCTGAGATTTTCAATTGTGCATTTCACAGTGGGAGGTGAACATGGTTCGCCGGCACTGCTGTACCGAATACAACGCAAGAGACAGAAAATGAGGTGATTTTAGTAGCCTAGAGACAGCTTTCAAGTCACAGGTGGTCTCTTTTTAGAACAGTCAATAGTTTATCTACATTTCAAACACATATAAAGGTCTTACAGTTGTATTTTTGACTGCAGGATCGTTTTTATACACTCATTGGTTTTTGTCACTTTTTTAAAACCTTTTTACGGTTAAAAAATGTTTGCCTCTATGTCTGTACAGAACAAAGCTGCTATTTTATTCTTTTCCTCTTTTGGATGATATATATATATATATATATATATATATATATATATATATATATCATCCAATATATATATAAAGAAATCCTTCAGGTTTGGTATTTTATGGTCTCCACAACAGTCCATTTCTAATACCCTTAAACTGTTCAGAAAATATCCAATTTAAATCACAAAACGTGACCCCCGAAAGGTTTTCTGCAACACTACATTTTGTTAATTGCCTTTTCTTTTTATGAAATGTTTCTTTCTCTATTTCTGGATGTCTATATTATTATTATTATTATTATTAATGTTATTATTATTTAGAACGGACACCTTGGCTCAGTCTGTGAGCAGAGCGTGTACTTTCTGCATCCCTTTTTTTGTACTTTATTGTCTAGCACTGCGCCTGGCATTGGCCACTAGGTGCGACTCGATCTCAGGTCAAAGTTAAGGCTTTGCTTTCTCCACACATTCTCACAACATCATCCTGTACTTGCTTCACCATTTCCTCCTCCTTTCCTGCTCCTGATCATCATGACCCCCCCCCCCTTCTGAAGTCAGGATAAGTTCCAGTATACGAGATATTTACCAGATCTGGTATTTTAACCCATCCACGTCCTGCCTCGTTTTTTTCCGAATAGATAGGGCTAAATTAAGTTGTCTCGTTTGCCTTAATATATGCCAACCATCTTTTAACCGTTTCACTTCTACTCCCTCCTCTAGCTCAGTGTTCCCTCTGCTGATTTCCTTTCTTCAGACTTATTGTTTAATCTTCACGACGACTGCTTCTTAAAACCAAATAAAGGATGGGTTAAAATCCAGGGAAGGGAACGCATTTCAATGTCACGAATGGCTGAATACTGAAAGTGTTTTGAAGGATTTCTGCTCATGTTACCTGGTGATTCCCCTTCCCCTTCTTTTATTTTATTTTTTTCTGTAGAAATGTTATTTATTTCTTCTTCTTTTTTTTTTTCCTTTTGTGATATCAGTTTAAATCACTGTATAAATGCCCCATGATTCAGTATAAAGTTGGATTTTTTTGTATGCATTTTCTTTGGTGTCATGACTGGGGGACTTAAAACCTTTTCTTTTTTCCCCCCCTTTAAGTATATCTACCTCACTCTTTTTAAATATATGTATGCGTATGGAAAACAAATACATCTCACTCTTTCTCGTTTTTTTTTTAAACCCCCACAGGGATCTAGATAAACCTCACGAAGCGGACTAACACAGGAGATGGAATGGAAGTGTTGTTAAGTTACCCCGGCCATTTCTGGCCCAGCGGGTTAAAGCTTTTAGAAAAAAAAAGGCCCGCGCGTTTGCTCAAATTGAACAGCAGCCGTTAGTACGGTGTAGTTTTGCTCTCAATGTTAAATGTAAATGAGTATTTATGTGAGGACATCGATCTACACTGTATTTTAACCGAGGCAGGTGCAGTACATGATAAGACAGGAGGCCAGGGCTCAACACCACACATTCCATCTCCAAACATAAATGTCACAACCTCAAATCCTCAAAAGACAAAAACTTTTAATTTTTCCTCTTCTAAAATGCTTTTATATAAAAGTCTAAAATAAAAAATGTATATACATACATATATATATAGATAGATATAAAACGGGAAATATTTAAAAAGGGAAACTTTTTCATCACCTCCAATAAAACAATTTGACCTGCAGCCTGTGATGCTGCGAGCATACGGTGCAACTCCACCTCTCACTTTATTCCAAGCAAACAGATGGCATTCACTTTTTCAGAACAACAACAACAAAAACTAGATAGCTGTGAACTTTCCATAATATGGGGAAAGCAGCCTCCTACGTATTTCTAACTTCTGTAGGAACCCCTAAATCAATGATTTCCACGTTGGAATCACAAGAGCAGTAAAACAGTGTCATTTTCTACCCTTATAAACTCTTCGTGGTTATGTGAATGTCATCATCCCCCTTCCCCTTCCTTCCCAGTCTGAATGCCAAGACATTCTGACCCCAGCGTTCATTTCCACTCTCGTTATCGGTGCCACTCCCTCACTGTCCGTTCAGAGTTGTTTTGCTCTATCAAAAGTCAAGTCTGCAACCCCCGTTTTTTTTGTCTGGCCCGTTGTAACTGATACTTACAGTAATGCTGCTGGTTCAGTCACCTCAGTAGATCTTATTTTGTCACCACAAAATAGGAGGGGAAAAAAAGAGAGAGAACAAGCGTGAAAAGGTGGCAAAGTAGCTTTTACATCTCAAAGCGTCTCATTAAAAAACAAAAACAAAAGAAACCTCAGTGCTACTTTTTAACTCGCAGTGGCTACTTGGCGAGCGTTAACTCAGTGCAAGGGCTGATGGGCTGGGAACATTAGATAATTTGCATTTATATGAATACCCAAAAGCAATAAGAAAAGAAAATGGGATCACAGATAGGCAACCAGGTAACTTCTAATGTGAAATTTGGGTGCTCAATTAAAGTTCTTGGTAAATAAAAAAAATAGATAAAACTGTCTGATTGCTGTTTAATATCACAACGGTTTAAAAATCACCACTGACAAGCAAACAGCTTAGGTAGTTACTTAACATATCTATGCATTTCTGTTTTTGTTTTTTTGCTGTATTATGGTATATGTCAACTTTCCAGTTCTGAGAGTAGACACTGATCTGTTCTGAGGTGAATAGCTGTTGAATAACTAGTTACCATTAGATCACGAACCTGTCAAAGCTTACAACATTTACAATGAACTCGTGGACATGTATAGGACAGGGATGTTGCGTAGATTTACGGGTAGTCACGGTGAAGAGTAATCATGGTTAGAAAAAGACGATAGTTTACAGCTTCACGCGATACTTTTTTTTTTTTTGCGTTACCTTAGGCTTAAACAGCATAAATATACACTACAGTTTAGTCGTCTGTCAACATTTCAATTCTTCAGAATGTTCTTCATGCAAATGTCAGGTTTATGGAGAATGCATCAGTGCATTTAAACTGCAATAATAAGTTTGAGGTTCATCATCATCCTGCGCCTCTGTTTTTAATGATTTGCATTCCTGTACCTTCTGAGGGGCCTTGGTCTACTACTACTATTATTTTATTATGATGCTTTCACAAAATCTGTGTGTTCATTAGATTGGGGAAAGAAATAATCAAAACGAAAAATCACTAGACTGTCTTCTTTCAAGCTCTATATCTGAGGCCTCAAAGTTTTTCACACCTATAGCTGAGATGGTGTATTTTTTAAAACACCTTCTCTGAATATGTATCTGAGAATTTCTTGTATTTTCTTTCTCTTTTTTTTTTTTGCTGAAATTTTGAATAAATAAATGAATGAGAACTACGAATGCCTGCTATATTTAATTTTCCATTCACACCAATCAGTGGGTATCTGCTATGGATCACGATCTACCTCATTGACACAAAAGGGGGATCTCTTGTTTTTGAATGCTCCTCCAGCTGTTCCAGGATCTTCTGAATGAGGGCTTGCAGCAGAGGCACCAGTCTGTCAGCTGAGGCCAAGGTACCAGATGTGGGTATATGGATGAGGGCTGCTCTCCCCTGACCATGATACAGTGAGCAGTAATATGCAAAATCGCACAGGTACCTAAAAAGAAGAAATCAGCCATTATCTCATATTCAAGAGTGACTCTTGATCGTGCTGGAACACTTGCCTACCTGCCAGCATCTCTTGAATAAACTACATTCATCCCTGCTTGTCTGAAGTGCTTTGAGACTGCCCTCATGTTAATGACTGACTCCAGCTTCTGTGCCCCCCCTTCGACGCAGCAGCGAGTCTCTGGACAGTAGCCGCAGACATCTCGGTCTCTGTAGCCAGTGTTCTTCCCCGTTTGCTCCAAAATCACCACACTGGAGCCTCTGGCCAAACCCAGATGTACAGCAAACTGAAGTAAATGCACACAAACACAAGAGTGAGTTATTCACCTTGTGGTGGGATTTCTTTATTATTTATTTTTCATATTTGGAAGAAGCACAATAAACATTTTGGAAATCTATTGACAGAATTAAGTTTTAAACTAATAAGGTGATCAGTCTACAAGTCACATTTCGCTTTATTTTTACCTTTGGGTTAAGAGTGTGCCAGAGCTCACCAATAACTTTCTGGGTTTTCAAGTAACTCACTGGTAACTCCCTCACATGGACGTCAACATTCTCCCCCAGTCCGATCAGTTTCAACCCCTGCAATCATTTTTCAAATGAGTTATTTTCAGACTCAGTCAGCCGGTGGCGTTGATCGTTATTACCTTGGCGGCTTCCCAGCTGGTGTTGGTCAAGAACTGTCGAAAAGGTCCAAAACCTTAAAAGTAAATCGAATTTGCCAATTCAAAATAAAAGTCGGTCCGGTGCGATTATGGAGGACATGAACATTTACAGTTTACCTGTAACGACCACAGTTTCGCTTTTATTCATAGCCGAACCGAGATTGCAGCGCCTGTAACGGCAGTTCAGGGATTTCATGCAAGGATACTAAAACGTAGATAGATTTTCTTTAGCTTTCGCTATTCGTTTACTGTCCGCTTGGGGGCGCTCATCTCTGATAAATGTGATGCCCCTGTGAGGGTGATGCATTCAGGTGTCTCAGGAAAGTTATGCCATCCACAAATCATATTGAACTTAAAACAGCGAGACAGACTAGCATTTGTACTCTCAATAACACTTGCAGGCAATTTAGAATCACCAAAAGTCACCAACCCCACTAAGTGCATGTCTTTGGACTATGGGAGGAATCTGAAGAGAACATGAACAAGACCTTCTTGCTGTGAGGAAACAGAGCTACCCACTGCGCCACTGTGTGTACGTTGTATTTATCCATATTAACTACTTTCTTGCACAATCTCAGTTTACCTTTTACTTTCCTTCAACTTAACCTTAAATCGCTGTTGGATATATTTAAAGTTCTTGCACTCTCACAGAATCAAGCCATCACTATGTTCTGCCTCTGGCACATTTACTTTAACTTGTGTTTATTTATTGTAGGATGTTCTATTTTTAAATATTTACCCTGGTGCTGTAACACAATAACTTCCCATGCAGGGTGAAGAATCTATCGGTCTATTATGGCAAGTAAACAACAAAGGCAAGCACTTCATTGAAAGAGTAAATCTTCTGAATTAAAAAGTATTAGGGTAAAAAAGATTCAATTAAAATTAAAAAAGCAAAATGAAAAAGCAAATTTACCAAATCTGCAAACTAGACGCTTACGACATCAGTGGGAATATATTTTAAGTGTAACACACATTCTAAATAATATATATTTATACATTCTAATATGGAGCTATATTATAGCTGCAGTTAAATGTAGACTGGCTTTTACATGTGGGAGAAAAAGCCAAAAGGTAAATGTAGCCAAAACCAATATACTGTGTTTAAACCTCAATTATTATCATTTTTTAACTCGTGTACGTTTCTTTTTAGCTTGTCCTTTCTTTTATTTATAGTTGCGGTGAGTTTAGCATTATAGTATTTCAGAGAGCACTTAAACGCAACATAACAACGGACAGGGACGGAGGGACACGCTCGGGACGCTGCTATGATGCAGCAAAGGACCCGCCCTCCTCCTCCTCCTGCACTTGTCAAAGGCCACCGATCACAAATTACATCACAGTCGCGCCCACGGACGAAGACGCAAATTGATGCCGGGAGAATCCGTCTCCTAAATAATAAATAAAATCACCGGACATTTTTCTCCATCTAACTTAACAGAGATAATTAGTTACCACAATGCTCCCTTTCAAGAGAACTTTTGAGAGCGAGAAGCACCAGCTGCAGGAGCTCAACAGCAGACTTACCCAGTATCTATCCAGAACCAAGCAGCTGGAGCAAGAAAACGCGCATCTCATTGCTGAAATAAATAAACTGAGACAGGTGAGGACTACCGGATGGGAAACTAAGTACAGGGCTGAGATGCAGGACCTGCGGAGAATGGTGGGGCAGCTGTCGTTTGAAAAGTCCCAGGCTGAGATGGAGAGGGAGAAGCTATGGCGGGAGTTGCAGATGATCCAGAGTCTGTGCAGCGAGCAGACCGATGTGTGCCGGGACGTCAGCGGCGAACTAAAGAACTGCGAGCAGGAGCTTCATCACGCTCACAAAACCAACAGCGAACTCCAGCAGCGGCTGCTGCAACTAGAGAACGAGTATAAACGCTTAGAGGATGCACACAGGGAAGAAGTGAGCCGCCTTTGCAGTCAGGTGGAGTCCCGAGTGGCACCCATCATCAGGCAAACTTATCGTGGGCCTCCGGTGGTCTCCGTGGAAGAGGTGCAGGAGTATGCCCACGGTATGTCCGAAGGATGGATTCAGACCTTCGAAATGTACCAGAAGACGGTAGAAGACATGGAGCAGTCAATTAAAGCGGACCAGGCAATGCTGAACGACATGCAGAGGGAAAAGATGCTGTATGCGTCCGAGTTGGACAAATTACGCACGGAAGCGGAAAAACAAGGGCAGATTCAAATGCGACTTGAGGAGCAACTGATGCACATGCAGGAAAAATTCCGTGTGGACTACAGTCAGTATCAGGTAAGGACGAATTAATTGTGCTACAGTAGAAGAAATGTTTAATTTGGCATTGTTTGATTCGTTTTATCAACAAACAAACAAACGAAAAACCACTTTCAGTAAACCCCGCAAAATAAGCTCTAATTTTGGAGACGGGGGAGCGGCTTGTCCCTTGCTGCCCTGCCACACCCACTGTCCTTAAAGGTACTCATGCAGCTGCAGCTCACAGTGGCTGCTACAAATGTTTTCGATCTTTCTAATAATGTGAAATTTACATTCACATTTACATTCACATTCCAATAATGTGAAATTTATATATATATACACACGCTGCACCATTCTGGCGTCTGTACCAAAACGCTACACAATAAATAAGGAGGGGTCATTATTCAACAGTGAGCAAGGCCTGTCAAGTTTATGTACCCATAACTAAAAAATATGGATTGTGCACAACATTTGACGTCAGTATACCAGGACAGCATAGCTCCATTAGCTGGACAAACGCTATACTTCCGCCCTAGTACCGTCCAACTGCTAGATTACACCAGCCACTTAAACCAATTAGCTGTCAGACTGACAAATCCTTATTAGCCTGAAGATGCAGTCTAAAGCAGGCCAGTCAGTTACATACCACTTCTCTTTCCACCCACTGCAGGGCTGTCTTCAGTAAAGTCACACCAAATACATTCCTCTGTTTATCTGTATGTAAGGAAGGCAAATGTTAACATTACTGGAGAGGGTTTATGCACAATACACAAAGCACTACTTGAGAGGACACGCCTAAAAACTTCAAATCTGTTAAGAGCACTAAAAGCTGCCTTGAGATGAATTATGGTTTCCTGTTTTTGCTTTTCCCCCCCTACCATCAGATGACTATTGAACAGCTGGAGCATGAGAGGAATGTGATGGCTGATGTTATAGCACAAAAAATGAGAGAGCATCAGCAGCTTCTCCAGGTGAAGATGGATCTAGGAATGGAGGTTGCTACTTACAGGTGATGAAACCATTTAGTTTGTTCATTTTTTGTCTAAATAAATGAAATGGATATTTTATGTCACGTCAAGTTTAAGTCTTTTCCCAGAAGCCATTTTTACTTGTGTTAGCATGAAAAGCACAGATGGCACGAATAAAAACACTATGAGAGACAATCAGCAGTCAGCGTTATGCAACTCTTCAGTAAGCCTTTATTATGTGATATGAACCATACCTGGGTGGTAGAACCACATAGGAGTATGTGTTTCACTGCTTCCCTTACTGTGAGGGGAAATGTCTTCCATAGAAGAAGTACATGTGGCGTCTTAAATGTTTTAGAGACACGTTTAATACAAGGAAAAGCTGTCAGATGCTTTTTGCAAAGGTGTTGCTAACAGTCAGTCTACTTTAAAAAGTGTAAGCTACAACAATTTTGAACGATTTTTGTGTTGTTCATGAAGAACTCCTTTGGGGAATGAGCGCATGTGAAAACAGAGACAGTAATGGTTATTTGTTTGGAATCATTATTTTTTTTCTTTTCTTAAGAAACAATTGTAGAAAACATTGTAGAAACAATGGCTAAAATGCAGAAGCTTTCTTTATTCTGAGATATTTCTATGGTTTTGAAATCAGATTACTGATTAAACCAGCCCAAATACCTCTTCAAGTTAATCTTAACTCAATTAACTTCATAATTTACATAAGGAGACATACTTTGCTTGCTCATCCCTGGTTTTGGCACTAATTGCTCAAATCTAAGATCTCAAACAAAAGTCACATTAAGCTAATATAGCTTGGATTCATATTTTTCATTGTTCACTCACACCCCACCTGCAGTGGCTCCATGCACCAACAGTGGAGACTGCTGTACAGTTTAAAAAACCCCGAGCTGCTTAACTGAAAATTAGTGTCTGACAAGGTTACATAAATACTACACATACTATAGATGATTCTTAAGTAAAGCTGTTAGAGCATATTGTGTGAAGGAGGACTGATTTTATAAGCAATAACTTGTCTTGTTATAGCACTCAGTGTGTTGGCTTCATGTTCATGACACAGGGAGATGCTAAGATCTCAAAGCTCTTTATAAAACAGTGGGTAAACACTGTACTGGAATGTTATATCAATGTACCCTTGACATATTATAACCTCTTGCCTCATATTGACCTACATTTAAACAGACTTATATCAAAGATGGTGATAGATATTAGCATTTTAGCTTTAGCTTGCCTCTATATGGCAGGCTCTCCACAGGCACAACTGGTTTGTTTTGAACTTTTGGAATAGACAGAATACCTTATTAGAGACGTGGCAGCGGCATTTGTTTTTGTATGTGTCACGTGTCCGTTTTTGCTCTGGGATTCACAGGGAAGCATAGACAGCCATGCTTTGTGGGCGTTATTTTTAGGCCAGTCTTTCGGAAGGCACTCTCCAGAGAAGTTGCTCGTTTCATTTGCTATTGTATGTCTGTTGAAGCATGGCCAAGGAAAGGTGAGCTGTTTCAAATACTAGTAATGCATCGATATTAAATGACGGTGGCTTATTTGAATTTTTAAGACTACTACCCTATATGGTCAGGTACAGCATTCATGCCTTCTCGTAAGCCAGTTGTGTTTAGTTTGAGAGGGTTGAAATGGCAGAGCTGAAGGATGTACACGATCCCATGAGGTACTTGTCTTTGATGTTTTGAAAATATTTGAGAAATTAACTTGAGTTAGGACCTTTTTGCCCCTGTCTTCATATGTAATTTGCCTTGTCTCTGTTTAGGGCTCTTCTGGAGGGTGAGCGAATCAGTCTGCAAGATGCTCATAAGCGAGTGAATCAACATCAAAGAGAAAGAATAATAGGTATGTTTCTCAGTTATTTTTATTGATGTGATAATGATGGGAAAACACTGCAAGACTGGTTTCTACTTGGATAAATCATTTACACATTTATTAAGCAAAACTGAAAACAAAATGTCAATTCATCAAATAATTATTACTAATTACTTCTTTACTAATTACTTTTGACTCAGATATCAAAATGCCTGCCCGACGCTATACTCCAAGAGCTTCCACCTTAACCACCAAACAGCACATGGATGTAAGGTACATGCCATCGACTTCAAGCTTGAGAAGAGCCCCCATCCCTTCCTCTGGGTCCATAAGTCCGTCTAGGGTCATCCCTATTTCAGTTACAGGAAGAGCTCGCCATCAGAGTCCGGCATCCAGAAGGGATATGATCTCATTTAACAAAGCTCGGGCAGCTGCTTCTGCCTCTGCTACTACCATTACCACCACCAGTACTACAACCAAAGATAAGCAAGCAGGCCATAGTGAAAACCAAGTCAGTCGGAGTGTACCAAAAAGAACAGCAGAAGAGCAAACTGTGAAACTCATCTGGCTCCCACACACAGAGGGCCAGATGAGTCCTGACAAGTCTTCTACTCCTGATACCAAATCAGTAAGAGTGGTGTCACCATCAATGAAGAGCCTAGTTACGGAAACCGAGACCGAAAGCAAGAAGTATGTGTCAGATGAAAAAGAAAAAGGCCCCGTTGTCGACGGCAAGGTCAAAGACAAAGGAAGAACAGAGTTTACAATAGGCCCAGCTGAGAAAAAGATATTAGACTCTGTGTCTGTAGAAGAAATAATTGAGAAAGTGATAAAACCAGCAGGTTTGGAAGCCAAGGTCTGTTCAGCAGGAGATTCAAAAGTCAGATATCACGTGGAGAAAACTGAGCAGGAGGATGGCACGACTAAAACACAAATCGTGCTGGAGTCCAAAGTGGAGGAAGAGCTGGATGTTTCTCAGGACAATGCCCTGGAAGAACTGTTGAAACAAGGTGTGAAGAAAGTGTCACTAGAGGACATCAAGGACACAGCAACAGGAAGCATGGTCAAGAACCTGCTGAGTGGCTTGCAAGGAGGAGAGGACTTACAAAATAAGTCAGTCAATGTGGAAATCATCGAGGAACCAGTGGAGTCTTACAGTGATGAAGAACTTGAGGCTGAGCAGAAGTCCGGGTTGACTTTTCATGAGCCTTCTGCATATTTTGAAGTTGAGGAGCCAGAAAATATCCCTCATGGCATTCAAGGTAGCAGGGGGGATGATAATGTCATGAAATCCAACACAGATGAGTCAAAGTTTGGATCTGTACAAGTCCAAGAGGTCTCTAGAGAGAGTGAATATCCACATTTCTCCCATGATCAAGAGTCTCATGAGTATTTTGTCTCCACACCAGATGAAAATCTTTCTGAATCTGAGGAGGGTGGCGGGATAACCTCATATGGCCATTATGGAATTGTAGATGACCTGTCGGATGAGAGGTATTATCAAGATGATGGCCTTCCCCAGAAAAAAGTGACTGTAAAAGAAAGTGATGAATATGAGTTTATGTCAGGTGACCGGTTGTTTGCCAAAGAGAGTTTTCCAGAGTGCATAATAGAAGAAGAGGTTCGGGTCTCACCTGTAGTGCAAGAGTCAGTGCTTGAGTACCTGAGAGAAGACTCTTTGGAGCCCAAAGAGCAGCTGAAAGGAGCTCTTGAGAAGCTACAAAGTTCAGTGTCGGGACCACTGAAAGAGGAGTTAGCTTTCCTCACCAGAGTGAGTAGTGAAAGTCCAGAGAATGTAGCCGTCGGTGTCAAAAGAGTGGAACAGTCCACTGACAATGGAACCATGACTATAGTTGCAGAGCTAAATGTTTCTCAAACCCTGGAAGAATCTGGGCTGCTGGAAGGAGATGACCTATCTGAAGATCAGATCATGGCAGCGCTCAAGTCTTCTAACATAGGGATCGAGAAAGCCTTCCAGAGTGGGGCGGGAGGAGGATACAGCATTAGAGTTTCCAGAGAAGATAATGTTGCTCATAGCGTGGAGTATGGCGACTTCAGCGACAAAGGAGAATCTGCATCTGAAATCAGTGAGAAACATTTTAAACTGGGGCCATCAGACAAGTCATTTTCCTTCCAGATGGATGTACACGGTGGCCATGACGAGGCTGCCTCAGAGCAAGAGCTGCAGCCTCCAGTCCTGGAGATGCCAGTGAAGATTTCACAGGAGAAAAGAATCGCAACAGTTTACCTTGAAAGCCCTTCTAATGACTAAGAACTAAATCTGATTACTTTTTTCAAATTGAATAATTGCCAGTGCATTACGGTATGTTTACTTAAACATACAAAGCATATACTAATGGTGATTGCAGGAACTGTATTCATGCTATTTTTCAAGTAAACAAGCGTACTTATAATCCATAAGACTAGATTACCTAAAACAGAGTACTAGCTATTTAGTTAAAAGTATCTGATTTTCATATATGAATTTTCTTTTTGCCATTGACTGCAGAGATCCCATTACTGAAATACTCCATACTAACTACTGTGGGCTAGATTGTGTAAGGACTGAAACATCTACATATTGTAGCCATATTTAATGGTAGGCAATGCTGTGTGCTGTACTAGTATGTTTGGCTTTTCATAAGGTGCAGTTTGAATATCCTTGATTATTCTCTTTATAGTGCTTCATTTTGTACTAACCTACACTTAACAGCTTAAACAGCTCATTCTACAGTTTACAGCATATAATCCACCCAACCATCATGTCGTGGCTGTACTTGCCATGATGTTAAGTCTCCTTGGTCAGCATTTATTGCTCTCTGGGTTACAAGGTGCTGTGCACTGTTTGCAGAATAGGGCTTTAATTTTTTATGTTTTGAGCACCTCTAGAAAATGGAATGATGTTAGTACACAGCACATGCTGGAACACAGTGGTTTATATTAACAAGTCATTGCTAACATGTGTTCAAGACTGTTGACCTTGTGACTGAGGATAATATCATGAGAGTTAAAAAAAAAAAAAGAAGATCTATTTGCTTTAGAATTTGTCTTAACAAAGCTCTTGTGAAGCTTAAAAGTGATTTCTTGGGGTTTCTAGGGACGGCGCAGTGGTTAGCACTGTTGCCTCACAGCAAGAAGGTCCAGATTTCAACTCCACCATCTGGCTGGGGACTGTCTATGTGGAGTTGGTTAGGTTAACTGATGATTCTAAATTGCCCATAGGTGTAAATGTGTAACTGTCCAATGTGTATCCTGCCACTCGCCCTATGACAGCAGGGATAGGCTCCAGCACCCCCAAGGGAGAAGCATGTTTTTAAAAAATAAAACAAAAAGTCTATTTTAACATGTGCCAAACATTTGTAAATTGCAAACAGTTAAGATTTTGTTTTGAGCATATAATTGGGGGTAACACTGCATTTGGAATTCTAAATGGGACCATTTAGAATTCCAAACATGGCTGTCAAGTTGAAAACAATATCCAGATAAAACGATTAAAGTAGCAGCAGAGGTGTTTTGCATTAAAAGGATGTTGCAGTGATGAAAAAGTAATCACACATAGGTTTGATCTTTGTCATGTATAGCACTTATGGCTTGTCCACAGCTGTTGGCTTTCAGTGTTGGCTTGAAGGATTCAACTTTGCTCTGACCTACGAGTGTGTTTATAACCGCACCTATTTTTGGATCATCAGCTTAGCATTGAGTGTTGACTAGAGTTTGTTGTGTTGTGTATGCGTTACAGAGACAGAAATGAAATAGCATGTGTACCGTCTGGTTATTTTTTTTGCTTATTTTCTCTAACAGCGGCTGTATAATTTACTTCTAACTACTGAAAAGTCTTTGCAAGTCAACTTTCTGGTATGATGGTAAAGCAATCCAAAAATACAACATCTGGCATGAATGCCATGCTTTTACAAATAAAATAAATTAGCAATCTACAAAAAGAACCCTTCATTTCATGATTTGTTGTGATTTACTCTTTAAACTCAAACACTCCTATATCAGTGCACCTAAAGTGTTTGTTATTAATCTTTATGCGGTTATTATCTCATTAGTGAATGAGTGACTAATACAGTGTTTAATAAAGGTCAAATGGAGAGACTGAAATCATTGATTTATTCTGAATTCTTTTGAGACCATTGCTTATATTGGTACTAATTCCAGTCCTTAGATGAAAATTGCCCCAATATTATAACATCATTAAAAAATATTATGTGTATGTTTTGTTTGAGTATTTATTTAGACTTTACTTTCTTCACCTAAAGTGCAAATTGACAAAAAATCAAGTACTGCCAGATGACAAAAACCATTTAGTTACAAAAACCATCATGACGGAATATCAACCGTTGGCTTAAACTTTAAACCACACTGAAAACAAACAAAACAAGTGTGTTCAGTTATGAAGTTTTAATTATTACCACTGGATGGTACAAGTGGAAAGATTAGAGGTCGTTTTCCTTTTACCTTTCTTCTCAGCCACCTCTGGTGCCCTGAGAAACATAGAGGACACAGTTGCTTTACTAAAACATGAAACATGAGCTGCATTCTTATAAGTGTCTGTTAGGTTTACCCTAATGTAATCATATTATCAAAAAGAAATAAATGGTAAGTGTTGACTGGTGAGGCCTGTCAGATTTCTTAACATAAGAACACTGTGATTATTTCACAAATTTACCTAGCCAGCATGTCCACAGCTTTTTTTTTTTACTGCTTTGGTCTTCTTGTGCTGACGCCCATACAAGGATCTCTGGATTTCAGGCACTACATACGGGGAAAAAAGATAGCCGAGAGAGTGGTCAATGGAAGATAAGTGTTGAAACTCAAGCTCGGAGGGGAAGCGCCACTTCCTAGCAACATGTGAACGCACTAAACATACCAAAATAACCACTGTAGCTGCCCAAGGTTTAGATAACACCTGTGCCAACTGCCCAGAGTGTCAGATCAACAAGCAGGATTTGATTTATTATGAAGACCCATCAGCAATCTGCTGTAAAATAAAGACTCGGTATGAGGCAGTTGTTGTGAGAGAGAGAGTGAGAGAGAGAGAGAGAGAGAGAGAGCGAGAGAGAAATAAGCAACTTCATAAGAAACTGTTATGTAAGTCCCCCACCCAAAAAAAACAAATCAAAACCTTCATCAGGAAACACGTATATGATTACACAATGTGCCCACACAAAGTGACACAGCAGACATGATGAATGGCTGTCAGCCATTTCTAGAATCACCATAAATAACAGTTTAAGAGAGCTTTATTAAAGCAGGGAAAAGAAGAGTGAAAAGTTACCGTCCTCACCGGGGAAAGTGAAACACTGCTAATATGGAACAGATCCATTTGGCCTCCTGAATGTTTTCACTGTTGCTAAGGTTGATGTAATGGAAGGCCTTTTTTTCAGCTGCACTTCAGAGGAAGGGGGAAAATGTCAAAAGCGTAGCTGTATGTGGGCTATTGTTCTCTTTGTTTTTAAAACTTCTTATGCATTGTATCTGCTACACAAGCCGGCTTAACTTCGGAAAAGAAAAAGTTACTCATTTTGAGTGATGTCATGAGGAAAGCAGTGAAAAATAAACACTCCGGGCATATCTGCTCTCTGTCAGAAAGTTTACCACTTGAACGGCGAACAGAGAAGAGTGAGCCCTGGTGTTCCATGTCATACTTGGACCCCGACTCTGCACTTTAACAGCAATAACACAGCAACATAGCAACCAGGCTCCTTCACTTAGAGGCATGTCATTACTAGTGTGGAGCAATCCCCCCTTTCCTGGTATATTTTAGTACCAGTGTTCTGTTGCTGGTAGAACTGAGCTCATGTGGCAAATAATATACAGCATGTTAAAAAAACCTCATTACATAAGGAATAAAGAAAACCTGTAAGAGCTATGAAAAGAGAAATTGAATTAAATGAACTAAAGAGCTGCTGTTTATTCAGTGCTTGTGTGGTGATTGACACAGAAATGCCACTTTTGTTTCAAAGGACATAAAGACATACCGCAGTAATTGGGGTCAGCCTCCTATTAATTGAAAACAGCAAACTGTAATTTCCTTCCCAAAAGTGTTGCCCATCTGTCAGACTCCATCCAAACCAAAGAAGCACAAAGTCACTCTTCAGGATATTTTACACCAGAGAGAGGCCTTCCAAGATTAGCATGCAACTCTGATAACGTTGAGCTCTAGAGGGATGGTGGAAATAGCTCAACTCAAAATGACTAGATATTCTGAAATGACCTCTCGCCTTCTTACTGTCAGAGGTGACGACAACTACTGACCTTTTATTAAAATTCTATGATGTCATGTTCAATGACAGTAAGTAGTCCTCTGTCAGCATTACACCTACACAGGTGTTAACCAAGACAAATATGTGCTCTGTAACACATGATTATTGTTAGTGTCCTGTAAGCCTGGCTTATTCTGCCCTTGGTCATCTCCACTCATCCAATCAGCTGAAGGGTATTGGCTACCTCAGCACCCAAGTCATACAAATATTTTAAAATCAAGAGAGGTTCTCTGGATCTCTGCACATTTCTACAGTGGTACAACAGGTAAATAACTTCTTATTTCCTACTTTATCTCCAGATAAAGCAAGTAAATAATGAAACTTTAAGGGGATTCATCCTTTTAAACTTTTGTATGATGTTCTGTGCCTCAAAATAATCTTATGGAAATCTGGCTGTCTTATAGAGATCGTAGTTTGTGAGTGGACGTAACCTGTTTTTGTCTATTCTTTAGGAGAAAGTGACAGAAGTCATCCTGGGCAACAATAAAAGCAGGATCCTGTGGACCTACAGAGTTCTTCTATGCTTTTAAAGTTTGATCAAATTAGTGACTTGCAGAATCTAAAACAGCAAAGGGGAAAACACACAGGCACACATAACACACACACATTTGACAATAACTGATTCTGAAAACTTGGCAGCACTAGCTAATACCTTCAATATGAGCACCTTAATAGTGAGATCAGTTGTTTGGGGTTGTAACTAAGAAATCCTTGTATTCTCTTTACAGTTTCCAGACGTTATGCTTTATATGACTACAGTAGAGAATAGATTGCCCATTGTTGACATTAGTGATACTGAGGTCTTCAAAAAGGCTACCATAAAGCTGGATTCTGTATTACACCATTTGACATATAGACAGTGGAATATTTAAGTCCCAATTAACTTCTCTGGCCCAGCCTGTATCTGTGAATAGACTTACCATTGTGATGGGGTTCTGCTGCAACAGAAAGGATGAGGGCCAGGCTGTGGGAGATCTGAGCCCCCTCCAGCTCCTCTAGGCCATGACTCACAGCTATGGCATGAGCCTAACGGAAACATGCACATGAAAAAATGAGAAATCGCATACTACCAAGTAAGAGCTGAAGGAAGACTGGCAAATGACATCAGTATCTCAGGAAGCCGTTGTGTTTGTATATGTTGTGCAGAAGAATTGTATATAATGTGCAAGTTGTGTTAACTTGAATCTGCTTGTCTTGGAAAGATGCTCTGTGGCCTTGGTCCTGTTTAATAGTGGCCATATCCCTATAGACAGAGCAGGTCCTCTCTGGATTACTACAGTCCATCAGCAGTTGCAGGGACTTCTGACACTGGCTTAAAGCTTTCTTTGGTTTGTTCTGTCTCTTATAGATTCTACAGAGAAAGACATGCAAATACTCAGATTGACAGGAAGTTACTCAATGTTCTCCTGAGTCTAAGTTTCATATGCATGCAGTCCTTGATCATTTTGATTGCCCATACCATAAACCAACTATGTTAGGATATAATTAGGATGTTGAATTATATCCACAAGAAATCTGTGGTATGTCTTTCCATTATGGAACAATGATCTTCCTGGTATAGAACTGTGCAGGTGATAGGAGTACACTGAAGCCATTGCATCTTTGTGTCTGTATATTCTGTGTCTGGCATTGTACTTTGATTTCCATCTAGAAGATCATCAAAGAAAAGACTATTAGTAATAGTGCAATTATTAAACTGCCAGAAAATTAGTGTCTAGTATATAACCACAAACATTTTACTTTAATACTATGAGCCTGTTTAATAAGACTAAAGGTTGTCTAGCCTGGTTGAGGCCTTGTAGAGAGAAAAAAGAGCTTTGGCTGATGGTTCCAGTTGAGGCTTGGTGCAGTGCAGACAATAATAGGGAAATGTGCCTTTCCGACTCTTTTTGTTGCATCTATTCACAAGTTAAATGCAACACTGTTGGTAGCAATGCTAATTAAACTCTCATTTTAAGGATGTCTAAATAAGTGGAGATTCTTATAGCCTCAGTGGAAACTACACTTTCAGAACTGACAGAACAGGGTAGCTTGGGGGTTTAATATGTCTGTGAAGGTTCTCACAGGTTTAATGTGCGTATATACCATTGCAATGGTATATACCAATTTGTAACCCATTTGTTATTGTGTGCTTTTTTATTTTGCATGTTTGTTTGTTTGTTTTTTTATTGACATGTGGTCAGAAGTTATATACACTCACCACTGGCATGGATTTCATCGTAATTTTGGATTTTCAATTATTTCTTTGAGTTTTCAGGATGGAATAATTGCACAGCATACATCTTTCAATTACTTACAAAAAACAAGAATTGGATGCACAAGTCTGAAATAATTTTTGATTTTTTCTAATTCACACAGAGTCAAAAGCATACATAAAGGCTCAAATACAGGCTCTTCCTTCTCTCGCCCCAACCAGTAGCGGCAGATGGCTGCCCCCTCCCTAAGCCTCATTCTGCCAGAGGTTTCTTCCTGTTAAAAGGGAGTGTTTCCTTCCCACTGTTGCCAAAGTGCTTGGTCATAGGGTTTCATATTTCCCAAAAACCTGACGTCAACCTGTTGGGTACCAAAAGTGTCCAATCAAGGTGAAATTGTAGCCACAGCCGCCCTGGGGCGCGGCTGCTGGACACTGGCATCACCGGGCCCTCTGACCACCACCAGTAGGCAACAGGTGAAGTGTCTTGCCCAAGGACACAATAACCAAGACTGTCCGAGCTGGGGCTCGAACCGGCAACCTTCTGATTACAAGACAAACTGCCAACTCTTGAGCTACGATCGCCCCATAGTGGGGGGTGTATGTATAGATTTAATCCTGAATGTATACTTTTGACAATGTGCGGATGAATAAATTCAAACTTGTGTACCCATTTCTTGTTTTTAAAGTCGTGTCATTCCACCCTGTAAAAAGAACTGTTCAAAAATAATTAAAAGACCCAAAAAACCATGTCATTCATGACGAGTGTATGTAAACTTCTGACCACAACTGTGTGTCATTTCCTGTCATACTGAGTTTCTCTGACTGATACAGAACTAGGGAGTTGGAGAGGAAGGAGACAGCATGATATGATGGCAGCATTACCCACTTCGAGGACACTGGATCCATCAGGCTACTGTGCCAACAGCTTTAAACAACTAAGGGACTCTAAATTTAATTCAGCTCTCCAGTCAAGGGCCTGGCCTTTATAGGAGGGCAAATACTCACTTCTATACACTCTCTAGATATGAACACAATATCAGCCTTTAAAAGAATTTCATTTGATTTAAAGCCACACAGTTTATCATAATATCAAAATTGTATTTTTTCTTGTTTTACTAGGAGCAGAGTATATGGGAACCAAAAGTCTAAGCCTAACAGTGTTATGTTCCCATCGTTGCACTGCTTGGATTTAGGTATTTATGGCTTACTGGCTATGTACCAGCAGCACAGGTTACAAAAACAGCGTGAGTGCTCATTTCTTTGAATTTTCCCATGAATCTAAGATTATGGTAACAGACTTTGATGGATAGAAGAAGTGCCCCACCCATATATCCAGGCACATTAGACCCTTTTAGGGCAGCAGTTACGGCTGAACCCATCACTACATTCCAGCATGGCTCAAGCCCCACCGCTTTGCCTGCATGGACAGACAGACAGATACAATGCCTCTCTATCCTTTTAATTCACCCTACCTCCTTACGCACATCCTGGCAGAAGGATAATATGTCACATCCCACTGAAATATACCAAAAGCCCACAGGGCAGGAAAATTAATATAATTAGGGATCTGTAGATGTGTTGCCAAGCAAGCCACACAGTTCACTATTGTAAACGTTTCCAGTACATGACTGACGCAAGGTTGTTGGGCTTTCATTTGGAAAATGATATAGTAAGGGCAAACCAAAGTAAAAACAGAGAGACTAAAAAACAGCTATCTGATCCAGCATACTGGTATGGTGCTTCAAACTAATAGCATTTAGACTCAGCATCACAGAGAAACAAATTCCCGTTTTGTCTTGGGTATTGATTGGCAACCATGGCCTACAACAAATCAGATAAACCAGTAAAGGTTGGTTTATTTCAGCAAGCTAATTGAACAAAAGTAAACTGAGAGAAAGGGGTTCTTTTTGAAAAGAAAAAAAAAACTTCATTCCAAGCAAGAGAATACTACTGACATCTGACCTATAATACTTACACTGCAAAAACTATGCAATCAATAGCCTAAGACAATTTAATAACTACAGCTGCAAAGTGTTACAGTTCAGACTTTGGAAACTTTTTGCACAAAGCTGGTAAACAGAGACTAAATGTCAGTGAATACGGACCATAAACACGAGTTGTCAATTAAGGTTGGAGGGAATATCTATGACTCATAAAATATGAATTCATTATCTAACTAGAGATAAGTTTGGAAATACTATTTCCAAATGTTTAATGTAATAAAGTCTTTCAAAATCTCTAGATTTACGAAACTAAAGATAAAGAACAAGAAAAAAAAACATGTCATCTTATTTGGCTATGCCCTGCCAATATAAGAACAACACAGCAAATTTGAAACTTCAGCAATAAAGGTTTGGCACAAAAATATCCCATCTACTGATTATATTGTTAGTGCACACCTTGTGTGTTAATCAAAAATGGACCTAAATATTTGGACCAGGATCCATAGCTAGAGCTGAGCTTATTGTTCCAGGCTTTGGTGGGAACATTCCCCTCCATCACAACAGTGGTGACCGATAGAGCTTTAGAGGCATGCCAAAATCTTACTCATCACCTAACAAAAGAGATTTAGTAAGCTTACACACCAGCCAGAGTCTGCACATTTTTTCAATTACACACATCATGTCAACAAACTCTGGCTCTCTGAAACAGAACAAAATTGGATCATTTACAAATTCCTCTGAGTCTACATCACCTTGCCTCAGTGCTCTTAGTTATAAGTGACTTAAGATGCATGCATTGAAAAGCAAGCAACAGGATCAAAATAAATACAAAGGCATTCGTATGTTGGCCTAAACCCAGGCAACACTATATTTTCTCTCCCAGTTGTGCTTCTAATTTCACCCCATGATTTAAACTATGCAAGTGCCTGCTATTTCTTATGTTGCCAGGCCACGAAGTTCCTGTAACAGTGCATACAGGACTTGATATCTGTGGAAGGTGTTGTCACCGTGATCCTTTAATTCTTTAATCTTATTAAAGAGCATGCAGTAGTGCCCTTGGGACTTCTGTTGTCAATACGACCATATGGTGGTAATGTATTTTCTAAAGTGATGTAAACATATCAGTTATATAAAAATGCTAGCCTGTTTAGAGGAAACAAACAAAGGAAGTGACATTTAATAGAGTAACTTCAAGCTTTACACTATCTCTATGAGCCAAGGAGGAAGCCAAACTAAACAAAAAGAGAAAAAATAATGAAGCTAGTTTCTCTAGGCTGGGGCCTGCAGTCCACAGCCTAGATAAATGCTTAAAAATATGTGCTTCTTTCCCATCTGTGCCTCTGCTTCATTAATGATTAACTGGGTTGCCATGCAGCAGTCCTACATTCCATGTCTATAAACACCATTACAAAACACCCCTGCTTACTGCCGAGCAGACTGGACAGTCATAGGGGAAATTCTGGTTTGAAAGGCTGTTGTTTACAAGTGGTCAGCAAAAATTCCCCTTTCCAAAAACATCCTAAAAGGTAGTTTTGTGCAAATCTGCAGAAATCTATCGCCATCTTGTGGCTAATCTTAAAACATAATGTACCATACTTAAGCATAAGTGTTTCAGTTATTTTTAATGAGCATGACAGTTTAAGGAAATAGAGGAAATTATCAGATCATCAGAAAACTGAGTAGCAGCTAATATAACACACTAATGGCTGCAAATTTGGAATTCTATTTTATGTTTACAGCTGTTTATCTGTTGACTAAAATACCTGTATACCCAGAAGATATTTCCAGCTCAGTCTTTATCTTTTCTTCCTGGGTGATAACACTGCACTTACGAAGCTGCTTCAGGATATGTTCTGCCTTCAGAAAAGATAATTTTGCCCCAGGCAAAGTTCACAAGTCAAGGACTTTTTCAGCTTATCTGAGTTCAAATTCAAATTCAAATTCAAATTTTATTTGTCACGTACACAGTCATACACAGTACGATATGTAGTGAAATGCTTGGACAACTGCTCGTGACCTAAAGAAAACAAAAAAAGGAAAGGCTATGAATAAGATAGGAAATAAATATGAAAAATTAAAAAGGGTAAATTTAACTAGGAAGGAATAAAATATAAATTAAGGTTAAAAATGAAATAACTGTACAACACAAATTAGAATGAAGGGTAAATTTAACTGGGAAGAATAAGATAAAATATATAAATTAAAGTTGAAAATAAAATAACTGTACAACAAAATACACAATACACAATATAGAACTATATAAGAATGTATGAAGAAATCTAAATATAAATAAATATATACACAATAACAGCAGCTGTACAAGTATTAACTGGAAATGAAGAATATAGTGACCAGTGTTGTGCAAAAACAATGTCCAGAAAGTCCAGTGTGTGTGTAAGAACCATATGTGTGGGTCAGTACTGTGTGGTGGTGTGATTGAGAGACCGTATCGCCTGCGGGAAGAAGCTCCTCCTCAGTCTCTCTGTGTTGGTCTTCAGGGAGCGGAATCGCTTTCCTGACCTCAACAGAGAGAACAGTCCATTGTTGGGATGGCTGAGGTCCTTCACGATCTTCCTGGCCTTGGTCCGGCACCGCCTGCTGTAGATTGAGTGCAGGTCAGGGAGCTCGGAGCGGATGGTGCGCTCAGCTGACCGCACAACCCTCTGTAGAGCTCGTCTGTCCTGCATGGTGCTGTTCCCGAACCAGGTTAAGATGTTTCCCGCCAGGATGCTCTCTATGGTGCACGAGTAAAAGTTCCTGAGCACCTTGGAGGGCAGTTGGAAGTCTCTCAAGCGTCTGAGGTGGTAGAAACGCTGTCGGGCCTTTTTCACCACGGTGTTGATGTGACAGGACCATGACAGGTCCTGCGTGATGTGAACTCCGAGGTATTTGAAGCTGTCCACTCTCTCCACTGGGCACTCGTTGATGACGGGGGTCTGGTAGTTCCTCTCCTGCTTAGTGCTGAAGTCCACTATCAGCTCCTTTGTCTTACTGACGTTTAGAAGGAGGTTGTTCCTCTGGCACCAGTTCTCCAGATTCCTAATCTCCTTCACGTAGGCCGTCTCGTTGTTATCAGAGATCAGGCCCACCACGACGGTGTCGTCAGCAAACTTAATGATGGTGGTGGAGCTGGTAGTGGCCACACAGTCATATGTGTACAAAGAGTACAGCAGGGGGCTCAGAACACACTTCTGGGGGGCTCCAGTGCTGAGAGTGGTGGAGGCTGAGACATGTCCGCCCATCCTTACTGCCTGTGGTCTGCCAGTTAGGAAGTTGGAGATCCACTGACACATAGATGAGCTGAGTCCCAGATGCTCCAGCTTGGTGGTGAGTGTGGAGGGAATTATGGTATTAAATGCAGAGCTGTATTCTATGAAGAGCATTTTAACATAATTCCCCCTTCTAGTGTCCAAGTGAGTGAGTGATGTGTGGAGGAGATGAGAGATGGCATCGTCTGTGGAACGATTTGGACGGTAAGCGAACTGTAGTGGGTCCAGTGTGTCTGGTAGTGAAGAAATGATGAAGTCTCTGACCAGGCGTTCAAAGCACTTCATCACTACTGAGGTGAGGGCTACAGGGCGATAGTCATTGAGAGAAGCAGAGTTGAACTGATTGCTATATATAATACTATATCAGCAACTGTGGTAACGATGTTTGACCGTGAGAGGGAACGCACCACCTTGTGTGAGGTTTACATTTAGAAGACATGTGAAAATCGTAACCTTTTCACCTGTGATTGGAGAGGTGGACAGAGAAAATTTAGCACCTCTCTTGCAAGAGCCGAGTGCGTCTGGGCCTGCAGTCCCCAGCCTAGAGGAAAACACACACACACACACACACACACACCAAATTATTGCATTGGAAATATGTTTATGAAAATAGCGAGGGTGAAGCTTGGGTAAAAATGGAACTGATGTCTAATCCACTTCCCCTCTTAACCTCATCCCTAGCTCTAATTCAAAAACAGAAAATAACAAATCCAGTTGTAAGAACATCTATTAAAATATGGCTTCAATTCAGAAGGCATTTCTGTTTGCAACAGGTTAGTAATTTTTTCCCTGTTGCTTTTAACCCTTTTTTTGCCATCCATTTCAGATAAAGCATTCCAAATTTGGCATAATATTGGTTTGAAGTTTTTTTTTACAATTTATTTTCAGGAGAAACTTTTAACACCTTTGACGCTTAGATGAGAGATTACAATATACCAACCTCACATATGTTTAGATATTTGCAAATACGAAGTTTTGCAAAAACATTGTTTCCTTCTTTTCCTTACCTACCTCCTAAAAATCAAGTGGATACTATTTTGGAAATGGATTCTTTTGGCAAAAGGCGAATCTCCGTCATATACAAACTGATACAGAGCTTAAGGCCTATTACTTGGAAAAAACTAAAAATAATTGGGAAAAAGACATTGAGGTGGTTTTATCTGATGATGAGTGGAGATCTTGTTTGAATCGTATACATACTTCCTCAGGAAAATGCCATTGCATTTGCTACATTGCTTGCCCGTAGACTTATTCTATTCTACTGGAAGTCTAATAAGGCTCCTTCATACATACAATGGTTAAAGGAGGTGCTTTTTTTACCACTGGAAAAACTTAGATATAGAGTTCTCTCATCACAAAAAAACAACCATTTATTGACTATATAAAAACGTATTTTCCTGATGTGTATTATACTTTTTTTTTTTTTTTGATTTGTTCTGTTTCTCTTTACATGAGCCTTGGGTGGGGAGGGAAGGGAGGGTGGTTCTCGTTGGGGTTTTTTTGTTTTGTTTTGTTTTTGTTTAAAAAAAAAAAGGGAATGCTCTTGAAGCAGGTTGCCTTGTTTGGGGAGATTAGGTCTCTTGTTTAATATTTTGTTCTGTCAAAATGCTCGAGAATGAAAAACTCAAAGCCAAAAAAAAACAACACAAAAAACAAAACAAAACAAAACTTCCTGTTAATCTGTCAGCTGGTGTCACACGTTAACTGATTGTGTCCTCAGATTAATTAAGAGTTGCTTTATCTGTCTGTGTTGGGCTGTGGCTACGTCCAGGAGTTCAGAGTGTGAAATGTCACAGGTACTCTGTGCAGCTATTTTGCATCCCAGCCTTTATTTATTGCTTTTTATAGGCTTTGGGATGCAAAATGGTCTCCCGTGTGTTTCAGCGCCTGACACCAGAACAGTCAAATTCATCAGGGATGGCTTTTATTCAAAATAACATCTCAGAGAAATAAAAACTGAAACGCTAAAATATTAAAACACCAGATTTGGTGATCATGTTTCCCTTTGTTTTAGTCAGGTTATTTTGGATAAAACCTGGTTTAAAAACATCATTGATGACAAAAAGCAATCAGTAATAGCTGGACAATGAAAAATCTGCACAGCTTTAATTAGCGTGAGATCCACAATGGTTCGACAAAAGCTAAATGACTGCCTTGGTGTGGTCTGTGTCTATATCCTGGAAAGAACTCGTAACATTTCTTGCACTATTATCAGTTTGTGAATACTTCCATCTTTACCGGAGTCACCAAATGGCACACAAGAAAGACAGTTTTTAGGGGTTTTTTTTGCTTTTCTGCAGAGTGGGTCTATTTCCTGCTCTATAGCCTAATGTTCACTGACTTTGACTGTATCGTTGCATTTATTTCTGTTTCGTGAAATCTGACAGGAAGTGACAGACACTTCCTTTTTGCTTTGCCTTTGTTTCTTCTGGACTCTGGATCATGGGCCCTGACTACGCCCTGGATTATACTCTGCCCCAGGCTAGCTCCATCTAACTGGGCTGTGACTATATTCTGGACATTATACTTGTAACAGATTTCGTGTTTTATGTTATAACTGCCTGTTTATCACTGCTTTTTTTTTTTTTTTTGGTGTACACTGCAGCACATATCCAGCGCTGTCTGATGTTAGGAGTTTAAAATGTCAACATGTGGGAGGAAAACTCGAGCTGTTTTTGGTGCAGCTTTAAGGATTTTCAAATCTTAAGCTCAAGGGTGTTTAAACCAAACATTAAACAACTGAAATTTTCCCCAAAATGATCACTTAGCAGTTGAGCTGCACCACAATCAGATCTCTTTTTTTTTCTTCCCACTTTTGCTTCAAAGATGGCACTAACCTGATCGACTGGGATTGGTCTATGTGCTGGACAGGGACTCGGCTGGAGCTTTTTGTTTTTGTTTGTAATGTTTAAATCTGTACATAAACGCTGCAATATGACTTCTAAAGAAAAAAAGGGGTAGTTTGTGTCACTACAGCCTATACCGTATACTCACCTCTCAATGATCCTCATGGGCTCGAGCGTGCCTCTAAAAGTGTTGGAGCTTTTCTTCAGGAGGAATCATTATATAAATTTCTTCTTAGCACTGTTTATTTGTGAAGGTTTCCCTACATCTGAGCCATGAAAAAGAAAGAAATATGTACCCCTGTTTCTGCTTGCCATGTTTTCATGGGAACATCCATAGGTTTAATCGAATAAGTCATGTTAACACTTTTTTTTTCCTGGAAGGAAACATATGTAAATCCTTGCGTTTATTTAACCTACCACTTAAACTACCAACACCTTACAGAAACGCTTAATTTTTTTTAACTGTAAATAAAATGATCAACATTTACCTAGCGGAGCTAATTAAACGAATTAAACAAATAAAGGTAAACATAAAGGATACTCACTTGATGACTCACTTGGTTGTCATCACTAAATTGCTTAATTTTATTAATTCATTTGTTTATTTGCCATCAGCAGAATGGTTTCCTTGGTTACACACGGCGCGTGCGATAGTAGCAAGTTAATGTGACCAACAATGGATCCTCGTCCACGTTATTCACCGGAAACATTTAGCGGTCTAGCAATTAATAGCTAAAAAAAAACATCTTCTTACAAGCTAAACCAAAGTCAGGCTCTGTTCAGCGATGCCGTTAGGGTCCGCTGCTGAAAAATATTCATCGCTGAAGCGCTTCCTGAAGGCGCAAACTGGCATATCATGGAGCGGGCAGCATTCAAGAACTACACTGTTCGTGGACGAACACGTCGTTTTTAAGTGTAGTACGATTTTTTATGTGACCACAAACATCATCAAAACGACTTAGTTTAATGAAATACATCAAACCGGATATAATCGTTAATGGTTAAACTGCGCCTGCATGTTTCAGTCTTCTTGTTAACGCTCTTTCAGTGTGCTTTTTGAACTAGCCTGGGTAGAAAGTCACTAAATCAAAGAATAGCCACATCCACGTTTTCTTTTTCTTGTGATTCATTTATCATTAAGGCGGTTGACTTAATGCAATTCTACACATTTTGGATCCGATACCAAGTAAATACAGGGTCAGTATTGCTGATACCAATATCGATACCAGTACTTATAACCTACAAAGGCAGCCTATGTAGGGGAGAGAGCAGTGTGTCATGATTTATGAGATGAATTATTATTAGCAAATTATTCCAAACACATTATAATGACCATTAAATCACTCTGATTTTACTTTCGACAACTAAACTCACTTTTCAGCTTCTCATGTATTTTGAAACAATTTTTTTTGAGACCTGGAATGTAAATGTGTGTGTCTCTAAAGCACTTTGGGTCTTCTGCTGTTGTTTGAAAATAGGCTTCATCAGGGCTGGACTGGGACAAAAGAAATCGGCCCTGGCATTTTTGGTCCACGCAGCCCATCATGATCACTCAAAAAAACAAACAAACAAACAAACAAACAACAAAAAATAAACAGCAACATGTTTTATGTTGTTGGGTTAGTTCTTAGCTGCAGTGCACTATGTGATAATTAAAAGCCACACTTTAGCTAATGGTCAATGTAGCCATTCACTTTACTTCCTAATTATGTTCCTTCATCTGTTTTCATACCACATTAATTTCCCTTCCTCTGTCTCTTCCTCACTCTCTTGTTGTGACTGTAGTTCCTCCTGCTGCACGTTTCTACGGCTTGTTACTTGTTGCTGGTGTTGACAGTGCAGCAGCAATAGAGACAGCTAACATGTCGGTTAATCTGACACATTTTTCTGCATTTATTTTTAGTTTTTTGCCACTCCTTCCACACTAAACTGTTTTACAAGCCTCATGAGTGCACATCAAAGGTGGGGGAGGGTCTGATTGTGTTAAGAGATTTGATTGGGCAATACATTGTCTGCAATGAAAATGAACAAATGGACTGTTGTGAGTGCTTGTAGGGTTGGTGCACAGCGCTCCTTCAGTTGACCCGCATCGGCCCACTGGGCAAACCCTTAGTATGCCAGATTATCCTGGTGAAGTATTAATCCTATTCCACTAGTATCGATTCAATACCAATACCAGGGTTGGTAATGATAATATTAATATTTGGATCATCTGTCCACCTCTAGGCAGGGTTTGTATCTACCCCCTATCTCTGGTCTTCTCCAATGCTGCTTTAATGAACGAACAAACCGCTTAAGTGAACTGCTGTGCAGCTTTGTGTAATGTCGCATGTCATTTTTAGTCCTTGTCCCGCTGTTCTACATACTGAGATGGTGTCCCACATTTTAATTTTCTCTAGTATTCAAAGCCCAACACATTAGTACAGACCATTTTCAAAAACCTGAAATATATTTTTGGCTGTGAACAGGGGACAGCTGAGGCTGAGGCAGCAATTTACAGGATGGAATACATCAGCTTCCTTACACCTGACAGTCCTAGCTACGGAGTTTTTTTTTTAAAAGTGCGCATTGAAAGATGGATTTTAAGGGCCTGAAAATCAATGAAAAACCTGACTGTTCCTAGCAGGCAAAAACAAACTTCAAGCCACCATAAAACCTCCCAGTGGCCGTTTAGCCCCTGGCTTGAAGAAAACAGACAAGGTTTTTGACATACAAAATTTGCAAAATCTGCTTTCTGTGAGAAGTCGACATGTTCTCCCTGTGCCTGCTTGGGTTATCCCCAGGTGCTTTAATCTCCCGATAACATACCAAAGACATGCTTGTTAAGTTTATAGGTGCAAAGGTGCATAGGTGTGTCATTGTCTGTATTCTTGTGATAGCCCCTTTGATGCACTGGTGAATTGTCCATTGTGCACCCTGTCTCTAATTCCCTATGACCCGAGGTAAGAGAGGGGTCAAGACAGTCAATGACAAAGGAACTGTCTCATTAAAATCAGGGTTTGTTTTTTTATCGTCTTAATAAGGCCACAAGATGTCAGTGTAGCAACACAAGAGCTGTGGACTCAGACAAACCGTGGGTTTTACTGTTGAGCTCAAGGGAGTATTATAATATTGTTTTGCTGTTTTAAGAAGTGATGGCTGAGGTTTTGGCCATCCCTGAGGGCATGCGCACTTCAAACTAAAGTGCAAATATGTATACCTCAGGGCCTTTGTTTTTCTTTTTCTTTTTTCTGTGTCATCCAGGCTTCATCCTCTGGATTAAGTTTTCTTAAAGCTCTTAGGAAGATACTTATGATTTATAAAAATCACCATTTAGTCATCTGCACATTTCAGCAGTCACACAAATGGCAAAAACTTATGACTTCACAACGCCTTCACAAGTATTTTATGATGACAACAACCTGCGTAGACCACAGAATTAAAAAAAACAAAAATCTCTGTATGCTTATTGGTTAATGTACCTATGGGTGGGAGGCAACATTGACCTTTAAGTTGTTCAATGTCATCTGTAGCTCATTAGTTTTAATGGGTGGGTGTTAAATGGGCTGAAGTCGCAGTGGTGCGCAGGTTGAGAGGTGCCACTTTGATGAGATGGTAAACAATGAACCTGAAAGACATTCTTCCATGGCTTCTAATTTTACTGCTTAAAGGAGTTTTTTTCTTGTGTTCTCTAATTGTTTGTATTTTTCTGAAGTTACACATCCAGAGATTAAAGTATGCTGTTTGCACACAAGCTCTGTCGTTTGTCCAAATCTCGTGCAAATAAGTGTGATTCAGTGTTCTACACAGCAACATGCTTTCCCCTTGATTAAGTTAATTTATTATTTGTCACTGGGTATGCAGTCTGTTTCGATGCTGTGCAACATTCTTCCTTTTTATAAAGGGTATGATAGTACAGTTGTATGGCTATAAATTGTTAGTACAGGTGTATTCGAAGAACTAAAAGGCCTTCAAATTAAAATGTTGCTGTAAAAGTGCTGATAACCTGTGTTTCCCATCATTTTGTGCTTTAATATAAAAGCTATATACCCATAGCAGGAGGAGGAAATGTACATTTCCTTGTGAAAATATACTTTCTTACATCAGTACCCAATATTCATGCCAAATAAACAAGAAATAACGTCTCTGTGGCTGCTTTGAGAAATTGGTCTCCAGAGACAGCTTTCTAGGTTAATTTATTCTGTATCGTGCTGCTGGGAGTGTGTGTATACTGTCACCACTTTTAAACTCGGGGCAGGGCACATTTTGTGTCCAAGACTGCCTAAGATAACTTCTAATGGCTCCTTGGGATGGCTGCTGCCGGTTGATTCTGGCAGGCCATGAGACAACTCGTTTATTTGTTTGTTTGTCCCGTGAGTTTTTGGCTGGCCATTCAGGGCTCTGTTTGGCCCCAGTCCCTGTTGGGCTTCTATTTCTGAAACCCAAGTGGCTCTTAATGAAGCTGGTAGGGTTGGCATGGGCCCTCAACAAACCCAGGCCTGATCAGACCCTTCTTCTTCTGCCTTGGCAGCTACACACCATTTGCTCCCTCTGGCTTCCTAATTTAGTAACGGTGGGTAAAAATATGCGCTAACGAACAAGGTCTGGTATGTCAGGCTGGCGTCCAGAAAAGAGGGAGGGGGCTTTGGGCAGGGGGAGGGAGAGGGAGAGGGAGAGAGGGGGGAGTGTTTTCACAGTAGGCACCCAGTGACAGGGCTAGAGTCACTCAGGCTTCTCTGACATCTGTGTGTGTGTTTGTGTGTATGTGTAGATATTCAAGAGAGTGTGTGGGGGTGATGAGAGGTGGAGAGTGAGTACTTAAAATTGCTCACCACTGCCAAACGCCATTCAAACGCACATTCTTCTATTTTATTCTTACTGCACCGTGCACAAACGTATGGTATACACACAGTACAAACGGGAAGGATTTCCAAAAGAGTAGTCTCTTCTTCTTTAGCTTTGTTTTACTGTAGTATTGGGTTTTAAGTGGACTTTCGCATCCGCAACTCTTGGTCAAGTTTTCTAACAAAATGTTCTTACGCTAATATTAGCTCCAAAGAGTGTCATGTAGCGAGATAACGCGTTAACAAAAGAGCATTTCTATCTACAGAGCATTTTAAAGCTTAAGCAGTATTTTGTACTCAGCAAAACTGATCTTCCCTTAATCTTAATTCAAATATAAACCGTGAGATTTAAAAACTGTCACACCTCATTGAACATTTAGTGTTTTCTTCATGTAGTTTTGAGATGTTGCATTGCACACAGACTCCTATGTCTGCACTGCTTAGTAGGAACAGAAGATATAAGATAACCCTTCAGAGCTTCCAGGCCAGATCTTTGCCAGCTACAGCCCATATAAACTGCGGAAGAAAAACAGTTTTTAATGTATGTTTACCCTATACACCTCTGACTTTCCATGTTCTTAATTTTCCATGGAATCGTTCCAAAAACATTAGCGGTGAATAACTTTATTTTAGGTCGTTTCTCTGACAGACAAAGGAGAAGGCAAGCCAAGCTTCCTGCAAGGATTTAAAGATTATAACTATTTGATGATGAATGTTTTCTTTCTCAAGTGCTGCTTTGAAATCATACATGTTAGCTCTTTAAATAATAATCAATACAAAAGCAATGCTTTTATTTAGTATTGAATTTACTTCGGACAAACCCCTACCTGGGTTTAGCTTGCAATTACTCAATTTTCATCTGTCAAGTCACCATAGAAACCTGCCTTCAGGCACTATAGCACTTGCCCTTCTGTTCACAGTTCAAGGGGCTCATGGCAACCTTGTCAACATCACTAGCAAAGCCAAAGCTTTAGATGAAAACTGAAAACTTCCTTGTCTGTTGGGTTTTTCTTCAGCAGAAAAAATAAAACATGCAGGCAGCAGGGCAACTGCTCCTCAATGTGCTGCTAACATAGATGTTCCACTGTTTTTACGGAAACCAAACTTGGGATCTTAAAAAGTCACATAATTAGTCAGAAAACCTGCGTCTTGCATGCAGTTGCACAGGAAGCATGGGTGAATTCTCTGCGCTTGTATGGTAAACCTTTGCCACACAACTTTGCGGTCACAAACAGGCAAAGTAACAAACCACACCGTCCCCGGCTTGTGAAGGGATGGCGTTATGAACATGCAGAAATATAATATACTCCACAATGAGCTGAATCAAAAGGGGAAATGAATGCAAAGTTAATGGCGTTGTCATGAATTGTTAGTAATTTTAAGGTCTTGCGGTTTTAGTTTGACACGAGTCATTCTACTCAATAAAACAACATCATGCATTTTTTTCAAAAGATCCTTTTGTCTTTTTTACAAGCAGTTTAATGCAAAATGTATATATTTTTGTAATAATTTACAATGTACGTTTTATTATTCGCATACCCAGCTTTAACTTTCCACACAGGAATGTGCCAGTCCTGCATAACAAGCAATCAATTTATGGGTCCAATTCACAGATAAATGAAGCCTATAAACTCAGCTCTTATTGCAGTCGTATTCAATCAGCAAGACTCATCAATCATATTGTGCTCATGCTTGTCAAATATGTCACAGTTATTTGTCGAAGCCACAAAGTAGAACCTGTCTTTTAGACAGCTGTCCCCACTTCCTGTGTTAGTTTACCCACAGACACCCACCCCTCAGCGATAAACTCGAGTCCCTGTTGTCAGAGATGGTTTGTAGCGTGGGGCCAAATAAAGCAGACAACATTTAATGTGACATAGCTTTCAGGAATGCCTTAAATCATTAATAATTCTATAGGAGCTCTGATATTCCTGTTTCATCTTTGACGACTCTATTGTTTATTACATTTGAATTTAAATCAGTCTGAATTTAGGGACACGATTCGACAAATCATAATTTTAACTGTTAAACCACACAACTGGTTTCCCCCTTCAACAAATGTATCATATTCTGACTCACAGCAAATATGCAAATGCCTTGACAGCTGCTACACTTTAGATAAAGCGAGGTTTTTGGAGGAACATATCCAGTGGCACAGTATTTGTGAAAGTAATGCCATTGTTAAGAAGTAGAAACAAAGGCGGACACTTAAGCCAGGAACCCTTTCCTTTGAACCGACTTAAGCCATCTATAGCAAAGACGTGATAGTTACACTGCGATAAGCTCTCTCTGCATCCAGCAGCATCCTTCCATTCCAGTGCTTTGTTAAACAATAGTGTTTTTTATTCATATGCATACAATTCTCTGCTGTGGTAAACACTTGGAATGGCTTAAACTAGTGTTTATCCTTACCTAAACCATGGCCTAATTTGAAACATACGCAGAAAACAAATCTACTATTGTTTCTCCCCTAAAGCTTATTCTTCTCTTTCTGTTCAGTGTCAAAATCAAAGATTATGGCGCTTTGGAGTTGATATTGCTATTCTTTATTTAGACAATAGCGGTCTAAACCAATAGACTAGCCATTTTGTGTGCTGACAGCATGTATATTCCTTCGTAAACACAGTTTTAGCAGCACTGTGACAGCAAGATATGTGTATTGGAGGGTTTTGGCTCGTTCCACAACCGGCAATCGAGCTTTAGGTGCTAAAACACAGATCAGCAACTGCTCTCAAGACATTTCCAAAATGATGTAAAGGACTTTTTCTATATCCCTCCAAGCTAACACCAAAAGAGGCACACACATACACACAAACAACTGCCAAGGATGTCCCTCAGAGAGATGAGAGGAAGGTGCAGCTCCTTGGTGAATAGTGCTCGAGCCTTGTACACATTTTCACCTTGATACCAACCAGGAAAGAAATCTGAAATTTATAGTAATTTAATTGTGTTTGTACTCTATCAAAAGATCTTACTTTTAATATCCAAACAGTTACAGCTAGTAATGTTTGCAGTTGACTTTTGGTAAAACCTTAATAATTTAATAGGTAACCATCTAACTCCTCTTGATGCATTAATAAAGCTGGAAAAGATAAGATAAGATGATAAGATGACCTTTATTAGTCCCACAGGTGGGAAATTTGTTTTGTTACAGCAAAAGTGCAAAGTTATGTAGCAGAAATTAGAAAACACTGGAATGCAATGCAATGCAATAAAATAAAATAAAATAAAATACTATGTACAATGGAATGAAATAGAATACAAATGCTATATACAACTGAGTAAGAAAATACAAAAGTACAACTTTGTCAGAAAAAGAATTGCACATATAGCAGTCTTAGACTGCTGAGGGTACCAGCATTATCACCATCTTTAAAACTTTGTGTGCGTGTCTGTGTAGTAGCTGATATCAAAACTAATGGCGATGTGTACAGTACGTGTATATCTGTGTACGTTACATACCGTACCATACAATACTATCATAAAGTGCTTTAAAAACAGCCACAGCAGATACAAAGTGCTGTACACAAACACGGATAAATAGCATGTATGTTTTTGTTTTCAAATACATTTAGCTAAACAACTTTTAGTCCAGTGGCACGTTTGGGCTCTCTGGAATGTGTGTAAGGAGTGAATATATATAGATCCACTACACAACTGTTGTGAACAGTAGATGACTCAGCTAAAGGCCCAGATGCAGTCCCCAGGTCCCCTGTATTTCTTGAGGACGTGACTTTCAGATATGTCATGTCATACATATACTATGATCAGCTATAGACAGTTTTATTTAGACTTGTCTCTCCTTCTTTTTTTTTTCCCGAACAAGAAACTTGTTCAGTTTCTTCAAATACTTTAAGCACACCTTGTCACGACACGGCATGTTTTCAGCTAATAGCACTTTGCGAAGCACCTTGTTAGTGTAGAAATACTATTTTCAGCCTGTCGGATTCTGTGTTTTTTGGCATTTTTTTGTAGATTTAGATAAAAAAATTTGGAACGAATTATATGTTCATGCAACAGTCTGCTGGCACCAAAGAGCCGAAAGTTAGAATTTAAAATAGCTTCTTTGCAAAGTGGTCTTGAGTTTACACAAGAAAAAAGAAAAAAAGGTACAAAGACTGGACTGAAAATGAATGAAAAAGTAAACAATTTCCAAAGAAGACATTTGAAATATTTCCAGAAAGCCTGGAGAACTATTGCTCAAGAAGAATGTCTGCTTCCTTGGAAGCAAAATATAAAGATATGTGGAGTGACTCAAGACTTCTGCACAGTACTGTACTGTAGTTAGTGCTCTTTTGGCATACCTTCTCTTCTTGCTTAAGACCACTCAGTTAACACCCCCATCTTCAAGAATACACTTCCAAACCGAGTGTTTAGTTTACAGTAGGCATATCAAAAAAGGGGGTTCAGTCACCTACCTTTGACTGTGAATGTGAATGAGAGGCTAAATGTCTGCCTGTGGTTCTCTGACCTTTTGTGCCTCCTCTGCTGACTTGGTTCATATAAGTTCAGGTTGTGTGATGCAGTGATATCAATAATGGAAGAAAGGCAACCCCCCTCCCCCTGGCTGGTATGTGGGTCAGAGGAGGCTCTTGGTGGATGGGAGAGATTGATGAAGAGCACCAGGGATTGTCGGAGCGACTACCTCACAGCGGTGCAAACCTAGCCGCTCCCCTTGCACTTGTTCTGAGGCCCCCCTCCTGAGCTGCAACGCCTGGCGCTCTTTAAATGACCTTCAAATTAGCCTTATTTTTCAGGGCCCCAAACCCTGCAGGGTCCTTCCTGAAAGGATGGTGGGTCTTGTTCTCACTCTCTTTGTCTGCTTTTTTCCCTTCTTTCTTCTTTTGTTATCTTCCTGTTGATGAAAGAACGAGTCAAAAACAGCAGAGGTAGAACTGTTTTTTCTACCCCTCTGATGTAACCAGACCAAGTGAACGGTTATGTTTGTGTGTTACACGAAAACATACATATGCATAAACACCAATTTTATACACTTTCATTACACACCTTAAATCAGTGGTCACACATCACCATCTCAGCATCTGTAAATAAAGGTACATGTGGTGTTTAAATATGTTTGTGTGTGTGATGGTGGATGGAAGTCACAGTGGGATTCTTCTTCAACTGCACCGTAGAACAACACTCTGCCAAGTAGCCATCCATCATTACAGCTGGGATTTATGTACACACAGCAGGTCATGCTGGTCCTTTGTTCAGACCTGATGCAGAGCCTTTGATTATCTATCTGCCTTAAGAGAAATACATCTTTCTGCTGCGATTGATTAACAAATGGCTGTAGTTGATGACTTTGCTTAACCTGCCTTTTTTTTCAGTGATTTTCATGACGATTTGCACTTGTAATCTAAAGTTGTGGGTTGTTGCTTACCAGGTGTTTTAACTGTACCTCTTAGCTGTGTAGCACAGCAGTCTTAAAGGTGACCTTATATAGTACAGGCATATGTTGCACCCTTTTGGGAAATGCTTTGACTTTTTTTTTCATTTTTTTTGTTAAACTGGAGTGAAGACTTAACCCCCCAAGAAGACAACACACATCCACATGATCCTGGTGTTATAAATTTTATTTTTACAAGGAGCAATTTGTCATGGAAAGCCTTTTTACATCCTATACTTTTTAACTGACCTTGTGCAAAACATAGAAGCTTTACACACACCAACTGAAGACACTTGGCTGTAGATATTAAAAGGATATTTTTTCCTTCTGTCCCCCCCTGCTTTCTTGAATCTGCCAAACATTTGAAGATGGGATTGTAACTCATGGGCAGAAAGAGAGCAGAAGAGAGCAACATCAAGGGGAATCAAGTTGGATAACATAATAAGTCACTGTGTTAGGTGTGGAGTGAAAGAGATGGTGTGAAAATAGGCAAGAGGACAAGCAGAGGTGGTGCATGACTGATGGTGGGGTAGAATGGCGCCTTGTTTCTCCAGAAGGGCAAACCTGACCTGATTGATTGCTTGTATTCCCATTTGCTTATAAAGTTGGAATACTTTGTAGCATTTTGTAGAATGACTAAAATGCTCATATGGCAGTATTTTATTTATCAGTTTAAAAAAAATGCAGATGAGAAAATTTAGTATTTTTTTCTGGAGCATTTGGACTTAACTCATATGTGGCAAATAAATTATATGAATGACATTCTAGTTTATAACACTAGAAATGGGGTTTAAAAATGACAAATCTGAATGCATCTGTGTCAATATCACTTACATCAAACCTCACAACATAATCTATAACAGGCGTGTCAGAATTGGCCTGACAAAGACTCCAATCTGGCCTGCTGAACAGTTTTGGAAAATATGAAGAAGGGCATACAGTTTTGGACTTTTAACTGTAATTTTTTGCAGCTTTTCATGCTAGTTTTTCAGTTTTACTAACCCGCCCCAGTTAAGATCGAAGTGAGCTGTATGTGGCCTTCGGTGTAAAATAACTTTGACATCTCTTGTCTGCAAACTGCACCTTCTCTAATGGCCACTTGAGGATGGTGCCAAGGGTTAGCCAATCCCACAGACGGTGTAAAGGACTTTTCTGGGCCTCAAGCCAACATGAAGTGTCTAAAATCTGCTTTCTTTACAATGACCAGCAAGGCATGATAGCTGTGGTTGCACTAGAAGTTTGAAGAAATGGGCACTCATTTGAGGTCATACTGACTAAAAGAACCATTTTGTTCATTTGATCTTTCTGTGTTTCAAAAAGGACAGTTATTCAGGGTATGCTCATTGGCTAAAGATTGGCAATTTGTTAGCTCAAGACTTGGAATTAAGAAAACAAGTAGTGGTGTCCATTTTTTTGTACTGTACATGATATGATAAACAGTATAAAACAAGGCGGTGTGGCAATGTGGTAATGTAGTGTTTTTAGAGCATTTTTGAGGTAGTTATCTGCTAAAGAAAATATCCTGCAGTAAGTTACAGCCTTGCTTCAGTTTTTGGTGAATAACTTTGTTATGCTTGTTTGTTTTTTACTTAGCACTAACTAGCAACATAGCAACTTGCTAACCACCAGCTAAGCATTCTGCCCTCTTGTACAAATATTGGCTCCAAAGCACCACTATGGTGGTGGCTGAAATGCTAATGTTGAGATTACAACATTGTCCATGATTTCTAATGACTCAGTGTTTCAGAGTTGTGCATTGACGTGTACATGGAATCTGGTAAGCAAACCATCATATGGAACTCAATACTTCTTTGCCCAACAAATTTCTAAGCTAGCAAGCCCATCCCATTTCCATCACCACCAAATGTTAAAGGTTGTGCACTATGATCCTTTAACAACAAATGTTATTCCCATGATATTGCCAGTTGGAAAATATAACATATGCCCCACGTCTGAATAGACCATCCAAACACACAGACAGCTCAAAAGTGATATAGAAAGCTGTGGCACTACGGTTCAAGACCAAAACTTTTGATTTTTAAGCTTAATGTCTCTTGCCTTTTTAATTTTCTTGAGCAGCACTTCTTTATTAAAACATTAAAATGAGAGGCTCAGTGTGCTTTGAGGATTTTATTGCATTAAACCTTATATTTAATCTCCATGGTCCCTCTGAAGTAGCGTATGGCTCTGTTCCATCAACTACAACCAAAAGAAACACTTACTTCTGGAATGTGCTTCACTGAAGAGCTTTACTTCATCTAGATAGTGGGATTGCTGTTTCCTGATTGTCTAATGTCTGCCCTGAGAGGTTATTACAGAGAGAGGGATATCATGGTGCATTATCCACAGACACGGTATAAAAACAATCATGGAAATGTACTGAGCGCTTTGTAAGAACACGACCAGCTGTTTGACTGTTTTAAAGGAGGAACGAGGATACATGCTGCATCCACGTTGCACTTTTCCTCTGCTGTTACCTCTTTGAACCTACTTCAGACATTAGTCAGTGTGTGTTTAGTGTCATGCCAGCCATGTGGATGGCATATGCTAACTCTGTAAATGGGCGGGCTAGGTATAAGTGTGTGTGGTGACCAGTAGCTCTCAGTTATGTCCTTGAACTGTAACTTTGATGTGAGTTGGAGAACGGCAGTGGTGGAAAGGTGATGGCTAAGGTGAACATGTGTATGGAAACAATTCAGTTCAGTTGCAAGCAGTGTTCAACAGTAGCCACATGAAAGGCCCCTTTGTGGGGCTCTTCTACCTTACAGATGGTCAGCTTCCCTCGTCCATTAAATAATAACAGTGCTCTGTGTCTCCCTGGGCCAGATGTGCTGAACGGGTATGATGCGAAATGGAAACAAATCAGCCGGGCTTTACTCTTTAATTGAGCACTGAGTGTTTACTTTCTTGAGACTGTCATAATAGACTCCAAAATTCCCATAAAACTCAACTCCGAGGGCAGATTATCCCATTTAGCACCTCTTGACAGTGTTTTCCACATGAGACGAGTCTTAAGTGCAGTTCTGCTGGTGGCCAGACTTCCACACGGGACTGGCCACATCTTTAGTCACTCCTTATTTCTGCTCTGTGATCTTGCACTTAGAGGCACCCCTTGTAAAAGCAGCAATCGCAGGGAGGTCGCCTTGACATCTTTATCATAATTGCCCTAAATACCCCCATTAGAGAGGCTAGCCAGTATCCTCAATAACACTAGTCATCCCTGGTAGCACTGGTGCATCTAATTGCCTGGGCCTTTTTTGAAAGATTGCCTGACATCAGCACGGTTCCCTATGGGCTGGCCCTCTTCATTCTCTGCCCAGCAAAGCATATCGTTATCGCAGCCAGCAAAGAGACCTGGCCTCCCCTGCTCCTGGATAATTAACTGTCTGGCTTAACTGCATAATGGAAAAACGAACATTGGAGGTATGGTAGTTATTCAAGCAGGCCTTGGAGAGGAGAGCTATAAGACAATACAGGGGTCATTCATGCTCACCATTTTTCAGTGGGATGGGCGATAATTTAGAAAGATAGAAAGTCATATTGGAGGCAGAAGCTAGTTATGGAGGATCGGTTTCATATGATAATTAGACCCATATGCTAATTGCTGGAAAAGCTTGATGAATTCTTCCAGCCTAGCTCTCCACTCCAATGTTGGCTCTGCTGTCAGCTGTCCCCAACGTCCCCCACTTCAAAGACTTGAACCATCTTTACATAGCATTACATTCACTCCATCTTTTCCTGCATTGGAACAACAGTTCTCCCCAACTGCACCCAGCGCAAACAAGAAAAGATGAAAAACAGGAGGGGGAGTAAAGGGGCGTCTGCCATTGTTTGACATTTACAAGTCTCTTAGTAAAATGTATGATGCACATCCTCATGAGTGTGTGCGCGCAAGTGTAATTAGAACACGGCAGGCATGTGTTTGTCTTTGTGTTGTTGTACGGTGGAGGTATCAAGGACAAGTGCATTAATGAGCACCTGGAGAGGAACAGCTTGTGTCTCCTGGTTAGTGTGACCGCGAGCAGGGCACAGACTCCTTCACTGACTCAGATGACGTGACTGATGGAGGGGGAGGTTTCTGTCAGATCTGGGGCACTCCCAGGAGCTGCAGTTTGTCTCGGCTGACAACAACGCTCACCAAAGGGGCCCTCATCCCACACATCAGCTGGAAAGGCAAGAGAGGGTGCTGTCCTTCCCTCTGTACTTTTGCTAAATTCTCAAAATTTTCATGTGTTCTTTTATTGCTGTTTTATGACCACGCACACTAATATTTGAAGTTCAAGTTGTATTTGAGCGTGCGGTGTGATTTGGCAATACAAAAAGAAAATACACATGATAACTTTGGTCAGAAAAGGATGAAATAAATTATCCACAAATGCCGTCTTGATAGTTGTGAATGGCAAAAGAACAAAGAAGCAGAATCATATCCTCACTTACATATGGATTGAACAGGATACATATGGGACTAGAGAAATGAAAGACCGACAGGATTTTGGAGTTTGGAATAACTTGAAAGTGTGCTGAGATACTGAGTTAACCATATAATGGGGGAAAAAGAGCACACAGAATCACCCCTGCCACATAACAAACATAATGCTGTGTCTGTGTTATACCACTGACAACAAATTTATTACTAGATACGCTGTTTGGTGTCCTCATCTGTACAAAACCCAGCAATGGCCTGTCATATTCCTTCCAGTTGTTATGACACGAAAGACAAAGCTGTACAAACAAACTGAGCAATATGTCCCAAACTGATGACTTTATACTGGACTTAATGGGATGCAAACATTTTAGAGCTCCCGGTAGTGCAACAGCTGTCTGTCATTCAACTGAGGTGTCTTTTGGAGTGTAAAACATTTACCAGGGAAACAGTAGATGACTAACGGTGCTCTGGACCTTTCAGTCACATCACATGGGTATCTCAATCAGCAGACTGGGGTTTTGCCAGTTACGTACAGATGATTACCTTCATCTTATTCCCATCAATGTAGAAAATGCTTAGAAAAAAGGGGAAATTCAAGTATCTGCTAGTGCAGGACGACTGGGCAAATTCAATCTGCCAATGATGACCATGTGATCTTACTTAAATTCCCAGAACAAGTATTTTTTGTCCTTGTAGGGACAACTCAACAACTGCTTTAATTAGATGGGAGGTTGCATGACAGAAGCGACAGGTTTTGAATTAACTGTGCTGATTTTGTCTGTTTATCACATTTACCTGTACTTACCTTTGAGGTTTAGCCAGTGATGACTTTTCAAGGTTTCAAGACAGAGCCGTTGGTTTTATAGGTACAATGACTTTCTACAGCAGAGTTAAACACATGATACTCATTACAGTAGGGCATCTAGGGAGAAAGGAGCACGGAAATCTGGAAGGGCATATCACAATGTCCTTTCCTTCTCTGTCACTTTGTATTGCTTGGATTTATTATTATAAACCAAAGTTTATAATAATAATAAAAAAATGAACAAGGTGTTTTGTTTAACCTTAAGCTATTTAAAAGTTTAATGGACTTTAAACAGGTAGTGTTGCTGATAAAATCTGCGAGCAGTATGCTGAATGCTAAGTATAACCACGGAATTAATAAAGTTATTGATACATTCATTCCTCTTAGCAGTTTTTTCTAAACTCTCCATCAAGCATATGGGTGGATTTGTGCTTGTGCTACAGCTGCCCATGTTTACCATCCTCCACCTCAGGCTCTTTCCACTGAGAGAAAGATGCTGGCTAGGGTGCAACTCTGCAAATCCCACCTGGATGTGGCATTTGTAATAAACAACCTAGGGGCATGGCTGCTATCCTTTCTCTTCACTCCCAGTGCTCTTCCTGAAGATCCTTCAATGCTGTTTATAGGCTCCTGAACAGCCTCTAATTTGTATCTTGATCACTGGCTTATAAACTGTTCTTATCCCAAGTAAGACTATGGGTAATATGTGAGACGGCTGTTTCCTGCATGCTCTCTTTTTCCTTGCCTTTCACACGCACATGCACTACACTCTTATTCACTGTGATAGCACATGAGGGGGAAGATATAGTTATTCAGGGAATTATCTGCCTCATTGGTGCCATATCTCATCCCATGCGTTTGTGCCAAATGGCCATGTTTCCATGGAGCCTGCCTGTGTTTACTGTGACGTGCCATGGCAGGGCCCTTTCTGGTACAGAGGGACTTAGTGCACAGCAGTGGAGGGTATTTCAGTCCCCGTCTGGAGTTTTGGGGCTTACTTTTCCAGCTCTCCCCTCTTCTCCCACCTGCTCTCCTTGCTGTTCCTTCACTGGGTGCCTGTGTGGCTGTATGCTGGTGCTCCTGGCCCTGTTCTTAGACAGACAAGGCTAATTGAAAGGGAAGGCTGCTCTCTGCTGATCAGCTCTGACAGCAGTGTCTTGCCAGAGGTGGGTGTGCCACCCCATGCTGAGTTTTCACAGCAAAATAACAGTGCTGTCGTGAAAAAACATAGACCATGCCACAACTACCCGGGCAACTTGCCAGGGGAGCCAGATGAATTTTGCGGACATAAGAAAGAGGGGAAGCCCACTTTTTCTGCTTTACGACTTCAGGGAGGAGAGCTGTGCCAGCATTTAGTGGAAATCTAACAGGCATTTCTGTCATTTCTTCCAGGGCTACAAACAGATAACGTCGTGTCTTCTTTTTTTTTTAAAAGACTGCAACAGCTAATGATCATGTTTGATCACAGATGTACAGTCTCATTTGCACTGCGTTCCACTGTTACGGAATAAAGGGCTCACTCAAATTTAAATATTCATTAATAACTTCAAGACCTCATCCCTGAAATTCCCCTGAGGTTAGAACAAAAAAATATAAATTGAAGAGATATCAAATACTCATTTGCCACAAAAAGCTGAAGCTTAGCAGCATAACTACAGCTCTTTAGAAACTGGTCTTCATGTGTTTTGACTGGTTGTCATGTGCAAGTAATCAAATCTTTTAAGTCAAAGCGAGATAGTCTCAACAAAGCATTTCTTTTCCATTTGCTTCAGGTTCTTCTTAACACCTCTTCTTAACTTTTGTGATGTGTCTTAGGCCGCTTGCAGGTCCAACCCACTGCCAATATCGGAGGTGCCACTTTTCAGTGTGACTTAATGCACCAGGACAGGCTGGGACCCCTCAGCAGGCCCATCATGGACAGCTGTGATTACTGCTGACAATAATTTATGGTCCCCTCTGATTGAAAACATGAGAGCTGGAGATTGAAAGACTGGTGTGGAGTCAAGGCACCACCTTAAGATATAAAACTGAGGCCGCAGCTGCTGTCAGAAGCAGGACTCCTGCCAAGCTCTGCAGGCCTTCTGCCCATACAGACAAACACAAGCTCTCATTTCTCTTTGTTTTCTCTTCCTTTCTATTTTCATTCCTTCATCTCTTGGCCTAGTCTCAGCCCTCCTCTGCTTTGTTTCATGTGTAATACTCATATGCTACAGGCATATTTTAGGCACTACTTTTCACTTTATCTATATCATAGTGAATGTTCATTTTATCATAAGAAATATTTGATCAAATAAGATTTACTTTGCCAAGGTAAAAACTACAAACTCTTGCCAGTCTTGTAGTACAGGTTGTACAAATATGTAAGGCATGGCACAAAATAATAGACATTTCATGAAGGGAGGTAAAAATGTATATTGTGATAATATGACTAATGTTGAGGAATGCTGTTTGCAATAACTGCAAAATGAAAGAGGAACAAGCACCCTGGCTGATCAGGTGTCTGTAGTATGAGATTTTCCAGCCATGAGATTACCCCTCTAATCCTAACAATAGCACTGTGCAGCTGGTTTGAACAACTTTCTGCACCATTGTTTATGTTGTCATCCCTTCTCGATTGTACTCGTGAGAAGTAACCAATTTAGTGGATTTACATTTACTATTTCAATGCCATGCCCAGGGATAAGGAAAACATGTGTGTTTGTACCATTGTGGGTTTTTATTTTTCTAAAGGAAGCCTTAAACCAAATAGAAGGAGTAGCAAAGCTTCTAAGGATATAATGCTGAAATTAAACAATTCCTGGATTCCTTAGAAAAAGATTCAGATTATGCAGAATCAAATCAGATCTAAACACCACTAAGTAAAAAGAGGAAACTGTTTTAATTTTCCAAAGTGTGGTATGCTAATTAGAGAAATGTGTGTTTGCTCAATACAGTGTGTGCACAATGTAAGATAATAATGATAGAAAATAAAGTGATACATGTTTTGTGGTCATGTTTAAAGGTCTCAAAATCTACCACTTTTGCCTCTTGGCAGCTAGAATATGTTTTGGCCCCCCGGAGTTCATGAATTGGATAAGCAGCAGAAAATGGATGGATGGATGGAAATACCTACATAAACAACCTATGTTTCCATTTGAGACATATTGTCATTAACATATTTTAAAATGTTTGCATTCAGTCATATAGAAGCTGTGTAAAAAGTATACATTCACCAGCCATTTCATTCGGTACAGGTGCTTAACTGCATGTTGATGTAAATATGTAATCAGCCATGGCCGACATCTCTGTTAAGACCAGAGATCTGAGAACTCTTGCCTTTCTAAGTTTATAGAAAGGCAACAGTCACTCAAATAACAACTTGCTACAACCAACATATGCAGCAGAATATCTCTAAATGCACAAGTAGATGGGCATGGATTTACAGCAGAAATATGTGTCAATAACAAAAAAATAAAAATAAGCACCTTGTGAATCTATGCCATGAAGAATTAAGGCAGTTCTGGAGTCAAACCTTTTAACAAGATGTGCCTACGAAAGCAGCTGGCTAGTTTATATATTTACAATATGATGTAATTTTCTACCACTGACTCATTTTGCCACTCTGCTACCTGTTTGTGTAAAAATAGCACCTCAATCTAAGGATGAAATATGTTTCCTCTCAGAGCACAATGGGTTACAAAAAACTCAGAGTTAAGTGAACAAGAGAGGGAATGGAATCTCCCCAAAATTTAAGACACGCTGCTTTGTTGTAATTTTTAGACGTCTCCGTTCACATGGCTACTGGATTTAAAAGGGAAAAAAAACACACACAAACATGTACTGACTGCACTGAGCTATCCACTGATACAACAACGTGACAAATGAAAGAGATGAAAACAGTACAAAGTTAATGATATAACTTGAATCTGCCTGGTATGCTATGCTCTGTTCATTTACTCCAGTATGTGTTGAGACAGGCTTTAGTATCCCATGACAGGCATTAGAAAAAATGGTGGAAAATCAACTTTGTTTTGGGCAGGGAAAAATTGTGTGGAATTTGCTGTACAAATACAAAATGTTTCTTTAAGGACTAGTTTGTGGGTGTGTTTGGAATTAACACCAGTACAGCAATAACCGTGCACAAACAGTACATGAATATGACTGATGATAAATCATTTCAAGAGTAGGAAAAGTATCTATTATGTGCTGTGCGAGGAAATTTCTTGTATAGTATAGTAAGTACTTTAAAAAAAAATCAAATTTAGGTTGTGGTCATGAATCCTTCCTGTAATAATGATGGACAGTTTAACAATTGGAATAAAATGGATTATGTATGTGTATGTATGTGTATTCATATATTTCTGCCTCCTTTGCTATGTCTCACAAACGGAGGACAAAAGCAAATGAAAAACTGTTAAATGGTGCCAGATGACTTATTAATGATTTTTAAAAATACACATTATAGTATTAGAGAGAAAAAAAGAGAGATTCAGAAAGTGGAACTGACATTATGGCAGAGTTGCAGTTTTTTTGTTGCAGTGTTTGTTGCTGGTTGCTTGATGTTGTACAGCTCACAGAAGGCTGATACTATCAGACTTGCTATATCCTTTTCTCTCTCATCTCTCTCCCTCTCTCCCCCTCCGCCTTCCTTGCTCACATTCACTCTCTGCCACCTGCACACACTCGCATACGCACACAACGATGGCATAAAAAAGACTGCTTTCTGATGAATAAATTTGTATATTTTAGAACCTATCCCTGTTTCAGCACATATTCTCCAGAGGCCCTGCCTTCTTCTCTCCTGAGTTCCCCTGCAACCCAGTGGAGTCATTAGTCTGCTTGCTGTGTTGAACTCTTTAATCATCTGTGTGTTACATAAAAAGAGGACTATTCCTCAGTGACACACAACGGCATGCTCAGCTTGGTTGGGGTTTGCTTTGATGTGTATAGGCTGTTGTGTTGTGTCTGCTATAGGCTTCTTCAGACTCAGTTTTTCCATTTCTCTGTGGAGGTGAGATAAGATGTCAGTCTTCCTCTTGTTGCTGTAAAGATGTGACTGCGGCTGTATAGTTTGCTGCTAAATAAGAGCATCAAGCCTGTGTAGACATACATACCACTGCAGTGTAGTCTAAGGTTTGCCCCTGTTCTTATGGTTCCTTGAATATGTAAACATTTTTTCCATGTGATGAACGTATAAGTGATTTGCTTGCACGCTGATCGCTCACATCTTCGACAGATAAGACTAAAGTGGTGAACAGTTACTCCACCATAGTTTTATATAGAAATAATTTTTTTCTCTCCTGAAACTTAATGTACATACTCAAACACACCCACATGCTCATATACAGTGCATGATGAAGCATCAGTGTTCCATGGGGATGTAGGCAGGCGCCTGCTGCTGTGGTATCAGGTTGCAGGTCTGTCCGACACAATGTTGAGGAGTTGCCCGGGGGCTCGACCTGAAAGGGCAGAACAATGGAGCCGCAGTGCAGACGGAGCAGCAGAGGGCACGGCAAGCCGATCTGTCAGCCTGGCAGAGCTGCGCTCTCTTCTCCGGCCTCAGACCTTCTCCTTGCACATACAATGGAGGGTGGGAGGTCAAGAGCAAGAGGAAATGGTGGGGAATTCCCAGCATTCTATAATAAAATGGAGTCCTCTATTTTGGTGACTATAGGAATAGGACATAGGCTACACCCAGAATTTGTAACAACTTTCAACGATTACAGTGAAGTCATTTCTGTGGCTCAGCGTTGCAGCTGGAGACAATTTATGGGTCAGTGGTCACTGCTCATAACTTTTGTGCAAAATTGTCTGGCTTGTCTTTGTGACAGCTGAACTTGCAACACGAGGCTAATACTGCACTGTCGCCATGGTTATCACAACAAGTTACTAGACAATCTGGTTATAAATGACATTTTCAAAGAGTCGAATGTTTTTTTCAGTATTGGTCACTTTTTGTATGTTTTGGAATGCTGTAAAGGTTGTCGTGAGGCACATCTAAATAGACAGTAAATTTAATCACCTCAAGCCATGACATCCAGGAAAGCTGAATATATGTGATCTCCTTAAAGGATATCAGTTTAAACCAGTTTCCCCGTGAATATATTCAGAACATCTATGATATCTCCACTCTCTGCTTTTATCTATCATCCACATGCACTGCCCCCAATCTTTTCAGGGAGGAAAAAGCATTTAGTCAGGGCTGTGTACAAACCAAGGTCCCGAAGTCCGCTACCCTCACAGTGGTGACTAAGGGGGGCTAGTGAAAGCCAGATTTTGTAAAAGCTCTTAATAAGACACAGTGTGATATATAAGCCCGCAGGCGGCAAAGCTCTGTGTGCAAACACTTCAACCACTCGTGTGATAGGGCATGTGTGTATGGAACAGTGAATGGCCTAACAACTCTGTTATTTCACACGCGACCCTATTTGGCCTCTCTGATATCCTTAATTTGGTAGCTGAATTTGATATAGTGCTGCAAATATTTGCCTAGGCACATTTACTCTGTTTGCCTGGTATGTTACGATAAACAAACCGCAATGGTGTACTGAATGTAATAAATGTTAAACAGTGCATGCAATTATATACTTCACATATCTGGCTCTCCACACTGAAAGCAGGCTTTGTGGACCTGAGCTCTATTTTGACAGATCGTTATTCCCCTTCCTGACCACCAAGGGTCACATTCAGAAATTAACCGTTTATGAGATGCTCAGGGTAGATTACAAATTTTAGCCTGTATTTAAGTGCAGCCTGTATTTAAGTGCAGACTGTACTCTGTCTAAGGTATCTTAGACAGAGTACAGTCATGAAAAAAGGAAGTTTTTTGCAAGAGTCCAGTTTTTTGCAGTACTGTTAAAAAACAAACAAAAAAAGCAACAACAACAACAAAAAAAAAAACTGTGCATAGGAATTAGGGGGTAAGTAGCGGCCAGGTGCTGCTAATCAACTGCACTTGATTAATTAATTATCAGCCAGTGTGAGTACCTCGATAAAAGCAGACATTCTGGCAGTTTGCTGGTCTGGAGCCCACAAATGTGCGTTAACACAGTGTCACAATCTTCTCTGGAGTGGACGTCACAGCAATTTACCCAAAGGTCAGACCATACAACGCTCAGAGTAACTGCAGGAAAACCCCAAGAGCTCTTAGACTCTACAGGCCTCCCTTATCATGTTAAATATTAAAGATCATGAAAGTACAATTTGAAAAAGATTGGACAAGTATGGCTTGTGTGAAAGGGTTGCCAGGAGAAAGGCTCCTCTCTCTAAAAAGAACATGGCAGCACAGTTTAGGTTTTCAAAGTTGCATCTGAGCAAACCACAAGACTTCTGAAACAACGTCCTTTGGACACACAAGATCAAAGTGCACCACAACACAGCATATCAGTACCTCATACCAATTGAAAAGCGTGGTGGTCGAGGGGTGACGATTTGGGCTTTTAAGGGTTTTTTTTGTAGCCACAGGACCTGAGTACCTTGAAGTTACCGAGTCAATCATGAACTCTGTATACCAAAGTCTTCTAAAGTCAAATGTGAGGCCATCTGTCTGACAGCTAATGGCTGAAACTAGGTCATGGACAATGATCTCAACCACCGCAGCAACTCTACAAGCCAAAAGGTTGAAGAAGAAAAGAATCACTGTGCTACAATGACCTAGTCAAAGACCCCAGCCCGACTGAAACACTGTGGCAGGACCTTAAGAGAGCAGTGCATTAATGGATGTCGATTAACTGTAGCAAAACTGAACAGAAACTTTAGCCAAAATTCCTTTGCAGCGACGTGAGACACTGATAAAGTCATACAGAAAATGATTACTACAAGTTATTGCTCCTAAAGGTCTTTTCCACAAGCTATCAAATGTCCTGCGTGCTTATGTGTAGTTTGTTTTTAACAGGACTGCATAGAGTCATACAAAATCTTTCTTCTTCACGTGACCGAACGTACTGCATAACCAATCCAACGATCTAGAACCAAACGCAGATTTAAACACAGACTAGTGAGGGCACAGATTAAAGTCCCAAATTTGAATGAACTCAGCAGAGGGCATGCACACGAAGGCGGTCTGCACTGTAACTAAAGCAGTCAGGTAGCAAAAACACTCCAAGGTTCCAAAAACACACAATGCATAAAGATCCTGCAAGATACTAGCAAATGCACTCGTCAAGGTGCAAGCAGAAATCACAAAAGAGAGACTCAGGGTAAAGATTAAAAAAACAGACACACACAGGACTTTCTAACAACCAAAAAAAACTAGCAGAAAAACTAATCAAAGTGCAGACGTAAAACCATCTGAAACAAGTCAGATGCTTTGATCTCTTTTCTAAATATTGGATTTAGACCTGAGCTTCAGAGCCATGCGTGGTCTTTTCTTCTGCCTTTTTAAACTAAAACTATTTGTTGTTTGCGCTTTTTCCTTTTGCTCACCTTAACTGAACAAGCTGTATTTGGATTATAAGTCAATGGCAAGTTAAGGCCTATATGTTACTCAACAAGTTTTATCATATCGGCTTACTTTCGCCTCTCCCTTTATATAAACGCCCTTCCTCCTCTGCTATTATTCCTATTATGAACATGATGCTGCAGTAAAATCCAGATGAGAGATTTTTTGTGTCAGGGTTCGATAGACTTTTGCTGCAAGAGATCAAACAGGAAACTGCACAAAATATCACATGGCACTCACAACTAATGCAAATATAGCTTTGAGGACTAACTCTCGCCTCACCGACGCAGAATGGCCCTTCCTGCGTGATGTTTTAAACTGAAGCACTATTGCGCAATACATTGTTACTGTCGGGAGTGTTTTTCTCTTGATGTTAAGCTTCAAGTCAAAATCAACTGATCGTACTGTGAGAAGATTCTGGGCGTAATAGCCTGCTACTCTGCTACCACTGTGATTAATTACCTCAAATTCAGCCTCAGAATGGAAGGAGTCAGTGTGCGTGATCGGTGGAAAGTGGGGCATCAGCAGTCAGCTGTATTTGGATTATAAGTCAACATGGTTTGTGCTACCTGCTGAATCAGCCGTTTCTGCGTGAGGACAGTGAATGATCTTAATCCTGTATGTCTAGGTAACCTTCTCTGCACGAGGACGAATGCAAGAGTAGCACAGTTTATGGTCTTGCAGTAAGGCTGCCATACTGCATGAACAGCAAAGAAAGTCGTGTTTTAGTGCTGCAACTTTGTACCATTTTCTGTGAGTATACAATCTGCAGTTTCAGGGGGCACAGGCAGTTTCTTTTACTTCTTGATAGTTGTTCTGAAGTAAGCTTTTCTCGGGACGGTGACAGCTTGCAGCACTGGTGTGTGAGGAGGAGAAGACAAAGCACTCTGTTCTCTGAGGCTGTGTGTGATTAATGACAGAGGTGTGTGTTGCAGTGGGCACCCTCGGAGCAGCTACAGATCAGTCTTCCTGTAAGACAAATCTGACACTTACCAACCCACCGCCCCACCTGCTACCCCCTCGTACCATCAAACCCTCAGCTTCTTGCAGCCAAGTGCACCCAGTGCGACATTGCACTCATAAATCATCCTAAACAAAGCATGTTTAATCTGTGACGCGCAGGCCTGACACGCAAATTTATTACCTGTTGTAGGAAAACTGCACATGTCCCAGTGAGTCAAGCCTCTATTTACCTTTGAGAAACCAGTAAAATACTGGAAAGACAAAGTCCGCAACAAAGGAAGATGATGATGGCAATGTCTTTCGGGCTGAATTCGGGAGACAAAGCCTCGCTTTGCTCAACCATCGAGCTGCCTTTTCATGGTGGATGACATGCTTGCACGACTTTCTCGACTGCACATGCCAAAAAGATTTAGGGATTTTTCTCAAGCACATTTGTAAAACATGAATACCAAATTATCTCTTGTGGATTAGAGTTGGATAGCTGCTGTATGCCTGGTGTGAGTCATAATGCTTAGTGAGAACTGGGCACCTACTACCTTCAAATGCATGTTAGGGTAGCTTTTTAGCTTTTTAGGAACTCTGCAGTAATAGAGCATTGTGAAGGAAAATGTAATTGTGCTTAAAGAAAGCAGTTTAGCAGCAACATATGTAAACAAACCAGTAAACACAAGTTAGTAATGGCATTTCAAATTATATGCTAAATTAGAGTCTGCTGTTAAACAGCATTTGGATCAGAATGGAGGACACTGTCTTCTTTAAATCCTGCCTACAGGTACTGTACACTGAGAGTAGATTTAGATATCTTTTGGCTTTCCTGCTATACAGTCTGACAAATTCAATTACAGTAGCATTAGCTTGATGTGCAATCGTAACTAAAATGCCAAGGAGAACTGGCTGAAAGGCAGGAATTAAAGTGGTTTCTCCCACACATTCCCTTCCGCAGACTCCCCTGATCCGTCTCGTTCTCAACATGTCTTTTCACTGGAAATGGTGGGAATGAGAAGTGATGGCACCTGCTCACTGGCTTTGGCAATGTCAGAAACTCACACGTACACAGACACGCTCGCACACGTTTTTGCTTATGATGCAATCATCGAGTCAGAAAATCTGTGAAATTAGCCAACAGTGAACTGCCCGAGTACAAAATCATCATTTGCACTCATAGAAAATTAAAGATTTATTAAAAAAACAAACCCTGAAAGTACTTCGAATGTTTTCTTCTACTAATAAGTGAGATCCTTAGGTGGATGTTAAGAAAAACCCCCACAATATGTTTGTGAAATCACTCAGTAGTACGTGGCACTGTTAATCATTTGAGTCATTCCAGGTGATTAATTAGATTGATATTGGAGACAAAATGAATAATGGCAAGAGCAGATTAATTCCTGACCTTGTTCAATTTTTAATGAGCTCAGTACAATTGAGACTAAATTTCAGAAATGGAACTATAGACTTGTGTGAATATTGCAGATAATTAAAGAACTTGCATTATTATCCAAATCTCTGTACATCTGCTGGAAAAAGGGGGCCTATCAAGCAAACAAGACAGAATGGATGTTTGAGCTACTCCCCCTTGCAGCTGATAAGCATTCAGTAGTGCGATAAACAGAGACGAATACATTAAGAAACCCAAGAGACTGATAATCTCAAGAGGGATCATCAGCTCATCATAAGGACCTTTGTATGCTGTCGTTCTCTGCCTCAGGAACTGCTCAACAAAACTACTGCAGAGTGTCAAAGTTGTACAGAAGTGAGACATAACAAGCGAGAAACATCACAGAACTCTTGCAAAGTTATACCTGTCATTATTTCTATAGAGCAAATAAACCGAAACCGCAGCGTCTTGCTTTGCGCAGAAAACATTTGATTGCTAGCTGACCATTAAGCCTAAGCGGGCACCTTTCTCCAGACCCACATTCACTGGAGTGCACGTATATCGTGTTAGCTACTCCGCTCTCCTCAGCAAACTTGTATCCTAAGGAATTTAGTTTCAAGTGTCACCTCTTCACATTAACAGTTGTCTGCTATTTGGAGCTTGAATGCCTTGGTTACTTTTAATTACAGTGGGTAATGAGAGAAGACTTTCAAACTGTGAGACACGGAGTATTTTTAGATCTCGATCTTGATTATCTAACACATTGCTGCGGTCGACTCAGATATGACTTTGTTGGAAGACTTTCTGTACCATTAATATGATTAAAATCAGTCTGGAGGAAAAGCTGTAGCACTTTGAAAAAAATATAATTTCAATCAATCGACACTTTTCTATGATGCTGTTAAATCTCTTCCGAGACTGAAAGTATTTTCATCTTATGCAACTCTGTTACTTTCACATTTAATAAATAAACTTATTTGGTGGTTATTTAAGAAGGTATACTACTGTTTTTCTAATGGTTGACTTATATATCAGAGTCATTATAAGTGTAGTTATTCAGTTATATCAGTGATATTCAGCATGACAGTTTTTAGCAGTGCATGTCCCATGACTAAGGTGTAATGCGCAGCGAGGAGAGAACCGGTGATTGGTGAGGAGTGTTGAGGGGTTTTAGAACTGTTGTTTTAATGAGCCTCAGATAATGAAATGTTATTTTAGATCCTTGTAGTCTGACTGCTGTCTTAGGAAATTGTGTGACTTTGAGTTCTGTTTGTGTTTTTCTCATTTACAACACAAGCATCTATTTCTTTCCTCGCGATCATAAGATAGATCAGACTTGACTTGTACGGCTTAATAAAGCTAGCTGCATGCATTTTTTAATTGGAGAGTGTCTGGGTCTATTTGTGGTCTGGCGCAATGTAAGTTGGAAATGCCAGCTGTCGGCATCAAAACCCTGCTGGAACAAACCATTATTTGGCATGTCCGTTCAGCTGGTTGAAATGCATCACTTGCTGTGTCATATGTGTAAAAAAAAAAAAGCTGCTTAATTGATAAAGGCAAACAAACGTTTGATATATGAGAAAAATATTGTGACTTGTGACTTGTTTCACTCAAAAAAAACAAACTCTCTCATGAACTACATTAGCATTCACTCTTTAAAAAACTGTTTGTGTTAGAAAAAAATAGTTTTTTATTCTTATGATCCTTTTCACAGAGTAGGGGGTTTAAAAAAAAGTCCTCAACACCTTCATCTGTGAAGCTATGACTGACAGCTGTGGCTGGTCTAGAGAGCCGTGAGCCAAGCCCCATCACATAATGCATGCCCGACATGTCTATGTCCATCTGGGGTCCTACCCTTCAAACCACTGCCCCTTGCTCTGTGCCGGCAGAGAGACCAAGGGACAAGAGAAAGAACAGGGTGTGAAGACGGGCCTCGTAGGGCTCTGAGGGAAGCATCCAAAGCCAGCTGGTCTGGCTTTGAGGTAAATCAGTGGGTAGAGTGACACAAAGCAGCAGAAAGAAGACTTGTGGGCAGAACGGAAAGAAGAAAAAAGGAAAGTCAATGCTTGCAGAAGGAAAGGTGGAGATTGGAACAGCAGGTTCTGTGAAGGCGCATGTAGAACAACAGGTAAGACACAGGTGTCACAAAGGGCTTGAAGTCCTCACTCAGGATGTGAAGCGAAATGTGATGCTAATGTCATTTTAAGTTTTATCTCCCATCCAGGATAATATGGGTTGCACATAGCTTTTCATATATTAGTCTACTGCTTTTTATTGGATTAAACTGACACAGGTAATGCAGATCACTACAATGATGTTCTTCTGTATTCTTAATAGCAGAAGATTTTGTTGTTGTTTGTTCTTTTTTGCTAGCCTCAGTTTGAGATGATGGTAACACACGTTAACGCAAAAGTGCTGCTAAGGTGATATCTTAGAACTTAGATATATAAGAACTAGGGGTGCAATGATACTTGTATCAATATTGAACCGTTCGATACAGTGCTTTTGGTTCGGTACGCATATGTATCGAACAATACAACATTTTTTATTTGTTTTATCAACTTTTCTTCTGACGATGCTGTCTGTGTTGAGCGCTCAGTGGATCTGCGCCTACTCCGCCTAGGCTGCACTGTCGAGTGCAGATCCACTGAGCGCAGCACAAGCTAGCAAGACAGAAGCTAAGCTCGTCGCAACATGGCAACTGCCTCAACGCTACCCGAAACTGAACCTCCCCCACCCTCATTCAGATCTGGCGTTTGGAACTATCTTGGTTTTCATGTGAAGCATGACCCTGGTGCATCATGGACAAAAGTAAAACAGTATATCGGATGTGTCACGCAATGCTCAAGCTGTGGGAACTAGTGCGTTAGCGCAGTTAGCTTGTTAACCTGTTGACGCTGTCCAGCCCCAAGCACGGGGTGATCCGTGGCAACTTGTTAACGGAGATTTGCCGCATTATGGCGTTAATGTCATTTTAACGAGATTAACGCTGACAGCGCTAGTGGGAACACAACGAATATGACAGCACATTTACACCGACATCATCCTAGTGCAAAGTGGAAGTAGACAAAAACAACAAGCACACATGCTACAAACTTTACCCGAGTCATTTAGACAGCAGTTAGCACATGAGTCTCCTTATGGGGACCTGATATGTTTAATATGCTGCTGAGAATATACCCCAGAAGAAGCGTATAGTATAGCTTTTATTTTGGAAAGAGTCATTTCTCTGTAATAAACTCTCTTTTCCCAAGATGAGTGATTTCTCGATCAGATCGATTAATTTTTTTTATTTTGTTGTTTCAGCAACATTAAATTTAAAAACTGTACTTTTGAGTTAAAATATATATTTATAATTTTAATAAATGATAATTTAAAAAGGCATGAACATTTTGTTTGTATCGAAAAAATATCGAACCGTGACACCAAAGTATCAAACCGAACCATGAATTTTGTGTATCGTTGCACCCCTAATAAGAACCAGCTGGAACTCATAAAGGATCACGACAAAGCTGAAACAATGCTGATTTTTGTTTTGGTTATGAGATGTAATATTGTTGTACTAACAATGTAGTAGTACTAATCTTCTAATAACAGAATACCACACATGAGTCGCTAACAGATTCAGTCACTTTGAAAACATACATCATATATTATGTAATATATTATACCACTTTTATATGCTACAATATATCAAAGAGGGTTGAACTTTTACCACACAGACAACATAATAATACTTATTAAAGTACACAAAGTATATGTTCTTCTCTGTCTGGATAAAGAAAAGAAAAATCTTTTCAAAGATAGATCTCGCACCAGCATTGTTATAATATAAGCACTGCTGGGTGCAAAATATTCATTTTTTGCTATTGACTACAATTTTCAGCCATCCAGAAATTACAGGAAAGGCTTCAATGACTTCATCAAAGTGTAACAACTGCATGAATTGCTCATTAGACTAAAAGTACTTCAATATTTAACAATCAAAACAGAACAAAACAAAACTTGCTAACCCTGTCATGTGGTGCTTATAAATACATAGTAAATTTGGGAAACACACAAAAAATAATAATTAAATGGCCTCCCACGAAAGAACAACCAGAAATGTACGTTACCTGGCAATATGATGTTATGATTTAAAATGCTAGCATGATTTTCAGAATCAAATGGTAGGGCAGTGTAAATCAACAGCTGTAGATAGAATGGAAACATTATTACTCCCTTTTTGTTTAAGGACTTATTCTAAAATTTAATTTCATCACTTTGGCTTTTTTTTTTTTTTTTGGGTTTTTTGGCACGGAGGGAGAAGTCTTGAGAAAAGTCTTGAGAAAGACAGGGTTTCTTTAGTGCTGATCCAATTCAGTTTAATAAGGTGGTGGGGGGTGGGGGATGTTGGAGCATATTCCAGGATACAGTGTGGACAGGTCACAAGTCCATGATAGAATGAAACTAACTGATTTGCCATTTAATCTGTTAGTTTGCTGTTTCTTGGCCTAATTATTCCAAGGCTGTGACATTTTGTGTTTTAATAGTTTTTTTTTAAGGTATGTTGACTTCTTGCTTTAGACTTATGAGGAGTCAGGAGGTCCCAGGAACACTAAACACAGCCTTTCTTTTTACAGCTCAAACTAACTGGTGACTTAGATAACACAATGCACCACAGACGAAACAAACACTAATCAACTTTGTACAAAACCCTCTCCGTCATTCCTGAATAAGTATAAAATGTTTCATCATAGCACCATCAAACCATACAGTGTGTTTGCAGAGATACAAAATTGCTGCTCTGACTACCATTTCTAAAGTATTTAGAGGAAGTGAAAACATTCAGACACTGAAAGTTTGGTTACTCCTTGTGATCTAAAATTGATTTTATCAGCTGTATATTAATAAAAATGTGCTACCCAAAAAGCTATTGTATATGAAAGAGTGATTCTATTCCTTCACAAATAGATAATGTAGTTTAATGTGTAAAACTTTTGTGAGACTTCTGGGTTTCACTCTTAGAAAGACTGAGGATTCAGGAAGTGGATCCTTTAATAAAGCAGCAAAACCACAAAAGGATATCAAGGACATTCTTTCATTTATGTTTTTAATCTTGGAGGGGAAAAGGGTTATTATGCTAACAAATGTAATTATTTTAAAATGAATAATTAACTTGTGTGAGGCGTAACCTGGCGTACCTTGTTAAGACAGAGTTTATGTTAACCTGCTGTTGGGTAGTAAGACATCAAGAAATAAATCTTATGCGATAAATCTATAAAGTAAATTGTAGCTAGAATAGTTTCTTGGTAAATACAGTCCAAGTTCGTATTTAAAATAGAAGAAAAGGGTCCTTCTATTCAGGCTCCATTTCAAACCAGAAAGCCCTGTTAGCTTCAAACAGCTTTAAACTGCCACATTTAATCGTAATAGCCACTCATTTGTAAATTTGCTCCAGAATCAAGTCTATCAAATCTATAATAAACGCATAATTGCAAGAGAAAATGACACCTGCCTCCAAACGCCAGTATAAACAGCGGGGCGGGCCACTCGCCACTACAGCCCCTGCTAGCCACACCTCCTGTGACGATGACCCCCGCAAATACACGTGACATGCCCGTATGGGAGTCACGAAGGTCCCGCCTTCCCGCTCCGATTAGCTGCTCACGGGGCGCTGCGAGTTTTCATCGGCCGACGGAACTGCCCTTCAAACCGAATTCCATCGCTGTTGTCTTAGAGATATGACGTCAAATGTAGTTTGTAATGAGGCCGAGGCCAGTGAGTTCGGAAAAGTAGCTTTTTAAATAAAAATGCGCCTTAAAGGAAGAGGAATTGAGGACATGCTTCTATAATTGTTTTCTTTGATTTTGTACAATTTTTTGAGGGGGTAGTTCCATGTCTGAAAATGAGCACAAAATGGATTAATGTTCACCTCACATGAATGTTGAAGTTTAAAAACAAAACACTGTTTAGACAGCTTGTTCTCTACATGTTTTGACGCTGTGTGTGAGAGAGATAGTGGAGAGAGAGAGAGAGGGAGAGAGAAAGGAGGGAGTGGGGGGCAGAGGCAGTTCGTCAGATGAGGGGAGGAGTCTCACTGACAAGAGGGAGACTGGCTTTTCTGAGTTTGTCAGCTCCCCCTAAAATAGCAGTCAGCGTGTAAATGTGAACTGAAATTACGTTTATCCACTGGAGTCACCGATATAGAGTGTCTATATACAGCGACTGACTTGGGAGTAAAGGTGAGTAACGGAAATAGAAACAATGTTGCGGAGTGTGGCAGCGATACTGTAGCTACAGTGAGAGTGAGTGTAGAAAAGCGCAAGAGGGAGACGTAGAGTGTGGATTTGGGAGACATTAGGAGACATCTATCTATCGTATCCTAATAACATGTAGCTTTTGCGAGAAGACAGCGTAAAAAGTGGCGTCATTTAATATAAGTCACACTTGGTAATTAGTCGCTTTCCGTGTCGTAAAATACCCAAGTGTCGTATTTTGGGAGGGTGTAGCTAGACGCGCGCGCTGTTGATATCTGTCAATTGTTAAAAACTTTTATAGGACTCATCTCTAAGCCGGTAATAAGTTGTACTAGAAGCTCGACTACATGGTCGGTTTGTCAATTGTGAGTCTTAAAACTCACACAGATTCTGACTTGTTGTCCAGAGTGTGAAATGATTAGCCATACTTTGTAAAACGGGCGAGTCTCCTGGGGGAAAATAGTAATCAGTGTGTATATAATAACACTGTTGAGCCATCACACTGACAACATCAGGCCAGCTCACACGGTGACAGTGGTAATAAAAAAGTTGTCTGGCGTGAGTTTACTGCAGATTGTATGTTTTCCTTAAACACCTAACCTCCTTTAATAAAAAAAAAAAGTAAAATAAAATACATTTTATGTATGCAGGTATTTTTTAATTTGTAGATGTACAGCATTATAACGTGAATAAACAAACTTTTTCTTTCATTAGAGCAATTGGCATGATAAAAGTCAAAGCTGAGGTAGTTGCCTATATTGTATATGTATACATATATGTACTATATATTTTCATAGTTAGTTGAAATAGATGAAGGGATATGCGACTGGTTAAAACTGAAATATGCTCAGCCAAAGCGTGCCCAATCAAGTGAATTGATGTGAGATATTTTAGATGATCTTTGACCTTAAAGATTTCTCCCTGGTTAATAAGTTCACTTGAAGGTGACACATTTTATGCATTTAAGTGACAGGCATAGTGACAGGGGCATCGCACCTTTAAGTTAAGCTGCATAAGGATCTTTGGCCAGCGGAGATTGTGCGAGAGAACCTTTGCTGCCTGGTGTTTCTTTGAATCTCTGGCACTCTGGTGACCTTAACCCCTGGCCAGAGTGGGAAATGGCCAACGGTAACCTGACCTTCTCAAATGTTTCTAGTGTATGCTACACCCTGCATAGCTCATTAATATTGCACAGAAGGAGTAGTTTTTATTCAGTTGAAACTGAAAATAAGACTTGAAATTGTCCTGATTTTATAAGCTCATTCATGAGTGGATCTACTGTGTGGAAAATATTTGGTTGTGCTTCACATTTGAACGTATAAACTGCCTTTTGTGTGGATAAAACCCAGCAAAATCAAACTTATGTTTTGCCGTGTTGAAAAAAAAACCCCTCTGTATGTTGCATGCATATATAAAACGTGACTTTGTCTTTACCACAGTTGTAACTATTTTACTGCTTACAGTATATTACCCCCTTATCAGGTTGAACTAATGACAAATTTCATTGTTTTTCTAGGGGCACGAGTTGTTACAGCAGCATTAAAGGGTACTTGCATTTTCTCACTGTCCTTTTTGTGCTACCGCTACTCTGAAAGCATGCACGTTACCGTACCAGCTGGTTGCCAGTGATTTCTAAAGCAAAGCATTAAAGCACCCTCCAATCTGCAGTCATTAGCTTCTGTGCTGCCCCAGGCCTCGCCAGTAATGGGCCTTGTTGCTCATGATCTACATCACGTGATCTCCTGTGTCTAATGTGTGGATGAGGGATTTTTTCATCGTGCTGAAATGAATATCATTTTAACAATTTATGTCATGTATTAGTCAAAGGAATGAGTATGAAGGCACAGATAGGGCTGCCGTAAATGTCTTTCTCACGTGCGCTGTGAACTGTTGCACTAACCTCAGAGACCTCAAATGTTCTATAGCGTCCATTAGACAAGCACACAGAAAGCTTTGATAATATGAGAGTTTTGTCCTGTATTTATTTAATCGTTATGGCTGGTATTGCACAATGACTACCAGTGTTTAGTAACTGTTTTAGCCTTGTTATATGGGATGTTTGTGTGCCCCTGCATGCCTGTGTAAATGTGCGTAAGCGCTTGTTTGCGTCTCAGCACAAGTTCTCAGTGGAAAGGGAGAAATGAGAGGTGGTGACGGTGCGAGGAATGGGCAGCTGCAGCATCTTTTACTGCACTCCTCATCCCACTTCAATCTCAGTGTCTCAGCTTCTCCTTCCAGGAGAAATGTGGAGTGTGTGGGCGAGTCGGATCTGCAATTAACGCCGGTTGTCAGAAGGAGAATGCTGGCGTTTACACGATGCCTCTGAATCACTGAGTGAAAGTCTTTTCTCCTTCACTCTCCTCCTCCCAGGACATTTTTTTTTCAAGGAGGACAAAACAGCAGAGAGCTGAAAGCCAAGGATGCATTGAATAAAAAATAAGAGATAGAAGCTGAACATTCTTGGCCCGTTAAAGAGGATAGTGTTTCTCTGGTTGTTTGGTAAGCCAAGCTGTTCTTTTATGCTGCAGATTTCTTAAGAAAATTAAGGCCCTTATGGCTATTATAGTATTATACAGTGTAGTTTGATTGCTATATTTATTTGAAATTTCTTGCATGGTTATTTACCTGTCTGTGTTTTGAATCCCTAGTTTTATTTTGTGAATCCTTGAAGTTGTGTCTATACCAGGCTAGTTATTAACTTTAAACTCATTATACTGTGTTCTCTAGCACCCCCAACACCGCTCCAGCTGTGTGAGTTGGTTTGGTCCGTTAAACTTGCTACAAGATACTGAGTCTGTTCACTGACGGCAATTAGCTTGAGGCGACACTTTTTTTTAACGCACAGTTGTCTTTTCTCTGTTTTTCTTCTTTGCACGGCTATCGTTCTTTTAAATTTGTGGTATGCTTTTTTTTCTTTGCAAGAACTTGAATTAATATCTATGTTTAAAAGAGTCAGATGCATAACAATAATCAGTCTTCCTAACTAAAACATCTTAGCGTGATTCATTGTTTGTTGGAACTCCTTACTGGAGCTGTATCATCAGCATGGAGATTCCAGCGTTCCTCTGTGAGACCTGGAGGTTGGATGCAGAATCTTGAGCCTGGGAGATAATGTTTTAGGCTACAGCTAACTGTAGACTGCTCCCAATGGACTATTAATTGTTATTATAAATATATACATATAATTACTCATGTTTAGTTACATGTTTTCTTTTAATTTTGTTAATGCTAATCAGATCAGATGTCTGATAAATTCTGGACTGTGGGAGTCACTATGGGTCTTTGGTTAGTGCCGGTACCTTACTTTAAAGACAGAACATTCATGTGTTGTGACCGTGAACCACTGATATGGGCATGAACTAGCACTGGGTGACTGACAACAGCAACTTGCGTGAAGTATCTGACTGATTAAAATACACAAAATAAACCGAAATTTAATTAAGACATCACAAAGCCCACTGGCAAAACTTGTGCTAAGGCGCTGATAAACAATATAAAATTATTTAGAAAAATTATTTTAAAAAAATCATAGCTCTTTGATTGAATGCTTACATTTAATTGACAGTTATAAACTATGCTCATCATCTCTAGTATTTTTTAAAGCTCTATAACAGCTCAGAGGGTGAAGGCATTACTCACTGAGGTACTGTTTGTATAGCAAGACAGCTAGCAGTGACCTTTCAACTGTCCTGCCCTTGACTGAGACCTCTGGTGGTAAGCCACCCTTTTGGCTCACTCAGCACATGTGCTGCTGAGCAGGGCAGAGCAGCTTAAGGCCGCACCGTCTTTTCCTGTCTCTCCTGCTCTTTCAAACAAGGCCTGGCTGGAGGTCTCTTCACCTCTGCAACCTGGACCACACAGGAGACTCAGCAGGAAGATCCTCACACAGAGCCACACTGTAATGCTGTCAGCCTGCTTTTGCCACTGTACCCTGTCAGTTTATTTGTATCCATAATGCAAGCAGACTATAATGGTGAAGAATCAAGTCTTAATGTTTTTTTTTTTTTAAATTATGCTATTGCTTTTTTTTAAACTCAGAATTTCTTGGTTTCTTGGGTTGTGGCTACTGTGTTAAGCATAAACTGGCCTTCCACAGTTGGTGTGGTTTGGGAGGGTAGACTGTGGAAGCATGTGCTAGAGCAAAGGTGATGACTTTAACAAGTCAAATCATTTAACACCTTTAAGATGCCTCCTCGCCTCTTTGACTTTCTGGACTGCACGAAAAACCACAGAATCACACTGTGCTTCATTTCTGAAGTGAGTGAGCCAAACTCAAAAGACGTAGAGCGAAAACATGCGCGTCCCGTGCTTTCAGTCAGTATTTTTCACCTTGTTTTCATCTTGTTGTCCTGCATGGAGACCTAATATTAGTCAATGATGTAGCTAAACAATATCACGTACAAAACTAAGCTGAAGTTAAGAAAGACATGTCTTTGCTGAGTTGCATTTTAGCCGCATCTTAATGAGACTTTTTGAAAAACACATAAATCAAAGGAATATATTATAATATAATTTACTAGATCAAAAGATCTCCCATGATTGCTAATATACCCCACTGTATTGAATTACTCATGCTCTACTGTAGATCTTAAAAAGCCTCTCTCGCTGGAGATTTAACTTCTCTGTCTTTGTATAGAGGCGATGAAGTAGAAGCCTCATCAACAGACAAACAAATGAACTGTGCTGTGTGCAAAGTAAAACTCTCTTCAAAGTCTGCTGTTGTCTAAGTGATGGAGGTGTTTACTGTGCTGTTAGAGAGGGCTAATATAGGCTCTTTGATTCATCAGTTACAGCCACTTAATCTAGCTGTCCATTAGGTTACCAAAAATAAAAGTCGAATGCATTAAAAAGTGTTTATCAATGGCTGGTGTATTCATTACAGCTGTGAGACTTAGGTGTCACAGCTCATACACAAAGCCCATTGACTAAAAGTTCAGTAGCTTCTGGGAAGGAACAGTTGGATCTCCTGCAGCTGGACCGGCCCTGTGGCCAATTCATCTGCAGGAAGAAGGCCTTGTCTGTAATATCCTTGTTTTTCTGTCTGTCTGAGAAGCTTTATGAACTAGAACAGCTGGGGGGATGTGATTCCTCCTATTATTCTCCAGCACACATCAGCCATATGAACAGGGAAAGGAAGTGACCCCAGCCCCCTCTGCTCTGTGGAAGCTGCTCCGGTTCACCGCAGGGCTCTGACTTACAGTTTAAAGTTGTCTTCCTCTCTACTGTTTGAGCACAGCTATAGCACCATGAACATTGCAGTGAGTTATGCATTTGAGTTTCCAAACCATTGTGCACTGAGTATGTTTTTCTGTAGATTCAGGATGATGAGATTGTCTTTTTTATGTTGCCCACTTAAGTTAAAGTGCAAGTCTGGCCGAGTTCAGTAGTTACATATCATTTTACTTCTGAAATCATCCAGAAAATTAAATATTACTTTTTCTTTCTTGTACATAGTCAGGCCATGTTTTCTTCTTTTCTTTCTTTTTTTGCATTTTAATTCAGTCAAAACTTGTCCCTTTAAATCCAGGGCATTCAGAAATGATTGTCTTTGCATCTCCAGTCTCCAAATCCCAGCTCTTCATAGTGTGACTGTGATTGCAAGTGAGGTGTTGAGTCTGCCCGCTGTTTGTGCGTCTGCCCGTCTGTCCTCTTCTTTTCTCCCAGTCCACTTTCCATCTGTGTGCTGTGGGCTGCCGATCTAGGTGAAAATAGTGTAGTGTTTCCACTGGCTGTTGCCATCCTGGATTCATGTCAGACTGGGTTGTTCTTTACTTTGTTTCAATCCTCCTCTGAACCTCTGTCACTGGTCCAGCTTACAGAGGTGTTCACAGCGGGTACTGCGATTAGGGAGGTCGGGATTCATCATGAGCCGCTGGCCCTGGGATAGAGGGCCTGAGGCAATTAGCTATTTGAAGCTGGGACACAGGGCCAGAGCCTCTCCAGGAATCTTTCTGTTTCCTGGAGAGACAAGTTGTGCGAAGGCCTTTGGGGTCTTTCTGTCTTCCCCTTCTCTGTCTCTCTCTGTGCATGTTTGCACACAGTGTTCATGTGACAGCTAACACATATCATCTGATCTGGGAGAAACTGTAGGCTATAGCTCGTGAAATACCCATTTCATTATTTGCTCAGTGAATGATAATCATTCATGTCAATACATATCAGACTAGAATGGGCAGATCTGCCTTGCACATTTTCAGGAAAAGCCTCATTAAAACTGATGTTTACTGTCATTCACAAAAGCAAAGTGATAACGTGAGTGATTATTAAAAATGAAAACTGTCACCCAGTGTGACCTGAAGGAGCCTTAACAACATGAAGCACTATGACAAAATGATTTAGCAAAACCTACTTTTTTCTCTCACACTTCCATCATCTCTCAGCCATGTGGTACGGAGAGATGAATGAGCAGTTTCATTATTTTAAATGTAATATAAATGAAATGAAATGCATGAATCACAGGTCTGCATGCGATCATTAAAAGACCAATTCTATAACATAAAATTCTAAGAAAAAAAAAATCAGTGCTACTTTAGCTAGCCTTTTCACTGTTGTTATGACTCATGGCCATCCTCACTGCTCAGATTGCATAAACCTTTTATGTAATGGAACACTGTGGGAAAGAGGCATCGAGTGGAAGATAAAAATGGGAAGAGAAAATCAAATATTTATTCTGAGCTTTTTAATTTTTTTTCCCATTAAAAGCAGACATTCTCCGAAGACACCCAGTCACCATACCCCTAAACAATATGGACCCCATGTATGTGTTCCAAAACATGCTTTTTATTTAGTAAAATCTTCATGTGGATTTCCAAATGCTGGTGGAGAATTGGATATCTAGAAGTTCTGTGTCTAATCTCGGTTCCCAGTGTTTAAAAAAGACATGTTGGGATTGGGTAAATGCGCTGCTGCTGAGACGCATTATGCATAACGTCCCTAATATCCTTACACTGTGGATTCCCCCTGGAGGAAGATCTTGGTTCATCTTTGCTGTTTACCATTTCTGAGTTGCGGTCTGTGCAACATCAAAAGGCTGCCATGACACTTAACACAGCTCACAGGCTTACTGGTAGGTTGGGGGGGGGGACTATTGCTCCCTATGGGTTTGGCATTATTATTGTTCCCTGGTGAGAAGTCCATCTTATGATAGACAACCGTGCAAATGGACACATGCCATCATACCAAATCAGACCACAGAGCCACACTGTAATTCTATGCAAATTTATAAACCTCTAGGAGCATGCATGCATTAATTTTTATTATTCCATGTGTGTTTGTGTGTAACACAGTGAACAGAGCAATAAGCAACAAAAATAATGAAATACTGAAAATAGGGAAATACTGAAAATACTTCATCAGTTAGAGCAAAGGGGTAACACAGGAAGTGTTTGTTTATATAATGTCCTCATTGCTAATGTGTCATGTTAAGACGATATCTTTTGAAGCTCATACAAAGTCACAGGGAGTATGGTGATGGAGGGATTTTCCTCAGATACACAATCTGTATTAACAGAGTTAATATGAGCTGAGCAGTTAGAGGTTAATATGTCAAGTGTGTTTAGGATGACATAATTTTTCATGACTTTAACATAGCACGACTGGCTGATTATAAATAATTTATGCACATCAGGAGTTGAAAAGTTTCTTAAGCTGAATCATGGTGTGATACTATGGGAAATGCTGTTGCCTAAAGAAATTCCAAAATCTAGTTGAACACTTGGCCTCTGCAAATACAAATAAGAAAATATGTTATAAAAACTCATACTGTGACTCAGAGTCAATATCTGTACTACTGTTTAACATACTTTTAAACAGTAGTACAGTAGTACGGTTTTCTTCAGAAGCACTACTTGGCGCATAATGTGCCACTTCAACAGAGCAGTCTTGGTGGTTGGAGAACAGACTGCATGTAAAAAAGTGGGTGTAACCCATTCGTTTCTGGACTCCAATTTTTCTGCCTGTTGCCATCTGAAGTGATTATATGTAGATGAAAGAAGGGGGAAGAGCTAAGTTATCAGCCAATGCTAGCAAACTTGTTTTGCAAGCTACATCCATAGCCTTTATGATCACAGATAAATACCTGCTAATTAGTTCTCAGTAACAGACAAATAAAACACTACAATTTCATAACAGAGTGGTAGGCAAGTATACCACATAGAAAAGGACCAATGAGATGTTGCTTACCAGAAAGCTACAGCTGCCAGTTGGTATGGACATTTCCCACATAATGCAATTTTTATCAGTAAGAAATATATATCACATTTTCAGGGTTTAAGGTTATAAAGAAACAGTTGTAAGGACTGTGATAAGGTTGGGCGATTGGACAAATTTATTGACTGACGACAGGCTGAGCCTTTCACCAATCGTTTTTAGAAGAGCGATTTATTTATTTACCCATGAGTAAGTTTGCTAATAATGTTGGTTGAATGTAGAAGAAATAGTCAACAGAAAAAATAATAGCTCTGCTTTAATGGCACCATCTTGCAGCTGCGAGCAAATGCAGCCTCTTCAGGTGCACCCAAATGCAGCGATTTCTTTACTCAGACTTATAATAGAAAGGAAGAAAGAAAGAAAGGCAGTAGCCTATGTTCAGAAAAAAAATTATTTAAATTTAAAAAAATGACAATGGTGGGGAGGGAGAAACAAAGAGAAACTGGCTTCGTTTTTTAACTATAACTGTATTTACAGACTGTTCCAGTGTTTATCTGTCCTACACACTCGACCAAACAACAAATACAAAATTAACCAAATAGTAAGTTAAAAATCAAAATGTCTCTTCCAGAGAGCATAAAAAATGTTTTGACATAAAGTTAAGTCTTTTGTGTGATTTGTGGCGTCTCAAATAAATAAATAAATGAATAATCCAAAAAGTAGCTATATTAATACTGAAACAAACAAGAAAAGAAAGTAAAATATTCCCTCCAAACAAAACTTATAAATTTTAAATGCGCAAGTCAGTCCGTCAGTCCTGCACCAAAGTAGCAGGTTAGCATGGAAACTTAAAATGTAAGCATAGACAGTGAGTCCTGGTATTTACAGGTTGCTTGATTGAAAAAAGTGCCTTTGCACAGTAATTTTTCTTAATGATTTCTCAAGTTGGAGATTAAAAAACAAAAAGCAGAACAAGACAAGTTTATTCGACCACCTTTAAATCTAGAACACACAAATATCATGGAACTGTGTCAAAAATTTGTTTAAAATTCAAAAATACTGCATTAGATGAACTGAATTCACATTTTTAAACCAACATTTAAACTAGAGCTGGGCGATATGAGATTTTTTCATATCACGATATGTTTTTTCCATTTCAGGCGATAACGATATCTATCACGATATAAGCCAAATAACTATATTTGTAAGATTTAAATGTGCCGTTGCTCACAAGTAAAATGTGAAATAATCAGCAGCTTGTTTTTATTTAAATATTTATTTCCCATAATAAGTTTAACAGGGTAGATGTACTTAAGGAACATAAGACTTTTTCAGATAAATAAAGGCAAATATTGCAAACTACACAAAAGGCAGCCGCTAAAGCGTTTAAGTTTCAAAATAGAACAAACGAAACAGACTAAATTGTCAATTCCACTTAGAAACAAAATATTAATTCTAAAAATAAATCTTAGTTTGTTTTACAGAAGAACAGACAAAACTGACTAACTTTTGTCAATATCAAATAAACTGAGAACTAAAAGGAAATTCTCAATCTCTCCTTGTTGTATAGCTTAGCTTTTCAAACAGTTTTAACAGTTACTTTAGTCTGACAAAAGCCGAATGACGAATTAGCGCTTCCAGTCAGAGACTGAGGCTACGTCCACACGTACACGGGTATTTTTGAAAACTGAGATTTTCCGTTTTCGTTTTAAAAATAATCCCGTCCACACATAAAGGCAGAAATGAAGGAAAACGCTGCTATGAACATGCCAAAGCAGCAGGTGGCGCTAGATTCCTAACCGTGCCGAAATGCTGGCCAATCAGAAGTCTAGAAGCTTCGGTGGGAAAAAGTAAACAAAGCTGGGGCATAGAAGCAGAACCGAGTCGTATGTGTGGAGGGACAGTAACTGTGTGTATATGTAAGCATTTAAACACTGCAGAGAGTAGAATTAACAGTAACAGTATTGTAGAAATTAATTTCACCGAAACAATAACGTGGCGCACAGTGTGACGCATGCACCAGTTTATTGTATTTCCAGACTTGCTTTCGGCACAATTTACAGTGCACGCTACTCTATTTTTTGTCAGACTTGAAATAGCCGAAATACCTTCACACTACGGAACTTCTATGGCTCTTCTGTTTGACAATCTCTCCGGCATTGGAACCATCATCTGTTTTCTCTTCGGTCACGCTCGGTTGATTTTTCTAGTCGGCACACTCATTTCCTCCATTACGCGTTGGCTCCATTACCCGCTGGCTGCTTCCCAAACAAACACACGTGCGGCTTGGCACTTGTGCTGTACGTAACAAGTCACGCGACGTGATGCTGCGGCTGTGATTGGTTCGGCTCTGCGCTACTTAATTTGGATTGGCTGACCTTTTTTTTTTTTTTTTGAGGACAAGAGCGGCGAGGTCTATTGCGATAGCTTAATTTCTCTATCGAGTAAAAGTTATATCGCGATACATATCGTTATCGTTCTATCGCCCAGCTCTAATTTAAACCATCACACTGGACTTTTCTGAGAAGTCAAAAAATAAATCAAGCATAACATGCAACCACTAAAACTATTAAACTAATATTTCTGTTTAGAAATACAAGCAAATAATTGTAATTTGCAAATTAACCAAAAGATAATGATATACTTTACTATTTTTTTCCAGCTTTTTTGTAAAATTGTAACAATAGCAACAATAAATATATTTTAGCATAAAAATATAATTTTGATTAAAGAGCTTGCGTATACAGGTTAACCGTTAAAACATTAAAAAATGATTTTGGTAATTGCCAATTAATATAAGGTAGCTGTGGCATAAACCTAACATTGGGTCGTGGGCTAACGCAGCCTTTAATCTCAGTGTTTAAACACATTTTTCAAGTTGCTGAGAGCTTCAGGACGTCGGTAAGTTTTATTAAATAACCATCTGGAAAGCCGGGAACTAAAATGTTGAGCTCTGTAACTTAATAGTGATGGTAATATTTTAGAGGCAAATCCTTATGCTAACAGGACAATATAGCAACTTAACTGTATATCTATGTCATCAAGCACATCCATTTTTAATGAGATATAATTCATCATCCTGTCTGTGCATCGAAGAAGTTATCATGATTTTCTATGTTCATGAAAGTTTGACTCAAATATGCATCAAGGGATTTACCTTGAGGAGGAGAGTAGCTTTTCTACATGAAATGGATATAACTGTTAGGTGAGGGTCATCTCTTTATCCTTGAGAAACTGAGAATCCATTCATTGGCTGGGCTTGAAAACCTGACTGACGCAAATGGATCATTGGGAATAGAAGTGTCCCAGCAGTAATTATGTTACAACGCAGCTGCCGCACACTACCACACTACCACACTACCACAGAGGTGGGTTGGGATGGGTGCGGGGTGCTTCTTTTAGTCTTGTTTCCCTTACATCTTTCCACATAGTTAACACAGTCATACTGTCTTCTCTCTCACACTTCCCTTCTCACTCTCTCTCTCTGTTGTTTTCTTTCTGTCTGTCTTTCATTGGCAAAAACTGCCGTCAAACCTAAACACACGTGAGCTGCAGTGGAAAGTTTCTGACTAACATTTATCCTGATCTGCTGACTGAATGTCTCATCCTTCTGTTAAATTACTCGTATAATGAGGAAAAAGTTGGTATCACATCATGTCACCTATTTGTCACTGTTGTCTTCCTGGCCTCTAGATCCCTACTGCCTATGCCTTGAAGCTAAAGCAAAATGTCTGTTTCGGGGTTTTTTTCTATTCTCCAGGCCTCCGTGGCACTAAGTCAGTTAAAAAAGAGACATGAAATTAATGTAATGTCAATGGCGTTTTCTCACGAAACCCCAAGGCAGTTAGTCAAAGTCACCTTGCATAGTCCTCTCATCCCCTGACAGTACTGCGAGAGTGAGATGGAGGATGTCTGTCTGCTAAGGTTGTCAGCATATGATGTCCTTCAGTTACAAGTTGTTATATCCACTCATCGTCATTCATATTTTGCAGATTGAATACGTGTCTGGTGTTTATCTGAAGAGCGACATCATTTCCACTCAGTCGTCTATACAGTATGCTGTAGCCCACAGTGAAGCGTATTCTCAGTGAGAACAAGTTCATCCTGTGGGGCTCTCTTTCCTTTTGATGTCATTTTGCAGGTGATAAGTAGCTTTCTGTCTCCTGGTCCCTGTCTTACACCACCATCCCCCAGCCCAAGCAAGGTGCTAGCAGCATGGAGGATTGTTTGAACTTGCATTGATCCATTGTGGGATTACAGCTGGGTCATTGGAGAGTTGGACTGAGCTTCCAGTCATCAGGGCAGATTAACCACTCGCTGTCTGCTTGGCTGCCATTTCAGTGCAGGCACTCACTGCTGGCTTTGTGACTGTCCCTACATGCAGGTCACTGTTTGCTTTTGAACAATGCATTTTTATACTTTCTTCATCGAATTAGCTTCAGACTGATTTAATATGTAGGGAAACGTATTACCTAATGCAATAAGGCAAGAAACATTCTAACAGTGCTTAAATCTGTAAGCAACCTATGAAAACTTGCCATTCCTGATTTCAGTCTCAGTGTTTTGGCCCGCAGGATCTTCTTTAGTGCAAACTGTATGAATTTTGTTTTTAACACGTTCAAGGTGTTCATATCATAAGCATTTTAGCCTTTCCTTGAAATGATATTCAAATCTCTCCTGTGTGAGAAATGTCACCCCCAAGCTATGCTTTACAGAGGAAGGGGAAGTGCTGCAGAAAGTCCATGTTTTGCAGACTGCCCCACCTCTCTACATTTCTCAAAGCCTCCTTTTTCACTTTTTTGCTCACATGCCCTTGCGATAGCTCATGTTAATTATGTCTCATTAGTTGCCTTGGAAACTGAGGTGAGGGAATGTATAACATGAGTTTAAAGAAAGGGAGAATTAAAAAGAGACGATGAAAAATAAATCATGAGAAATGGCATGAAAGAATAAAAAAAAGAAAGAAGGGGGAGGGCAAAAAAAGGGGGGGGGGGGATAGAGAAAGTGGTTGTTAAAGGATCAGCCGTGTGTCAGATTAGCATCAGGAGACATTAACACTAGTGATGCTGCTGGGGCCACAATACTGCCTTTCACTGCTGGAGAGGGAGATAAGCGCACTCTCACAAAAGGGAAGAGGGAGAGAGTGTGAGAGGGCTGGCTTGCCTCCACTCCCCTCAGGCCAACAGCCCCATTTACAGGTACAGCACCTCCTGATTAAAGCGAGAACAAAGAGGTGGATGTTCATTTCCTACTGCGCTGGTGTCAAGGCGCCATTGAAACAAATTGGTAAAACTGTGGATTTAGGCCGCTTCGCTTTATGTCTTCAGTCTGCCAGAAGCTAATCATAACCGAGCCACAATGTTGACACTTTGAGTTTGATACACTTAAGAACGTCGTCATGGATTATTTCACAGAATCTGTGTGTCAATGCACATCAGATTACCGCGTGAGGCTGTTGCATGCTCGGGAATGTACTTCTGTCTTAATCATGTTGTTTATATATTAACTTGAGTTGTGAGCACCGTGATTCATTCTTATGTAACCATTGGAGTGTTTGAATAACTAGAAAAGGCCTCTGCCTGCTAATTGTAAAGTGAGTGGCCAAAAGCATCCTGTGCACGTCGTCCGGCCTGTGTAATGATCCTTACAGTAAACACAGTAAACAGACAGGGCAAAGCCACGAGAGATGAGCCTCTGTTGTTTAGTCTTCGACTTACATTCAGGATGATAATAAGGGGAAGGATCAGAAGGGAGGGTATCCCCAAGGTGGTCCCTCCCTTTCTTCCTCCCCACTAACTTGCCCCGCTCCCTCTGTCTCCCCCGCAGAGGGGCACTTTGAAAGGTCCTGAATAACAGGAAGTCGAGGGGCAGGAAGTTAAGTTTTGTCTGCCCACGGCCTGTGGTAGGATACTGAGGCTAACTCTGCCTTGCACAGGAAGTGCAACTGTCACGGCTATGCTTAAGACTTTGGCTGCTGTCCATCACCTTCAAAGAAGTTGAAGCGCGCTTGCTGCGTATAGCTACATATGGTGGGTACGTCTTTAACACAAGCCACATAGGATGAATCTTCAAAATCTTCTTTGACAAATTCTTATTATATTATGACGTTTGAGATGTTGAGTGAAAAAAAAGTTTGTAGTTTATAAGCTTCGTTACAGACTAACTGCATAGCGCTGGCCTCGTTTTTTGTTCATTAGGTACATCTCACAACAGAAATGTAATTTTATGTTACCTTTTATATAGGGCAGCAGATGAGAGAGTAATGGTTCAACTTTGTGTGGAATGAGCGCAGGCTTACAAGGAGGGAGGGAGGAGGCTGGATCCAGTAATTACACTGGGAATTGAGCATGTTTTATTGATTGTGAAAGGGCTAGACCTGTCACCAAGCCTCCCAGTGTCTCAGTGGTCCGTCTTAAGGGAGGAGGAGGAGGACTAGCATTCTTGTCAGTTGACCAGTGTCGCACCTCATCACAGAGGATCGCTGCGGCTCTGTTAATAAACAACTGCAATGCTTAGTCACTTGTATAGGCATGGCATATTCTAAAACTGCACGTTTGTTTAACAGCAGGTATAGTAGGGGATGCCATATTGACTTTATGTCAAACTGTGGCCGTTGCTACAGTGACATGTTCTCTGCACATTGATTTATGTGTTACAAATGTTTGGTAAGCATCTTTCAGAAGTGCTGGATTGGTTTATATCAAAGTGGACCAGGTGTGTCACATCAAGGTCTTTGTAATGTAGTGTTGTTATACAATGTGCTGTTTTGTGTGCACCAACTAAAGCTTCTCCTAAATGCAAAATCATTTAGTATATGTGTGGCTTTTCATGAAAAAGCTCGAGGTAATGTTGGATTCACAGTAGATATGGTTTCTGTACGTGGAGGCAGCCATTCAGATATGTGGGTTTGTAGAAATGTTTCCTGCAGTGTCTTTATGAAACTTCAACATTACAATGCATCAACCTCTTAATGACAGACAGTCAAGAAGAGCAAAAAATGTAATGCTGGAAAAACTAACACTAAAGCTAACATTAGTGAGCCGCATGAGTCATTTCTAGTTTTACAGAACTGGAAACCTTGCACTATCTTCCAATCAGATTATTGTGCAGCACATGCAGAAGGCAGAGAAGAATAAGTGGTAGTATTAAACATGCGATCTTCTAGCTGTAAATCAACAAAGCGGAATAAAAAAGTGTATTTAATATGGAACTTTGATGCTAATCCATTTACCTTGGTCACTATCAACACCGTTCATCCATTTCCATGCATCTTTGTGCAAACAAGGTGACTTCATCTTCTTCGTCTACTTTGCACTATCCACAGAATGTTTTATAATTTACTGAGTGGAACCTTTTGCAGCTGGTAAAGGACCAATGTGTATTATTTAGTGGCCACTTGCAGTGAAGGTAAGAAAACAAAAACCCAGTTATCATTTTAAGGTAATTTTACACAAATTAAAACACTCAAATCGCTGCCAGTAGACTTCCACTAAATCACTCTGCTGGAAAGAAAGAGGTTTTACTGTTGACAGTGAGTTTACAGGAGACAGCTGCGTGACTATACTGTACATTTTTTCTAAGGTGGGCTCATAGCCTCATATGGTATCCTGGTTCTGGTTCAGTGCTTTTCTCCTTTTATGTTTATTGTCTATGTCTCTGTTTCCTACGCACATGCACACTCACTTGTACAAAGAGCACATGATTTAGGCCATAAACAGATACTCTGTCCCATTCCAACACTCACGAGAAGTTAAGAGTGTCACGCAGAAACACGCACTTTGCTACAGTGCAGACATTGTTCTACTTTGTAATCTGAACATCTTCTGACATGTTTATCCGGTTGGTAAGACCAGCTGAATTATCCCACTCACTTCAGGACGTTGAAATTGCGTTATTTATTCTACGCCAAAGTATACTGTGATAACCACAGTAACACATCAGTGATTGCTGTTGTTCAAGTCTTGAAAATAATGTTTTGTTAGTCAAAATCTAAAGTGGCTAGCTAACTTGTGATGAATATGGACACTAAGTTTGGAGCGTGGCACACCTGCAGTCTGAAGGCTCTCTCAGCTTGTCATTTCATATCTGTGGAAGATAAAATGTCACGACACAGCCTATTATGCCTCTAGACTTGAACTGTCCTCCGGTGACAGCTCCTCTGCAAAACGGGAGGAAAGAATGTGTACGCGCTGCTTATACTCGCATTACACTGAACCTATTCACATATGCACACACTGAAATAACAGGCCAGTGGTCAGTTCAGACTAGCCTTGGCAAGTGATTAGATAAAACATCTCAAAACTGACACCATATTCACTTGCACAGATAAAACTTAACAAACACAGAGGAGGAGCAAAATGACGTTCTCATAATCTTTGCAGATAAAATGCACCAGGGTGGTGAGTTTTTCTTTCAAGTTTTGAACTTGTTTGTTTGGTGTTGAACTTGAAAATCGCATTTATTTTACTTTAAAAGAAGTAAAGTCACTGAATTTGGCAGTGTAGCTACTGTATTGCTACAGTTGTCTCCCATACTAATATATTAAACTTCAGGGTGGCCAGTGTATTTCTTTAGTGGAATAGACACCCTTTGCCCAGGGCTCCCTTTAATTCAAACATTAGTTTGTGTGTAAAATGCTGAATGAACAAGAGCACTGTCATTCTCCCTGGCCTGTTGTGATGTGGTTTGGGGAAATTCTTTGTGGGGGTTCAGACAGTTTCTTTCCTGGCTCAGACAGCCACGCGTGGGAAGTTAGCAAGGTGATCTCAGTCAAGTTTGCCTACAGTGGAGCCCCGATTCAGACAGCCAGACACCATAATGCCAGTCCATCTGTAACCCATAATGACTGTGTGCCACTGCAACTGGTCATTTTCGTTTTCACTGCCAAATCGGCCCCTGGCTTCCTCACCTCGCAACTGCTGACTGCATCTAAAGGCCCGAGTTGTTAACCTTTCTACATTTGTACTCATGGGGGAAATATAGTTGTTTGGACATTTTCTATTTGCTGGGTGTAAGTGATGGATGTGCCTCCAGGGAGGGGGCTATATCTCTTCTTCCAGAGAAGTAGAGACAGGACAGAGTTAGATGTTCCTTGGGGAACACTGTGGTCTGAACCACTGGCCAGGTTACAAGCTCATATGGGAATATATTCCAAATTCTTTTTATCCCTCTGGCTTATCCTATAACCCTGGAGATTTCAACCACCCTATTGTAAGACCAAACTATGCTCTCCCTCTTCATCATCTTAACAGCAAAGCTGGCATCAGTGTAACCAAGCTCAGACCGTAAAAAAAATATTACTGGCTGAGGAAGGTACAGGTTTTTTCAAATAAATCAATTTGTTTCAGGAAAAACTCTGCTATCAAAGCCAGTTACCAAAAACGTTAGTTATGCTATGTATTGCGCATCATTTAATCCCAGTCTGTCACTGGTGTCCCTTGATAACTTTTATGTAGCCAATATAAACGTTATGGGATAAAAAAAAGATTGAACTACTGTACATTTCATTCTGTAAACCCAGAATTAGAGAAAGGGAGTGTCATGCATAGAGTTCAACTACTCTGTTAAAGCCGCCAAACCCAACCTGCTCCCTTTAGCATCGTGTATGCCTGCTTTTAACTGTGTGTGAGTAACAATCCAGATGGTCCCTCTCCTAAGAGGACACAGTGTCCATAATTTGCCTTCTCGGGACAGCATGATCTTCTTTTGAAAACTGGCTATGTGTACAGGTGGTGGAAGACTAAACGTTTTTGTTTAATAAAAACCTTGCATTCTGTGTTAAATGTGTGAAATAGTGTTAAATGTAAGCATAAGACAAATGCTAACTTAAAGTAGGTGAGTATACTAAAAGTTTGGCATTTATAGAAATGCACTTCTTCACTTTCTTTGTGGAAGAATTTATACCTCTCCTCAAAGTCAAATGAACAACTAGTTTCTGGTTATCTTACCTTAGCTTAACTTATTACAAAGCCTGGAAATAGAGAAATGGTTAACCTGAATCTCTGTGAAGGGAACTAAATTTGCCTACAAGTTCAGAGCTCACTTAGTCACACCAGTTGAAACCAGTTGCCAGGCAACGACCAGAGACTCCAGGAAGGTAGTGCTCTCAGCCAAGAAATAACCAAGCAAATAACCCTTAATAAGATATTGAATTGTTTTTTTTCCCCTTGACTCTTAACTTTTTATAGACTTAGCACAGATTACTTGCTAATTGGTGTACTTCAGAGGTTCTGGGGGGGTGTAGTTTGTCACCTTTGGACAAAAGTTTCCATTCGCTTTTCTAATTTAAAACACCACCTGCTTTGGTATTAATTTTAACTTTGTCAGAAAAATATAAAATCTAACAAAATGTCAAACTGTTCTTTCAAAATATGAGCTTCTAATAGGAAAAAAACACAATAAATGTCAAGGAGACTTGCCTTTCAGTGATTTCAGCTGTGGAACAATTGAAGCAGTCAAAGAGATAACAGCACGCTATTCAGGTCTCATCGTTTCTGTATGTGCTTGAGTACAAAATGCAGAACCCTCTGGTACTTTGGGAGATGTTGTTGGGTGTCATATTAACTTTCAGTTTTTCTCTTTCTCTTTTGGTCCTCTTTCAGATCCTGGTGTGGTCTGCTGAAGAACAAAGAGTGTCTTGAGAAGTGTGAGAGCCAATATAAGAAGAGAGACTTTTCCACAATGTGCTAGGAGAGAGGAGGAAGAACGAGTGTTGTTATTCTGATATTGTTGAGGTGTCAGAGAACCAGGAAAGGAGACAGCCATGGGGCGAAAGAAGATACAGATCACGAGGATCATGGACGAAAGGAACAGGCAGGTGAGTGGGACAGAGATAACAGTTCATCTATATATCTATGTTTGTCTGTGTCTAATCTAAGACTGTTTTAAAAGATGCTTCTGTATCTTTACATGCTTCTCTGTATCTATCTGACGGTTACAGTTTTTCTCTGTTTTCCTTCTTGGAAAAGTTCAGCAGCTGTCATGGTGTGCAAAGATCTGAACAGACATACCTCCCTCCCCAAAGTCCCAGCCAGCTGAACAGGGACCATGACATTTCTTTGTCAGTGCGGTCGCATTTACAGACATGATTCCCTTGCCACCCTGCAATTTCAACCAGAGAAGTTGATGAGGCAGCAGCAACTCTGGGCCGCAGCGGGGGCCTCATGGCGTGGGAGTGAACTGAGTGTTGCAAGAAGTGCAGCGGGCTGCCTGTGGCCTTCCCACACTGTAGGGCTTGTCCCCTGGCCCGGCAGTATGGCTGGGGCCCTTTGCTGTAGCCCTGTGTGTTTGCAGCTGTTTGGTAGTAATTAGGAGCAGCCACTGCACCACAGCACCCTCTCATTTGTAGGGTGGGTCAGAAGGACACACAGCACCCTTCTTTGCCTTGGCCTCGCTGGTCCCGACTAGCCACAAAGCGGGAAAGAGCTGGAATTCACTCTGTCTGCTCATGTTAAATATAAACTCCTAAACAGCAAAACAGTAAAAAACAGCCTGGGTCTGTTTGAAACATGAATAACAGGTGCAGATATCTATAGCAGAAATGGTATGTCTTATTTAGCTACGCTCCCTATGATTTAAGAGCTAAGTTAAGGAAGCATGTGCACTGTTTCTGACAAATTATACCAATTAATGCAGATACATAGGTTTCCTGTATCTAGATAGAACGCATCTGGTTAACATCGGCTAAACATGATTAATTATGTGGTAATATGCAGTTGGTACTCTGACTATGTTTCTATCTGTGCGGGTAGCAGTAGTAGTCAAGTGTAAAACAAAATTCCACAGTGTGGGCCAATTATCAGCACTACACCTGGTTCTGGGTGGGTTCCAAATAGGGGGGTATTAGGGGAATCGGTCTAAGCTCGTTGGTGGTATCCAAGCTCTATTCAGTGACCTGTGACATGAAGGAAAAAAAGAACATAAAGTTATATGAAAATAGGTTGGTTTCTGATTGCTAAGCGAGCAGGTTAACTCTTCAGAAGATCCATTCTTTGCACTGCATATATGAGGCGGTGAGGGGACACATTTTGCAGTGTTGTTTTATGGGAAAGTAAAGCTGAAGAGCTTATTATTAACACGCCTTCCAAAGTCTAGTGTTTGCATCAGATTTTAAATGTCTGACTGGATAATTTGTGAGAAAGTTTATCAGCAGCATGCAGGCATTTCAGCTTACATTTAGCATTTAGTTTGGTTTTAGCTGGCTCAGCAGAGAATCTGCTGTGACAATAGGCTGTGCTAAAATAAAGCTTTGGTATAAGGTGATGTATGCGTGTGGCTTTTTTTTTTCTCTCTCGTTTTTTTTCCGTGGGCCATGAAGCGCACAGTGCCATCTCCCTTGGGCGTGCTCCTAACCAAGGGGGAATAGCCATTAGCATATGTTCCCCATTGTCAGGAGACAGTTTAAATCTTTGCTGTTAGTTTTCCATAGTGTAACAGTGAAATGAAAGAGGTCCTTAAGTGGACTAATTAGACAGTATTTCTATAGAGGATGTTGTGTAAGGACAACAGGGGCTCCCTTGCATTGTCTCTGCAAGTGTTTTAGGAGGGTTGTTAACCCTTCAGGATTTATAACACTGTGTGTGACACAGGCTGAGACGGTAAGTAGTTACAGCGTAGTGCAAGCTGTGAACTTCGCAGGTAGGTTTATATTCTAATGAAGTGTGTTGTGCATGTATGACAAATTGATGTGTAACTGTTTAATACATCATGTGTAGGGTAGAGTATTTTTGTGCCGCTTTCTGCTGTTTGACCTGGCAGAGATGCACTGGAGAACGAGACATGGAGCAAACTGAGGTCGTATAATGCTTACTGTACAACTGCAAAGAGCCAGTTTCTGTTCCATGGCTTGGCTAAATGATGGCAGCAGTAGAGTCATCAGCTAGACCGACTTTACTGATTGCAAATGAATGCAAGATAACAACCTGCACGATTCTTCTGATTTGATGTATTCACAGCAATTATTACCTTTTGAGACACAGACAGGTACAGGCATCATGTGCAGATTGAAAGGTTCTTATATTTTCCTCTTTTACTTTGAGTTTCTAGAAGACTGGACGGACCAGTAAGAAAATTTAGCCTTCAACAATAGAAAGTCGTCATTCTTTCAGACTTCAGAGGTTTGGAACTTATGTTCTTTACAAAATAACAATAGTAGGGCCAAGAGCACTGAGCAAATTCAGTGAGTTTTACCTTCTTCCCAAAGCAGCTGTGATTTTTGTGAAACTATAGGGAGAACAGTAGTGAAGAAGCCAAGGTATGCATCAGTCTCGTAAGTTAGTGTACATGTTGGTGAGGCCTAGTGAGCAGTGTCTAGTGACGTCCTCTGGATGCCATTAAGCAGGCTCACTGGGGGTAATTGTCCAAGTCATTAAAAGTTTGATGATTTTGCTGCTGGGTGGAGGGTTGCCTGCCCTTGCTGTGGCTCATTTTGGATTTTGCTCCAGCACGTCAAATGCCTGTAGGCAAGCAGAGACTCTCTCTCACTTACTCTCCAGGGAGCAACACAGCACATAGCGCCTCTTTTTCAGCTTTCACTCAGTCCTGAAGTTCTGAGCAGTCATTGTTATATATTTTTTTAATTGATATATATTTTTGACACTTAAAGAGTTTGTTGATAGACAATGGAAAGAACAGAAGAAAAGTGTTAAACTTAAGAGCCAGTGCATCTGCACTGTTTTCTTTGTTTAAGATGATACGTGGATTTATTAAAACTGTGAGGCAGAAGCATGAAGTAGCACAAAGCGTTACAGACAGGTTGTACTTTGAGATGAATCTGTTATTTGTTGCATCATCTCTTTATTGTTTGGTGTGTGAAAGTCCAAAAGGAAAGTGGAAATAGTGCTTGTGTCCATTAATTAGCTGATCTCGTCTTGGTTTTAGACAGGGCAGCAGGTTTACTTAGAGTATATTGAACACAACACACTTTCTCAGTTACAGTTTTCAATAAACAGAACAAATTAATTATCCGTTAAATGCATCATTCTTGTTATTGATTAGAGATATTTCCAGGAAACCTACTTACATTTTGTTACCTTGCATGTCATCGTCTCCGCTAAACAGGATCCGTCACAGCTACTGTAGGTTTCAAGGTCAATCCCACCCACTGGATTAGCCCATTGTGCCTTCGAATGTCCACATGGGGTTCCTCGGGCTGTTCTCTCTCTCAGAGAGAGCTGATCCAGGCAGACAGTCACAGTGGCCCTGGCTCATCTCCTAAGCCCACACACTCTGCCACTGCGGAGCCAGGGCAGCAGCCACAGGGCCTGGGTCACTCTGCCAGCTGGTGCCAGACTTCACTGTCTCTGTAGCCCGCTCTCATGTCTGCCATGGGGGCTGTCAGAGGTGACATGAGGTTCTAATAAGGCCGCTAGCTCCTCACCCCTCTGAAGGTGTTAGTGACTCAGGCATCTCCTGCCATGCTCCAGTCACAGCTGCACTCTCAGTCCCAGATGTCTTGTTTGTCATCTTGGCACCTCTGCCTGCGGACAGACATTGATAGACCATTTGATTGACAAGTCAGTTCTGTGTGAATGTGTGTATTGGAGTTTGTTGTAGCATATGCTGTTATATGCTACACAAGTTTCCGTGGCAGAGCCTGTCTTGTGAATGTTGAAGACAATAAAACATAAACCAAATACAGCAGTAAAACGTAACAGACCCATGCTTGTATGTTTACACTAAAGGTCTATACGTTGTGCAGTTAAACTTTCCATTGCATTTTACCAGCTAAGCAGGTCTATAATTATTTTTAACAAACAGGCCACTGTATTGCTGATGAGACCAAATTTACTTGTTGCCGTTCATATGCAGTTTTTTAAATTTACCCCTCGAGTATGATTTTGTCCATTCCAAAGAAGGTTTCCCCATTACCTGAACTTGCTATCGCTTAGGGAAAGATAGAACTGCAGCAGCATTTAGTTTGGTCTGCTATAAAAATATAAAAAATAAAAAGTAAATTACCTACCTCAATTAAAGCTCTATAAACATAGGTTGTGGTGGTGGGGCTCTTGGGAAGAAGGTAGAAATGCAGAAAGTGTGAATTGAGAGTGGAATTACTACTTTATCTAGACTTTGAGAGAGCTTCTTAAAACATCAGAGAGTTTTCAGTGTGGCAGAGGCTCACTGATCTGCTGGGTATTGTGTGAGCTGTTAAAATGACCTTAGCAAGCCTAGAAAGCTGGGATCACTTAAATGTGTTGGAAGTTTAAATGTGGCCTGTCTTTTTTCGCCATGGCATACGATTTTTGTGAAAAACTGTAAGATGCACTGGTACAGTGTCGTGTAGAATTTTACAATACTGAGGCTAATCCTGTCGCTGTGAATTACATGAATTAGTCAGGGAGTTAGACTAAATTTGCACCACATCTTACTGCAGGAGCGATTCGAAAAAATGCTAAAACCGCATCGAGTGTGTTTGTGGGTGTATTTGACTCGGTTAAGCATAGGAAAGCTTTGCCATTGAACCTCCCACTTGACCTCAAGGATGTCTGTGGTTTTCCACTGTCGCACCAGTCACCCCAGAAATGATGGGGGTGGATTGAGGTTTGTGCATTTGTGAATGCTGGTCCATATGCCCCAAACCTTTTTTCTGTTTTTTTTTGTCCTTTGCGTTGTGACCCATCAAATTTAGATGGACGTCTTACATGTTCTAACAAAAGGATAAAAATAGGGCAATCAGTTACAAAATAACCTAAGTGTGTATGTACAGAAGAATAATATACTTGTCACATTTTAATGGAAGTGTGAGCAGTAGCTAGCCCTTGTAGAGTTACTCTGTCTGTGGCTGGGGCAAGGACCAGGTCTCAGTACTGCTGCTGAGGTTGAAATGAAGCGATGCCTGGGTCAGCAGCTCTGCACTCAGCACAGCCATGCATCCAGGTGGAACAAAGTCTTCGCTCAGCATCTCATCCTGGGCTTCCTGCTGAAAGGTGACATCTCCATGGCTTAACAGCCACATTCATCTGCTAAAAAGCATACAATTTGTTAATCGTTTTCCCACGTGACAGTCGCTGCTTTCCAGTTGGTTAGACAAACAAATACGCAAGCGGGTAAATGAGCGAGTGGGCATCGCTGGTGTTTAATCAGAGGAGACTAGTATCAGGTGGTTACAACTCCAACTAGATAGAAAGAGGCTGGTCCCGGCTTGATCCCCCACTGTGTGTCCACCTTGACAAACTCACTCAAACACTCTGTAACTGTGATTTGTAAGGAAACATGTTATTTGGTTCAGCTTCTCCTGTACTTAAACCTTGTGATTTTAAGAAATTTCATGTTAGAATTTTGTTTTGTCATATGAGCTTGAATAACATTTGTGCAGTGAAAAGAAAATGACAGCAGGACAGGCTCCGGTGTGTCTATAACAGGAATAATGATCCAGTGTAATTACCTGTAGCGTGGAAGATTTAAAATTCATTTATCACAGCTGTAGTGACCCCGCTGCCTTAGCGGTTACACATACACTATGCAACACATAAGATTATACTGCATTATACCAGTTAAAATGAGGGTATAGCCGCGAGCTGTGACCAATTAAAGTTGAACAAAGCAAGCTCATCTCCTCAACTCCTCTCTTAGTAGGTCAGTAAAACTGATGGAGGATATAGACCCCGTGCACTGCTTTGTAAGACGGAAAGCTCTGAGCGCAGCTTTTACTAGCACATTCTCAAGCCACAATTTGACAAGACATATGCTGTGAAAAGTCAGATTTTAAAAAAGCAACGCATTTCCAAAACAGATTTCTGCACACAAGCGAGACAACGGCTGTATTTGTGTCCAGTTTCCTCACTAATAATGTTTTTAGTTTGAGAAATGAGTGTAGCTTACTGTAAAGAGGTAGTGTAACATAATGACACATGTGAATTGGTGTGAGTGACCACAGAGACAGAGCTGCAGAGCTACAGGACAGAAAGTCACTTTGCAGAGGGTTGCGTTACCATTGGAGTGATGTATGACCCAAAGTCCCATCTGAGAGCTCGTGTTACAAGGCTTATGCTGCACTACAGAGATAGCTTTCCGTATATGGAGACAGGGGCTACAGTAATGTATGGACCCCTGTTGTTGCCAAAGCTCTGACTCAGCTTGCTGACTCGTGGCTCTAACCCTGACCTCTGGCCTGATAACTAGACATTTCAGATATGCACTATGTTATTTCAGTTGTTACTAAAGCAGAAATGAATTTGTTATCTGTCACCTTGTTTACAGCAGTGTTGTTGCCTTTCTTATCTTGTGTTACCATGCTTGTTTCTAATGTTTTTTTTCTACTATACATCTCTGCTGCAGTTCACTCAAGTGTTGTATTTATGTTGCAATATCAGCTATTTAGCACATGGACAGTTTACATACAAACATTCCTTTATAAGATCCACCTGGATCGATTATACGCTGCTTACAGGGCTTAATGCAGAAGTATCTAGCAGTTTTACAGACAACACTGACAGTGGCTGTTATTATTATTGTTGATAGTACTTCTCTGCATTTACGTGAAGATTTTAAATGTATTTCAAAAAAATATGTAAATGCCCCTTTTACCACTAATAATCACACAGCAACTACTGACTACAGCTTTTCGTTGTAATGAGAATGCTAAAGTGCAAATTAAACCAAACTGTGTGTACAAATAAAAATGTTCTCCGTTGGCTGCTTTCTGTGTTTCCTCAGGTTACCTTCACAAAGAGGAAGTTTGGCTTGATGAAAAAGGCCTATGAGCTGAGCGTACTATGTGACTGTGAGATCGCCCTCATCATTTTCAACAGCTCTAACAAACTGTTCCAGTACGCCAGCACAGACATGGACAAAGTGTTGCTGAAATACACAGAGTACAACGAGCCCCACGAGAGCAGAACCAACTCTGACATTGTAGAGGTGAGCAAGCACCGCTTTCTTAATTTGCAATAAAAAACTTCTTTCACACCGTGCCATTTTAACCTCACACTGAGCATGTAGTTTATCTTCCTTATGCTTATTTATACAAAACATATCCTCGGGTTTATGCAGGCTAAATTATTTTATTGCTTGGCTTCCACTTTAAAAGACGTATGTATTCTTTGATAACTATTGGCTTGGTTTGTAAGTGCTGTCAGGAACAAATAGCAGTTTCCTTCTAGTCACCATTCAGATAGGGCACAGGAGGTCTGCACTCTCTGATAAGTTCAGCTTCTCGTAGGCCCATCAACTGACGTGGAAAACCTGTCTCTGCACACTCATGCACACAGTAGCTGCCGACCACCATTGCTGACCTTGTTTCCCATAGATACTGTACCTGCAAGGCACAGCTCTCTGGCTACTCCTCAGTACACACAGTTAGCTTGCCCAATGCTGCAGTATTTTTTTCAGAGAAATACAGTGTTTAGTACATTCCATACAGCTTTATAAAACTCAACAAGCACTTGGGTTTCCTGGCAGCTCCTGCATGCCCAGCAACTAGCGGAAGAGTAAGCCACTTGTTATGCCAGCATACAAAACTGTCAGCCAAAAGCGTAAAAGCCAAAGTAAATGAGAATAATTAGGGATACATCCTGTTCCAAACATCTTGCATTGGCACATGTGTGGTTTCTCAGCTTATTCAAGATCTGCTTTAAGAGGCCGGTATCTTCATTCTGACTAGATGAAAGCACACACAATGTATGTTAATGCCTATTGATGGAATCCACACTCTCAGTATGAAGTTGCCCATTAATCTTTATTGCTATTATTTGAAATAGACTTAGATGATAATTTTCTGCAGCAAGACACTTTTTAATAGACCATGCAAACTGCTACATCCCAATTCTCTGTTTTTACTGCCACCTGCCCACTAAAACATATAGCATTTTTATTACTCCTGCACTATTAAGAGACATTAAGAGTTTAAAATGGGCCAGAATGGATAGAAAAAAAATCAAGAATGCCAGTTTAAAAAAGACTTTCACTTGGAGGAATTAGTGAAATTACATGCAGCATAAAGGAGTCAGCTGTGGCCCATTATCTTTTATTTATACTGCTGCTGCTTGTGAATTACCTGCTTGGCAGAGCTGCACAAGAGTGTTCTGGCATCCGTACACTCATGCAGTCACTCCTCCATCAGGGGCCCTCAGAGCAGAGCAAGGGCTCACCTGCATAAAAAATACATAAATACTTTCCTTACATAACAGTGACCACAGTTTTGCTTTTGCTGTGACTCTGGAGGCTGTCTTATTACAACGAAGACTTCCCGCAAACACCTTGCACTGAGAGTCATGGGATTTTTTTTCACCACGTATCAGCCGGGTCAATCCACACCACGCTCTCTATCTGTGGTCTGCACATGTATGTTTATGTGAACAGCTTGGTGTAATTGGAATGTACATTTTTTGGTTCTCCTGCTGATTTTCCCACCTAGTACTGCTGGCTGACCCCATCAAGCTGCCCCTTTGTATAAAAGGCGAGAACAAGCCACCGTTGTCCCGGCTCACTCGGCCAGCGTCTTTGCAGTTTATAACAAATGCCCCTCTGCCTGCAAGCTGTGTGGTCAGGGTTCAGATGTGAAACAGAGCTGAAGTAACCAACCCAGTCCACTTAACAGCATCAACACACTGTCTCACTATTCATTCTTCAGAGAGCTGTGTCTGAGGAGCCTGATAGTGTGTGGAGGCTATGACCCAATCATAGACTGTATATATACATGTAGAAGATAGTTCTAGCCACTGTGACGTCACCCATGAACTCCCGTTTTGATGTGCCAGTTTTAGCATTATGACTGTCATTGTTTTAATCATCATCATTAGCCAGAAATGACCATATTTGATGGATTGCTAAGTTATTTGCTAATTCTAGCAAACGTACTAGAACTTACTAGAACTTCACTTAGCTTTCAACCAGGGGCGGATCTAGAGAAACTTTCTTAGAGTGGCATGGAAATCAGATGGGGTGGCAAAATCAAAGCCATTTCTTTACACATATGCATGTGTTACAATTTAAGCCACATGCCAACACAGTAGATCCGCCCCTGCATTTAACACAATTAGCCACAACTGAGCCATGTTATTTGTTATGCAGTGGAGAGGCGTGTTTCGCTAACTAGCTGCCTGGGTGGCTCTCACCTGTCAACAGCTCATAATACATACATTTAACAGTTTGTCATCCATCCATTTTTTTAACTGCTTGTTCATTTCTGGGTAGTGAGGGGGTGGGATCTATCTCAACTGTGATAGAGTGATGTAGAGGTTTCAGTCATAATGAAGGGGAAAATGAGCTTTTGAGGCCAAAACTGTGTTTATTTCCACTGTAAAAGTGGCCACTTCAGGAACTGCAGCTTTGTTTGCATTTCTGTGCTGGCTTTATTTTCCAGTCCAACAAGTTCCCGCTCAGATCTGATCATATTTTAAGAGAAAGCCTAATTTCGGCTGTTTTTTTTGACCGTCTTTGCTGGTGAGCACTTTCCCAGATTTTGTGCTTCACCACAGCTGTACAAATCCTTGTACACTACACAGAGGAGCTGATGCATTTATAATAATGGGAAGAATCCACCCCCTCCTCATTTATCTACTGAAATAGGCCTCACATGAGGGCACTTACACGGGACACTTATCTAAATTTTTAAATTGTGTTAAACAAGTCTTTGCTATAAAAACAGCCATGTGCTCATTTGTCCTGTTTTGGAGGAAAGAAAAATGCTCACCCACTTTTCATTGGTAAGACCTTTCCATGTGAGAAACCAAATCAAAGGTCACATTCTTGCTCAGTAGTACCATCTGTAGATAAAGGCTGGGCTGTGCAGTGTGAGAGAACAGTCTCCATGTTTTCCACAGATGGATGCATGCCTTGGCCACAGTTTGATAACCCAGTGGAGGGCTATGGACTTTGTCTCAAACTTGGCTCGCAGTCCAAAGCAGAGCAGTAGGCTCAGATTTTTCTACCCTGGTTGTGTGTGTGTGTGTGTTTTGGTAGTTCTTGTCTGCATGTGCTAACCTTACCGTCACTCCAGGCGAGGGTGAGCAGTGGTGTAAAATCTGTCTTTTTATGAATTCACCTGTGTGCATCAAACAAACCTTTCACCGCTTTTACTATTAAAGACAGGTGGGTGTTTTTATACAAGCTACTGTTTTAATTTGTTAAATAAATAATTTTGCCAGAATCACATGGCCTGAGTGACTACCAGCAGTGTCTCTTACTGTAAATAAAGACGACTTATTTAGCATTTATAGCTCATGTTGTCTCAGCGTATTCTCATGCATTAGGGTTATTCAATGTAACAGTGGACTAAGTCGGGTATTCCTGAATGAAGTTTCCATGGTGTTGTTTCTATTGTGTTACTTATTGAATTCTGTTTATTCCACAAATGAAAATGCTGCTGTTAGTCATTAGATTAATCTAATAATATTTAGTCTTACTCTCGTCTCCGCTTGTGGAGCTAATGAGATTTGTGCTCTGCTATAACCTCACGCTGTGTTTCTGCACACAGAAAGATCCCTGTGTCTCTCCAGGAGAAACCTTGAAATAAGATATTAACTTCACAGGCATAATTTGGCATCAATCTGTCCCCTATTTAAGCAATTCGATGCAATTAAGGTATATGGTATAGGTTAGCATTAATCAGGTTTGCAGACACATGGAATAAACATTAATTGACACTTAATTCTAATCTGATGAAATCAAGGTTGTGAATAGACTATAATCAAATTTCAGGAATGCGCTCGGAGTGAAATACCGATACCTTTTAAATACCCAGAGAGTGCTATATGCAAAGAAGTGACTTTTTAGCGCTCCTTTTCATGTCTTTTACCCTGATGGTTTCTGAGAATAAACAGCGTGAGATCATTCATAGGGAAATTCTGCTTATCATACTCATAATAAAGAGAGATGGTCATTGTTATTGTGACTCGGGGAGAAAGGGACAATTCCTTCTGTATTTATGAACGAGCAGTCCCCCCGTCTCACAAGACCAGTACAGTGAGAGGAAATGAGCACAGAATTATCAGGTAATTTCCATTAGGCTTTATTTCATGATCACTATGAACTTTTGTCATAAACTGAGCTGTATTAATAAGGTATGTAAATGTTGACCATTACTGAATGTCACACATTGTGTGCTGTAGATTTCGCGACGACAAAAGCTATGCATGCATTTATCACAATTCAAGGTTTAATTTCTCCTCATTCTGCGTGTTACACTTTAAATGATGGAGACGATCATTGCATTAAGTGATGAGCTGTGCCTCGCAAGTGGGGTTTTTTTCTGTGATTTACAGCTCAAAGCAAAATAAATATTATTACCAGTTATAGAATGAATCCCTTGAAAAGCTTTGGGCTGAATGGGCACCGGGAGTTTCAGACAGGAGATATTTATGTTCGTCAATCAAAGGCTGAGCAGTGATTAAGGCTCATTTCTATCCTAATGAATGCAAATTGGCACATCTGCTATGGTGGTCTAGCTGTCCAGACTCTTCAATTAGCATGATTGATCAATTATCCTCCTGCTGGTGGCTCATTGGAAATGGAGGCTGGGGAATGGGCCGGGGGTGTATGGATGGGGGGGATTAAGGAAGAGAGATGGAAGAACATGAGAAAAAAAACAAGCAGAAAACTGTCTTAAGCCTCCATTCAGTGAATGCGATTTCTTATTTATTACTTTATGAGAGTGGAGAAATAGCGGAGAGTCCTTTTACTCAAAGAAGGCTTCTTTTTTACAGACATTTCTTAAAAATGAACGCTTCAAACTACACTTGAAAAAGCTGTGATTTTTATCTTTGAACGACTTCTTTTTGACAGAATGAATAATTTCCAAAGAGCTGATCAGAGATCAGAGAGATCAGATCAGGTGCTCAGATTAAAATTGAAAAAATATATTACTTTAGCAAATGTGTTAACAAAGTCAGGCTGTGGCTCCGGCTTTGTTTAATACTTTATTTGTTTTACATGGGGAAAAAAAAGCCCAACACAAATTGCATTTGAATTTGTTCTCACCCTTCATCACCAGAATTACTGATCAAATATTTATGAGAGAAAAGAGCTTTAGTCTTGCAAATATTTAATAGATCAGCACTCAGTCAACTCTGAAGTCTGTCTAGGATATTGTGCTGTGCAGATTATTTGTGTTGGTTTTAACAGCAAGAACAAATACTTGAATATCAGAGTGAATTGGTGAAACTACTCCAAGTACCAGAGGCAGCTTGTCCTGAGCGTGTATTTATAATTGTGCTTTAAATTGCTATTAGTGCTACATGATTTACTCAAGATGATGTCTTGCCAATTATGTGTCGTGTAGATTGCTGCTGAGCAACATGCACTGTTGAAATTGCATGTTTTTATATCTCGACGTATTGATTTCAAAATGAATCTTAATTTATAAAAGTAAAGCCTCACATCTCAGAAAATAACAGTAAAGTGTGGTATACTTGATTTAGAGTTAACAGGTGAATACATACTGCACACAACTCAAACACATTTCATTGCAATGTTGACCCTGTGCTAACTTGCATATGACAAATAAATAAAACTGAAAACAACTCTGACAGAAGCTTCACGTTTATAGAGAGACCTTGAAATGTTAGCTAACAGTAGATTGAAATTTATATTTCGTGCTTCTGCACTGGCGGCAGTCGTGGTGGGATTAGCTCACCTGGAGTTAGGGTTTAAAATTTTTAATTTTAGTGGTCAAAGGTCAAGGTCTCTGACCTCATGTCGATCCCAGTCTTGCAAATAATTAGAATCGATCACCTGGAAGTATTTTATCACATATAGCACAAAAATCCACTTGGACTCAGACATGAACTGATTAGAAATAGAAGTTCAAGGTCAAGGACAGTTTTAACCTCACTAAACATGGTCATAATTTAAAGTGCTCCTATTATGCTCATTTCTGTTTCTGCACTTTTATTCTAGATTTACATCATTCCTTATTCACGATTTACCCTCTAGTGGGCCTTGGTGCAGCCCCTTGGTCTGAAACAAGCTCAATTAAGCCAACTTCCAAGTGATTGGCCGTCTTGTGCAAGCAGACTATATTAAGGCCATCACCTTTCTTTGATGTCAATTAGAGCTAAGAGTTAAAAAAATCCCTTTGAAAAACCAAGCATTCAGAGCGGTCTGAGCACACAATTTCTGACACGTGTAATTGAAATCTTTTGAACACAAATTGAAAAGATTAAAAGTCAGCTTTACTGCAACAGCATGAATTTCTTTGCAACTTCTGCTGCAACTTGGCTGATTAGTGGAGACAATAGAGAGATAAAAATTCTAGTTTCTTCAGGAATTTCATAGTGTGACAGAAATGTGCTAGTGAGATTTTTATGTTTTATGTCACAGTGTTTAAATAAAAAAACACATTAATATAAATTTCTTTTTAGACATCCAAAAGTTTTATATCCAAACATATTTTAAGGGCAATAAAATGATTATTTATTTCTATTCATGCTTTTTCTTTAGCCCTACGATACTTGCTTGTTTCTTTATCTCTCAGGTATTATCTCATAGGCTACAAAATGTGTTTGGTGGATACTGCAGTTATTGCACTGTTCATTCATTGGTCACTTAAGTAATATAGTAATAGGTATGTGCTGCCCACACACGTACACATTATGAAAGTTATTCATACTGATGAAAAAGAGTCTTTTTCACAACAAGTTAACACACATAGCATACTTTTCTGTTTGGAAAATGAGAGAATTTCTCCAGGTTAGAAAAACGGGTGGTGGTATTTTGAATGATATATGGTCAGTTTTGCAATTGTAACATTAAGTCGTTCAAGTTCAGCTACACAGATATATTTACTTAACTGAAATTTAGAATTGGGGAGAACTGAATTAGTATAGAATTTTATTTTCAACAACACAATGTTTGTGCTAAGTGTCGGGTGGCTATATTAAGTGAACAGATAGCCACTCAGTAATACTAGTTTTAATTGTTGTTTGGATTATTACTTGTACCTGACACCAGTCAAAGTTTTTATGCATGTTTAAAGATTTTTCATTGTCTTGGTTTCATTTCTGCAGAAAGTTGTTTTTTTTTGTATGTTTATTATTTTTTTTTAGTTTGCTGTTAAGTGTTTCTATATTCTGCTGTCATGAAAAACATAAAGACATAGCATTCATTTATTAGTTTTCTCTTTTGCTCTCTCTGTAAGTTGGTAGTATCCATACTTTTCTGGTGTGTTTACAGTAATGTGTATACATTAATATATGATATATTATGATGATATATAATATATGATATTTCAAATATATATATATGATATGCCGGTGAAAATGTTTTGATTTTGACAGAATTTCCCTGTTGTCTGAAAAGAGGCAAAACAAGCACAAGTTGCTGTGTTCTCTGCAATGAGCGCTATTTAAAGGAATAAATAAATAGACCGGTTTAATGACTTCATTCTCAGTTCTCTGCAAAGCTCAATATCTGCCTCAGCCCTTCACCAGTATCTTTCTACTTTACCCTTTATCTGCACCATCATCATCCTTTTTGGTGTTTCGCCACAGACCTCACAGCAGCAGTGATGAGATATCCCTTTTAAGCTAAATCAAATGTCATTGCTGTTGACATAGATTTATTGGGTTGATGTTGATTTTCCAGGGCTTTTCAATATATGTGAAATTTTCAGCCAGCCCATTTTTAATATTACAGAAAAAAAATACATGTAGTTTGGGGCTTCTATGACTTATTGAAGTGATATTAAAATTATTTTTTATACTTAATAACTGTAGGTCACATACAATACTGCAGACCAACCTAAATATGATGTTATTGTGTTTTGGAAGTTTTTGTTTTGAGTTAATAGAAGTTTTCGGTGATACTGCATTGTAATAATGAAAATGTATTTATTTTTTTAGTTTTTATTTTAGTGTCTTCTCCTTGTTGCCGCATAAATATGAAACCTGTCAGTCAGTCTGTTGTCTCTGGAGAGGTTGATAATGTAGCAACAAAGGCAGCCATTAATTAGTATTTCTGAAATCCCATTATCGCCTCTTCATTTGGCGTACATATAAACAAACAGTGTTGTTAAGATGATGCACTTCTTCCTGTCTGTGTGCACAGACTGTTTTTTGGCGGGGGTTTTGTATCTGAGGGCAGACATTTAACCTTTGGACCTGTGTTTCCGGCCAGGTCGGCTCTACAGTTAACTTTTGTTGAGTGTCAGAGCCAACATACTAACTGTTATATACATACAAGATAAGAAGTTATTTTCAGATTAGTGCAGTGGGATGAGATAAAAATAAACTCACACATTTTATAGTAAAAGCGGACGATTTATTTTGGACTACTAGAATACTTCTGATACATTTATAGTTCCAACAGAGGGTATAAATTTTATAGCCTCAGAGAGTCTACAGTATATTTAGAGTAGAGATACCCAATGTGGGGCAAAGTGTAAAAGTAAACTCTATCTAAATAAGTACTTAGCTTATGCCACTTGATGTCTTCATATCTCTCACAAAGGAGTCTGATGAGAGTTTTCTGAAAGGTCTTCTCGTGCCACAGCGAGCAGTATTAATGGTTCTGTTGCAAGCAACACGCTGTGTTTCAGAAGTGCCACTTTTTATAGGACAAGGACTCCTTTTCCTCTGGGCTTTTAGCGAAAAAAGGTCATCGGTCTTCTTTTGTAGTGTAATAAAACAGATGTTGCAATGCTCATGCAGATATATGGTTAAGCTATAGGTGACTCTCTAACACGTGTGCTCTGCTGTGGAACTGATACTTTAAGTAGTTGTTACCCAATGGCATCTTGAAATGTAGTTTGATTATTGGGTAACTAGCAGTATCCCTTTTCTGTAGTTGTCTTTTGAATTGCTGACTGGCTTTACTCCATAATCAAGCACTGTTTTTCTGTGCATTTTAAATCCATCATGTACTACATCTCATTGTTTTATTATGACTCGGCTGTGTGTGTATGCGATTCCTGTTACCAGGTTACTGCTAAGAGATTTTTGCTTTTGGCTCATGTCGTGCCTCATTGACGTCAGAGCTCTTTTTCCACCCTCTCAACTACGTTGCATATGTGTCATTTCAAACGGAGGGTCTTTTAGTGAGCATCTAATGAAAAGAGATACAACAACAACAACAACAAGGACCACAAGACACTGTGTCTTATTCTAAACAGTACTTTCCAGTGAGCTTACTAGGACTCAAGGGTTTCAAGTGTGTTCAACTGAGGAGAGTTTTCTCCAAGCATGACATCCCAGTGTATTTCAGACCCAGCAACACGCTCAGACAGAAACTGGTTCACCCGAAAGACAAAACGCCAAAACACAAACTTAGCAATGTGGTGTATGCTGTACAGTGCAGTGAGGAATGCTCAGACCTCTACATTGGAGAGACCAAACAGCCACTTCACAAGCGCATGGCACAACACAGAAGAGCCACCTCCACAGGACAAGACTCAGCAGTCCATCTGCATCTAAAGGACAAAGGTCACTCTTTCGAGGATGCCAATGTTCACATTTTGGACAGAGAGGACAGATGGTTTGAAAGAGGAGTGAAAGAAGCCATCTATGTCCACTGTGAGCGACCATCTTTGAACAGAGGCGGGGGTTTATGACACCAACTCTCTGCCATCTATAATCCAGTTTTGAGATCCCTTCCCAGACGCCTTAACGCCCACTCACATCCTGGGCCATCTGACCTCAGGAATTCGCATGATAAGGTGGGGCCAGGTTTCACAATGAACACACCCGAAACTCTGGCTGATTGGGACCCACGCCTTGGCTCAGGCGATTAGAGGATCATCAGGGGGTCCTTTTGTCCCTCTGTGGGGGGTCACTCCCACTAGGTTTATATCTGGGACTCTCCACCATTTGACCTTAGAACTGAAGAAGCTTCTCGGATGAGAGGTGAAACGTCTTCAAGCAACTTAAAGAAGTCCAGACGCTTTTCTTTGCAAGCTCCTTTGACTGTTCAACTGAACACACTTCAGTTAACTAAGGAGAGAGTTATATTTTTATACTCATTAAAAAATTTCAGTGTTAAAAGTTGTTTTTATCTGATTTTTGTGAAAAAGTAGCGTCACCACAAATGTCTTTTTTATTTTGCTAGGAAAATGAAAAATAGGTGTAAAGTTTATTGAAACATGTTCAAACATACATGAGCCGTATATAAGGCAAAAACAGAGCCTGTAAATCACCTGTTTCTTCAGGACAGTAAAGTGTGGTATACTTTCAGATACATTTCATCTATTGTGGATAGTTCTTTAGGCCTGTTATGTCTTCTGACGTCCTCCACATCTCCAGTTTCCTCAGATATTTGGGAATAACTGTGTTCTCATTGGCATTTTTTAATAGATTTAATAAAATAATATTTTTGCATTAGGCTGCTAGTAACAAAGTGCCTAAAAATACAAAATATATGTAATATAAAATTGTTTAGTTTTTTGTTATGTGTAGGCACAAAGTGGTTCAACCCTTTAATTAAATGTCTTTTTTATGCTTGACTGCCTCATTGGTCAGTTTTAAGTGGTTTAACAAAGAGAAGTGTATTCTTGTGAAAATGCTGAGGTATAAGGACTGGACTGAAAATTAGTCAGTACGCAGCAGATACCCAAAGAACTTTTAAAGACCTTTAGAAAGCCTAGATAACTATTGATGGACATGTTTTTTGGCACCAGTGCTTAGATGGTATTTTTTAAACTTGTTAGATCGATTGTTGAGAAATAGATTACGTTATTATGCATTTTGACTTTGTTTGGCTTTTTTCTTGCACCTAGCATCAAAGCACCCCAACCTATCTTCGCTTACTGTGAATTGTTCTTTTAAAGTCACTGCAGAGGCATAGCTGCCCTTGGAATTTATTCACCAGAAATTAACTTAGATTTCTTTGTCATCAGACATTTTATTTCTTCTGTTCAACATAATGGACATGATTTCTTTCAACATTTTATTCTCATGTATTTACTCTAAAAAATGTTTCCTTCTGTACCTGTTATTTAGCAGGAAATTGTTTTCCTTTTTTTCCCTTTTTTTTTTTTTTAGCTTTAATTGCTTTTTATAACATTTGTGGTGTCATGATTTTACTTTACTATATATTTCATAGCAAATAACACAAATTCTGTGTACCATAGTGCCTCAAAACTGAGCTCAAACCACATACCTGTCATCAACTATGGCACGAACCACATGAAATAGGTCATACACTAAGCTGGCCTAATTTGGTTTGATCTAGTTACAGATCAACAGCGATACTAGTTATGATAAAGATTAGTAGAACCTCAAGCCATCGACTCCACCCTCGATGTTCTTCAGTGACCTTGCTTTCGTTCAAAACAGCTTCTGTGAGTTAGTTCGTGCAACAATCACTTTGCCCTTGTGCCCCCCTCCTCCTATTGTGCATGCTGTGCAGCCAACCCCTCCTGCCCAGGGGCGAGGACAGAGCAAAGCCTGCTGGGATGGGGGGGGGTTAGCTGGCACAGTGCCACCTTCCCCCCGACTGCCCGGCCTGACTGGGAGCAAAGAGGGAGGCTGCTGTGTCTCAGATTGATGAGGACAGGTCTGTGGTCTGGGTATAGAGTGTTGCAGAACAGACGTCCTGCTGGCACATCCTGCCCTCTCTGCCGCACGCCCCCCAGCCCTTCGTACTCGCCTTATCGGAACTCCTAATTGTCCTTATGAATATTTTAGAGGCGAGCAGGAATGGGAGTTCAGGGTTGGGGGTATGGTTTCAATGGCTCTGACAGCTAATGATCCACTCAATGACCAGAGAAAGAGGGAGATGAAGAGCCTGAGATTGAAATGGTTTGAAGGATCTTGTGTTTGTTAGAGTTTGTTCAGTTTTTATGTGTGCCACTACTTTCACGTGGGCACAGGGTGCTTGTTCTCATTCTTTTTAATCTGTAGATAATGATGACATTGGTTTGCCTTTATCCTCAATTTGTAGTTTAATTCCCTCTTGTCTATACTGAAAATATGCAGTCCACTGATTGAGACTGTTCTCTCTGACTCTGGCAGCTAATAGCTTTGTCACATCAGTCATTCACCACAGTCTCAGAGCAGAAAGCTCTGAAGGGACTGCTCACTGCACAGCAATTACTCCTCATTCAGTAAAATCAATGGACTATATTAAATTGGGAATCTAGTCAACCAAATGCAGGTAATCATTTGCAGTAAAATATAAGAGGTTTGCCTGATGTCTATCTGTCTGTCACGATTTTATTTAACAAGCATTGCCACTTTCGACTTATGGTCCACTGACTTTGAGGCCTTACATCATTGTTGTCTTCCATTGTCACTACTTTCAGGTGGGATTGAATCGCACTATTTATGTTGTTTTTCTAACAGCTGCAAGAGAACAATGTCAAAGTGTAATGTAGGCAGTCAAGTTGCCCCCTCCTGTTCGCTCTTCCTGTCCACTGAGTAACTAGACAATGGACTGTGCTAAAGGAAGGACATGAATCCAGTCTCATATCCTGATATCACTCCACTCTGTAATGTTTAATGGTCATGAGATTAAACAAGATATGTCTGGGAATTATAGAGGACTCCTTATCTAAAATCTCCTTGCTCTAGTCTCACAGTATGTGGTAGGAAATGGAGAAAAATGGATTCCTAGTAACCCAGTGCTGGACAGTTTCAAACAGCGGCTAAAGACCGACCTGAGGAAGTGTTTATTCCCCTTGAGTGAAGACTACAGCACCACCAGAGAGGAAAGGGAACATGGCGGCACTGAAAGATTGTTAAGATGTTATATAAGAGCAGAAATATCCCTTAGTAGATAAAAGCCTTCCTATAAGCCACCTCCCCATGCTGATTTCCTAGTACGTTAACGCTCAAAGAAGCCCTTTGATAAGCACATTAGATGGAACGGCCTGGACACAATAGTGATGTCATGAGGATTAGCACGCTACCTTGCTTAGTGTAGCGGCGGACACAAGGGCTAATTCACAGCACTGCAGGGCAAGCGGGCCAAGATACCCGGCTGGAATGAGGTGAGGGGAGGCCTCAGGCACGGCAACCCGTTAAAATATGGCTTTTAACGGGGAGGCTTGAACAAACACTACGTGAATTAAACATTCATGATGTACTCCAGTTTATAACTACAGACTGTCTTTCCACAGAGGGCCTTGAATTGGAGCTGTGGTAAACCAGTCATAGGTCAGGCGGAGCTCTTCCAATAGTGAAAGCTACTGTAAGTATAGCCTTTTGCCGTGATGCAGGCACAATAGAAGAGACTGCAGAAACAGCCTCTTCATGCCCTCCTTTCAGCCATCCCCCCCCCACAGTTTTGAAGTTTAGCTTTTATACCTAACCGCTATCTTTCTCCTTTCACCCTCCCTTCTATTCATGTACAGTAGAGTACAGTACATGAATAAGTTAAGTGCAGAAAGCTCTCTTGACACAAGAGAGGGAGAACATCAGAAAGAAATGGTTTTCCAAGACTCACAGCAGCAGAGTAAATTGCTTGGACCCATCTCACTAAAAGTACTTCTCAAGAAACAGGTGATGTAGGTGGCTTATGCAATAGTTTGGGTTTTATTTTTAACCCGTTGAATGTGAAAATCCTGCTTAAAAGTAAACCTAGGAGGCAGCATAGTGATGTAAACTGATGATCTGTCATGCCTAATGACACACAGAAACTGTTCAAAGTTCACTTATTTTAGTAGCAGTCCGTGTCATTGCGCAGAATTGAATCAAAAAGAGAATTTATATTGATATCATATCAAAATGGAACGCAAGGTGAGATCTAACTGCTCTGCTGCTTCCTGTGCTGAACATACAGTGCAAACATGAGGAGGCAATTACTGCGCTGAATGCTTCCCATGGTAACAACTAGGTTATTAGTCAGGGCTCAGATGGAAATGACGGATAAATGTTTTCTTCAGGACAGGGAAGCTTCAAGGCCTCCTGCAATGGAAAATATTTTTTAAGAGAAGTATCACAAAAGCAAACTGATGGACACACTTACTATAGATGCACTCTCAGACAATAGGACCCAGTAGGTTTTGTCATCAGCCACTCAGCCTCATTTTTATTTCAAGAGCCAAATTTCTATCAATACAGGTTTGGACCACTGTGAGAAAATAGCAGCTGGCCTTGTTCCCACTCATCTTTGTGAGCCTCTCAGGGCCTCGTGAATAGATTACACAAGTTCCCTTGTCTATAGCCTTTGTAACCTTCTCCCGCAACAAACAGGCCGTATCTTTCATCAGACATGCTACTGAAAATCCCAGCCTCAGCTGCATTCACGTCCAGCCAACTATACTTTCCAAAAAGTACGAACCCCAAAGCTTGATTCAACATTTGAGAGACATTTTAAAGCTGCTTTTAACAAGCTGTTCATAATGCGGAAAAGAGAAAGTGGGTTTTTTGCTTCCTAATCATGTATTTTCTTCCTTTTCCGTGTCAGAACCCTGTAGCGTCTTACACTGGCATGTAAGAACTAAGTTGGTCTGTGGTTGGGGGGCCTTCAGGGATACATGTGGTCCCTGCTATGGCTATGTCTCCGTGAGTGTGCCTCTGATTGGCTGGCATGGGGAGCCAGGTCTTGACAGGTGTTTGGAAGAGGAGCACCTGTTTGGCCATGTGCTCATTTAGTGATCCGTTTACTGAGAGCTGTAGGCAGTGTCTGTGGGGGGGCACCCGAAAACATGCCAAGTAATTTAAAAAAAGAATTACAGCCATGCTTTACTTGCACTTCAATATTGCATTCATTAGAACAGTACAGAGATGAACTGTTGCACAACACGACACCTTCTAGTACATCTCTTTGAAGATAATATGTATTGTAGTGACTCGTGTCATGTATCATAAAACACATCTGAGTCCCGCCTGCCCTTGACTGCTATTTGGTTCTTGCTCGCCCACTCTGCTTCTGCTACCCCTCCCTAAAAGGCTTGGACTAGTGGGTGTGGTGTACTGAAGGTTGGCCAGGCTTGTTGTGAAAGTGGAGCAACCCTGCCCATCTCGCACAGCCGTGCCCGACCAATCCGACCAAGATATTCCCATAATGAGCAGGTTGGAACTTAAATTAGCAGGTTGAGATCAGATCTTTGGCTCACTGGTGGAGAAAGTGCATAGCTTAACCCCAGTAAACACAGGCCTTTCAGGACACTAACTAAAGGGGGTTGCGTTCAGTAAACAGGAAATGAACCAGCAAGGCGTTTTCTTAGAATGAGAAGAATGCCTCCACTCTGTACCACACCAAACAGTAATGCATCTGTGGTACAGTGCTGGTCATTCATTATCCAGAGGACTTCTCTCTCTTGCGCTCCTTTGGGCACTATGTACACTTAACGTTTAAAGAGATGTGGGTGTTTTTTTGTTGTTGTTTCTTTCTTTCTGAACTTCCTCATTTCGATCTCAGCTATGCACAGCTTAATTTCTCTCATTGCATGTTGCATACCAACATTGTTACTGGGTTTTAAAATATACATCCCTCAAAAAGAAAATGTACACGAAAACTGGAGGAGCAGTCGGGTGTTTAAAGTGGTCTAGTTTTAATGAGAAATTGTATTATGCAGGAGTCTCATACAACACAGGTTTTAGGAAATGTGACTTACACTGAGGTTGTGGTGAGAACTGCTAGGTTAGCCACATTGTCTGCACAGACCTAAACGTACTGTCACATCGCTGTCAGAGGATGTAGCAGCTGTAGAAACCCCCCCTCCCCCATTCCCCTCACCACATTTACACACACACACACACACACACACACAACGTACAGACATTGCACATATGCACCGCACACTCCTACTCACATAGTTTCTGTTTTTCTCTCTCTCACACACACAGACACACATTTTCCACTTTGCTGCATGATGAAGACCAGAAACAAGAGAGTAAGGTCTCATTAGTGTGTGTAGGTTCCTTTCCTCTGGTGTGCACTGTAACCCCTACATCCACAGGAGTCAGTGACCTTCCTGTAGACACGAGGTCTTCAAGATGGGGCAGGGTGCTGCTGTGGACCTGCAGCAGCCTGATAGAGAAGTCTTGGGAGCCTCGCATAAATCATGTTTTGATGTACACTGCCTAGATATCACAAACTGTCACATGCTGTCAGCAAGTCTTGTTAACACTGCTTTTCAGAGCTGTAATGAGGAGCAGAGAATAGCCTGTATGAAAGTGAGCAAAAGAGCTTAGTTTCATGGCATGTTTCTTACCTCGCTAAAGTTAGAATAGGCTCTTTATAACATCACACTGGACCACCTTATGTTGCTATAATTTCTCAATGACCTGCACAAATAAGCATATGTAACCAATTTTTGATAATCGCACATTCATTAACTTTGATCAGAGTATGCAAGTGCCAACCATACTAATTTGCAGACTAGGTGTGCTCAGCTGTAGAGTCGTTTTGTGCAGGGCATTCTAATAAATGTGAAAGATATAGCCATGCACATGCATAGGCTGTGGGGACAGGAATGGATACAAGAAAAGAAAAAGGGAGTTTCCAGGTGAAGGGTGAATTGGTGAAAGTGACTTTTCCAGTTTATCCTTGTCTTCCACACTCTAGCCCACTGTGTTTGTAAATTGTTTTTCTGATTTTCTGAAAAGAAAAAACAGAGTAGAATATTTTCACATGTAATTTGGTTTAAAGTACAGTACTGGTCAAAGGTTGCAGGTACATTTGCGAATGATTACCTTGACAAAAAGTGCAAAGATTTTAAAAAGTTATCTATTATTCGACCTTAAAATGTTAGCACATCTATGACATAGCCTTACACAGAGTTTCTCCAGTTATTCAGCTGTGAGATTATCTCAAGCATCTTGAGGAACTTACCACTGTTTGTCTGAAATTGGGTTACCTCAGTGTCTGCTTTATACTGTATATTTAAAAACTGGGCATCAATGTGCCTTAAACCTACATTCTTTCTAATGGCGAGCAAGGGGGTGGTGCTCATCTGGTTGCAAAAATAAAATCCTATTGTACGGAAGTCTATTATTAAGTTGTCCTACTGCCTACTTTATTTATTACCTCAGTAAGCGTTTTTTCCCCCTATGCGATTATGATCTCGATTGCTAGTTTCAGGCCTTATTTACCATAACGTGCTGTTTTATTTCATAAATTCTAGCCGAGTAAAATTGGCAGTAAAGCAGGTTATGCTTTAGGGAGTGGTTACTTTATGACATGTGACACTTTATCAGCCATATCCACCTCTATAAGATGGCAGCGGCCAAAGTGCTTAGTCTGTGGCTTCAAAATGAGTCCACAAACCAATGGGTGACATCACATTGGCTTTTTTATAAATACAGTCTATGGCATCTTCTGTCTCTTCGTTTGATCCTAGACTGACTCAGTGATGTTGTATGGGGGCCATACCATCTGTTACAGACCTGTTGTTTTTCTCAGCACTGAAGACATGTATTTATGGCTGACTGTGTCTGTAATGCTACAGAATTATTTTGTGACAGATCAGTTTCCTCCTAATGTTAAGCATTAGTATAAAAATGTACAGTTCTGATGTTCATAAAACTTTTGCACAGTGTTGTATATAACAGGTAACAAGCAACATAAACACAGGACTACTTCTTGTACATTGTTTCTTTTCAACTGTGCAATTTCATTTCAGAAATTGAGAAACAAAGGCCATAATGACTGTGCTAGTCCTGATCCTGATGACTGTTTTGGGCACAGCCCCCTCATGGATGACCATTTCGGCAAACTAAGCGAAGACAGTGATTTAATGTACAAGCGCTGCGGTGTAAGTACTTCCTTTGTCCCCTGCTGTTTTGTGTTGATTCCTGTCTTTATGTTGATGTTCACTACAGGCGCTAAACAAGAAAGAACACAGAGGTTGTGATAGCCCGGACCCCGATGCCTCATATGTCCTCACTCCTCACACAGAAGAAAAGTATAAAAAAATTAATGAGGAGTTTGATAATATGATGAGAAATCATAAAATCGTAAGTACTGTAAATGCAATGTTCTTGCTTGGCTTTGTGGCACAACGGATTTTTGGCTCTTTTTTTTCTCCATTTAACTCTTTCCTCTTTTTGTTGTCCCTCCGAAGATTTCCGTTAACTTCTTTCAGACCTACACTAAAGATTAATGCCCCCTTTACTGGGTGTGCATTTGTTCCTTACGTTGAGTTGTTTTGCCGCTGATATTTTGGCACACCCTGATAAGATCACATTTCATTAACAGATGAAATGTTGCATGCTTCTGCTAGAAAGATTACACCCTAGTATCATGGTCATGTTATCACAAATCAAACTGCAATCACTATCTCAACATAATGAATTTACAGTAAATACCCTAAGAGTAATGTGAGTGTTTATTATAAACAGTTGCAGATCCTTTAATTTAAGGGTGTTTTTTTTGCCATCTCAATCCAGATTTCTATTCGATTGGTAAAAAAATATATATTTTTTTGTCTCCGTAGGACCTTAATAATCCAACATTTTCATTCTTCTTTTCAAATTATATCTCTTCATCGTTACACTGCACTAATATTTACACCGTCCCGTTCCCTTCTCCAAGTACCACACTGGCTCTGTCTTTCAAGATATCACAGATCTCTTGTGATCTTATCACACGTGACAATATTAGACTTGTGCAAGAACATAGTGCTTACTAAGAAGCAGTTGTTTTCTCTATGTTCCTGACATGAAGAGCATCACTTTGCCATTAACAAACTAATGATAACACCCAACTGGCTCACTGGATAATGCTATAATGAAATGTTCTCACTGCCACCTGTCATTCTCACTTAAAGCTTTGCACAGTCAGCACTTTGTGGGTAAATGCAAATGAGTTGTGATTCTTGTAGATGTCTGGGTTGCAAGTCCCCACCACCGCTGTGTGTTTTGCAGAGAAACACATTACACAATGGTGTTTCAAAAGGAAAATCTATGTGTCTAGTGCTGACTGCTGCAATGCACAGTGATCACCTGACAGCATGTTTTTATATTTTGGGTTTTGTAAGTTATTATTTGTGTATGTTGTGGTATTACTTGAAGATTTGTGTGTATTCTCTATGTATGATGTTAATGAGAATGATGGTTATGAATGTTTATTAAAGTACCATGAATAAATATTATGTTATGTATACTATAAAGCATACAAAGCCGACAATGTAGGAGGTCTCCTTTGCAGTACTTCAATCTGCCCTGCCTGCCTGTTTTGTGAATCTGTTTATTAAAGCTAACCTTCAAGTGGAGCTTGCTGTTAATGATGCCATGACAACCAGTGACTCATCAGACTCATCGGAGCTTGGATTTTTAGTGTAATCTGTGTAAATATTTGTGTGTTTGTCTCCCTCTTCTAGCCCACAGCATTGCCTCAGCAGAACTTCTCCATGCATGTGGCAGTGCCTGTATCCAATCCTAATGCCATGTACCAGGCAGGAGGGACTCTGGGCAGCCAGGGCCTGGCAGCCGCCACAGCTTCTCTGAGTGAGAGTGGGATGCTGTCCCCTCCACAGGCCTCTCTGCACAGGAATGTTGGCTCTGGTGGAGGATCCCAGAGGCCCACCAGTGCAGGCAGTGCAGGTCAGTGGATAACAATCTCACTTCGATTTTTGTTAATGGTGGTTAAGGCAGTTTCCCACCAAATTGATACAAGAGTCGGTCTCACCAACATCAGAAATATTATCAAAGTTTTATTTGCAATAGTTTGAAAAGAGTAGCTCAGCAAATTTGGAAATTGCTGTTTTTGACTTTTCAGAATTTGCTGAGGAGATCAGTATCACTCTTATATCCCTGTTGAACATGGAGTTGGAGGCCAGAAGTTTGTTAACCTAGCTTAGCATAAAGAGTGGAGACAATGGGTAGCAGCATGCAAGTTCACTTAATTTTATAAGCGGGATATATGTTGTGAAGAATCGACATACAAATTAATCTTGGATCCAATCAATTTTCCAGACTTGTCGGCTTTATTTGTAAAAAAGCATCCTGGCCCCTTTGATGGAAATTGTATCAACAACATTTATGTATCACTTTTACTGTTTCAAATAAATACATGCCAGTTAACGTTATGGGATTGGTATGCTCACAATTAAGACCGATCTGCAACAGAACAACCCAAGAAAGAAAAAGAAAGTTCAGACATTAGCAGACGTTTGAGGACAAGCGCAGACTTTTGGCTAAGAGACGTAAGTAAAAAGAGAGGCTGCACACAGGAGCAGGGGGGATATGAGGACAGGGTGCACAGAGAGGCAAGGGAATATGAGAGGTGGGAATGGGGCACACACATGGCAGTGTGGACGGAAATGCTGGAAGCTCTGGGGCTAGATATTGAGATGCAGTCCCATCTCAAGGGTACAGGGAAAAAAAAACAATAAATGTGACCTATGTCTGAATGACAGAGTTCAGGCACTTGACAAAGCCAATAATGTTGCATACTTCAGATAGATTAGAGAAAACTTGACTGATCTAGCTTTTACCTCTTTAGTTTCATATGCATAAATAGGTTTGCGTTATCTAGGTTGTCCACATTTAACCTCTGAGTGGTCTCTATCTCAAATGGTTTTCAACTTTTTGTCCAAAATGGTCTCCAGGGTAAGTGAGCTAATGTCAAGTCGTCATTCAACACCTCTTATCTGATCTTTGGTGGATATATTTTTTTCACATCCTCTGAGATGCTCATTGTTACACCTTTTACTGTATCTGCATAGTGGAAAAATGATGTCAGTGACACTAGTACTGGTATGACTGGTTGGACTCAGTCAGTTCGGTTGGCTTTTGCAAGATTTCACTACAATGCCTTTGATGGGAGCACATGCAGCAAGGTGTGAAATGCCTCACTGACATTTGACCACATATCAGTAGTAACATGTTCTTGTTTACTGGGGGTATACTAAATGATAATTTTCTAGAATAACTCATCCCTTGTGATTAATAACTGTAAAGCATTTATCTTATTTTTAGATGATTCTGGTGGCATGCTAGCATTATATTCTTTTGACCTAAGTGCATTGCTTAAATGTGTGTGAAACATCACTCAGAGGTGCACAAATTCAGAATTACACAAGTAACCGTTTTCTGAACGTGCCTCCTCACAGTGGAATGCTGCTTTCCTCATCCTCGACTTGATAAACAAGCTGAAAACAAACAAGTTGCTCTCTTTAATCACATATTGAAAATTCCCTCACCATAAGGACCCTGGCAGAGCACGTTCTACTCTTTCGTGCACTGTGAAGATAGAGCTACATGACATTTTCATGTCTGGTCTGCCATCTCCATCACATGCTCTGCTAGCTTGCAGAAAGATGCAGATGGTTAATCATATCACTCTGTGCATCTTATTAGGTGGCATGCTGGATACCACAGACCTTTCAGTGCCAAGTGGTGCGGGCTCCAGCCCAGCGGGTAAGTCCTCCTGGAGAGATTCATTAGCTCTCTGTAGCTCTGCCCAACAGGCTTCCTGCTTAGCAAATGAGCTGGATAGTAGCATATCTATTTGTGATTGGCTAAAGACAGTCGTCAGTACCACTGACTGATTGGTTTGACTGTCTTTCCATTGCATGCAAAGGGCACACATGTCCTCTTAACAGAGAGCATGCACAATATGCTTGGTAAACGCACGTTTGAGAGATGGGAAATGGTTCCACAGCATTAAACCCTGTGTGGTGTTTGTACTTCAAAGCGGTAAAAGAGTGGGGCAATTAGCTGTCTTACTGACACGGGCAGGTAAATAAACCCAGTGTTTCCTTTAAACTTGTCGCCTCTACACAGTTCCCTCTTCTCCTGTTTCCTTCCCGTCTATTGACAGGTGCATCTGTTCCCCCCTGACTGCCCTGGCAGCCCTTATAAGGCTGGAGAGGGTCTGTAAGATGCCTAGACCAGCATAACCCTGTAGGTATTCAGGCCATGTCATTCCACTAAGTCCTCAGTACACAATGACCGGACAGCCTGTCATGAGTGAAAAGTGTCGTGTGACACGTGGAGGCAGATGGAGTTTTAACTCTTTCCTTATTTTGTTTAGCAAACTGGCAAACTGCATGACATCAAAGGTAATAACAATTTGAAGAACACTAGGATATAAGCTTTAAGAGATTTTAGGCTCGGCCTTAGTCACAGAGTTTAAAGACAACCAAAAAGAAAGTGCTCGGTTGGTTTTAAGTTTGGGTGTGGCACCAGGTCAGGGTAAAGTCAGGAGCCTCTGCCAAGGGGCGTCAGCATTTGGCACTGTATGGGCATGTTGCAGCTGTTGTTTGCAACAAGTGTGTAGCAGAGCATAGGCTACGAGGAGGACTAACTTCTCTAGCCCTGATGTCAGATGACCATTCCTGAAATGCTTATGATTTTCCCAAGTAGCCGCAGTGACCACAGTAGAGGCATTTCAAAGTAGCCAGATGGAAGATGTGTTGTGTGATATCTTCTCCCCATTTAATAGTTTTAAGTACTTTCAAACTTTTTTTTCTAAGTTAAGCAAAAGGCAAATTATTTTTATCCCATTCAACTATTGGAGTGTGATAGCCGCTTTATTTATTAGCTTTTTGTGTAAAATTTCTCCATTTTACAGGCGCACGTACTGTATATGCATGCACGATACCACAGCGAACATCACTGGCAACATTTTCTGGCAGATAAATGTCAGTTGTTCTCTCTAAAATAAGCCATCTGTTGTTCTTGTCTAGTTTCTCATTCAGATAATGGCTTGAAAGCTAATACACCTCCACAAACCAAACTGCTTCTCTTTAAGCCTCATTTTATGTGATTGAGTAGTGTGTGTACTTCACTGAGTGACAGTGCATCGCTTCTTACAACAGCTCATACAATAACACCTAATTACAAGCTCTGGTCCTTGACTGGTGAGAAAGTTGTGGTGAAAACGAAGGATTCAGGAGAGTGCTCTCTGGTATGCAGTATGGTTGCGAGCTGTATACATGCCTTCATTAATACTGAATGATTGCAAGGTCTTGAAACACATTTTCAAAGTTTGTTTGCATGCCCACCAGATGTCATTAAGTAACAGGCTCAGTGGTGCCGGAGTTTGTTTTCAGAAAGTTGTTTTTCTTTGTTGTAGTTTTACTTTATTAATCTTAGGCTGCTTGGATGTCCGCAGTTGCTGAATAATGAGGGATACTTTCCAACGTCAAATGCGTGTTTCAGTTTTTCTTCAGTCTAAAATTTTTATGGGGCGTGAACAGTTATTCCATCTGACTTCATTCTTAGCAGTTACACTTGGGACATCCTGTCTCAAATTAGTTTGCTGAGATACAACAAAAGGACCGCAGGCTACATGGCATCTAGCTATTATTGGAAAACTGCATTTGGAGCCCCTTGATTCACTTCTATCATTTCTTCTCATTCATCAAGACTCCCCCCTCCCTTTTTTTTTTTTTTGCTTGAGCCTGGCGCGTGTGGGATGTTGGACACAATAAGTCACAGTGTTTTCTTTCCCCAAACTTAAAATGAAAACCGAATGTTTCACTTGTAAACACAGGGGTTTATGTAATACCCCTTACCAGACCATTTTAATAATTCAGAACAATGAACAGAAACCAAACAGCTTTCAGCGTGCACAGGTTTCAGTCAGAGAGGATTTACCAGCACAACCGATCTGTTAAGAGAAGTCTGAATATAGAATGAGAGCAGAAAAGCCCGGTGACATGCCCTATGCTGAAGGCTTGGTCTTAACTTGTGTCTGTTACCTTGGATCCCATTGAACTTTGCCGTGTATTTGTTCAGACGTGTTTTCATCCTCACTTATTTTCAAAGAATTATTTCCTTCACTCATCGTCAGACGTATGAAGTCATAATCAAACTCACATTGCACACATAAGCAAGTCAGGTGGGTTATTCCGTGTCTAAATGAGCCAGTAAACACAAGACTGTGGGTCTTTGTGTCTCCGACCGGTAATGAAATCGCCAATAGTGTGACACAAATGTATTTTAAATGAGGTGGCGAAAGGACATAACTGAAATGTTAATAGATACAGTGTGACAATATTACAATTTAAGTCATGTAGAATTAGAAATATTACAACAGGAACGCTGTGAGTTTTTCTTTTACGTTTCTGAGAATATTCACATTTGGAAAATAGAGAAAGTGTTCTTCATTTTTTGCCTCCTCGATTGTAACATTTTTACAAATGCTCTGCCAGGGTCCTTATGGTGAGGGAATTTTCAATATGTGATTAAAGAGGGCAACTCGTTTGTTTTCAGCTTGTTTATCAAGTCGAGGATGAGGAATGCAATACACATATACACTACATCAGCCTATGAGTAAGCAAGACGACTTATCAGTGGATGTCTACATTTTTAACGACTTTAAAGTAGAGATGGACCGATCCGATATTACGTAGCCTATCGGTATCGGTCTGATACTGACGTAAATTACTGGATCGGATATCGGAGAGAAATAAAAAATGTAATCCGATCCATTAAATATCAAAAAAGCACCTCACAAAACTTGCGACACGGCGTAACTCAGCTCATAACCGTAGCACGTCGGAGCAGTGTGCTCACGTGATAGAGCGGCTGTGTGTATTTGTAGCCTCCCTACCAAACCAGCATTTCATCTCCGAGGAAGTGATCCCAGAGAGAAGTAAAGCAAGTCTGTAAGTTTGTCTCTGAATGTTTGTAAAGCATTCCCACGTTAAGGTTAACAACCGATATATGGAGCGAGTGCCTCTTCTCTCTCCCTCCCTCTCCTGTTGCTACTTCAATCATGAAACTGCTCAATGATCAGCTGATCGGCTTTTCTGCCGCGAGTCCGTCTCTCTTCTTTGTTTTTGGCCCACTTTGCACCAGAAAGAGGAAACCAGCGGCTGAACAACAGCAACACGTTTAACCTTGATAAGCTGTTGTTAGAATTTATTTAATATTACTTTCTACACCAGGATCTTTTTCTACGTAGCTGATGGCTGGTAACTGTGCAGGGGCGGATCTAGCAAAGTTTAGCCAGGGGGGCCAATAGGGCATTAACAGGGAAAAGGGGGGCACAAAGACATACTTTTCTTTCTTATTCTCATTTAAAATGTCTAGCTTTTAATAAATAATTATCTGAATCTTACACCCAAATTTTTAATCTGATGTAAAATATGTAGAAGTCCATTACTGTATATAGTAACTGTTAAGTCTAATATACCCTAGTAAGCTATAGTACTTTTTCCTTTGGGAAGGTACCATCTGTGCAGTCTGCAATTCTGTTGAAGAAAGATGTTGAATCTATTTAATTATTCTTGAAAAATAATTTAATTCTGTGCATTTTTTTTCACACTGCATCAAATTAAAGTTGATTACGTCGATTAAGCATCATGAGGTGGGGGGTGGTTCCCTATTTTTTTTTTTGCTGGGAGTTTGCAACCCTATTAGTTAGGTTGCTTAATATTTCTGCTAAGTACTCTTTAAAATGCCAGAATAGGGAGGATGGAGTAGGTTTAAGTTTATTAGATTGATCAGTATTGCTGAACTATGAAATATTTTGTGGGCAGTGTATTTTTTACATACAGGTATAACAGAATAGCTTTAGTGTTGTTGTTTATTTAAACTTGAGTATGAACTTATACAAAATGCAGCAAGATATTAAAAAACAGTTTTATTGATTAAAAAACACACTATATCGGATTCATATCGGTATCGGCAGATATCCAAATTTATGATATCGGTATCGGACATAAAAAAGTGGTATCGTGCCATCTCTACTTTAAAGTAGGCTGTTTTTAATAATGAAAGTTTGTTTCCATGGCACAAAAAGGACATACTTAAACAACATAATAAACCAACTATAACACAAGCCAGTCAAGCCGAACGCTCGCGTTACCTGCATATGTGCAATCATTTCTTTTCATGTGAAAAGACTCTGTACTCTAATATCGTGATCCTTTCTATCTTTTCCTTTGCTATTTGTTTATTTTTTTTAACTTGTGTGCTTGTGCTGTGGCCACTATGAATGATGTGATATTCTTGTGTCAAACAGCTGTGGAGATTTTTCACTGATAAATAAACCATCATTGCCACCAACAGAACCTTAGTGCTAGTATGACTACAAGTGCTAAGAATATGCAAGTTGTATCTTACGTAGCTTGCAGGTATGAAACAAACATCTCTGAAGGAACCTTCTTGCAGTTTTAGCAAAGCTGCAACCTTAAGCCTGAAGTGTTTTCAGACAAAAAAACAGTTAAACCAGATTAATAAAATTAAGCAGATTATCAAGAGAAAGACATAATGAAATATATATAGATAAATGTATAAATATATATGCAAGTGCATGAAAACATAAAGCATACATGGAAATTTAACCCACAAACATTATTGTAATGTGGACACATTTTAAAACATCAGTTATGAATGAATGAATCCTTTATTTAAACAGCCTATTTGAGCTGAAGATCAATGAGCTACATAATAAAACAATACATTATGCACGCAATTGAGAAAAACATATGCAAGTTAAATTTGATGTTAAACCAAGAAAAATCATTTATGTCTTCTTTTGGCTATATATATGTGTGTCACCAGATGATGCATTACATTATTACTTGATATATGTTTTGAGTCGGATTTTTGATATGATTAGGGATTAAAAACAAACTAAACCAAAGCAAGGATTACATTTTGATATTTTACTGCAAAGCATTATTAGAAAACAATGTTACGTCAGACAGTTTTGGCTGCGAAGGTTGGCCTCCAATGCTGCAAGACAAATCTCTGATGTGAAAAAGGCCTTTAGTCATCTCCATCGTGTTGTTTTTCCTCAGCGTTACAAGGCAGACTTCTGTCAAAGTAAAATATTCGAGCTCACTGATTGCTATCAGCGAGGTCTTTATTTGCCAAATTGCCAAATTGAAATCCATTTCTTTACATGAAATTCTATTTGCACTCATTGCTCCTCATTCCCACTGAATGACTTCTTCCATGCTTTTAATCAGGCTCGCTATTTTTGGGGCTTTGGACATTTAATCTGCTAATTCTGTAAACATTGTTGTCTTGCAGCAGCGTAGTCTTATATGATCAAAGTGAAGGCTGATGGCAGTAGCTGCTTGCATATACTGTTGATTCAGCGGTGAGATACTATTGTGCACTTCATAACTGTTTATTTGACCTTGAATTGTTGCTGGCCTTATCTGTAGTCAGACGGGCTATTGTTCCATTATGTTCCTATGTAAGAGTCTACTTGTTGCGCACACACTTTGTGTTTCACTGGGATAAACTGAACACAATAGAGAAATCAGCAACTTGTTGAAGTGTTACTGATCTGTTGATGCAGTGCTAGATATCATTAATTCCTTCTTCCCTTTGTTTTCAGGATTTCCGAGTGTGTTTTTCTTAAAGTATAGTTTTTCTTTCCAGACTTAAGTCAAATAAAGTGAGGCTAAGCTTCAAGTGCACCTGAAATCTTACTTTTGTTTGGTTATTGTTTTCATAAGAATTCAGCAGTCCGTTTTTTTTTATCAGAGCTCTTTTGTGTGAAATCTGCAGAATCTCACTGCAGATCTTGTGCAGATGAGTCATACAGTGTCTTGTGGTTCAAAATAAGGTACTGTAGCATGATAGAAATGGGAAGAACACATCTTTATGTGAAACGTGTTTTAAAAAGAAAATGCTTAATGGATGCAGACACTTTATGGTGATTTAGAAATTTTCAGTTTGTTTCGGAAAGATTTATTTTAATTGAGAAACTACCAAAAACATATTTCTTTAAAAAAAAAAAAGTCCTAATAATAATAATAACTATAAGCCGTTCTCTGTATTGTGGCATTTATTGTAGCTTTAACACCTTTTTATAAGATTTATATTTAATATTGGTTCAATACGATTACTTCTTTTATTTTCGATCGGTCCACACCCAGTGGATATAGCGATGTTTTTCAAGGGTGGTTGTCCAATGAGAAAAGGGAGAGGGAGTTCCTAAAATGTTGTTGGAACTCAAGAAAATAACTTCCTAAAATTAGTTGAATTGTTCTCAAGAAAAGGAAATGACTAATGATCATGAATGCCTAGGTGTGAATGGTGTGGGGATAGTCTAGCACATGCTGCTGTTTGTGTGCACAGTGAAAAACAACAAAGAACAACATTTTATTGTTCTTATTCAATTGTAATGGCCTCAGCTATTTCTTTTAAGCAGTCACAGTACATTTGCCAGTGAACTGCTCCTCGTCCCAAGATGCAAAGAATTGGCTTTGATGTAATCATTCACAGTAAAAATAAAGGGCTCATCAATTTTGAAATGGACATTTTATTTTTGTAAATGTGCAGGATAATTATCCCAGTCTATTAAAACTTCCCAGAGGGTTGGAAACACTTAACGCTGCATGCTGCAGCAAGCTGGAAAACAACACAGCGCGAGAGGTTTGGTTGATGACTGGGAGTGTTGTCAGTCACAGTGCATGGTTTGATGATGTGTTTCTGTTGCTGTGCGCATCTGCAGGAAATGGTTTTGTTAACCCCAGGGGCTCTCCAGGCCTCCTCAGCACAGCCAGTGGCAATGGCCTGGGTAAAGTCATGCCCACCAAGTCTCCGCCACCCCCTGGAGGGAACATGGGAATGGGAAGCCGCAAGCCAGACCTGAGGGTTGTTATCCCTCCATCAAGCAAAGGGATGATGCCCCCGCTGGTGAGTAGAGAGCACACCACTGCACACGAGTATCACTAGCTGAAGCACCTTTAAATATCTCTGCTGCAGGGCAGAGCAGAGCTTTGTTTGGTGTCTTTATCAAGCCCTTCGTAGCAGAACACTTTGCCTGGATTTTGCCCAAACATGTTTTCGATGTTATCACAAAACGTAGCGTGGTGTTCAGCTGAGGTTTCCGCCTCACTTGAACACTTGAACTCAGGACTTTTATTTATCTGAGAAGTGGGGCTCAGTGTGGTAGCGTAAGTGTCTGAGATGTGTTCACCTCTATTTCAGTGTGGACCGAACCATGGATCTGCACCCTCCCTCCATTATTCACATTCATTCTGAGGCCTATAAAAACAATAATAAGAAGAAAGCTTCAGGGTGCCCTGATCGTAGCAAACACATGAGGTTTAAGCAGACCCTCCGAGTCACGAATCGACATTCAGAAAACTGTAAAAGGGGGGTTGGGGCGGGATTTAAAGACAGTTGCAAGCAAATACCCTGATTCACCTCTGTGTGTTGTTTGTGGTGTCAGTAACAGGAGCCTTTCCAGAAAACCGATGTGTTTTGTAAATAAACCTCTGGTTACTGTGGCTGCTCCTCCTTTGCTGAGCCTCAGCTGGCCTGGAGCAGTGTTTAAACAACTGTGTGATACTGTGTCTGCTTGTGGAATACGTAGGAGTAGGACAGGTTGTGTTGCAAGAGGTGCAGGGTGGGAGGTCCTGTTCTGTCTGAGCCTACGAAGTATTTTCGACTGGTAGAGGCTGTTGAGGGCGTGGGCTGTGGCAGGTCTGCAGACAGCCTGTCATTAGGCCATAATGGTATTAAATTAATCACATCTCAGTGTGACAGAGTGTAGATGAAGACTTAATCAGGGGCCCAGGGTGTGAGCCAGATAATATCTTGTCGCCCTTGTCGTGTCTTCCTACCGCTATTGATTGAGTGTGGGTATTAAGAGCCCCGGCGTGGACACAGTATGTCCCACAGCACAGAAAAGATGGAAAATGGGCTTCTTGTTCTTCCTCCCAGCACAGGGGGGATTTTTAAGTGCACAGTACTAAGCAGCCATTATTGGTACCAGCGGAGAAGCTTCATTCGTAATTTCTGGTGATTATGATTTGATCTCAGTGCCACTCACAAATGTCAGCTCTCATTTGTGTAAGCTTCACTGACGTCCGACTGCTCCATCTTCTTTATTTACAAGACTGGAATTTTATAGCCCAACAAACCGGAGCACCAGCGCTTCATACCCACACGTGCTACGGTTTGGTGACAGCATGTATTTGCATTACATTTAAAAAAGCAAATTTAGCTGCTTTGTTCAAAGAGAGCGGGATTTACCAGTGATTGGTCACCAGAAGTTTTTATATTTATTATTGTCCCTTTTACTGTAAATTCCTGCACTTGTCACCTCCCCCCACCCCGAGCGATTTACAGCCGCTCTGCTGCTTTTCTGTAACTCTCTTCTTTTCTTCTGTTGAGGGCAGTCTGAGGAGGAGGAAATGGATTTGGTGAGTTTTGAGAAATGCCTGGGCAAATGGCTGCAATGCGAACGTGCTTCCGGTGATCACTGATGCTAGACTGAAGGCACCGCGCACACTGGAGACTGGCTCTCAGATCTCCCAGTGATAAGAAACAAGACATGGAAAAACAAAAACAACAACGACAAAAACATTAACACTGCATGCTTTGGGTTTGGCCTGTGAAAATTGCCTCGGCCTGTTAAATTGGCTCCTCTATTCCCAACACGTCAATGTTAGTCATATACCACCAGAGTTTATGTGTGAAAGTGTGTGTGTGACAGAGAAGGAGAGCGAGAGAAAGGAAGAGGGGGAGAAAGCAGATCAGTGATTACTTTTTAAAATTATTTTACGCATAGTTTCATGTTTTACAACTCAAAGAGTGATGAGTAAATTATAAATCATTTATATTTTTTAAGCCAGAGAGGATTACATCATCTTAAATGATATCACCTTACGAGATACTCGGTGAAGTCATCTGGCTGGAGAGTGTTGGAACAATGCGAGGAAGCCATCGACTGTAGATCATGATGCAATGGCGCTTCAAACACGACTGCTGGCAGCTGCACATATGTTTGTTACATTAAACACGGGGGAATTTTATAGTATTGTTCTAAACTTTTGCTGTGTTTCATTAGTGGATCTGCAACTCACTGAAGAGTTTACTGCATGACCACAACAAGCTGCATTTTTTTTGCGGACTGCATGCCAGTCACTGCACTAAAAACCACTGGGGCTCTGCTGTGTGTCACTCTGGGTGCTGATATGTGTTATATACGCATATATATACATATACATAATATTCGGGTGTGAAACTGATCTCCAGACTCACTTTAATGGCTCACTCTGATTGTTTTTGCGGTGGACTCTTGTGGAGTGGAGCTTGCCCAAAACGAGTGTTCTTAACTCTTTAATAACACTAACAAAATGTATTTGTCGTGCTTTTAATTGCACATCAGCAATTCTGTACTGACGTCGGTCAGCTTTCTACTTTGAATAGCAGAATTCTACCTAAATTTATTGCAAAGCTCTCTCAACGTTTTTCTGTATATATTAAATATAAACGAATCTGTAGGTAATCAGACTAAATATATCAGTTTATTGTTAGGTGTCCTCATTTTTTAATCTACTTTCATAAACTTTTTAATGCACACAGTCAATAAAAAATCAGAAAGAGCGGAACATTTACAGCAATGAAGTTACACTGCCACCTTGTGGCAGCTTTTATTATTACATGCACATTCTTGACACGACCTTTAGTACAGAATATGGAACACTTTGAAAAAAAATAGTCATTAAAAAAACTGGATCATTTGTAGCCTTTACATTAGGGACTTTTAACTTTGCCCAAGAGCTACTTTAGCGAAATGACTGAATCATCTGCAGTATTTATCAGGTAAAATAATAAAAGGATCAAAAGACAAACAAAGAAAGGATTTTACTTTATTCAGTAACTACAGCTTCATTAAACTGAAAATGCTTTAGTTACATTTCGAAAACATTAGGCACAGGTGAAAACTCATCAATAAGTCGTATTCAGTGCAGCCTGCCCCTGGCATTATATGGCTGATTTGGCACGCAGCCTCTAAGTCGAGTAACACGACGCTAAATGAAGTGTTTTAAATGATACTATTGGCACTGTTTAGCATCCAAGTGTGATATTTTTATAGTGCCATGTTTTGAGCTAAAGTATTTTCTTTGTTGTTTGTGTTTTTTGCAGAACACTCAGAGGATAAGCAGTTCCCAGTCCACCCAGCCGCTGGCTACTCCAGTCGTGTCTGTCACCACCCCCAGCTTACCCCCACAGGGCCTGGTCTACTCAGGCATGACCACCTCCTACAATCCTGCTGGTGAGTCTGGACTCGCTCACCCCCCTCCCAGACTGACAACAACCTTTTTGGCCGAGATTATTTGCACAACACGCTGTTGGTTCCTGCTCTTTTCTCAGTGGCACACAGTGTTGTAACTGAAATGCGAGTGAGTTCTCAGTGTGCGTGGTTGCTTTTTTTTTTTTTTTTTTAACAGAGTACTCCCTGAGCAGTGCAGAGATCTCTTCCCTACAGGGCTTCAGCTCTCCTGGGCTCTCGCTGGGCTCCATGTCGGCATGGCAACAGCATCAACTGGGCCAAGCAGCTCTTAATTCTTTGGTGTGAGTAACACACTTACAAACAAAAGCACACTCTCCAGACGCCCTCACATAAAAGCAACACCCACTGTGCTCTGTGATATCATACTGAATCACACATCTACAGTCCTGGCTTTTCACATTATTTCGGTTCATATTTGTTCGCTCGTTGTTTTTGACCAAGAACAAAATGTCTCGCTTATCTTTGCTGCAGTGGCGGAGGTCACCTACCTCAGGGTTCCAACCTATCTATCAGCACCAGCCAGAGCATAAACATCAAGTCTGAGCCTATCTCACCGCCACGGGAGCGCGTCACCCCGTCTGGGTTCCCCTCACAGCAGCCGCAGCAAGGGTCCAGCCGACAGGAAGTTCTGGGACGTTCACCTGCCGACAGCCTCAGCTCGTCTTGTAGCTCATATGATGGCAGTGATCGCGAGGACCACCGGCCAGACTTCCACTCCCCGCTGGGGCTGGGCAGACCCCCTGCTGGCTCGGAGGACAGGGAGAGCCCATCGGTCAAGCGCTTGCGCATGGATACATGGGTGACATAAAGAGCTCTGATCAAGCCTCCAGTCACCAGCCGGTCAGAGAGAGAGGGAGGGGTTAGACATGGAGATAAAAGAGAGAGAAAGAGGGAAAAAGAGAGAGTGAGGGAAAGAGAGAGAAAGAGAGAGAGAGAGAGCAAGGGTCCTTACAGCTATCATTGTCATGCTATTATTCAACTCCACTTCAGTTTGTATGACTGAGATGTAATGTAATAAGACGTGTCAGGACATATCTAAAGTTAATTCTCAGACTGATAAAATAAGATTAAAAACTCAGCTAGGTGGACTGAATTATATGCACAAACAGGTGGTATCAGGTACTTGGTGCAATTCAGGAGACGCTGCAGAAGAAAGATGTTCAAAGAAAATCGTTAAACAATAGGCGGTAGATTACTTTAGTCACTGGTCTAGTCAGACACTTACATGTAGTTGCTGTTTTTGCTGTTGTGCTTGCAAGTTGCAAACAGTCAGAGAAAATTGTGTTGCTTTCAGGCTGAGGACCCGTGCATATGATATTTCACTGCAAGAACTGTCTTTAAAATCATGCTGTAATCACACAAGACCTTTATATTAAGTGGCCTCTCCTAATTTATTGACTGAGTGGATCAGGCGCGCATCAGTTTAAAGGACCAGTGTGTGGGATTTGGTAGAATTTAGCTGCGATGGTGTGTGTTGCAAATTGATCCCTCACTTTTCCCCTTCTGAGGCCGCCAATGTAGAAACGTGAAATGTTTGTCCACGTTTGTCCCACATGACCGACTCCGTGGAAGAAAATACTGCTCTAATTATAAGCCACACATCCCCCCCTTCAAAACGTAAAAAACAAATTCAATTGCAGTTGACTACACACTAATTCAAACATGTTTGTGAATGCTGTAATATACGCCTGCCGTTGGATACTCAAACATCCAGCACACTGGTCCTTTTTATCAAAGTTACACAGATATTTTGATCCTACAGTAAATCGTTGCAACAGTTGAGACTACTTTAGCGATTACGTGAAACATAAATGTCGGGGGTAAAAATGAGATAGGAGCAGAATCTATTGCAATAATGACAATAACTATTCATTTTATAATTTAAAAGATTAGGGTATGTAAATGTGCAATTAAGATAATGCCCAGTTGAGCTGGTGAGAAAGTCAGCATGTTCACGTTTGTGTAACAGTTCATCAGTAATATAAGCCAAAGCTGTTCTTTTGTGTTGTTTTGTACAGTTGCATTGATTTCTCCTAACAACTCACTCAAACGCACCGTTTCTTTCGTCACAGTTCTTATTTGTTATTGTGCTTTTAATATAGTTTAAAGTCATGTAAACCAGATCTTGAATCGATATCGAAAGCCATGAACATTTGCTGTTCTGTTTGTGTAATTGATCATTTGAGCCAAACGTCGTCTTTTGTTGTGTAAATAGCGACTTTAATATATATTACCAGGGTGTGAGTACATGCTGAATGTACTGTATGATCACCGTTTTCAAGGAAAGTATATTTTTGTGGTTTACAGCCAAGTTTACAAGAGTACACCCTTAAAGAAAAAGGAAAAAAAAGTAGATCATTCACTGGTCAATATTTACTATTATGTTAGTCTCTTTGAAAATGAACCGCCAACATAAAACTCCCATGTGTTTAGTTCCAGATGGCTAATTTGTTTTGTCTCTCTTTTTAGTGGTTTAGTGGTGATTGTTTGTCCTGATGACATTGTAATAACAATGCTGTGAGGTTGAAGTTCCACTATTTTCATATTTCTTAAGGATAATCACAAGGCTAGGGGAAATAGGGTTTCTTCTCACCTATTGTGCTGGCCTGTGTTAGCAGCTGCTGAATACACTGCCACCATTCAAGTCCAAGGTCCAAGCCCCTCACTGAGGAATAATCTATTGTTAATGCGTGTAGCTCGACTGAAAGACACGTCATCTCTCAAGCCATTTCCGCTATCGTGCTATCGGTTCATGCAATTAAAGGAAGACACATGGACATGGCAGAAGTGGCTGCTGACCTTCGTACAAAACCAGTCATGCCTGTTCCCACGTGTAGTTGTAAATATGTAAGTCTGCTTGAACTGTCCGTCACAATTGTGTGCAAAAACACCCATGTGTGTCATGAATTGGCTACGCAAACTTCATCTTATCTCCATTTCCCGTTTGAGTAGTGCAGCCTGAGGAACAGTGAAAATCTGAAGCTGTTGAGGTCATGTAAAGACAGGAGATGGTGTTCAGGGGGAGGGGCTGTGACTTGTTTTCTTCTTCATCCTCACTGGAAAGGAATCATTCAGCAGCCAAATCATAATAAAACACACTGACTGACTTCAATCTCACTGCTGAAAGGCACACATTTGTATGAGAAGTTTGCTGTACAAGACGAGTGTTGCTGTGTCTTCGCCATGGCTTTTCTTGTGTGCGTTTCTGAGGTTTCTGACCTATGCTGCCCCCATCAACAGCTCCATGGTTGCTCACGTCTGTAATGATCTATGCAGTTAACCCCGATTCACATTAAACATACAGAATATGATGTCATTACAGGTCACGTTTAGTCTGCGGTGCATTAGGAAGACGAGTGTTAAAGACTGTTAGCCTCCTAAAGTGCCACAGAAGGAAGTTGCTGGAGTACAAGTTAGGTCTAATACATTTCATTAAATTATTTATTTGGATACCCTATGTCAATTTCCACATACTCACATGGTGTATAGTAATCCATAGTGTAATGTAGTTTTAACACAGCTGGTGAGAATAGCAATAATAAAAGACTACAACGAAAACCATCTGCCTGTCTGGGCAGCATCACCTCGAAGTTGAGCACATATTTTAGCACTCGATAACATATCAGGGAATTTTGTAGTTGCTCTATCTATATGCACAGTTAGGAAAATGCCTTATCCCAAAGAGAAATGACACCGCTTTTACTTTCCCTCAGTAAAACAAAGACAATGCAGATTTCAAGCAAACATGACCAGACCTGCCTCGTCTCAGATAGGACACACGCAAGAAAACGCACGGCGAATGCACTGCGATACACTTTGCTCTTTTGGTCTCTGTCCAAGTTGTGCACAACTGATGAATGTGAAAGGAAAGGGTAATCAATGAACCTCTGTCGAGGACTTTCTTCACTTTGCTGTGCAAGAGTACACTGCTTTGCTTCACTGCTTTTATAAACAGAACTACGTGTTTGGTAAGTGTTTGTAGTTGATAGTTCACTTAACTAAAGAAGCTGTTTTCGGTTTGAATGCTCAGACCGTTTGGCGGCACAAGCTGGACTTTGTTGCCAATAATGACATTATTTGTTTCAGAATCAAAATAGATTTGAAGTTAATCTACATTTTATTTCCCTTGAATGTGTTCCTTTATTTTCAGCATAAATATTCAAGTGAACTTTTTATTAAACAATTAAGATACTATGCTAGATGTTGTACAAAATTTGTATTCTTCACAAAAGTACAAAATATTGGCTTTTAATGTGTAATTTAGGTTATCTCTCTTATTCTGTATAAAATGAAGTAAACAACTCTTTCATAGAATTTGTTCTCCTGTGAAGTCCCAAACAGTAGAAACTGTCAACTTTATTAAACACCTCAGTGTATGCTCAGTCTGATCTCACTGTCTATTTATCTTTGAATTATGCAAAGACTTTTTTCCCCCTCGTCTCTTATATCGGTGTACTATATTTATTTGGTTCACTGGGCCCACTGCCATTGTCAATTAGATGCAAGCTGAACAGGCAGCACATTGCGTCTAAAAACTTGAAAAAACCCAGAATTTATATAAGAAATGTTAAATTTCCAGTTTGTGTATTTTAAAATCATATTAATTTCCAATGAAAAAGTAGGACTACTGCACTGGAAAAAAACCCAAATAACTGTCCATTGAATCCAATCATGTGTGATCACGTGTAATATTAAGTAATTTTCTGCCTATGCATTAACTTCTACATAGATTTTATTTTATATATTGTATATGATTTGGAAATTTGTATTTACTACAATGAAAATCTTCCATGTATTGCAATGAAGAATCTCTAAGTTTGTCAAGTTAATACAACAATATTATTGTTAGAACAGCTACAAATTATATATAGTAGAAACCATATTTTTTGCATTCAGCTGTTACAGGCACCAGTAGAGAACAGTGTATTTGCATGCTATTGCCTGCAGGAGGCACTGCAGTACAATGAATTAGTCAATAGTTTGCTGGGCCGTTACTAAAGCAGGGGAATGTACTGCAAAGGAAAACTAGTTTATTCCATCTCTCTTGATCTACTTTGACTAAAGCTTCTTATTAGTGGGCTCTATATTAATTTTATGTCTACTATACAAATGTGTATGTGGAAGATGGGAGATGACAGACGTTATGAGCCATCAATATATGAATATGAGGTTAAATGGACACACCAAAAAGTAAGGGAAAAATAAAATGTAAAAAAACAAAACAACACAAGTATAGGCTTTAACATGACAATGAGAAGGGGGAAAAAAACAACAAAAAACCATTTGGGGACTGAATCACTGATCACACCAAAAGTCAAAGTTAAAGTTGTCATATTTTTATATATTGAGACATTATTTGGAAAGTGAATTATTGTTATAAGTTCGATATTTTTAGTGTTGTTCCTTACCTTTTGAGGCTTTTTGAAAAAAGGAAAGTTCTACAGAATTTCAGTAGAATACTAAACACACCCCATGATTCAACAGCTTTTGCAACAAAAAGTCGAAGTAATTGCTTCCTTTGTGACTTTATCAGTCTCTCACATTGTTGCGGAGGAATTTTTTCCCACTTTTCATTACAACATGTCAGTTTCAGTTGATTAAGGTTTGCAGTCATTCATTTATGCACACGTCTCTTAAACATTTCAATCAAATTGAGGTTTAGACTTTGACTGGACTATTGCAACACCTTGATTCTTCTTCTTCTTCTTTTTAGTTATTCTGTTATAGATTTGCTGGTGTGTATGTAATCGTCGCTCTATAGTTTCAGTTGTAGTTAAACTTTATCAGAGGAGTTCATGGTCAACTCAATGACTACAAGGTGCCCAGGTCCCATAGCTAAAAGATAATCATCACACCTCCACCACCATGATGCAAGGTTTATGCTGATATGCTGTGTTTGGATTCCATGGCTCTGTGCATCATGGCAAAACTGCTCTACTTTGGTCTTATCTGTTCAAAGGAAATCGTGTACAAAGTTTTGTGTTATGTTTGGATGCTATGCTAAGCTATGCTTCCAAACCAACGCGTATTTGTTCAGTCTTTTTCTAATTTCTGCCATGGACTGAGGCCTGTAGAGTCTGAGGCATAGTTCTCAGTTTTGTTTTGGTTTTTTTAATTTCTCTGAACATTGTATGGTCTTACTTTGGAGAGGATTTGCTGGGAAGACCATTCCGGAGAAGACCATGTTACTGTGTTAACATACCTGGATGCTTCAGACAGAAAACCAAACCCTCTGCTTTTGTAAAGGTTGTTGGTTCTCACTTAGCAGCTGAAACCTACCCTCTTAAATCCCATGGAAGCAGTAAGAGTTTTGTTTTTCACAGGACTACACAGTGTTTTTGCAATAGACTTTCATTCCTGACAGCAGGAAAATCACAGGTGGAGCTGATGACATTAATGACTCATGACTCAGTTCCAATCAATGTCCTAGTAAACCGTGACCCTGCAGCAACATACGTAATAGCAGGGCCTCCCATAAATGGAATGCAGACATCTTTAATACACCTATTCCTTTCTATTCATGGCAAGTCAAAGTGTTTATTAGTGGGTGGGTCCATTTAGAGGACAACTCTGTATATTTTTACTATATTTTCATCTGCCACCTGCACTTGCTAGTTACTTACCAAATTGTAAACAAACCGATTCTTCTATTGCACTTTACTACTTGAGCACCTTAAACAACATGCCCCATTCACTCATTCATTTTCTACACTTTTTTTTTTAACATCTAAGTGATTTCTAGCTAACATTCGCACACATTAGTTTGGATGAACACATCAGGAGCAACACAGGCCTCAGTATCTCCAATCTCAAATTGGAAGGTCATCTTCTAATCCCCTCGATTAGCGGATGACCTGCTCTACCTCCTGAGCCACAGGTCAGCACAGGCTTGAAAATAATTACCTCTCCTACAACAGATTAAATAGTTACAGTTTTAACCCATTTGGCCACTGACAATGTTTAAATCTTAAGCTCAAACCCTGGTAAGAACTATTTCTTTACTTTTACTTTCATCACTTTGAATGCAGTTTGTGTGTGTGTGTGTGTGTGTGTGTGTGTGTGTGTGTGTGTGTGTGTGTGTGTGTGTGTGTGTGTGTGTGTAAAGGATTACTTACAGAGAGGCATTGTCAAACAAGTAAAAAATCCTGAAAGGTCATTTCCCCATGGCAAACTATCAAACTGTTCACTCAGTGTTACATATTAGTTTGTTAACACTGCCCAGCTGCACAGTTCTAACATTAGCATTTTATTGCCCAGGTATTGACTAAGGTACCATTATTAAGGTAAGAAAAAAAAAACATGCAGGTAATTGTTACAACCTGTATCAGCGAAAGACAGATTATGATTTTATTTTACACTTTGAATCTTGAGGTTTTTGCACACATTCTCCGTGTGATTCCTTGATTTCTTAAACAGGCAGCTGGAGTCTGATGGTTGGGAAAGGTTGGGTCACATTTCACTGCGTGTTATACTTGTATAACTATGTACGTGACAAATAAAAGGATCTTGAATCTTGAAGCAGTGGGAACAGTTCAGTGCATCAAATATCCATCAGAGTATAGTTCAGAATCATAGATGTTAGGCTGAGCAATTACTGCTCGAAGTATAGAACCGACTTTTGTCCGCTGGTTTATTTTAAATGTGCTGGCCAAAATTTTCTCTCTGAATTAAAGTCGACTTTCTCTAGAAAACTCTGCTTTTTCACATCTTGTGTAGGCAGGGTCTCATCATCCATTTATGTACAGAACTGTTATTACAGTGTAATCTCTAATCAGATGCTGAGATTACCTGAGAGGGAAACAACAAAATCCTGCACTTCCTTAAGCGCATGTAAACATGGGTGTAGTTAAAGTTTGAGTGGGGAAGGTGGGATGTGTGTGCATTTGGGGTGTGGGTCATAGACTCTACAATCTAACCACTGTAGAAAATCTGAGGCATTATACTGTTATATGTCACACATTTAAATATTCATTTCCATAAAATCATTAAGGTAGAATGGAAAACTGAATCAGGTTGTCAGTTATCAGGGGAATGAGTCTGAAAAATGCATACTTGTTAAATTAATTGTTGAATACATGGTCAAACAGTGGTCACAGACACCATAAACATTGGACAGCATCAACACCTTTTGGACTAATCCTTAGTGTTAGTGTTGGAGGGGTCATTTATCAGCTAAGCTATCTAGACTGGTTAACAAGTTTCATTAATAAACTGTGTGGGTTCAACAGAGACACAATCATCAAATCTGAAGCAAAGGATTGTCTGCACCACACGGCAACTCAAAACATTACTCAGCTAGTCCTTTAAAAATGCTGCGCAAGATTAGAACAGCATGCATTAAAACACTCACTTCATAGCGGAGGTGAGGCCTAATGAGACTAGAAGGCCACCTGCCATTCAATATGGCCACACCCTTAACTCATTTATGCAAAATGTACTCATTCAGAGTTGTTATGAAGGGATAAACTAGACTCCATCTCTTTTCCTTTTTTGTACCAGGTTAAATCCCTTGTGGAAAGAGCCACAAGTGGCACCTAGAGGAACTACAGTTTTTGGCACTTTATTCCTGGACTCCATTTTTCTCCATGTTTGAAACTTGGTTAAGGTGCTATCATATTTAATTAGTCAAAGACATTCATTAAAAAATAAATAAATAAACAAACAAAAATGTAGTTTATTCCAATGTGAAGTAAAAACGAATGAGTTTGTGAATCTCAACATTGTTTTCGTGTTTTTTGTAATGCGTTTTTTAATTTAAAAATGAAGAGCATGCATGTATATCCTCATTATAAGAAGACCAGTAACTTAGCAATAAAAATAAAAATTAACTGACAATTTCAGTTTTATGATGAGGATTTTACTAATGAACAACACAGGTGAACCTGAAATAAATATTATTTTGCACCTTCAGCTAGGACATAATAAGGTCTGAGCAAAGTTCTGTTTTATTCTGACTTAACAGCGCTTAAAAGCTTCTTCTGGCGACTTTTTGGGAACTGGTGTTGTGATGTAAGCGCGGATATTCGTGTGATAGACTCGCGGCCTGCCCACCGCTCCCTGGAATTAGATAAGCGTTTGAGAAAATGGATGGATAAATTGAAATCAACTGAAAACTGCTAGATCATAGCTGGAGACCCAGGGATCATCCACGATCCATCCAGGTGATCCTTCACGCAAAATTTAGTCAGTCAGAAAAAGACGTTACTGTTAAAGTGGAAGAGCAATGTGCACACAGTGCAAGCGCTCGGTGTTCAGGGAGCAATCCGATAGGTGAGCATAACATTGTCTGCAAATGCCCAAGAAGCTGAACTTAAAAGGGGAATGCCCAGGATCAGGTAAGATTTACATTTTTTGGGCGCATTCTTGAAATTTGGCACACCGTGTTCAGGAAATCTTGCGCAGGAATATGGCCAAATCTTCTTGCCCTTTTTCCTCCATCAACTGTCAGTTGTAATAATGCAAAGGTGCAACCACTTTATTTGCAGCCAAACAGGCCTCATTTCAAATCAAATCAAATCAAATCAAATCACTTTTATTGTCACATCACATGTGCAGGCACACTGGCACAGCACATGCGAGTGAAATTCTTGTGTGCGAGCCCCCACAAGCAACAGAGATGTGCAAACACAACAACACAAACGAGCAAAATACAAGAATGGCCAACCTGAAACTAATAAATATATGTACAATATATAATAGTGTATGCATTTCTGGATGTGTATACTAAATATTTTCCTACGTGTGTGTGTGTGTGTGTGTGTGTGTGTGTGTGTATACACATTTTTACAAATTAAATAGTAAAAAAATAAAAATAATAATAATAATAAAATATATAAAATATACAGAGTTGAATATGTGCAAAACAAGTGGCATTTATATACAGTGTGGAGTGCATAATGTTGAAGTTCCAGTAGTGAAGCTGAGGTGTCTATGACGTGTTCAGCAGTCTGATGGCCTGATGGAAGAAGCTGTCTCTCAGTCTGCTGGTACGGGACCGGATGCTGCAGAACCTCCTTCCTGATGGAAGCAGTCTGAACAGTTTATGGCTGGGGTGACTGGAGTCCTTGATGATCCTCCCCGCTTTCCTCAGGCACCGCTTCCTGTAGATGTCTTGGAGGGAGGGAAGCTCACCTCCAATTATCCGTTCAGAGCACCGCACTACTCGCTGGAGAGCTTTGCAGTTGTAGGCGGTGCTGTTGCCATACCAGGTGGTGATGCATCCAGTGAGGATGCTCTCAATGGCACAGTGATAGAAGGTCCTGAGGATGCGGGGGCTCATGCCGAATCTTTTCAGTCTCCTGAGAAAGAAGAGGCGCTGCTGCGCCTTCTTCACTGTTTTGTTTGTGTGTACTGACCACGTAAGATCCTCAGCCAGATGTACTCCAAGGAACCGGAAGCATTCATTAACTCGACTCTGCAATCTCATGTTTAAAACATCTGTACTTTCTGCCACATATTCACTGTCTTTGGGACAACAGCTTTTGAAAATAGCCACAGTTATATAATTATTTTTAGATGATGGAGTTCCTCATTTTTCAAGCCAGCCAGTGATCATCATTGTGTCTGGCTGCTCTGCTGCTTTAGTGAAAAACGGCTCTATAAGTTGTGGCCTCCCTGGTATCTAGCTGAGCAAGATTGCCGTGCGGGCTCTTTTTGAGAAATTTTAAACAAATATCCTCATATGTGGTTCTCATTTGTCTTAGAAACAAAAATCAGGTTAAAAAAAAAATCTGGTAAATCTTTGTTTTTACATTCATCAGGTCCCAATCAGCCCAAATATCACAGAGAAATGAAAAATGCATGCCATGGAAGAGTTCAGGTCTCAGGAGGTTAATGGTGTTGTGCACATTTTGAGCATATCTCGTAATCGAAGTAACTCTGGGCCAATTGTAATCCAGCTAAGAATCAGATTGTTAGCCTACCACTAGCAGCTAGGTCAGTTATTGCCAATACATCTACTGTAATTTTACTTTACTTTATATCAATATAATATTGATACTCTTAAATATGAAGAAAAAGTTAAAACTACATTTATCAAACATACATCACGGATGTTTTAGGCCACTCAGTCCACAGGCTCACTCTTTAATGACTGTATTCAGTTTGTAGGCTTGCATGTGCATAACTCAGTAGATTTGTCCCCAAGTGCATGTTCTTGGCTCTCCTTCCTGAGACCAGCTGTGATTTAGGCTGGAAGATGTCCACTGTGCATGGGTAGAGTAACCAAGCAGGGTTTTGGGTTGTTTGAGTTGAGCGAGAAAGAGGGCGACAGGCCACCTGCCATAGGGGCTTGCCCTGTTCTGATGCCCAACCCTGCCTTTCAAGTGGAAGCCAAGTAGAGGGTCTTTCATGTGGGCCTGATCTCCTAAAGACATCAGCAAATATTGAACAAGACAGTCCAGACTCAAACACATCTGTTGTCATATAGTCTCAACTGTTAGGCTCAGACAAAGATAGAGAGAGAGAGAGAGAGAGAGAGAGGGAAAACCAGTGTGTCTGTTGCATTAGCTTCTATCTGTAGACAGAAAGCTATAGTTTATACTTTGCAAACACAAATGCTCCTTTTTAACTAGCTTAGGCTAAACCACGTTCTACTGTAAACAAATATGGGGGTGTACGAAAGTAATGGAGTTGAGTATGGTGAGGCAGCTACCGAGTGCCAGATCCTCCCTGACATTTCATATGCCTGTCATGTTGCAGAATCCATCAGCAGCATTTTTGGGACTGTTTTGGACACATAGGAAAGACAGTTGTATTGTATAATTAGGCTAGATTAAGGTATTAAGTATATTTTCAAATACTTGGGGCTATAATGGAACCCATATGAGAGAATGCAAGTCGTAAAACAGACAAATTGCCTCACAAATGCAAATAAACTGTCAAATATACAAATCAACACAGAGCAAGCTGGCATAACAGGCTGCTGTGCTGTGAGCAACTGTTTCATAGTTTCAACGCTGCCGTGTTGGTTTACTCTCTCGCTACGTTGTCTTAATTTACTCCATAATTCTTGTCAGATTTTTTTTTCTTAGCCCACATAAGTGGAGTCAAACTGTACTTTGTGTTGCTCCATCTATCACAGACAACTTGGGTAGGACTGAACAGTTGAAAGGCATTCACATAGTCATTGAAACTCGCCTTGTTTGACTGGTACGGCTAGTTTCACCTGCTGCTGCTCCTCCACCAATCACTTGTCTGGGATCCTACGTGATCTGTTGCCTTAAATACTTCGGCTCGTTGACCATAGTTGGGATAGCTAACTTGTCTGTTGGAATGATTTCATCTACTCTGGGTGGGAACTAAATCAGTTTGTAGGTTTGACAACAAAGCTCAACTGAACAGGTATGTTCCAGTGTCTTCCTTTTCTAAATTAGACTGAGTGTCATTCAGGTTGCTGTATATCCAGCTATTTTTTTTAAATACAGATTTGTTAATTTTTTTATGTCAGCATTATTGGTAAGATTGTTTTTGTTGTAATATGTTTTTTTGTGTTGAATCAAGGTGAAAGGCAGAAAAGTGGCACATTAAATCACACTAAACATTCGTCCCAATGTGGTTTGTGTATGTTGATAAAATCTTAGCCATAATGCTGCCAACCTACTACCTACCTCCTTGATATGTCACAAACCTCCATATAAATTCAATTTCTTCTTTATAAAATTTGACTCAAGCTTAAACGTCACACAGGAAATATAAATCACATTAGGAAGATGAGTAAGGGGCTGGGCTGCACAGTCTGCCACATTACCTTCAGTGTGTCTTGGCACTAATTCTACCAGTTTTTTTTTTGTTTTTTTTTTAAACCTACTGGTGAGATGAAAATCCTTCCCCCAAAATATAATTCGCTGTTCTAATTATAGTGGTAGAGTTGGATGTTGGACACTAAAATGTCCTAGAGCTGTTCAGCAGAGTTGGGATCTGGTTCCTGTGAAGCCCATGGCATATAATTTCCAAAATGTTCATGCTGATTAAAGCGTTAGCTACCCCCCATGCCTTAGGTATGGGGGGCATTGTTACACTGCAACTTTTCATGTCAGCAAAATATTCTTACAGCATAACAGAAACATTGCAGGGGTTAAAGTTTCAGCCTTTTCCTTTTAACTCGTTGCCCAAGTCGATCTTTTTCACTGACTGTCTCCAGTATGTTCACATCAGCTGATCTCCATGAAGCTTCTATGTAAATTATGTGCATTAGACCTCTAAAAATGCACAGCAAATTAACTCACTGTTGTTGATTATTTTAATCTAAAGGGTAGCCCTCAAGATGGAGAACAAGAAAAAGAATTTAGCGGAGAGATTCCGTCTGAAACCCAAGTTTCCCATCTTAAAGAAGCCCGCCAAGAAGCCACTGGCCAAGCAGGGTAGGAATCTGGCCAATCGACGAAGTATCTCTGTACCCGACCTAACAATGGTGCCAGGTGAAGCATCTACCGAGGATGCTTCGCTGTCTTCTGCTGCTTTTGGCATCTCTCCTGGTCTGAGTGATACTGATTCTATTGCAAGTTCAGAGTTTGCAGACAAACTAAGTGATCCAATCCCAGAAATCAGAACCAGATTTCTTCAGCCTGATCACTCAAATCCAGCTCTGAATAGATTAAGCACACCCCCGGGGACCCTGGGCATTTATGAAGAAATGGATGATTTTGGTTTAGAGAACAAAACGAACCCAGTTGTAGATGAGTTATATGCTAAAATAGACAAAAAAGGCAAAGGGGCCTTATCAAAATTCCCTTTTGAACCAGCTCCTACAGGAAAGAAAATGTCTAACAGTGGACAAGATCCCATACCAAGACCAGACCTTCCAGAGAGAAGTGAAGAAGTCTCAGAAAAGGGGTCTAGAGAAAGTCTTGCTGCTGCAGCGCTGTTTAGAGCACAATCAATGGGAGAGCAAATAAACCCTTATAGAGAAAAACAGAACTCATCAGTTGAGCCGAAAAAGACATCATCTGAAAAAGGGACTCCACCAACAAAAAGACAAAATGCTTGTATAGATAAGCTGATGTTGGACTCTATGGGCAGACCTTTGGAAAGTGGAGATGGCAACTCTCTGAACTCAGCATGTGGCACTCCCAGTGAAGAGAAAGCCAACATGCCTTGGGTGAGAGATGTGGAAGAACAAGACAGAGAACCCTCTTCTCCCCTGCCGATAAACGAGTTCATAGATGAGAATCTCCTCGATGAAACCCCGGCAGATGAGGAGGATGAGGAAGAGGTCAGTATTATTTTTATTATTATATATTTCGGCACATGTATAGTCAGTGGATCCTAGTGATTTCCGTTTACTGTGACAACTGACATCAATTCCAACTGATTGATATATATAAAAAAAAAACAACACCCAGCACGCCCATGCGGGCGGTTTATCCTTCAAGCTCGGGTCCTCTACCAGAGGCCTGGGAGCTTGAGGGTCCTGCGCAGTATCTTAGCTGTTCCCAGGACTGCGCTCTTCTGGACAGAGATCTCCGATGTTGTTCCCGGGATCTGCTGGAGCCACTCGCCTAGCTTGGGAGTCACCGCACCTAGTGCTCCGATTACCACGGGGACCACCGTTACCTTCACCCTCCACATCCTCTCGAGCTCTTCTCTGAGCCCTTGGTATTTCTCCAGCTTCTCGTGTTCCTTCTTCCTGATATTGCTGTCATTCGGAACCGCTACATCGATCACTACGGCCGTCTTCTTCTGTTTGTCTACCACCACTATGTCCGGTTGGTTAGCCACCACCATTTTGTCCGTCTGTATCTGGAAGTCCCACAGGATCTTAGCTCGGTCATTCTCCACCACCCTTGGGGGCATCTCCCATTTTGACCTCGGGACTTCCAGGTTATACTCGGCACAGATGTTCCTGTACACTATGCCGGCCACTTGGTTATGGCGTTCCATGTATGCCTTGCCTGCTAGCATCTTGCACCCTACTGTTATGTGCTGGATTGTCTCTGGGGCATCTTTACACAGCCTGCACCTGGGGTCTTGCCTGGTGTGATAGACCCCAGCCTCTATGGATCTTGTGCTCAGAGCTTGTTCTTGTGCTGCCATGATTAGTGCCTCTGTGCTGTCTTTCAGTCCAGCCTTGTCCAGCCACTGGTAGGATTTCTGGATATCAGCCACCTCCTCTATCTGCCGGTGGTACATACCGTGCAGGGGCCTGTCCTTCCGTATCTATCCTTCCAATATATATATATATATATATATATATATATATATATATATATATATACCTTTCCATGCTTTCATTTAGCTTTCAAATAGTGTGGCTTTGTTTTTCCACTCGCTTTTGCAAATGAAGCCAAATGTTGTAGTTACTGTATCCTCTAGTATGCAGTCATGAATGAAGCCTTTTCTAAACCTGAGCCCAGACCTTTGGTTTTATTACATTTGATCTCTTGAGCTTTTAGGCAAATCACTCAACTGATGAAGCATCAAAAGCTGGTTGGTGTTCAAGTTAAAGTCCCTGTGTGGAGAGAAGCATCCGCTTTTGTTTAGATGTCTCTTAGATTAAAATAAAAAAAATGAAAACAAACCTCAAAAAAGAAAGATAAAAACCTGTGCTACCAGTTAGTCACACAATGTGCAAACAAGCCAAAAAAGAAAAAGCACAAAAGAGGTCAAGCAGAATTCACTTTCTCTTCAGATGCTACGTCTACAAAGCATCTACTGACTTTTTCACCCAAATGCAATAGGTTGTCATTAGCAAGACATTAATAGACACCTTTTTTGTAATAATGCAAACAACTGACTAAATAAATAATAGTAACGCTATTATGATTCCCTTGGAATGCTACACAAACCTAGATGGCTTGGCTGTCCTCGACTCAAATGATTGCGCAGTTTTATATTTTATAAAGTGTCACAACATTTTTAAAAATCTATTTTTTTTACACAGCTTGCCAGTGAATCAGCTGACTTCTTTGACGAAAATGCTTCAGTGAGTATCCACTGAGTTGTCTTCATTTTATTAAGCTAATCATCTGGTGTGGTAAATGCATACAAATATCAGTGATTCTCCGCAGGATGTTACAGGGGGGTGTGAGGATCGAGTACCTGCCCCATTCCAGAGGTATCTCTTGAAAATCAACCTGAAACGAGGAAAAAACCTGGTCATCAGAGACAAGCGCTCAGGTACGCCAAAAACCTACAGGTGATCCATAAAATAAGCTCTCGACCTTTAACAACCTGTAAAATTAAAAGATCTCATCTAGATCTTAGAAATTTGAATAAACTAACATCAAATCCTGTTCTTATAACAGCAATTTTTTAAAACAGTCTTGGTTGGATCCGTATCTATCAAAACGTTAGATCATAGATAGATCACATGTCCTGTATACAGTAAAACAATGCATTTCTTTATTTGTTGGCTCCTAGGGACAATCTGATAAAGTTTTACAGGCACGTGAAGTCCATATTGGTCTTGTCAGTCTTATTGTTACTGTGACAGGAATGTAAGGTGAGATATCCTTCAGTTCAGGTCAGTTCAGTTAAAGCTCCTATTTGCAGGTGAGACATCTCATGTGAAGTTATGCACGGACAAAGAAAAAACAAAACATTAGAAAAGTATGCAGTCAAACGAGTATGACAAGAGGCTGACGATACGATGAGACACTACTGGTATTGTGACGACTGTTTGCCTGTAGATTTTTGAAGTGGAAAAGTCATCCCTTACCTCCTAAAGTCAAAGCTGTCTACCACTGTAATTACTTTGGAGATGTCTTTTGGTTTGATAGTTTGATGTTTACTTCCTAAAGTGGCAGAGCCGTGCTTTGGTTACGTTACGAGTCACCGTGTGTAAAATCAGTTAGATATTTTGAAAGGTGGTCTCAAATCTTTGTGTGCTTAAATGACTGTTTCCCCCCATATCTGGCATTGATCTGTGAGAGGCAAAAAAGTTTTCTTTCCCCTGAGGCCTAGGTCGGCATTTACTCTGGGAAAGCTACACCCTCACGTGGTCATAGGTTGAATTACAACATATGAGAAAACTGTGAAGGCTGATCAAGAATCCAAAATGAAAGCAACATTCTGGCTTTTATTTTAAGGTTAGAACAAATGTGTTCAAATTGGCCTCGTAGAAGGTCAATATTTTAAAGCTATGTTAATCTCATCAGTTTCCTTCTAACCAATTATAAACCTTGCTGTGCCTCCCATCACCTAACAGCTATATATGGTGGTGGTACTTGAAATGGTGCTGCTTTGTGGTACAAGGCTCTCCCAGCCATACTTCTAAGCTAGTTGAGACCTCACTTCCCCTGACAAGATGGCACAGTGATGATGCAATCCCCACACGCCCCCTATCTCTCCACTGTTTGCCCAACAGTCAACACAGTGCCAAGAGCTCACCAATGGCATACATTGTCATTACATATTCTAAAAGGACCCACATAACCAGCCCCTCCCCTCTCCCATTCCTTGGTTTTTGTTCTCCCCTTTTTTCCCCCCTATTAATTTCCATCGTCACCATTCTCAGTCATGCCAGAGCTTTTCTCCTTGCTAGCTGCCACATTCTCCTCCTGTCAAGCTGCCTGGAGGTTTCCCTGTCACAGGCTGGCAGGGTGGAGCTGCTGTGGGTCCTGCCTGCCTTTGCGAGATGTTCATTTGGAGTGGGGAGCTGACAGGCCTGACAGCCCATCCCCACAGGGCCTTTGTCATGTGATTCAAGCCTCCCTGCAGGCTCTCTCAAGCACCCCTTTATTCCCCTATACAAATGAAGGCATGGGGCTGGCTTTCATTTTTTTGGCCAATCTGCATGCAATTGCAGAAACAAAGAAGTCCCTTACCCCCACCCCACTCACAGACAGACTTTCTTAACAAGCTTGGAGGATTAACACTGGTTGCTTCTAGATTTTGGTTTCTGGTAGCCTCATGCTGGCGAGTGTTTCTACCCTGTGACAATTAAACAGCTACATTCTTCTGTTTTTGCCATGTGTGGGGTGCACCTCCTCCATACATATTTCACTCTCTCACACGACGAGCATGTGGGGGGGAGGAGGGAGTGTATACGAATGTGCGTTTTCATGCACAGTGTACACTAATAGAGCGACAAGCTGCTAACATCGTTTAGTTTCCATTTAGTATTTCCACTTCCTCTATATGCTGTCATGGAACCAGCTTGATGATTGATAATTTAACACATAAGATCGCTCCTCCACTTGTGTCGCACGACACTCTCTTGCTGATTTGCCCTTTATTGTGTTTCATTTAGGTACCAGTGATCCTTATGTGAAGTTCAAAATTGAAGGAAAACAGTTCTATAAAAGCAAAGTGGTTTATAAAGACCTGAACCCTCGCTGGAACGAGTCCTTCTCCCACCCTCTCCGAGACAGAGAATATAACATAGAAGTTCGGGTAGGCGCTGCTTATATATGATTGCATTTTGCAAGGGACACCGGTCTTGTGCCAGACCGGACAATTTCAGTCTGAATGCAAGGCCAAGAGATGTTTAATTTAATACATGCCATACCTCTAATAATGTTGCAGGTCTATGATAAAAATCGGACCTCTGATGATTTCATGGGTTCCAGCTTTATTTCCCTGAGAGATCTTGAACTGCAAAAGTGAGTAATACTTTTACATTTTAGAGATTAGTTTATGCACAAGGGGTCTTCTCATTTTTAATCTTCATACCCTTCCTGTCTCCTCACAGAACCAATGAAATGGAGTTGCGTCTCGAAGATCCAAAAAGCAAAGAAGATGACATGGGAGTCATTATTGTTGATGTCTGCCTGATGTTCAGAGACGCCACCATCAAAAAAGGCCCGGTAGGAATATTTCAGACATTACAAGTGTTTGTGTGATGAAAATCTATATTCTTACCTGCTATTATGCACTCATTCATTGCAATTCTTCTCAATTTTATAGAGATTTGGACCCAAAAGAAATAAGGTATGGGTTTTTTAAATCTTCACATTTGCTTTTAATGCCATGATATTTTTTTAATTTCCTCATTAGCGCTTATGGTTAGGCTAATCTAACTCACTAGGGGGCAGTAGCTCACTACACAATGGTGCAACAAAGAACGAGGCATATGTTCAGGACTCAGGCTTTTGTGTGTAACCTTGTTATCAGCACAGCCTATTTCCTTTCTGCTTTATAGTTAACCTTTTTAGCAATGCATACTATATTCAGTCAGTGGAATCATTTTGTGTAAAGAAAGTATGGTACAATATTACATTCTGATCAAAATCAAAGTAATAGTATTCGCTGAATATGCTGTCATGAAAGAGCCTTTTGATGAGCATTATAGAGCAGTATTTGGTTTTGTGGTAAACAAAGTTCCGTCTCTTCTCAAGTGGTTTTCAATATATTGAAGCAGTAATTAGATTCAGAGTGAAATAGGAGGGTTGCTGTTTGGGACTCACACTGCAGCGATTGGGTTTATTTTCACACCTATGCTGTCACTACATCTGCCACTGTTCAGTCTCTTGATGGTCCAGTAGGCAGTCTCAATTTGAAATTAGATGACAAAGGAATGAATGCCATTTTCATACACATTGTAGGTTATCCACTACAGATGGTTAAATATACTCAAAGGGAGACAGAAATGTGTGGCGGGACTCTGCGCGCTGTTCTCCTGCCTAAATCACGGTGCTAATTTAACAATGTAACAATGCCATTTTTACCCCCCCCCCCCCGCCATTTCATGTTTTTTTTTTGACAAACGTACAATATCTTATTGCGTTTAACACCTATCCTGGAAGTGCTGAATACCCGGCTCTTGCAGCTCTACTCCCCCTCCGTCAGAACATCGTTTTCTCCCTCTGTGTTACCACGACAGAGACAGGGAATTGCAAGTGCCTGAGTAAAAGTCTGCTGTGTGACAGTGTTTCAAACAGGAGGGGGCGTATGGGAGAAGCGGAAGGGAAGGGGAGCGGGGGGGGGCTTGGCTGTTGGAGGCATGTTGCCAGTGTGGGATGACTAAGATCGGCAAGGCTGATAATTCCCAGGCATAGCGGGCAATAACCCAGATGTTAGGATGTAATATCACAGCTGTGGATGGACAGTGCTGAGACACCAGCCAAATGGACCTGGGTCTGAGCTCATCATGCTTGTCCCCATGCTGTCCCACCATATGGAAGCAATCGCACAGCCCTTTTAAGACCAGGAATAGATTCTCTTTAGGGGCCACTTACAGTTAAGTGGAATTGTTTTATTGGCCGCTGAGATAGAAATGTGTCCAAGATAAACACTTGGGATGACTTGGCTGAGGCCTGTTTTATATCGCTCCTCCACTCCCTCTGTTCCTCTTCTTTTGAAGGGCCTGATATTTATAGGGCTGTGCCTGTGGTATTCCATGTTAATTCAGGTCCCCGAGATGTGCTTTGATCCCCTCCGGATTGGGTGGCAATGTGGGTTGCGACCCCGTAGCTATTGAGGAGGGGCCGGAGTGGCAGGGGAGTTGCAGTGGGGCTGTTTGAAGCGCCGTCGCCGGGGCAGCCGAAGGAGCCGGGCAATCAAAGAAGCGAGAGCAGATTACGCTCCTTCGCTTTAATTACAGTCAGCCCTACACAACCTCTGTGCTGTTTGTTTTTACAGCCCTGGCCTATCACCGCACAGCCTCACGGGAACTCTAACATGGAAACATATCAAGGTCTCTCGTTCTCTCTCACACTTGCTCTGTGACACACGGCGGGAGAAGTGGATTATTTGCTGCTCTTGAAGGCTTATTGAAAGCACAGTACCCTGGTCAGTTTGATATCTTCACCTGAGCAGAAAAACACTCGTTACTTTGCTGGCTGAATTCAAAGTGGATACATTTGCTAACATGCAATAAAACTCTGATGCTGGCTATACATGCTGCATGTATGCATAATTTGCTGATGAGAGAGAGAGAGAGCTGTGTGGTTTGCATCATTACTCACTGCTGCCTGCTGTCTCTGGTGCAGTATGCCAAGTGTCCTGCCTCCCCACACTCAGTCTGGGAGCCAGTGATGAGTGGGACTGTCACAGCCAGGGACATCTGGCTGCTCGCTGACGTCCCTCTCTTCCTCTCGTTCCAGGAGCCGCCATGGTGTGGCTCGCCTGTCAGTAGAGATGTGCTAATGTGCACCAACAGAGATGCACTGTATAATGTAAACCTTTGTCCTACTTTTGTGCACTCTGTGAACATGATGAGATGCCAGGCTGAGGCGGGAGCAGGTAAAAGGGAAGCGATCTCACAAAGCTTGCGCGCATGTTGCGTTGAGGAAAAAAAAAGAAAAGAGAAAAAGATCTAACTATCTGTGTGCATCTTTGCCCCGCAGCAGAACCAGGCCACGCCGGCTCAGCGCTCGGCTGAAACACAGAAGAATCAGCTGAGGAACCAGATGTGGACCGGGGTGCTCTGTATCACCTTGGTGGAGGGACAGGACATGCCGCAGTGTGGCCAGGGTGACATTTACGTCCGCTTTCGCCTCGGTGATCAGAAGTACAAGAGCAAGGTTGGACTGGTCTCATTAAAAGTCGCTCTCTTTTTGCAATTCTCCTACACTCCCTTTACTCGTGCTCCTCTGTCTTTTTAATGTCTGCTCTTTAGACTTTAACTTTCTTCCTAGGCCCACTCTCTTACTTCCCCGCTTTTCTCTCCCAGCAGGCGCCTGCCACTGACTCACCTCCACCTTGGCTCACTGGGCCATGGCAGAGGCAGCTCATTAGACTGGGCAAGGCTGCCACTCACTTCTAACTGTGCTTCGAGTGCCGGGCTTCATTGCCTTCATTTGCATACCCAGCATGCCCTGTTCATCTACCTGTACTTGTTGGCCTCCCCCCTGATGATTCCATGGTGCACTTGTCTCATGTTGTCGTGTCATTTCTTTGTAAACCTCTCTGCTTTCCTCTCTGCTTGTTTGTTTGTTGAACAAAGCTGATTCTAATTGGAAGCTGTCAGTGTTTACAATCCCACAGTGGCTACTGAGGTGTACACATACAAGCACACACAAATAGATACACATACGCGCAACATACCTCTCTTTCTCCTCTCCTGCCTCTTTCTGGTAGGACTGAGTGAGGACTTAATCCAGCCGTCATGCAGGAGCTGCTCAGTCTGATAATGCATTAAACCTGACATTGCGTCAAAGTGTTTGTGCGCGCTCGTGTATGTGTGTGTGTTTCTGTGTTACTGTATGTGCTGAAGCCGCATCTTTTCTGCCCTTAGAACCTTTGCATTCAGCCAAATCCCCAGTGGAGAGAGCAGTTTGACTTCAATCAGTTTGAAGATAACCAGGAACCTCTACAGGTGGAGATGTGCTCAAAGAGAGGGAGGAAGAGTGAAGAATCATGGGGGATGTGAGTATTCCCTGGTTCGTAAAGTTACATTTGCCCACACACTCGCTCACCCGAGGAACTCACACTCCTTACAAATTGTTTCAATTGAGCGAATCTCCTTTTTTGTGCGCCAGGCTTGAGGTTGACGTGTCAACACTTACGGTTAATGAGAAGCAACTCTACTCCTATATGCTGAACCCAGGAAAAGGCAGAGTGGTGTTTCTGATCACCCTGAGATCCGTCTGGGGGGTCTCCATCTCTGACATCGAAAATGCTACCTTGTCAAAACCTGATGAGAAAGACGAAGTGGTGGAGAAATTTGTACGTTTTTCCTTTTGTACCTGTATAATGTTAAAAAGAAAAACAGGACAATAGTAGTCATGCACATAACACCAACCGGTTCAGTAATGAGTTCAAGTTTGGGATGTAGATGGGATTGCTTAAGATGAATATATGATGTAATATATGTATAGCAGTATCACACTGAATAATTATGCCTTCTTTGTTTAACATTTTTCAATTTCATCTTTCCAGAGCTTAAAAAACTCGCACAACTGCATGAGAGATATTGGCATCCTTCAGGTTGGCGTAATCAGGGCAAATGATCTCCCTGCTACAGACATTAATGGTATTCAGCTACTCCAGATCATCTTTTTTTAATTTTCAGATTCATTTCTTAGATAAGAATAGAATAGCCCTTTATTGCCATTGAACATGTGCAATGAAATTGTGGATACATCACATTGTTGCTGTTTTGCAGGAAAAAGCAACGCCCTGTGCGTTATAGAGCTGGGGAACTCTAAACTTCAAACTCACACAGTCTATAAGAATGTAAATCCAGAGTGGAAAAAATCCTTTACATTGTAAGTAATACAAGTAGGGAAAAAAGCAAATCTGTAGCAAATTTTTGGGATATATAATTTAATATTGATCACATTTGAATTACTCATTCGCAGCCCGATTAAGGACATCACCGATGTGGTCGAGTTGACAGTCTTTGATGAAAATGGAGACAAAGCCCCAAACTTTTTGGGGACGGTGGCCATTCCTTTACTTACTGTAAGTCTGCTGAGTTTATAAATATCTGTTTAAAAAAAGTAGCAAATCACTTTTATGTGTACGTATGTATTTTGAATTTCCCAAAGGTTAAGAATGGCCAGGAGATAACTCTGTTACTGAAGAAAGAAAAACTGGGAAGTGCGTCTAAAGGAAGCATCACTCTGGTGCTGGAGGTTATCTACAACAAAGTAAAGATCAAATCAACTTGGTCAAAAATTGTTAATGTTGATAATAGCCTGTATTATATGTTGTGAAAAGTCTTAACGAACGGAAGCATTCGTTTGTTTTCTTTGTTTGCCTCAGGTGGGAGCTAGTGTCAAATCCTTCCAGCCCAAGGAGGCAAAATTAACAGAGGAAACCATCAAGTTCAACAAAAAGGTGATTTCGATTGGTTTTTGCAAGATTTTGCAAAAGAAACTAAAAGCTTACAATAAAGTCTCCTCCTCACAATGTCCTAAAAAAGTGGCCACTAAAAATCTACACATAGGTCGTAGTTCAGATTGTTCTACTCAACCTAATTAGTTTTATTGGGTTTGGCTTCAACGTGGCAAATAAGGGATTGTAAAGCCGATCCAAGCTCATTGCAAAGTCATAAACATTTTGTCCAGTATCAAAATGATACTAACTGGTGTTTTCTTCCAATTATTTCCCATTAGGTTCTTGCCCAGAGTATATATCGGGTCCGCAAAATCAGCACAGCAGTTCTGTCCACGTTACAGTACATTAAAAGCTGTTTTCAGTGGGAGAGCACGCAACGGAGTCTAATAGCCTTTCTGGTAAGTCATTGCCTCATGTTAATGAACTCTCTTTAAGCCTAGGGGCGAACAAGTTTTGTCCCATTTCACTGCAGCCCAGTTTTAACTCTTTCATTTTATGTGAATTAGATGTTGAAGAGATTCTTTGGTTTAGCCATTTTCTCTCCCTGCTGGACTTTTTCCCATGAAAAACAATGGCTGCCTTCTGTTTTTATCCCATGTGCAATGTGATGGATGTGATTTATCCTTTAAATCAAACCCCACTTGGCTTTCCTTCACTTCTGATGACATTAGAGTGTATTTGAAGGTGTGGGGTTTGGGCGTTTGTACATCTGACTTCTTAGCAAAGCCTCCTAACCCAGGGGATGGTGTAAGGAGGATCACAGTCTCAGCTTCCTTGGGTAGAGTAGTGACAGTCTGCCTCTGAGATTTGAACCTTGTTTAAATGTCTCTGTTTAGCTGTTTTTAATGAGGGTATGTGATCTTAGGTCCTAAGCTTAAATAATCTTAAAGCACCCAGTGAATCCCCTGCAGTACAGCACATGTAATGTCATGATTAAGAGTGCACACTTACCATGAAAGCCCTGCCAGCGCTGTGTCAGGGTGAGGAAGCGGTCACAGACAGGGTGTGTGAAGAACTCTCCTTTCACCGCCTTTCTTCTGTCTGCTCTGTCTCAGGATGACATGCAATTCATACCTGGTGTATTCTATAAGCCCTTCTCACTGATCCTGAGGTGCAAATCCCCGCAGGCAATGGCCAGGCTCAGTGTATCACAGCCTTTAGAACAGCACGGCACATAGACAGGCAGACAGCGGACACACAGACAGGAAGGCAGAGAACAATGCAGCCAATTGTATAAGGAGAGTGGGAGGCAGGCTACTATCTGGGAAAGAAAGTTGGAGCACAGAAAGAGGAAGACAGTTCAGCGAGAGTGCGGGCGAGATAGCGAGAGACTTGGAGGCAGACGGGCAGGCATGGATATGGGCAGGAGAGCAGGAGGATAGGCAGGCTGACAGGTGACAGGTCAGCGGGATGGGGCCATCTTCTTCCACCTATAATTAGATCCTCCGCAGGCAATGGGAGTGCGAGGTGGTACACTCTAATCTTTCATTTCCACTTCTACTCCACCTGCTGTTTAAGAGTTCAGCAGATTTTAAAATTGAGGAAAGAGGCTCGCGCTCACTTTTCTCATGGTGACTGTCATTGTTACGGCAGTGTAGCCCCCCCACCCCGTCGTCAGCTGTGTATAATCTGTTCGCTGTCGGTGAAAATGATAATTCTTGCAATTCTTATCCTTTTATTTGAAACAACTGGCACGTTTTCAGACACTGATACCAGCGTGCAAAAAGCAGACAGTAACACACCAGTCAGAGTACGCCTGTGCCCGTGAAGAGGTGCGCTTCAAATAGTCTAAGTGTCGAAGGTCGACGGCGAGAGTTGCCCAAAGAGAGCGAAACTGCCATTGTTATTCATCACCCACTAATCAGCAGACTGAGAGTACAGCGAGTGAAAAGCTCTTTTTTTCCCCCCCTTTTCAGTGATTTATTATAGTTTCAACAGGCACAATGAAACATGCAAATCACAATACTGTAAATACTGCAACAGGAAAAAAAACTCCTCCTGCTACCGCCTCACTGTCAACGAGGCCAACCGCAAGGTCCTGACTGACTGTCATTACAAGCCTGGTGCCATGCCACCATCCTCGTCTCGTGCCCCTGCCCACTCCAAGGGCGCTCACCGTACAGTCACTTCTCCTCCTCCAAGTCATCGTTTCCAATTAAGTTACTGTTTGGAGCTGTCTAAAGCAGCATGCCACCATGTGCTTTAATGAAAGCAGCTCCCACTCCTATCTTTATATCTTTAGGCAGTGGTAATAAGGTAACTGATTCAGACATTGACAGATGGCCTCTGCTTGCCTCTCAGATGTGCATAATTATACCACTAGTGTCTGCTCTTTTCCACAGTGGCAGGCAGCGCAGGGCTTCTCAGGGTATAGCAGTTGGAAACACTGCAGCGGTGGGTCTAGCTATAATATACATTACAATACATTATTTATCATGCAGGCAGACCAGTCCTACCCTTTTACACTATATACATCCTGTAATGCATTACCACAGCTGTGGTTTTTACTGGGACTGCGGGATGCTCACGTAGTGCTTTACCAGGAATACTTAGCTATTATATCACTCAGTCCCACAGGCCAATTTTCTGACCTCTACACAGCACGTAGTCTACGCTGCTACCCTGTTTATGTAGATTTTATAACTGGATTATGAAGAGGTTGTTGGTTTAGGGTGTGCAAGGTACTCAAATTTTGCAGAGATCAGTGAACTGGTTCCAAAGACTGAATAAGCAAGTTGTGTGTGTATATATATATATATATATATATATATATATATATATATACACATATATATATATATATATATATATATATATATATATATTTATATATCTCAATTTGATTTCCCCCGTGGGTAGCAATCAGAAAGCTGCACATTGACTTATTTGGCTGGGCGACTAACGAGTGTTTTTGTGGGAGAGGAGACTCCGTAAGGAATGGAAAGACTTGCAGTGTTGTTACAGTTTGTGAACGCGGGGCGGTCGCTTGTTTTGACTGTGCAAACTCATCAGCAGAGTCCATACTTTTTGAAGTTACCTTCAGTTTTCCACCAGTGGGTTGCAGTTTTAAAATAGTCTCTCTAATTAGGTAATGCAATTTAAGAAAGGAAAAAGAAAAACAAGAAAAAGGGGAGAAAAATCTTTGTCGTGCATTTAAACAAAGTTTTGGCAAATCCTCATAAACATTTTCATCAGTAAGTGGAAATACAAACATGAAATTTGGATTTTTTTTCCTCCCTTCTTCTTGTTTATGCTACAGTAATGAGCTGAGGATCTGGGCTTTTAAAGAGTTTGACAACAGCATGTTCCTTTCTCTGAGAGAGAGGGAAATTTGACAGCTAAAATCTTCATAAAATAACTGCCTTTAGATGTGCTTTTCACTAAGACTGAGCGAGATGAATGTGCTATACATCAGCAGCGACTGCAGAGGGGTCACCCAGAGTTCTTTGCTGCACGCAAGGATACCACCTGTAGATGGAGCTACAGCACTGCTAGAAACATCAGCGGAGGCGCTGGAGAGATCAGATCACTAACTTTTTCCCAACAGGAGCCATTCGTGGGAACAACTTGGAGTGAAATCTTCCATTCTGTGCATTAAACCAAAAGACACAAGTTTCTTCCAGGAAAAAAAGAAGAAGAAAAAGATGAAAAAGAAAGAAAGAAATGAGCGCGTATTAACAAGCCAAATTAATCTGGAGTTTAAAGTTGAGAACAATTTTGATTTAGATGAAATGGTTGAAAGGTAAAAAAAGGAGGGGGATCATTTACACTTGAAAGCTTATTTTGAGCTTTGCTGTCATTAGACCGTTTTAAGTATTTAAGTAGAATTAATATTTTAACATATGAGGTACCTCATCTGTCAGGACTAACTAGAAAGAAACCTGTAAACCTTTCGTGAGTATTTGAACCATTTTCTTTTCGACATTGCCAGGTAACAACTGCTTTAGACATCATTTGACGGCCTGTGAAATGCTGATTGCCTCACATCACACACTGTAAAGATGGCATTTGATGAATGTTTGATGCGGTGCAGCTGTAAACACACTTGGCAGCTGCAGCGGGCGCTCTTTTTTTTTTTTTTTTTTTTTGTGGGCTGATAGAATCATCGTCGTCCCAGATGAGGGCAGGACGGGGTCAGATCTGGCTCCAGAGGTCTCAGGAGACCACCTGTGTAGAGCAACAGCAGTCAGAGCCATTAACCAGAACACCAGCCTGGCCAAGATGAAGGCCACAATCAGAGTTGTCATAATTGTTCTTGTTAACACCGTCCCTGAATATGAGATGCTCTGTGAGTCTTGGATGTGCTCTTTTGTGGTTTACTGCATTGCGGCGTGCCTGGGCTTTTTGCGAGAAAAGCAAGAGGTCCGCGTGCGCCTGTGAATCGTCTCCTTGTTTCTGCTTTACATCTGTTTTCTCTCTGTTTGAAAAAGTTGGAGGCCTTAAAGGAGTGGTTTTTTTCAGTCTCATGAGGGTTACACTCTCCATCTCTGTGGCTGTGGGAGTTCTCACAGGCTGTGCAGTGGGAATGTGTCTAGAAGGGAGAAAAAAAATGATGGCAGCGATGGCGGTGTGTGTTCATGGTGTTTTAGCCCGAGATCTATTAATTATTAAATGATAGTCTGTGACTACTTGCAAACTGCTCAGCAGTGCCTCCTGATTTAACACGCTATTATTATTTATCTGCCCTCAAATAGCAGTTTTCTGCTGACAGCTCTTGAGGCCGGCTGAATTCAGTGTGTAACCTTGGAACATGTCACGTTATTAGTGGGATTAATAAGCTTTCTGTGCTAACGTTCACGTCATTAGGGCTGCGAATGTTTTATGTTTTAGGACATTCAAAGTTGCCGGCGCTCGTGAATTAACTGAAACCACTGCCGATCATTACAGTTAGAAAACAGCATGAATTCACTTGAAAGTTTTACTAAGTAGTTACGGTATTATGAGAAGGCAAGATTTTGTCAGTGCATCTGTTGCGCTTTGTTGTTTTATATTATGCATGTTTTCAGCCTAGTTGAAGTATGCTCTGCATTTGACCCCATTGTCTGCGCCGTATCATCACCACCTTCCCACTCACAGAGGACACCTCTCCCTGTGCAGCTGAGGTAGCGACCTGTCCACCCCTGTGTGTGGCTGTTTCGGGGCTGGTCTTGGCCCCGACGTGAGCTGAGCTGACAGGGAGAAAGAGTCGGTGCCACTGCCACCCAACCCCCCCCCACCACACACACACACACACACACACACACACACACCTCCTCAGGGGAGAAGGGTTGCATGGCAGATCTGTCACCCGGGAGGTCGCTCAGTGTTAACGCTCCCGACACGGATTAAACACTAGTGGCCAGTGCCGGAGTGCGGGGTCAGCGTAGCCACTACTGACAGGCACCACGGGGCCCCCGCTGACTGCCCCGCTCCAGCCTGTACTGGCGCTACTCTGGCCCTGGCATGTGTCAGACAGGCAGGGAGACAACGGCCAGAAATGTCCCCGTGTGCAAATGCTAATGCCTCGCATTGCACAGCTGCTCTTCATAAGTGCTTTGATGAAGAGCTATCACTATTGCATTGTACCGCGCAGGCAGACTTACAGGCTTATCATTCAATGCTAATCATTTGGGTCTGACTTTGAAAAAGTACTGCACACAGATTTGATGTCAGTTGCGCTGTATAACACTATATTTAGGTTTTGAGCTTTCCTAAGAAATGTAATTGTTTTTATTTACTTGGACATTTATAATTAAAATTGGTACCTTTGTACTATTTATACCCTATCCTGAAGAAAAATGAATATTAATTTTAAATAATATAAAAAAAAAAAAACAGTCAGTTTTGTTTCTTTAGGTATGTAAAATAATGTTAGTATATACTTATTTAAAAATTTTGTTCCTAATTGTGTCACACTTTGCAACTCCCACAAATGATTTCACTCTGCTTAAGAGGAACATGATTTTTTTCCCCACCGTATCGCTCCCTGTTTCAAAGGTAGCCCCTTTTACGCTCACTGTCTCTCTCTTTCCCTCCCCTCAGTCGATAAGACTTGAGCTGAGGGTATGTGAAATATTTATTCAGCGTTAGCTCAGAGCACTATGGCTGCCCACACACTCTACCTGCCCTGAAGAGAAATCTTATCTGTGCTTCCTCTGCCTCCGACACCCCCTGAAAGCCTGTCCCCACACTGGCCCGAGCTCAACACAAATTACATGTCTCATTGCTCTGCATTTACAGCTACTTTAAAGCCTGCCGCGCCTGTCCCCCACATAAGCCCTCTCATCCAGACTCTGTTTCAGCTCAGCTGAAAACAAAAAAACAGGACTCGCATGAGCTGAGTTGCTACTTATGCCTTTGATTCATTATTTTTATTTTTGTTTGTTTGGGGTTTTTTGTATTGTAATTGAGGTCTTTCAGATTCATTTTACTGCCCTTGATTTCACCCATAAGAGGAAAATTTTAGTCACAATAAAAATTATTCAAGGTTTTGTAAAAGTTCCTAAGATTTTTTTTCATGACTTAATTTTATGATTTTACTATTTGTAGCGTTCATATTTTGCCATTAATCACATATATCAATTATGTCCTTTTTGGTATCTCTCTGCCACACACACACACACACACACACACACACACACACACACACACACACACACACACACACACACACACACACACATAGAGACTACCACACACATTCAGACACAAACCCTGCAGCCTATAGTCCGTCTTAAACTCTTTCACTGTATGTTCACGTAATCTGGCATCCGTCCACAGCCCCCATGACTGACCCTCATAATGCTGGCTGGCGCTCTTCTCGCTTTGTTTAGCTTTCCAAGTGGAGTGCAACTGAAGAGAAATAGTGAAGATAGAGCCAAGATTAAATCTTTTGTGTTTTTGCTTGGTGCATAGTTTAAAAATAAGGGTATTTTTGAAATGTACCACACTGAGGGGAGGGGGGAAAAGCAGCTTTTATTTATTTTTTATTTTTTTAAACAGAAACAATAAGGATTTTGTGAAGGCCCTGGTGCTGTGACATTACACTTATTTGGATTATCAACAGTTTTATTTATCTTATACTGATATCAGGCCTATATTTATAGTCTGTCTGCATGAACAGAGCATTTGGCAGCCTGGTAGTCTGGCGGTGTGTCTGCCAGTCAGTGGTTTAGGTTGGTAGATCGGGCCACCCCCTGTTAATCAATTTACAGTGATAGAAACTTATATAGAAGGTGTCTTTGTCCCTTTGTTCTTGCTACAGTCCCTTCTCCCTCTCCAGGGAGAGTGTGGGTGGTGGAAGCTACCCGTGCTTGCTCAGCTTTAAGTTATTTTATTCACACTTTTAATCGCTGAGTGCTTTATTATTAGGTGCTGGATTCTGCTGGCCAGGGGATCTGCATGAGAAGGCGCAGAATGCATTTAGTGGAATCATATTAATGGCACTATAAAACAAATCTGTCAGGCTGTTCTTAACCCTCCTGGCAGAATTGCTCTGCCCAGGGTTGCCCCCTTCTCCAAGCGCTTACAGGTGGCTAAGGAGAGTGCATCTCCATCATCTACTCCACCGTGTGCTAATAGTTTTATTAATTCATTCTTTTTTTTCTCCCTAGGCACCATGTGCATAATCATACAGACATTTTTCAGCTAAATGGTGTTTGTCAAGGGAGGTTTCCTGCATTAGAGACACTCCTTCCAGACATACATACCAACACTTGTTCAATTACAAGTCGCTCGTTATCCAATTTTGCTGTGGGTAAACCGCAATGCCCAGGTATATCATTAATTATTACTACTCTGGCTTTCATTTGCTGCTTTGTGTCCTTTTTGGTGAAATAAATCACCGTTTAAGTATTTGTGCAACATATTAGCAATGTCATGCTGACAAAAAGACGATTAAAATATGCGGCTGGGCTCGGAAATGGAGCTGAACGCAATTAAAAACGAGATTATTTTCCTACAAATTTACACTTACTTTTGAAAGGCTGCACTTTGTCCAATATGTCCTTTAATCACTCAGCTGCTTGCTAATAAAACATAAACCACTTAAGTGGGGAATTAGCTCCGTCTCCATTTCACAGAAACTCTGTAGAATGTGCGGAGACAGGGGGAAGGAATAGCCCTGCCTCCTCTCATTACTGCGGAATATCTGACGGCCAAGTCTCAGTGTGCACACCTGAGTGAAGGAATCTGAGCGCCTCTCCCAGATGTTTCTCTCCGTCGTTTTTATTAGTGTTAAAAAAGCATGTAAATCCTGAACACATGGGTTGACATACCATGAGGGAGGAATTGAGAAGATATTTCTGACAGTTTTGGTTTATACCCTCATTTAAGCACTCAGTTTAGACACAAGGCATTGTATTTCTGTAGGCTTTTATCTTGTCCACTGAGCCAGAACGCTGTGAGAAGAAATTTGCATTAGTGGGCGATTATGAATACCTGTGACAGATTCTCTCTGCTGGCTCCCTGGGCGGAAATGAATTGGCTCCCTCTGTTGACTTGCACAGGAAGACAGAGACCAAGCAATTAGACTTTAGTGGTTAATGTAGAAGCTTTTGCAGGGAGGGCAAGGAGGTTCAACATTCCTGCTGGGCTTGTGTCAGTTTCCAGGCACACCCTCCCTTCCCCCCTTTTTTCTCTTTTCTTTTTTTTTTTAATGAAAATACTGGGAATATGACAAGCTACCTGTCCACCAGCCAGCAGAATTCCTCTGGGGTGAGGGGAGCATTTCTTTAGATTGCCTCATGGGAACTCAGGTGACAACACATGACGTAAGTTATTCATAACCGAGAGGAGATGTAGCGCAGCTATATCTGCACATCATGCATATTCATTGTTTACCTTTTTTTAAAATCATTTACCAGCTCTAGTTTGTTTTTGTGTACGTAATTCAAATGAGCTGTAACAATAACACATTGCTTATATTGTTCATTTTTTGCATCTTGGTGATCTTACTGCTTTCTGCACGGCACTTTGGCCCACTCACCCCTCCCACCCAGGTTGCATAGAGGGGATAATAAGCAGTACAGTAGCGAAGCCCAGGGCTCTTGGGCCACAGTGTTGTCGGCATTAGTCACGGTACACGTTTCCCTGGTGGCTGTTTGAACCTAGGCCTGGTGTGGCAATAGGTAGACTGCCCCCCAGAGCAACATGCACAGACTCCGCATGGTTGCTGTGACAGGAGCAGTCTGCTGTTTACAGGCCTGCTATTGGGGCCTGAAGGCCTCAGTGCTTCACATCCTGTCTCGAGCTTAACTCGAACATATTGTTCATACTCTAAGCAGCCTCCAGCTCTTTGAGCCTAGACTGCACACTGTGACCGTCGTGTGGGTTCAACATAGTAGTTACACTACGTTTGAAATGGACGTGAAAGCTAATGTAACTTTTGCAAAGGAAGCATTAATTACAGAAAAGGTATACGCAAAATTTCAGCACGCAAGATGAATTGTGGTAAATAAAAGTGGGCCATGTTGGGTGCACTGGCACGTATTCGCATTTTATTACATTTTAGGACATCTAATATAGCGTGTGGGGGACATTTAAAAGTTTTTTGATTTCATCCATGTCAACCTGCTGGTGTGATCCTCCTCAAACATTCCCGATCATTTCAGTTGGAGGCAGACTCATTAGGCTGTCACTAAATGGGTTTAAATACAGCCGTCCAATTAGTGCTCTGCTGTGAAATGCAGTGGGTGTTGTGCAACGTGCTTAGCACCACTCCTTTACAGAATTATGAGGGATTACTCATTCAGTGTGATCCATCTTATTTCTACCAGGGGTCTTGGCTTTTCTCAGTATCATTGCCACGGAGGGGGTAAATGTTGCAAATGCTTTTCTAGTTGCCATATGTGCTTCGTCAGAAAGCGTTCCTGTCTCTGAATCTAAGAGGATTTGATGTGGATGTTAAAAGGCAGCATATCATGCCTATCCATGTCAGACTTTCTGTTCAGCAGTAAGGCACTCTGCCAGCACAGTGCTATTTGTGTGTATACTGCAAATAGGATTTCATGATATTAAAAGTTGAATGTCTTTTACTTTCAAACTGCCAGGGGTAAAATCTGTTGCCACTGGCTGTAAATCTTACGAGCTTAGTACTGTAGCTGTCATCAAGAAATTTAGGACGTGATTAAAACCATTATATATTTTGTTCTGTGAAAAGGTTTGCTGAGATTTGAAAGCTGGGTGAGGGTACAGTGGTGTGTGCTGTGTGCTTTGCTTTATACTGTCATGTTCTCTCTCCTCAGATCTTCCTCTTGACAGTGTGGCACTGGGAAGTCTTCATGCTTCCCCTCTTCCTGCTTCTCCTCATAGGCTGGAACTACTTCCAGCTCTCAACAGGAAGGGCCAGCTACAACCAAGACCTGGTAAGCGATGAGGACTCGTAACTTCAGTATTTTCTTCAAATGCATGGTTTTACAGTGCAACAGTTTGTAACAAGTTAAATTGATAGTTCATCTCAAAGTCAATCACATTTTTTCTCTCTGCCCTCCACTGTGCTTCATCCATGTAGATTGTTTTGGTGTGAATTGCCCTGTTTTGGAGCTATCTCCTGTAAGCTGCCTTCTTTTTGGCACAAGATCCTCAAAGCAGAAGAACAAAATGTGACCTGGTTACTCAAAAACATTCCAAAAAGGATTCTTTGTGCTTATGTGGCAAAATTACATTTCAAAATTTACATTGAATTAAATCAGCTTTTTTTTTTTTGAGTGAAGATTCACAAACCTTGTTGTGAGCAGATTTTAAAACAGTAGCTATTTTCTTTCTACGATCTACATCTGCCAACCAAAAGAGTCAAGCAGCTAAAATTACATCGGAATGGGAGGGGACACTGTGTTTACATCCTGCTGTGCTGTCACCAGCACAAGCAACTCGCCAGGGGTAGACGGACTTTCTCATGTGAGTGATACGGTTGGTTTGTATAGTTTGGTAAGAGCGAAAACAGTTTCCACATTAAGCTAAGAACAATGTTTTTGGATTTTTTGAATGACCAGGTCCTGGTGTGCGGAAAGAGACATTGCTGCATAGTTCTTTATTTTATTTTTTGGTGCTTTGAGAGACTCGAGATAAGTGCCATCTGGTTTCATTCTACTCAGAAGAAGGCAGACTATCACTGAAATAATATTTGTGAATAAAGGAGGACTACAGCTGAGATAAATGTGTACATTTGTGTATATGTAAATTTTTTTAGGGGGGATTTGTCCCTTTAACCCAGCGGTGGAAGGAATTAATTTCCTTTGGTGCACATGGGGCATAAATACAGCAACATAAATCATTACTTTTTGAGCCACTCCCCAAAAAATATCTTCCCCAACACTACAGTCAGTTGTGGCAGCTTTCCACTGTATGCAGCTCATAGCTAGTAACATTAGTTTCTATGTTGTCTCCAAATACAAAACCTCAAGCAGCAAAAAGCCACTCAAATGAAGTGACTATGAATATGCGATGCAGCTTACAGACTGCTGATATTGTTTGTCCACATCTGTAGGTGGAAGACTGTAGGTCTTTCAACAGTGTTATCTTTTCTCTATCTAGTCTTATGGAAATTATTCTCGCCCTACACATGCTTGTGAAGGTTAATGCTGTTCACACTTCTGACTGCCCCCCAATTTCACTGTGTTGTAAGCCTTCTCACTGGCCAGCCAGGGGCCTGGCCTCCTCACGCACCCTCCCCAAAGCGAAATCTCTGTCCCAGTCATTGTGTTTATGGCTGCTGGCTCAAGATGCCATCCCTGGGCAATGTTAAAGCCCAGGATCAACCTCATATCCAGTGTGGAGCCTCTGTCACCCTCATGTGACCCTCTGGCCGGCAATGACACAACTCTGTGCCCAGGCAATGCCACAGCGCGCACCACAGAGGGGTCAGGGATGACTTGATATAAAGTGATCTAGGCAACAACATCCAAATTAAATGTGTTTTTTCTTTCCTTTTCTGTTTTTCTGTGTGCTTATGTTGTGAAGAAAAGAGATTGCTTTGGTGTGACAGTGCTCTTGTGAGGAAGGCCCTTTTTCACCTCTGCTTTTGTGTGAGGTCACCCCTGTGATGCAGTCTCTATGGAAACAAGCCTCTCCCAATAGGGGTGAATGTACTCAAAGAAAATTTCATTACTAGGTGTTTGTTAAAAATGCTCCAGTGCCCACATGTCCCATTCGTTGGAACTCACCCTCTACCCTTTATTTTCTCTTAGGTGAACATGACCATAGGTGACGACGAGGAGGAAGACGAGAAGGTATTTTATGTTGTCTCCTTCTTGCATTTTAAGGGATAACTTGTTCTGCTAGAATGCTATTTCCTCTCAGTTTCACTATGAATGTAAATACATATTTTAGCGCATGCTGTTTTAACATTTCACTGTGATTTTACACAACGGCTTGAGCAAAAATCCTTTAAATATTTTTTTCTGAATAACTAAGGTTAAATCAAACATGGCGATGCGTGCATGCTTGTGGCAGAGACAAACCCGATTCAACCAAATAGCTGTGATTCTTTTGCAAATTTCTTCTCAGGAAATATTCAGACAAAATAAAAAAGCCACACGGGTCCTAGTCAGTATTTTAGCATAGTCACAATGACAGCTCTCTGAAGCTCTTTTCCATATTTTCATGCATTCAAAGTCTGTGAAACAGTTGTAGCACAAAGCTCTTTGTTCTCTTCCTCTGGGCACTCAGTATCAATCCTGAATGCATTGCACAGAGTTTCTGCAGCACTCTACAAATCCAAACCGCATCATTAGGTAGATTTCGAGTCCGCTTTTGGGGACAAAATAAGTAGATTTTCTTATGTCATCCTTTTCTAAAGGGAGAAGTTACACTGAGTATGATCTTTTAGAACGGGATACAGTAACAAACACATACCACACCCCAAAAGGTTATCACTTATCTTCACTTTTCCTTTGTGAGAAATCATAAATAATAATGACATCGCTTGAAAAACAGAACAACAGGAAATCTTTAAGTAGCCTGAAAATTATACTTCCCACAGCAGATAATATTCAATTATACTCAACCCGCTGTTTTTTTAGTACAGAAGGGAAAAAAGTTAACAGGGATGTGTATTATTGCTTTATGGCAATGAAGTGTGGAACTAACGCAAAGCCTCCAAGCAATGACCCCTGTGCTGCGTGTCTAGGCCCAGGATTCATATCCATAATGTGCTCAATATATTCTGCTGTGATAACCAGGGGCTACAAAAAAAAAGCCAGCTTTGTTTAAAAACACAGGCACATCCTGCAAATCCTGTCTGAAAGGACGGGCTAATTCACAGATGAAACTCGTGTGATATGTCTGCACATACAAAGTGGAAAACCCACACTTCCTATCACAGCTACTAACAGGCAAACCGAGGCTTAAACAAACAGCGGCAACGCTGAGAGAATCCGGCATTTTATCCACATTGAACTGGGAACTGAATTGACCAAATCATCATTACATTACGAGGTCAGAAAAATCATTATTGGTTTCACCTTGAAACTTCAACACATAAGCGAGAAATGTCTCTTTTTTTCCTCCCACAAACTGCTTTGGTTTATGATTCTCTATATATACACCATGTGTTTGCAAACTCAGCCTTCACCTCTTAAAGCTTTTTGAAAGGTTTTTCCATGAGCCTTCTAAGCCCTTTCACACTCAGAGGAAATGAAATATCTCCTTTCATTTACTAATTAAGCAGTCACCCATGTTTGTTTTAAGCTGTCAGCTTTAATTTAAAGTGGCTTATTTGAAAGTCTTGTTATGGTCTTGCTGTCACTTGAATGCGATATCATGCAGTTAGATCAAGCAGTGTAGCTTTACACACCCTATCAAAGTCTTCTTTAAAAATATTTGGGGTTAAAGAGTGATCAGTGTTAAATTTGATGACTTCAAAGCCTCACTTTTTCCCCACAGTCTCTTTTCCCTCTGAGAAGGTTATGATTACCACTCAAATATGTTTTTATCTCCCCCTCTTTTTTCCCCCTTGAGGAAGGAAATATGTAAACCTCAGTCAGAGCGGCAAGAATGTGAAGGCATGACGTTAAAGAGAGACGAAAGGCAAGGCAGCATTACAGCAGGATAATACAGAACAGATTCCCTGCCTGTGAACAAATCTGTCCTCAGGGAAGGAGAGGGCTTACAAATTATGTGTGGCCAAAGTGACTTCCCTTTGGCCTTAGGTATCAATGGAGCACATAGACAATATTTAATCATAACATAAAGAAACAGAGAGGCAAAACAAGTCCATAGATCTCCAACAGAAACGAACAGGGAAGAGGAAACAGCCTGTACACCCCCGCGTCCAAGTCTGAGGTTGACTTGCTCGCAGAACCCAGCCCAGGGGAGTTGGTGGGGGGGGTGAGGAGGTGGTTGTGGGGGTGCTAGACTGGGCTGCGGGGTTACTCCATCACTCACCCGATAGTCCACATTCACCGCTGGGTCTCCTTGAGCACGCCAGCCAGACAGACTGCCCATGTCGTGATCTGTGATGTGCACGTCGTGCTGCATGTGGACCCAACATTACATTAAAGCCCTATCTCAGCAAATTGTTTGTTAGCTTGTTTCAGGAACGCAGGTGTTTTTTGTTTAGAGAGATTTTGTATCCATGTCAGGAAAAAAAAAAGAAAAAAAAAAGATTCAGTCTGAGAATTCAAATTTGGCACCGTTTATTCTAATTAAAATGATGCTAAATGAGCTTCTCCCCCCCCAGCTTTTGATAGCTCCACATGTCTGTGAGAGCATGTTTACCTTTGTGTGGGAGATCAAATTGGTTCTCCATTACGGCACCTTAAAAGGAAGCTTTTACAATTTTATCTGAAATGAGACTATGATTTCACACAGGTTTTCTAATCAGTAGACATTTAGGCCTCGTTTAGTCCATTCCCAGTTCAGCCATCCTTTCCCATTTAAGAGGGAGATCTTTTATTTATTTGTTTTCTTCGCGCTCAAGTACATGCTTAAAAGAGAAATGAACAAAGAATATCATCACATGATTAATGTAGGAAGGACTTCAGTTTTGGTCGCTAAGGAGATGGAGGATTTCAGGAATCTTAAAGCAGATGAATAATGATAATCACGAGAGCTCTGCCTCTTGATGCATACTTCAGAGCACATCTATTTGTCTGCTTTTTCTTTTAGAAATGAAAGCCAATATGGTTTTCTCTCTTTTTCTTTTTTCTTTTGGGGCCTAGATTTACCTTGCGTGCGTATCCGTTGTAGATAAATAATGCTTCGTATCTCATACTGTAATATATTTGAATTCCAAGTCATGTAATTGGGCTGCTTAAACAAGTTTAAATGGAAATAAGGAAAGGAATGCCTAACTGACGAGGCTCCATATCAAATGAGCTATCATTTGATGTGTGGCTGTCTAAGTCCTGCAGGAGCTTACCAACACGGTTCGTAATGGCTTTTAGCAAACTCTGAAGATGTTCCGCGCCTTCAAAATAAACTTGAAAGCGTCCCCAGTCAGCTCAACTAACACCTGATGTGGAGTAAAAGACACTCAGGATGGTTTCCTCTGTTTCCCGGTGCAGTGAGGGGGGAGAGCAAAAACGAAGCGTGCACACAGATAGTCGTCTTTCCTCATAATGAGACCGTGAGATGTTAATCTCACAGAAAGCATATTTGTGATAGTTTTTCCTTTTTTGGACAGTGCTAGGCCTTCAGTGTCTGTCCAGATCGGAGCCCAGTGGGGGAGGCTCCGCTAGTGTGGGAATTGCTCTCTTCCTGCGCCTTTCGTGGAGGAGAGTGGGCCCAGCAGTGGGGAGTCTCTCTGTGCTGGCAGACAGCGTGTTCCCAGGGGCTGCCTCATGAAGCTCTGATAAAGGCACTCTGTCTGCGCCCTGTCAATGGACACTGGCTGTTGCTTCAGCTGACTTGTAACACAAACATATAGACATCCTCAAGCCTCCTGTTAGGGTCCATTAGAGCAAGCCAACCACCCCCACCCCCAACACTCTCATCCCCCTTCTCACTCTCCCTCTCCCACACTTCTCTCTGTCATCATTCCTGTCATTATTTCCTCCTTTTGATGTGAGGCTCCTCAGCCCTCTTTAGCTTGTGTTACTCGTGTTATCTCTAGTCTACTTCTCTGCCCTGGAAGGCTTCACAGTTGCCATTATTTCCAAGTTTGATGCAATCACGTTTGCTTCATTTCAAGACAAACAGCCCAATCCGCTCTCGTTCTGACTTATTGCTTTTCCACCTTGTTTATTATCTCAATGCATAAAAGCAAATAGCGCGCTTTGCGTCGTGATGGTTGTGATAATATTCGTGCGTGGTGTTCTAAGCAGGTTGAAGTGTGTGTGTGTGTTTTTTGTTGTTTTTTTGAGAATGTTAGGATAGGCTAGGAAGCAAAACGTGTTCAGACTCGTCCTGTGCAGGTTCCTGGAATAAAATCGCTCCTAAGTTGTGAGGCCCCTGCACTTCTTGTCTAGGTCGTCTAGTCTGTCTGATTGCAGATGGCCATTTTCTGTACTTTTCATCTACCGGAGAGTCTTGATTGTGCTGCACTTGTGCAACAGCTCCATTGTGTGTGACGGACAAAAGCTGAAATCTCTCAGTGCTCTGAAGCTGTTATGTGGATGGCCGAGTCTGTCTCATCTTCAAAAGCATAGTCTGAAGATGTACAGTGTTTGCTCATTACGGGCCATTCAATAGATAAATCACACATAATAGCACAGCAGAGATAAACTGGTCTTTGTCTACTCTGCCCAACAATTGACATACAGTGTACCTCATCAGTGTCTGTGCATTTTTTTTGTTTCACTTTAGGAACCCGGAAAAAAGGGTTTGATTGATAAGATATATATGGTGCAGGAAGTAGTGCTGGCTGTCCAGAACGTTTTGGAGGAGATTGCAAACATCGGGGAGCGAGTTAAGAAGTAATATGACTATTTCATAATTACCTGCCAAATATCTGGATTTTATTATACATAATACATTTAAATTACTAACATTTTATTGTTGTAGTGTATATATAAAACTTAACTGGACATGTTATTCTTTTTACAGCATATTCAACTGGTCTGTCCCATTCTTGTCGTGCTTGGCCTGCTTGGTGCTGTTTGTGGCAGCAGCGCTATTGTATTTGATCCCACTACGATACATTGTACTGATATGGGGTAAGTACCACATGTGGAGAAAAATCGCAAGCATGTTTAATTCACAAAAGATACTTAATACCTTTTGTTATTTGATCCACTTATACATATATATAAAACCAAAAATATCTCTACAAATATTATAGAAAGAAATATATACCTATATCATCTTTGCAAAACACAACTTCTTTTAGTCTTCCTAACTGTTAATCCATGATTTAATGAAGTACACTAATTTAAGAACTATGCCATCTCAACACCTCTGCAAATGCACAGAGATCAGACAGCTGCAGAGGTTTGCTCTGCCCAGTGTGGGCTGATGTAGCAGAGCCCAGCAGAGGTATGACCGAGGGTTTGTGTGAAAACAAAGCAGAGGTAGAGTAGCAAGCTGTATATAATACATGATGTCCTTGGGCAGTCTGTAGGCTCCTGGTCTAGCCTCTCATTATCTGCTGTAGTCATAGAGAATAGACCGTCATCTCAGTGGTCAGGGAGATATGCTGCCCTTAACAGGCTCTCCTCCTCCAGCTGTAAGCCCACAACCACTGTACTTCCACACTGCCTTCAACACAATCAATACCAAAAAACCACCATATCAAACAAAAAACACAGTCTGAGACACTCCTCTGCCTTCCCAGTTAACCCCCATCTCTGTGGTTGCAAGGCAAGCCTTTCAAGTTTCTTGCACATATTTAAGTCCTTAGGTTCTTTGTCTGCATGCTGAGGTACAAGCAGTACTGAGCTGTGAATATAATGGTCCCATTACAAGACCCAAGAGATTTTTTTTCCCTCTGTGGTATGGAACTATTTGTAAAGTAAATATAGATGTGCACAAAAAGATCATATTGAAGCAAACAAAAGTGGAAAAAAGTTGTTATAACCGAGTACCTATAGTTCAAATTAAAGTAACTGCTAACACTTTGTAACTACTATTAATGAATAGTACATTTGTGGGTAATTAAATATTTTATTCTTAAATGAGATTCAGATGCTTTAGTAAGCTAAAGCTAAAGTTGTTACATAATCTTTCACTTGTTTATAAAATTACTAATGCCAATGGGTTAATAACTGATCTTTGAATCATCTTTATTGTGATTTTACAACAACCTGATGCATGCATGTTCAAAAACGTTATAACCGATTAATGAATGGTTAATAAATACTGTTTGAGTGACTGATAAACACTTGTCATTGATTAGTTAATGCACAATTTTACACCCATTAAATGTCAGACGTGCCTAGATCTGTGAAAAAACTTTTCTTCCCATAAAATTTTGACGCTATCTCCTTTAAACTTCCTGCTTTTTTTAAACTTTACTTCCTGGATATCCTGTTCTGATGTGTGCGTATGTGACACCATTACAGTCTTCAAACTTGCACACTGAGCAAATAGTAAATAGTAATTTATATGTCGAAGGGTAATACTGCTGTTTGGAAGTTGCGTCTCCTGGTATAATCCAGAGACCATTATTACCCTTTGTGGAAGAATCTACAGGGTTCAGTCGGGAAGATGTTTAGCATTTGTTTTTGAGAGTTCTACTATAACATCCTAGGATGTCAAAGGGGAGACCATTTGGCACTGAGGTTCTGAAAAGTGATTTGCGTCTACTGCTGATTCAAAATCGTTGTACACCACCTGCTCTACTGGTGATTTGATAAACTGGATGCAGCACACACTGCGAATGTGGTCAGGAGTCCTTCTAATAATTACAAATAAACTTTGTTAATAAAGGGTAAGATCATATTTGAATAATGTTCCTTATGTACAACTCATCCACTTAACACACTGTTTACTGCAACAGCGACACCCTTCTTGCACATGTTCTTTTTCAGCTATTACTTAAACAAGGTGGGGAAATTCTGCACTGATAGAGTTGCACAACTGTTTTTTTATTATAGGTGTTATTTACAGTACAAAACTATATAAAACTATAGAAACTTGTGTCCTGTACGACGGCTTTATTTAATAATGCATTCCTGTTTTCACAGGCATTAACAAATTTACCAAGAAGCTGCGCAACCCATATAGTATTGACAGTAATGAAATACTGGATTTCCTCAAGAGGGTGCCTTCAGATGTTCAAAAGGTAAGGTCCAATTTTACATACAGATATGGAGAGAATTCCCTGAAGATGTCCGCATTATTTGCTGTACCAGAATTCCCAAGTGTTGCAGAGATATATCCTCTGGCTTTGTTTGATTATTAATGGACACTCGCCTTTAAAGCGGGCCTGCCCCAATTATTCCACAGTGCAACTCCGTGTAGCTGCTGCATTGCCCGAATAAGGAGATGCTCAGATCTCTCCTCAGCCATATTGCAGAGGCCTTGTCCGTTATTAGCAATTTTGCACGGCTGATTGAAGCGCTGTGACATAAAAGCCAGTGATTGGCTGCATGCCGACAGAGAGGGCTCCTGACGTGTCTGGCTGTTGTGTCAGCAGAGAAACTCTGATGTGGCCCCAGTCACTTCAGGGTGGTAGAGTCAATTAATGTAGTTGCGAGCCCCAGTCGACTTGCTGGGTGCCATATGTGATTACATATTAGCCATGGCTGATATGTCATTTGCATTTACATCACAGAGCTGAGAGGAGCTGTCAGGGTGTTATAAGTGGCGCTGGGTGCTCGGCGCTCTCTGACTGAGGATTTTGCTTAGCCAGGAAATGAAGTGCCACACAATGCCTTTATCTCGCAGGTAACTCACCAGACAGAATAGAGCGAGAAATCCTGACAGTCTGGATCTGGCAAGGCACTCTCACCCTAGTCTGTTTCTCAGCTGCACCCTTGATGTCCTTCTGCAGCAAGCCATTGCTGACTTCTCTGTGATGTTGGAGGGAGCCTGTGTTGTTTGAGATTTGGCTGACTGAGTTGGCAAAACAAGGTGGTGAATACATTTTGATTCAGAATCCTTTGTATGTCTTTTTCCCCCATTGGGATACACTATTTGAGCTTTGAAATTGACTCATTTTCAAATCCCATAGAAACAATACTTTTTTTTCCCTGTTTTTTTTTTTTTTAGCCTGGATTAAAAGAGGAACTACATCTTGAAAATAGCCTCAGTCATAAAAAAAGGAAACAAAACACTCTTAAGATTAATCATAAGTACGTTCCATTATGCGCTGTGAAAAATAACCTTAACATCATATACACAGGAGACCCAAAAACAATAAACCACATATTGTTTTTTTTGTTGACTTAGAACTTCAATCCTCAGATAGGTGTGGACACAGAAGACCACAAAGGAGGAAAATTGACTCCTGTCTTTCTTGCAAATGTGACTTGGCAATTAGTGCTTGTGCACATCTACAAAGTCCGCCTCAAACGGGGACTTCTGACAACACAGTGTCTGTCTTGAAATAAGAAGCATCTGTCAGTTCTGAGGACAGTTTCATGTTCTGATGCAGGAGGCAGTCACTTTGTTCCCACATTCCATCTCCCATTCTAATAATGGAGAGCAGCTAATTAGCATAGAGTTCTTACCTTTATTCAACAGATTCACCGTATTGTTTGAGCTCAGCGAGCAAGCTTCAAAGCAAGTTTTCAAATTCCAACTTGTCTTTTCAGCTTACCCTATGATCGGCCCTCTTTGGCATATGATGGGAATTTTGGTGGTAATTTTAAAAAAGACAAAAATTAGCGTCCGAATAAACCCGATTCATATTTCGCAAGCACATGCGGGAATTTATGGATGAGAAAGTGTGTAACATGAGTTGAGTTCCTTGAGTTTAACACTACATATGTAGCCAGGAGAAAGAACAAGGTCTTAAGTTCAAATATCACATTTCAGGTCCAGTTTTAGCCCGGAGAAATTAAAGTCACTCAGAGGTTTGCAAAGTCATAAAGAAACTTATACATCAACTTGTGTTGGTAGCGCTCAGCTTAAACAACACTAAACACTTACAAAGTTTTCTTTAGGGGACATAACTTACACTGAGTGATTATGCAGCTCGCAACTCCCTCACTGGCCTGGCTGGCAGGTCATCTCAGCAGTTGATGTCTGTTTCTAATATTGTGATTGTGGTGCAGAATGAGGGGGGCGTTCACTGGTACAGAACCCTTGACTCTTCAAATCCTTCCTCCCTGTGATTAATCCCCTCTGCTCCTGTGTTTAAAAAATGATTCATTACAGGCGAGCCTGCCTCGCTTTCCCCTGCACCAGCTCTCCTCAGGGGAGCCATTACCGTGCGCTCCACTGAGCTCGGATTACCTGCCTCTGACCAAACTCCTGTTTGTTTTTACAGGTGCAGTACAGTGTGCTGAGAGCGCCCACCAGCCAGAACCAGGCGCGGAAGAAAAAGTAAGCTCCGCGGACACGCTGGATGAAAGGCTGGTCTCTTTCTAAATGTGGCATGATGCAATCCACCTGACAACAATGCTCCAGTGCCAGCAGAGCCCCTGACCCCGTGCACCCCATCATACCACCCTAACTCTGCTCCCTGCTGCTGAGGGGCAGCTAGCCGCTCTCTGGCTTGTGTGTTTGCCACCCCCCTGACAGGGGCTGTGAACTGCAGCCGCTAGGAGGGCAGCACATGGCGCTGTCAATCACAAGCTTGGAGGTAAAGAAAAAAGAGCATTGCGAGGCTCAGCCTTCATCTTTGGATATAATTTAGAAAGGAATGAAAAGCATCTGGGGCTTTTTTTCGACTTTGGTAAAACTGAGAAATTTGCCTTAAAGAAAAGAAAATACAAACTTAACAAACCACTGCAATGTTCTTTTTTTTCTTTATATGTTCATTTAACTAAAGGTCACATATATTTTAAATAACTGTGGTGAAATAATATTTTTTGTTTATATTTAAAATATTAAGGACAGAGTACTGAATTTATCTTTTTTGTGGTATAGATTTGCTTTATTTAACGTAATCCTACAAGCACTCCTAATTTTATCTCAGAAACAAATATAGTCATGAAATGTATTATTTCCAACTTGCTTGGCTTAAGTAAAGTTTTTGTGTTTCCTGTTAAATTCACGTGCAAGTTTTACCTCCTAGCATCGTGTCTGCATCATCAAATGGAGAATCTGCAAGAATCCTGAATAAAGAATCTTGATCAGTTTGAGTTCTTGTTTTTTTTTCAATAACTGCACTCTTGTGAGCATGGATTACACCACTTCTTTACTTGAATACACAGTAAACACATCTGATTACACAACACAGCCATTGAAACGGCGCTCACACACCGGCCACTGCTGCGCCTTGGTTACCAAGCTCACATCAAAGCTGTGTGGCTCCAGTGTGCTTCCTAATGTATTGCTTTGTTGCCTTCTCACAATAACAGGGTCCAGATGAGAGAGAAAGAGCTCATCTCACAGAGAGTACTCTCTCCATCCCCGGCACTTAGTGCTTTATATTTCCACTAAAATCACCTGGCCTATCTAATGGTTGCACACGTACACACACATATACACACACACACACGTACTCTGTTTTTCCATCTGTATTCCCGCAACAGTTTTTCAAAGTCAAGGGATATAGCGTATCATCTCTCAGTGTTCCCGCGCATATTAATTTTAAATACGCAAAATGATCGATTGGCATCTTTGATCATTTTTGATTGTGCAAAACAGTATTTCTTCTTATTTATGTTGCTCACATAAATGTTTCACAAAGTGACTAAAGAACTGTTCTTCAAAATAATTGCATCCTGTAGAATATATGAGAGTACATAAGAGGAAATTAAAACTAGAAATAGTAGTATTTCCTTCTTTGCCCACTAGATAAATGGCAGATACTCTCTTTCACAATATACAATACAATATATAGTTATAATTGAAGTTGAGCTGAACTGAGGAGTGGACTCCAGCAATGGAAGTTTGTTCCAACCAATTGGGGGACTGAGCATCACGGCCGGGTCCCCTCCCTCCCTCCCACCCACCCCTCCTCCTCCTCAGGAGTAGCACGCTGGTGAAAGAGCATCCATCTGTGCTTTGTGAAGAGTTTGATTGGCTCAGGGGGACCTGGTGGAGCCCCGGGCTATCTCTTTTGACAGGCTGATAGAGACATCACTGGGCTCTCCCAGGAGCTGCCACCAGGGGTCCATTTCAAAGTGAGAGGGTGTGGAGGTGACCCTGAGCTTCTGACGAGCTAAATCCCACACACTGGCTGAAACCCTCCTACATTCTTGGCTCCACTGGGGCTTGGGGGGGGGGGAGAGCTGGTTTTGGCTGTGCTGAGAGGAGGGCATCGCGGGGAGGTGTGTAAGGGGGGGTTACAAGCAGATCCAATGCAAAACCCGATGAAACGTCCCCAAGAGGTGAAACCAATTAAGCGACACTCCCAGGGTACTTTTAAGAGACATTACAGCAAACAACCGGATTTCATCTAAATATCTGACAGAACAAGTGAAAATAAGAATGTGACATATACGGGGCCAAAAACAACACAGTTTATCTAAAGTCATCGCTTTGGTTAATAGCACTTAGTTGAAATGTGTCATTTGACATATATATTATTATAAAGATAAATTCTTCCAGTTACGAGAGGTCCTAAGGGACTATGGTTGCCTGCCTCCAAGCTGTCAAATCTTTGAATCTGTGGCACTGAGGTTGTGGACTTGGATGTACCCTGTATCATTCATATTCAGTGGATAATACCGAACAGTCTGACAGGGATTCAACAATTGTTGATTCTACTTTGCATGCACCGGTGCGCACTCATGCTCTCTACTTATATGCACATATGGCACGCACACACAAACACACCTAAGCCCCTCTTCAAAGTGTTGTAATCATATTTAAGGAATTATTTATCAGTATATTTTCTCCTGGGACAGTTGCAGATATTTGCAGAGGAAGTCACTGTGCAATATGGTCCCTGAATGCGGTGGGGAAAATCCCTGGATGTTTTACAAGCCTGCTAATGAACATTTCAGCCACACAGCAGTTAACATTGTCTGATCATATTCTTTCTCCAGTAGTAGTTGTTGTTGTGCATGGTGTGGCAGTGATGTCTTCATCAGGCTGTCAAAAAGGAAGTGCCTGCAGCTGTGGCGGATCCCCCCAGAGCCTGTCACACTCCTTGTTTCCATGGCAGTCCTTCAGGCAGCACCACAGGCAGGCTGTGTGCAAGGACCCATACAACCTGTTTTTTCAGCAGCCGCTCTTCTGATGTTCAGCCCTGGAGCGGGCGTCAAACTACCAAGTGCAGAGAGGGAGAGCGAACACTGCACCCTTTGTCGCAGTTCTGTGTTGCTTTACAAGGAGATGCATAGAGGAAAAAAACAAAACAGAACACAAAACTCATTTAAATAAGCCAGTGTTCTCAACAAATCCTTAGTAACTGTTACTGTTACAATGCTGTTAAGGTTCTCTGACCTCCCCTCTGACAGACATAATGCGCACGGGAGGAAAAACTAACAAAAGCACCGCTATCCGTTGACTTACATGTGTTAAGGCGCTTGTGTATGTGTTATTTGGTCTCTTTGTACCACCGGAGAAGCAGGTCATCACTGGAGATCACTGGCTGCTCTGCAATTCCCAAATGGCCTAAATTATTACGGCAGAGGTTACGATTTGCCTCTAAACAGAACACACCAATGCACCAAATGAAACATGACCTGTTGTGCATCAGCTCAGTTGTCAAACACAACGCAGAACATACTGATGTTAATACAGTTAGCGACTGTTTAGCCCAGTGTATATTAACACGTCTACATGAGACTGCATTGGGAGTTTTTAAAATGATGCTGTAGCCACCTTGAGCTGTTTTCCTCCAGATTGCGCCTTAACTAGCTGGCACATTTCTTTAGTCTCTCCTGATGAAAGACATAAATTATAGTAACCAGGACTGATGTCATCTCTGGGAATACGGGCGGCAATGTAAGTGAGATAACAACAGAGAGAAAAATGGTCGCTAATAGCAGCTGTTTGCACTAGCTCCAGTTTACTAATAATTCATTTTGTGGCCCACAGTACACGCTGGTGTTAAGAGATGGCAAAAGCCATAATTCTTTATAGCATCAAGAACTGAAGATGGCCTTTAAGAGCTGAAATTAAATCATTGGCCTTTAAAAGCATCTCTCCAAGGGGCGAGCTGCATTAATAAATTCAACTGATTCTGCTTTAATATTATTCAGAGTGCATTAAAATGAAGACAACAGCTGGGATCATGGGCAGTCTCGAGAGCATTGCTTGGGCCAATGAGTGCCGATGAGATGCAAAGCATGTCTAAGCACAACCTTGCGTTGTGGACGTGGAGGGGGACACAAGGTCTCAGTGCCGTACAGGTGCGGGCCTGACAGTTGCTGTTCCTGGATCAGAGGTTGTGCTATACTGACACTGGTCACAGGACAGCCAGTGCCTGCTTCAAAAAACAATGTCAAGTGAGCCACCCGGCTACCCAGCCGATCAGGCCAGTTGCTGCCAGTATCATGACAGCACTGCTTAGAAGAGCTACAAGAATTTTCACACAATAAACGCTTTGGTTTTACAGTCACTGTTTGGAATAGTTATGGGGTCACTTTGTTATGCTGAAAAATGGAATGGAAGTGTGTGTGTGAGAAAAAAAAAAAGCAGCACTGCAGTTTTGTTAAAAGAAAAAAAATGAGCGGAAATAAGTGTTAAGCTTTCTAACATTTGGTGTTACATCAGTGCTCTATAGTTAGCACAAGCCCGCGCGTCAGGAAACAATACAAAGAATAATTGAACTGCATATTTCATTCTAATTAACAGTGATATAACGCAATGTGACTCTCAGCCTCCTGAGGAAAGAGCACCATATTTTGTTTGATGAATCTGCTCAAGCCACCGCTAGTCTCGCCGCTAACCCCTGGGGAATCAGGTATCATTAGAGATATGAACAGATCTGCTTTTTTGTCTTGGAGAAAGAAAAAAAAACAGGGGGAAAAACACATTTCCTCAGCACTGGCACACGGGTGAATGTGAAAATGTTCAATATTAATAGCCTTTCATCAAGGACACAATTAGGACACCTCTATTTGACACATTCTATAGGTTCAGAATGAATATGAATATATGGTCCCAAGGAAGGAGCCACTGGCTGAATAACAAAGTGAAATCATCAGGACACCGAGCAGAATGAAGAACACACAATATGCCAGGTGGGCAGCTGATGTATTTTGATTCATTGTGAATTTAAAAGAAGCAAGAGATTCAAAGTATATCAATATTAGCCTGCTTTCTAATTCATGGCCCAGGGCAAGCTGTATATTTATCTAAATTAGCACACATGCTGCTATACAAACACATGAACGCAACACACATATTAAAGGGAGCACATTACATTCTGCCGTGCTGAGTCGTAACACTTTGAAAGTACAAGACTTGTGTGTTTCAGTATTTTAGTCCTTTTTTCAGAGAACAAAAAAAAACTATTAAAACCCAACACTGGTCATGGATCAGTCAGAGGTTCACAGAGAGCACATTTGATTAGTGAGTGCAGTTAAAGATATGTAATTTTCTACACCAGAGGTTCGTGGTTCTGACTGCAAAGTGAAGGTGTGAAAAGGGCTTTGGTGAAGTGAGGAGACTAATCACACGTGCATCACCCCTGAGCACTGTCTCCTCTGAGCTCTGCCACATTATGACACCGTAGAGTCATGTAGCACACAAGCACAGTTAGGCCCATTAACCACAGCAGCTAATTATCGGCTCCTACAAGGTCTTCAAGCTCTCAGGCAATGCATGCTCTCATTTCTGATTAAAAACATAAATGCATTCAGGAAAAAAAAAAAAAAAAAAAGAGGATCAATTACACGAGGCAGAAAAGATAACAGCTCTGTACCAGAGTAATTAGGCTGGGTGTTTCATCAGAACCGCTTATTCTGTGATGAAGGTTTAAAGAGTCCAGTGGCAGAAACACCACAACTGTGTTTGTTTTATTTATGATGCTGCAGTGTCACCCACCGGGGCCCAATTAGCCTGCGACTGATGCCTTGGAAAGAATCTGTCTGCGCTGCTTTTGACAGGAAATGAGAGCTTCACTTTGCTTGTGTCCTTCTTGTGACCTGTGGACTTCAACCTGTTTAAGGGCCAACTGGCGCTGACTCGAACATGTCGCCACAACAAACTTCTTCTCCATTTTTTAAAAATTATTATTTCTTTTTTAGTTAATTTGCCTGCATATATCATACCACTTCACAATGTCAACAGACGGTGCTGTGGGACTTACTTCGCCAAAAGCATCCGCTTCTCTCCTGGCCGATTTGATAGCGATGTTCGACAATGTATGTAACAGCACTCTCACCGTTCCCTACCCACATGAGGGAGCACCACCATAAGGAATGAGCCTGATTGGCTTGAGCTCCTACACCAGTCTCAAACCGTTTGTCAAAGTAATTTTCTTAATTAACTGTGATGTGCTCTGATTAGGATAGTATTTACCAATTTACATCATATCAGGCAGCACAGGGTTTAAATTGGCTTTCATGAACGCAGTGCATATGTTCTACGGCAGTGGAGTGAAATAAAGCAGTAAATGAACTCGTCAAGCTTTGATAGGGTATTACAAATAGGTTAGTCTGAGATTTCTTTTTCATTTTGGTGAGCACGGCTTCTCCTTTCAGTCTTAATAACAATAACAACCATTTTTAAATCTACTGTATTAGCAATGCCTCACATTTTCCTCTTTTCCTCCCTGTTAGAACAACACAGCGCTTCATGTAATCCTTGAATAACTGCACACACGCACGCACATACGCAGGCGCACACACAGAGACACACACGGACAGATGTAGTTTATTAGTTTCAATAGGCAAATGAAAAAGAATGTCTATGGTCCTTTAAGCAAGCAGCAAGAGACCAATTAGCAAGTATCTCTATTCAATTTCTCCATATCTCTACTTAGTGAGTGTGAGGGAGAGCGAGGCCTGGGAGGAGGAGTTTGAGCAGCACAGACAGGAAGAGAGAAAACAAAGCCATCATCTCCCAGTGCTTGCCCCCCTCTCCCCTCTCCTCTGCAGCTCCAATTACTGGCTTCTCTCCCTGCCATCAGTATGCAGCAGGGCCGCTCCTCTCCTCCACTCGCCCCAGGCCATTGAATACGTTACCTCTGCTATGGGGCTCGGGGCTCAGGGGCACTGCGCCCCCTAACCCCCTGGATAATTTGGGATTCCTGCTCCTGCCTTGGAGAGCTGAAAACAAATAAAAGACCCAGATAAATATAAAAAATAAGGTTGCCTCACAAATATCCAGAGATCTACTGATTTATTGATTTGTTCATTCCACCACTTATTATTTGTAAATCATTACTGATCTGCAACCACCCACACCTCCATCTGAAACCTATGCGAGGGGAGAAGACAGCACTTCACTCAGGCACTAGTTGAAGCGGATGAAAAAGTGGTTTTCAAAAATTTGTTTTTCTTCCTTTAAAAATGTCCTGAACAACAACAACTGGAATTGTCATTTTGAAGGGCATTACACAATTTCAATTACAGTTGAAAGTACTGTTCATTCATAATTGTTCATTGTTATTGTTCGATTTTGCTAACAAGTACTTCCAGTAGAATAACAAAAACTTTCTTAAATTTTCTGCAAAGAAAAAAAAAGCAACCTTTTTGTTTCTATAACAAAAACCAGCGCCAGGTGAGAATTACCGCTTTCATTCTTTTACACCCCAAAATCTGCCCGGTGCACTTGAGGCGAGTCTGTATAGCTGTTCAAACTAGACTGCCTCTGGCTTAGATTTCTCTTCCATCTCCCCGTCTTTGTCCATGTTTCAGATCGCTCACAGCTACAGACCACAGAACTCCTATTAAAGTACTTCAGGTTTCATGAGCACTACAGAAAGCCGCGTTTTGAAATCCCTTTTAAACAAAAACTAACAAAAACGGCAAAGTATGACAACCTGCTAATCCGGCTCCCCAGCATCACTACTTACATCACCATCTCAATGCTCAAGCGAGCCTGAATGTACCAAAAATGCCCACAATCATAAAACGAATAACAAAATGTTTCTCTGCTGATGTAAAACTGTAAAACAGGTTGGGGGTTTTTTTTTGGTCTCGAGCCTTTCATGTTGACAAACACAGCTACACTGTAGTTCTCATGCTGCGGTCTGTGTCCACAGCTGCTCTCTTTCCACTTGTTCTGTGAGCAGATGCATGCTTTGCTCTTTTGCATAGAGCCGCATGACTGAATTGTTTTGGAGATAGGGATAACAATGAAATGCAAAGAAATGGGGTGGAAATTGTACCATGAAAAAGACGCTCTTCCACTTCACTGTACAGCTTGAGGTCGTAAAGGAGAGCAAAAACCCCAACGCGGGCCGTCCGAGTCAGATAGCACTCACATTGCACGGAAACCGCTCCATTCTCCTCGTAGTGACACCAATGCCTGTTTAATATGCTTCTGTTTCTCAAAGAAAACCCCAAAACTATTGCTGTAAATGATTACTAGATTACTTAATGTAGCGCTGAATCAATTCTCAAATGTGTCTGTCCCTGGTATACAAAGCAAGGCGGGGTGGCGGAGCAGAGTGAGACAGTGAGCATGATAGAGCCATAGGGGAAATTATGAGACTATTAAGGAGACACTGTTGTTACTCTTGGCTTCTTACAGGATTTTGCCAGTGGCTGTATCTCCATTTTAATACAGCAGTTGGCAGCAACTGGTCATGCAGTAGTGAAGCTGCGAGCCACTTGATTTTAAATTGCGATATTGTCAAATAATTTGTTCACCAAATCAGCTATGATGTAATGTTAGGTGAGGTAATCCACTTACAATGATTAAGATGCCCTGTTTTCTTCTTTCTTCCATTACACTGCAGCAGAAGATTCTAGCTTTAATTCCAGTGCTTGTTGAATGTAACCGAGTGCTGCTCCATAATGGTCCATGCATAAGAAATTATGCATTTAAAACAAACCACATACAAGGCGGAATTTGACAAGCTCATAAAGTATCATCTGCTTAAATGCCTTATGACAATGTAAGATTAATGACCGTGCATTCAGTGCTAAGCAGCAGAGGTAGAAGAGGCACCTGCTCCTCAAAGGCCACCTCTAATCGTTCTCATCTGGACTCCCTGCTGACATACTAACCTGCTGTTCTTAGGGAAAGGAGATCTGCCAGATCCTCAAACACTTTCCTGGGCCCGCCGTATTACTTTCCTAATTCAGCCCAGATGTGACGTCCCCACTCTGCCATCCTGTTTTTCCCCCCGCTCTGGTTCACCTCATTCCCACCTGCTAGCTGACCCACGGACCCAAGGCCCAGACTCTCATTTGGTTTGCCTCTCCAAGTAAAGTCATGCTCTTTGAATTGCAGCAATCTTTTTTTCCTCCTTTCCTTTTTTTCCTCAGCCTGGGCGACTGTAGTAAAGTCCACATAGTGCACACAGGAATCTTCCTGCCGTCACATGCTTGCATTCCTATTGTTGTCTCCATAAGAATTCCCTTGTTCAATCCACTAACACTTATAAATTTTTCCATATAGATGGCTAATGATCTTCCTATTGACTCCATTGTGTTGGGCTCCAAAGATCACTACTTGAACAACACTTTATGAATAAGCAAGCGTGATTTCTGTGTTTCTCTGCTGCGGGTTGGTCTTCTGTTCTTCATACAAACATCTCATGTTGTTGAATATTTTGCAGTTATTATTCCAAAAAAGAAATGTTTTGCTAGTAAGGGACTAAAATGAGAAATTATTCAAGCAATGTCACCGGTGGATGATGAACACCATCAGCTAGCACTGACCGCCTGAAAGACTTCTACTTTAATTGGATTGCAAGGCTTCCCCAGGCTGATGGACATGTTTGTCTCTCAGGACCACTGAGCGTCTGCCTCCACTGGATGGGCCCCAGTAAATAATCTCTCTCCCCTAAATGCTTACCGTTAATTGTGTTTTTTTTCCCTCCTTCTTGTTGAGATGCGCTGGTGTGGGGGCGTGGGGTTGGGGAATAATTAAGACAATGCCTTTGCGCTTCACTTTGGAGGCAGGGATCCCACTAGAGCAGAGGCAGGTGCCTCTTACTGGAAGAGACTCGCTGACAAGACCTGCCAATCAAGCCTGTGGAGCTCTCAATTTCTTGAGCTCTTAGGTACTCTATTCCCTTTAGTCCGTTTATTCCAAACACCGTTTTAAAATGCTGGGGATTAAGCAGGTAGCAAACAGGCCCAGTCTGTCAGAGGGAATCAGTGTTCCCCAGCCCACATGAACATTGTCTTCCTCAGCCCATCTACAGCTGCACTCACAAAGAAATGGTTTTTTGTCTTAGAGTTGATTAGACGTCTCATATTTTTAAGGGAAAACTGTTATAGCAGAATTCAAATCTTTGGCGAGAAAGTTTTGAGCCTTCATAAACCCAATTGGAAATAAACGATGTCTTTTGTTTTCAGAGGTTTTATCCATTAACAGAGAACGCCAAACTGAGTCAGTTCTTCGTAAATGCTCAACGATGCTTCTGAACTTTCTCTGCGCTTCTTGCAGCTGAGCATTTGCATGGAGAGTAGTACAAACAGTCTTGAGGAACACAGAAGGAGACTACTTTTTGTTATTCTTATACCTGACCCGGAGGGCATTGTCAAACTGTGCAGAACCGTGTGGACACAGCATATAGTATAATAACATAATCAAGGCAAAAATGTAATGGTACTGAAAAAATGGTGTATCTCTTTAAACTTGCTCCTCATCTAGTAGACAGGCTGGAGAGAGGTGCCAGCAGCTATTCATGATGAACGGGAAAGCAGGTCATGGAGTCACGGCCACTAAGAGCCGCTGTGCTATAGAGTGCCAGTGACAGGCTTGTACAAGGCCAGGGCCTCATCTGGCTGCAATTCCAAAATTTAGACAGTGAATATGGTTTTTTTGTGGATACAGCTTTACACACACACACGCACAAAAACAAAGAAAGAACCCTATCTCTGTCACATAACCACATGCAGTTGATTAGAAATAAAAGAAACAAAACCTCACCGAATTTAAAATCACTTTCTACAAACTGTATGTTTGTCTCATTCTCATTTAACTTTTTTTTTTTCCAGTTCATTTTTATTTTTGGAAAATGGGTAGCTGCGCACTTTGCTCAAAATGTGATCTGGAAGTTAAGCAAATGGGAGAATGGTTCTGAAATCCCTGGCAACGATAGCCACTCGTCACACAGGCAGGAAATGGACAGCCACTTTGGAGAAATTCAATTCAGTTGTCGGACACTGTGAAAAAAATTGAATCATGCAGACATTTGAGGTGATTTAATGGTGTTAACATGCGCACAGTGGAACTCCACTGCTTGCACTGCACAGGCTGTGGATTATTGAGTTCGGTGTAAAATCAGTCACTTCTCCAGAGTCCATTTGACTAGGAGAAATGGATGGACATTAGCAGGAATTCTGAAAGCGGCTCATTTTTTTGAATAAACTGGTGATGGATCTCTCTTCAGGCACAGTTTTAACAGCTGCTTGAGATTGACTGGATCACACTTCTGCGTTGTCTTCATTCAAATGTATTCAAGTTACATTCAGATTTTTTTTAAGTTACCACTTAATCTCTGATATTTCACAAAAATGGTCAAAAAAGATCCCAATATTCTGAAGATCTGCTGTGTTCTGTATTTAAATATTGTAGATATTTCTATAGTGCATACTACATATTTTCTACCTGCTATGCAGACCCAAAAACAATCCATGATGTCATCTGGGACTTTCATGTTGTTTATGTATGTAATGCATTTTCTGCTGCCATGCTCTGCATTAACAGTTGTTATGTATCCTTGCTAGAAAAATTATGGCCCAAGGCTTCTTGGCTTAAAATGCAGATGATAAATTTTCCTCTAATCAGTACAGCACTTCCCCTGCCACTCTGCTTACCTTGGGTTAAGCAGGACCAAAGCCCTGCTTTCCAGTGAATGGAAATATTTGTTGGCTGGTTTTAAAACACTATTGTCTCCTATAGTAATGCGTCAGGCAGATGGCCCGTAAGGGGCTGCTAGCAGGATTTTTTTCCTGCTGTGCTCTATCTTCATTGTCCAGCCAAAGTTTTGTCAAAACTAGAAAATTATGCAAGACAGTTCAATGAAATATGCTTATTTTCCTGTTGTATAGTAATGCATACAATATGGTTCAAGAATTAGAGCTGGTCTTCCACTAACCAGAAGATTCTGATTGGATCTTGAGCTCTTCCAGTCCACATGTATCCTCGGGGAACATACCAAACCCCTAAAACTGTCCTCATGTGTGTCACTGGTGTGTCTTTGATAGTGAAATTCCTCCAGGAATGTGCGGGTAAACATGACATATAGTGGTTGATAAGACTAGAAAAATGTTACATGTGGTTTAATTGTCATATATATTTCATATCCACTGTTTATATTTGAATAACACACTTGGTACACTGGTGGGAACTGTAAAGAAAATAGAGGTCTCTCTATAGATCCAGTTTAGAAATTAAAAGACTTCCCATCACTGGCAGCTGAGTGATACTTAATAAAGATATTTTAAATATAAATAGTTTCTATTTTTAATACTAAAATCTTCTTCTGCTTTTCGCAAGGAGAACTCGCAAACATAGTCCCTCTTTGATCTCATAATCCTGTTTGGGCAACATATTTCTCTTTCATTTTGAATGTCACTGGGACCTCCAGAGTCTCAACAGTGTGCAACCAGATAGTTTGACATGGCGTTTTACTTTGTGCACTTCAGTAAAGAAATATTATTAAACAACAAATGAATTAATTCTTTGCAGTCCCCGCTGGTTATTGTCAGGTTAAGTTTGTCAGGTGTTTGACATGAAGTGTTTTGTCCTCCTCACCAGAGGAGATACGAACAATGTCCATTTCTAAAGACTTCCTCATTAGCTGCGGAGAGCGTGGGAGTGCTGGTATCTGGAAACAAGCTTTAGCTGACTTTTTTCAGACTACAACAACATCCTTCTCCCTATGCTCCATGCACATGTCCTCTCACTCCGTGCATTATAACCCTGATGAGCTGACCACATCCTTGGAACACTTCACAAGATAAATAATTGAACTCTCAATAGCCCTTGATGGACAAAAATTGCTCCTCCAGCTGCCACTTCTTCTTTTGCTTTGTTCTCGAGAGCAACAACAACAAATGGGCCTCTGCAGAATCCCACACTAAGAAAACACATTTCACAATGATAACACATAAGAGCTGGGGTTGCATTACTCTCCTGCTCTGATGATTTGTGCCATTAGAGGTAGTCTATGTGTTGTACAAATAGTAATAAAGAAGCCTTCAAAAGAGATATGTGATCTTAAAAGAGTGTTTTATGCTGGCAGATGACTGATGTCACTATCATCAGTTATCTGTTACCACCTAACTTGTCTTTTCAGCAATCAAGAGAGGAGCCAGACAAAGGTTTCAGAGGCAGAGAGGAGTCCCTCGAACAATAGGTGGCAGTGTGCTACCACAGAAGGCAGCTACAGTATCCTCAAGTTGTTTGAATCCAGTCTTGGCAGAGGAAGGCTTGAGGCTGTTCTGTGGATTTAATTAGACAGAAACAGATACTCACATGTTCATTTCTCAGCTGCCTCCCATCCATTTCTTTACAGTCTGTTGGGGAAAAACGCTTTATGGTCCAATTGTAACTTTAACTGTGAGCACAGAAAGAACCACACATTCATAGTGAAAAGCCAAGTGTTAAGACCTTGTTTCACACTTCCTAGAGGCACCCATTACAGCAGGTAGAGCTGTCAGAATCACAGGCCAACTGTTAAAATACACAAAAGAGAGGGCAAAGACTTTGGACAAAGAAAGTACATTTTTTCCAAAAAGTCTTGAGGTATCCTCCTGAATGAAGATCACACCCATGCACCCCAAACAAAGACCTCTTAGGCAAGTTTGTAGCATGACTTTAAAACACAGATTTAAAAAAATTAAGTAATATTTGATCTTACCTGTATTATTTCAAATTATAGGATAATGTTGTGATTATTAAACACTTTGCTGAAATAAAAAACAACAACAAAAAAACCAATGTCTACATTTTAATTTGATCTGACAGTTGGCTATGCTAACATAATGCATGGTAACATATGTGACAAACGCAAGCAAAGGAACAAAGCATGCCAAGAAAAGATTAGAGTATAATTGAATGAGAAGGAAAATGTGGCTGTGTTAGCCACAGTGGGGGTACGAGGAGATGGAAGAACAACATTTAGGCTATTGGTAGTTGAGAAAGTGGCGTGGCCTACCACTAACCTTCACATCTATATTAAAAGCAAGGTGTCACTGCATGCAAATTAGACGTAGCCGGGTAAAGCACTGTTAATGAACCCAGCCATTGAACTCCATACAGCAGGCTTGTCGTTAGATAGGTGCACCATAAATAGTCCATTTGGCCGAGAGCCAGAGGGAGAAGCTAAGGCAGAGTTACTAGCAGTAGGATAGGGCCTTTATTGTGTTATGACAGACAGAGGGGACGATCAGACAGGATAGAGATATGGGCTTTCCTTTCCAGATTAATTAAAGAAAGGATCAATTAACAGTGATGAAAACCATGGCAGCATACTGACTAGCTGATAGGCCAATCAAGCCTTGAAATGCAGAGTAGTTGGCATGTTTTATCTCTCCAAACTTAATTGCAATTTTCCAGGGGGAATGACGTGATCAAAATGGAGGGGTGAAATTAGCTCCACATGAATAAAGTATTTATTTGATGCATTTGTTCTGTGATTTCAGGACTAAGTATGTATTGTGTTCGTATAGGGCACAGGAGTTTCTCTTTCCACAATTTATTCTTCCCCTGCCTGCTCACCTTTATCATGGTAATTGTGAACATGAGTCCAACCTTAACATTAGCTTTTGCTGAGTAGGAAAATGCCTTGGCTAAGGGCTATTTGTCCCACATTGCCCAATCATGCCAGATGCATGTGGTTATACAATATGGAGCATTCATGAATCCATTTGCATATCAGGAGATGAATTTCATGCACCCATCACTACTGCAGATTCGAGGCAATAATGACTTTACAGGAGATGAAAGGAACCAAAATTCGTTGGCTCACTGGTGGGAGCGAAATGATTGCACTATGTGCAAAGAGTTAAAGAGGATGCATACATGAAGATAAAGAGGACTTCTGCTAGGGGCAGTTTGACCACATAAAATGTAGTTTACAGCTAGTGTCATCGTCTATCCCAACAAGTCCAAGGTTTATCAAATTCACACTTAAAAAAGGAACTTAGACAGTTAAAATGCCTTAAAACCAAGCTCCACCGCACCGTTAAAAGCAGTATATTAACCCAACAAAATCAAATTCTACTGGTGGTCTTTAGAATGTTACCATTTGATTGTTTTTAATAATTTATCCAGTTATTATAACAATATTAGCTAAGATTAAACACATACACATTGCTCATTACCTTGGGAACACAGCCCACCAAAAGCTCATTTCCTGTTGAGGAAGACTGCCTAACCCCGATTGACCCTCAGATATTCCCATTACCATGGGCCAATGTTTAAGGGAATCTTATTGAGCTACCTCAGCTGGAATACCCACAACTGATTTATGAGCAGAAGACTACTCTGCTTTTAATGATTATCTGTTTATTCTGCCCTCCTCACAAATCAGAATCAGAAACAAGGAATTATTATTCAAATGTGCCTAAAAAAGGAGCATGTGAGAGAGAGAGGGGGAAATCAAAGCAATCACACCATTTGAATCTTCTTCTTGATGAGGAAAATTGGATTTAAAAATAAAGATGAGCAAAGATAATTTTTTGAAATTCTCCTAAGAATGGTGATTTTGCTAATGGGTTTATTTTCAAGTTAGTTTCTCAGCTGGTGACATTTCTAAAATCTGCTTATGTGCTAGCAGCAAGTGAAAAAAAAAGACAACATGCTTGACTCCTTATACAATCTGTAACTAATTAATCTGATCCCTGTCAGTCTTTAAACAACACCCCGATGGAATATATGCAGTCCACCTGTTCCTGTGATACTTTTTCTTATTAGCTCCAAGCTGTAGATTCAATAACCTCTCGCTTTTTTTTCCTGGAGGTTTATGACCATTATGCACAACAAGAATTCTGAGATCTGTGCCGGTAACAGTGCTAGATGGAGGAGATGCTTAAGTGAGTCTGTCATGGTAATTATGGTGGATAGTTGAGGACTATCAGGTCCTTAGCTCTCTCACTGCCAGTCTGATCTATCCTGAACATAAAGAGTCTCCAGTGTGCCTGGGGGGAAATTGAAAAGATGCACTTATCTACCTAATGGCAATAGCTGAGGCAAATCAAATGCATTGTATGGCAAGGAATAACTATGCGAGGCATGAGTGTATTAGCGTGTGCTCTGCGGCCGTGTTTCGCTTCATGTTTGATTATCCATCAGGCTGTGTCTAAATGTGAATACTATTGCAACCAGCTGACTGGGTATTGCCACAGAATTGTCATTCATTTTATAATTTTCTAACTGACAATCCAGGCAGTGTTTGACAGGAAGAGAGTCTGGAAGCAGCAGTCAACATCTCGCAGCACCCATATGAAACAGCAATGCCTGTTTTCTTCTTATTTCTGCATGTCGGGCGACAGCTTTCAGAGCAGCATGATGCCACTGAAACACTGAAAATTAACTTAGCTTGACTGTTGTGGGGAAGGGGGATTCTGGGATTTTGCATTCAAGCTTTAGATGATCAAAAAATGTTTACCTCCATGCTAGTACTGTATGTAGTTAAGAGATGGGTTTTTTTCACTCGTGGTAATGGTTTCGTAGCACATTATCTCAAGTATATAAGTTACTAAAATGAGACAGTGAGACTCTATGAAACCAGAGTAAGCCAGTAAATCTAATGTGTTTGTGCACGGACATCAATGGTGATGCAGAGCTGTTTTACAGTCATTTATCTGAAAATGGCAACATAATGTAATAACATTTGGGAAGCAACTGTTTTGATTGGGATGGGACACCATGCCGAGCTGCAGTTACATGCTGAAAACACAATATTAGTGTCCATCATTTGAGGTAACTAACAGGGTTTCAGTTTCAGGGTTTTTGGGAAATCAAATTAGTCTGCCAGACATCCAATTTGCGTTTTGGTTAAGTCAGATGTAGCCGCTGCTTAATATGCTGGAGGCCACAAGACAAGAGAAGAGTGGCTCATTTGCGTTACGCAACTCAAAAATGTGTAGCTCTTGCTGTGAAATGGAAACTTTTATTTTGCTAAGAAAAGAAATGACCTATGCTTGATGTACCAAAGACCTTGTAATCAAAAGGTTCAAACGCACACAGCAAGCGGCTCAGCTTCCTTTCTGTGAATAAATACATTTCCATTAAAAAGGCTCATTAAAATAATTGTTGGTCAATAAACGAGCAAGAGTAGATGTTAGCCTCCAAACATACAGCAGGATTGTCAAGCGTCTATGGTGAGCACACAGTTCTTCCACAGCTAAATCATATCAGATGGACTATTGACAGCATCCTGTCAATAGCTGAGCCCTTGGAGGGTTAGCTATTTGCACATTGACTGATTGACTGTTTCTTAATAGACACATAATTGGTGACAAAGACCTTCCAATGAAGTGTCATTTGCCAGAGCATTTGTGATAATTCACAGCCTGTCCCATTTTCTGTTGGACACAGTCCCAAAGTAGGGACTGTGATGAGTAACATGAACAACTAGACAGTGTCACACTGACAAGAGAAAATTATAATAAAATATCTGAAGCATGGAAATAGATGAGAAATATCTGAGCAGCAAACATGACAGACTTAAGACAAACAACCCGCTTGCTGGTATAGAATCCATAGATGGAAAGTGGAAAACGCAATATGGCATTTTGAAGCTTTGACCTGATATGGTATTATTCACTGACAGTAATATTACATGCTATTTCCTTTCATTCCAGTCTGTGGACAATGTTGATGGATAGTAATTTTCACATGGCACTTTTGTTTACCTTATTTATCTGCTCCCCTGTCAGCCACAGCCTTCATTGGGGAACCAGAGCACTTATAGATGGCTGTGGGGTTTGCACTGTAGTGCAGACATTTAAAAAAGAAGATTTAAATAAAAAAAAAATAAAAAAAAAGAACAGAAGAAGAAGAAATGCTTCTCCTGATCCTGCAGCATTTCATGAAGGCATTGCTTTTCAAACCAGCTGCTTGGAGGATTTTTAACATCTATTAATGCAGAATTACTCCAATTACAAGCCTTCTTTGCGCCAAGGCCCCCATCCACTGCTTGTGTTAGATAGTGCACACCTCTGGGAGCCAATCACAGCCTTCACAGCCACTGGCAGCAGATGTAAGCAATTTACTTCTGATTTCTTCATATTCAGTGTGAGACGAGCTCCTGGTGACCCACGACCCTGGAGCCTGCAGGATTCTAACCCTATCAAATTAAAGCTCTCTGCTCACTTATTCCCTAGCGCTCCTCTGGTGCTAAGCAGCCATCTCGCTGCATAGCAACGCCGGTCGGGCGTGCTCACTCATACGCCCTGCCTCATCAGCTGCTATTAGGGAAAATATACAGTGCTCTAATTGGATGAGATTCAGCTAAGGAAGTGCAGTTAAAGGTCATTTTCCACCGTGTGCCTCCTGCTCTTCAGAATAATTTCTGTGTCCTCCGTCTTTGTGAGCTGTTAAACAATAGGGCCAAAGTTACAATCCTTTCTCTCTTTTCCTGACAGAGTGCCACAGGCCGTGATGAGCAGCAAGTCCTATGAATCATGTAAACAACATGGCCAGACAGCGACTGACGGGAGCTATGTCAACTGCACATATCCTTTACTGCCTCCCTTCAAAGTGTCCTGGTGCCCATGTCGTAACCTCGTCGTTAGCCAATTGCAGAAATTTGCAAAGGTTGGCAAAGACTACCTATGATTATAATTAGCATACACCTTCTGTTATTTCTCTTCATCTTATCAGGTTCAAAAGCTACTTCGGTATGTTTGTGTTTAATATTTTATAAAAAAATGGCAAAAAGGTGAACAAACATTTGCAGTGTTGTTGCTCAGCTAATACGATTCTTTGAAATGTGAAAGAAATAGGTCTGCATAGTCATACGTGATGTGTTTCCTGTAGACAGAAGCACAGTCGCCAACACAGGCTAAAAAAAGTCACTCGACATTAACAGCGGTTAAACTGCCAAATAATATTTGAGGCAATTTCTAGTTTATGTACAGAAAATAGTTGTTATCTGGACCCTGTAATTACTGTACTTGCATCAGAACTGGTAATGAACAATATCTCAGCATTAGCACATCGAAAGGAATTTCTTCTTAACAATCAGTTTAAAATCATCTTCAAGTTTGGATTTTATGCTTAAAGTTAGTGTTACTTACTAGTAGACAGAGCCTAGAAGGATTTCTGAAGCCACTATAACCAGCTCTGTAATGGTGACCTCTGCTACTTTGTTTAAATGCACATCAACATTTGATGCTATGCACTATAAATCCCTCATAAGATCCACAAGCCTCTTAAGTCACGGGCCACTTCATAAATAAATGATATTCTCTACTGAGGGGCTTGTGGCTCCCGTCTTGTTCAGTTCACCGGCTTGTGATGCAATAATGATGAACACAGACCTCCAGCTCTTTCACTTAGCGCTCTAATTTATAGGGGGACAAACATGAGGATCAGCATGCAGAATCAATGTTTGAGCATTAAAGTGAGCATAAGCCATTAAAGAGAGCATAAACACAATTGCTTAAAAATATAAAAAAAGTGTGATTTTCAGTGCCATTTAGAAGCATGTACTACTATTTCTTTTAGATTAACAGTCGATAGTGCTTGATATGTAGATATTTATATATAAAATATTGAGTTGTTTTCTCCCACATGGTCATAAGATTGATGTAAACTAAGAACTCTTTCAGTAATATAACAATGTGGGTGTAATATGTTATATTTAATCGAAAACATTTATTTTGTTGCACAACTGATAACCCATACCTTAATGTGTACGCTTTTCTTTTACCACTGCTCTACATAAAATGTGCAAAAATGTGTTGTTTTTAGTCTCTCCCCAGTGTCTGATTTGGCCTGTGCTGCAGCCTGGTTAGCTCCTTCCAAGTAAATGCTGTAGTTTTGTGTGAACTCACAGTAGTAGGTGATTTTAGAGGCTCCCTGTCTGCCAATTTTACAGCTGGAAGGGCAAAGGCCTTTTGAGCGCCACTGGAAAACTGAGAGACATTCACCGAATGAGAGGGCTGGGCCCTGAGTCCCACAGCTTCTTCCACCTTTTGTCCTGCCTGAAAGGCCTCACTGCCTGAAACGCATCACTTGACGCCCAGTGTTTGCTGTTGGGAAACCTGATTAAAGGGGGGTGAGACATACACACACACAGCCTAAGCCTATCAATGACTCTCACAGCCCCCCAAGTTACTGTATTTGTCCTTGCAGCTTGGGTGCTCAGAGTGAATGCTGCTGTCCATTGATCTTTGTCTGATAAAGCCGCTGGCGTGGTGTGCATGGTGCCTTAAGGGTTTCATTCCACTCAGGCGAGTCCATTTCAGCGAGCTGTGGTTGAGCTAATGTGGGACATGCTGCGCCAGTCACGGCCTTTGGGATTTGGCCTAAGTGCTGTACGTTGTGATGCTTTGCTCTGAAATTCTTAAGCATAGGCAGCCTTGAAAGTATTTTACACTTCTTTAACAATCCCATGGAATTTCTCTCAGTCTTCTAGGTGAGTGAAAAAGGAGCTAAAAATCGATATGAGATTGATTAGAAGATTCAGTTTTATTATTTAAAAAAAAAATAGCCTTACAAAAAGGAAAATAATTTTTTTTAGACACTCCAACGTATTATGTAGCATTAAAGAGTATATTCCATCCACAGAGTGTCTCTTTAAAAGAAAGCTGTATATCTGCTGAGCAAACACTTCTGTCCAGGACATCTGACAGATGCTCTTTGAGTTCTATTGGCTTAGATCCTGGTGCCTGTCACCTTTCACATCTCAATGGGCCCAGAGGTGACCTCTCTGTTCCCTTGGAGCTCCATACGTTATTGGTCCTAACACAATCAAATGCACGTTCAGCATTTGGGGGTCGAAGCGATGGCAGCCACTAAGGTGCCCTTATGCACAGAGAGGGCCAACTCATATGACCTCTAGCACCTGAACCATGACCCTCATTTATAAGCAGGTGGCCTCTGCAACAACTACATTTACACGGGGTCAGCTAAGATCCATGTACAGCAAACAGCTCTAAAAAGAGGACAGATCTTAATCGTATAGTGTTTCCTGAGAGCGCAGACGTGGCTATACATCTGCGGCGTAAGAGAAGAGGGTCACAACTGGGCCTGCAAGTGAAGAGGAATCAACAGCTACATCCTTAAGACAGGACACAAAACATTTTACACCATGCATGTGGACACATACCTGAAGTCAGTTATGAAGAGAGTATAGTTTAAAGCTTGGGTTATAAAACGCCACAGTTAATAAAAGCTAAGCACTAATTGTTGTAATGTCAGCAGCATTTAGACGAACGAACTGAAGGGGAACCAACCACACACCAGCGCAGTTTTATATCACCTAACACGGTTTCTCAATGCAGATTCAACCTTGATAAAAGCACCCGCATGCTGTGTGATGAAATCGTATTTTAATAATGCTGTACGTGCAAAAAAATATGTAAACATGCTTTGTCGTTAATAAGCGTTAACCATGTTTCAGCCATGAACCATAACCTCCTTTCTTTTACATACAGCAATGCCTGAAATGTGATGGCACAGAGACGCTCATTGTTTCTCACTGACCAGCCTTGGCATACAGCTGTGGTGAAACAGTACCCTTATTGCTGAGACATCTCAACAAAAGTAAAAAGAAAAAAGAAAAAAAAAAAAGGGGGGGGGGGGGGGTCCTTTTGCTTTGACCTTCTGGCAGCTCTAATAGGCATAAATAGAAATGTCATAATGCACCGTTTTATGGTTAATCAAATTCCAAAAGAACAGAGAATCAGGGAGCAGCTTTAGAGTTGACAGATGTAACTGGACATTGTTCATTCACCTAACACTGAGTGATTAGCAGTGAAGCTTTTTTTTTAAATGTATTTTTGTCACATTTATTAAAATCTCCAGCTGGCATTTATTAAGACTAGTCTGAAGTATTAAAGCCACACCTCGTGGTTTCTTAAGTAAGATTTTATTTCTGCTTTGGTAAAATAAATGTCTGAATAGAGAAGGAATTTCATTTGATTCACATTCTGCTTAATACTTCACACCCAGAAAGATTCACCTGTCATCTGCTACTCTGCTCATAACACATTTATATAGAGACGGACAAAAGGGAGGGAAAGAAAAGAGGAGGATATGGAGCGAGAGAGAGGGGAAATAAATTGAGAGAGCGACGGAGAGAGGGAGAGAAAGGGAGGTCATAGTGACCGTGTGATGGTCGCTGACACGGGAGTTCAGACTGCGGTCAAGGGAAGCAGTTGAAGATGTAGCAGACACACAGGCAAGGCTCTGTGTGCAGGTGCCCCCTCGCTGCCCCGTTCGCTTTCATCCCCCATCCACTCCCACATTGCCCCGCCAGCCCCGCCTGCTATCCACCAATCAGGGCACAGGGGGGCGGCGGCACAGTGGGGACACATCAAAGCGTTCTCTTGGTGAGAGGCTCAGGGCTGATGCTGGCACAACACAGAGGAGCACAGAAGAAAGCAGGGACGGCCAGTTAGAAAAAAGGAGTCCAAATGGAATGGAAAAAAGGAGTCCAACCAGAACAAAACATTTCATTCTCTTCACAAACCAGCATTATGCCAGCCATGCATCCAAAAACCCAGACACATTTTTCTCACTGCCTTGAGCCAATGGCCCCCTTGAGTATGTGAACAAGGGGGATAATTTAATTAAGAAAATCCAATCTTCCAGTTTGAGGGAACAAAGTTAGATTTGAATGAAAGCAATATGTTCCCTCCTTTCTTTTTTCAAATTAAAATTTCATAGCTGAAATCAAAGCGTTGCTGAGGTGCCCCCCATCTCTATTGAGTGTATGTTTTTAGAACAGATGTGATGATGAGAAAAACTGCTAGTTTTTCTGTGTCCTCAAATCTCATTAAAAAAAAAAATATTTACAACATTTTGCTTCTCTGAAATAGAATGCAATGGTCTGTAGGTGAATAAAATAACCAAAAAAGAATTTTCAGCCCTAGAAAGAAAGAATGCAAGGTCATCCCTTGGATAAAATGGATAAACAGCAGCTATGAATAAAAATTAATAGATATATCCAGTCTCCGATCTTGTCATTAAACTGTGAATTTTATAGGATGCTCAAACTCATACCAAGATATAATAATGTCCTCTCTCTGATGTATGACCCTTCATGTTCGCTCAAAACTTATAATGACTTTCTTTGTGAAAGCCCTCAGAAAGAGGAGAGCTTTCTAAATGAGAAGCACCCCCTACAATAATGCTGAGCAGCCCGCACAAACTATGAGCCTCATAATACGAGTGTGTCAAGTCCCCAAGTGAGTATGATGCACAATCCAGCAAGCTTTTGCATATGTTAAGAAGGATAATAGGCTCCTATGGGAGAAGAGGCTGAGGCCCAAAAGTGAGTATGACTATAAAAGTGCTGTGAAGAGGATGCACACTACATGGTAAAGTGTAGAAGGAGCCACGATGAACAAACACCACTTTGAATTATGAACTACACTCAGGATTTAAAGCGGCTCTTGTATACACGATAATAACAGTTTAAAGGTTCGGCGTTACCTTCCCTAAGGCGGTGTCAATAATTTGAACAAAATGACACTCAAAATACAAAGAAAGGGAAAACGAGAAAAAAGGATTCTGATACCCTTGCTCAAAAGAAGATCTTTTGATTTACTAAATGCACTCTTTACTCATCTTTTCCCCAATGGAAGCCGAACATGAAGCGCAACATTAAGATCAATACTTAACAAAAACAACAACAACAAAACAACACCCTTGTGACTTTGTTGGATCAAGCTGCAAGGAAGCACGGCTGCTGTTACCATCCCCACATCACTCACGTTTTTAGGCCTGTCAATAAGACGAGCGATGCCTCAAATTCCAAATGTTTGAATTCAACCTTTCTCAGGGGGAAAAAAACCCAAACAAAAAACCCCCAACACATTTAAAACATTAGGTCATTGGATGTGTTACAGCACCTTGATGACTGGAGGCGCTGGATGAAGACAGTGCTTTCATCATCTCTTGCCCTGGGAAGAAACTATAATGCTCTATTGACTGATGGCAACCCCTTGTTGATCATTACAGAAGAGAGGACATACAGGTGTGGAAACATGAAGTCTTATTGATGGAAATATCAAAGCCATAGACAGGCGTCGTTGACCCTTTCATGATGTCAACACTCAGCTCTTGCTGCTGGGCACTGTTTAAGTCATAATATAGACATGCATCTCAACATAATGAAAACTTATTGATGCCCTGTGCTGCTGCAGCGATGTAACTGACTGACTGCACAGAGCTATTATTTGTACTATTCAGGTCGTTTGACATGTGTCAATGCATCAGAATGAAAGGAAGGTTTTATCTGACTGGTGTCAATCACTTTAAAGCACACTGCACACAGTTTGAAGACAGCAGTGGTGCCGAAGCCCGAACAATGAAAAATGTGGCAGTTGTGACAAATCTCAGGATTTATCACTGAACAATAAAACAGAGCTGCTCAGCAGGAAATGGGACACATTGAACACATGTTCCATGGTGTGTGCAATCTCATGTAAAGACCCAGCTGACATTCTGGCAGCATCCTCCTTTCTGTTTTCACTTGCCGTTCTCTGCTCCTGTGCCAGCTTATCCTGTGTGTGGTCTTTGCTGTGACTTGGCACTGTACCGTCGCGGCTCAGATTACCACATTCACATTCATTTCATTCAACGCTGTAGCTTTTTTGTGTGTGTATGTGTGTGTGTGTATGTGTGTGTGGAGAGAGGGCAAATGCAGAGCCACGGACACACAGGCAAGGTCAGATCTGAAAATGCAGTTTAGTAAAGTGAGAGGTATCACTGTGGTGCGGTGGCCACATGGCTCACCGGCATGTATTTGGGATGACCTTCCCATTGTTCATGAGCGGGACTGCCCTGCCCCTGGTCCGGGTTGGGTCTGTGCCCGCAGCCAACCTCATCATACACTCAGCTTCTACCTATCCATCTTCCCTCATTGTGCACAGAGGTGACAGCTGGCATTCAGCTGTTTATAAAAGGCCTTTAAAAAACATGCAGGGACTCCGTACTCGGCTACATTAAAGTAATTAGCTGCCAAGCTAGTAGAAAGCACCCCCCACCAAGTGCCAGCAAGACTGCGGATTGAAGTCGGCATCCTGTTTGACACATCTGGGCAAGGGAGAGTAATGAAAACAGCTGCTTCTGCCCATATGGCATCCAAAGGCTGGCAGCGTGGCGGTGTGCTATGCCAACCTTAGGCAAATTATCCATCATTAATCCCGAGATCTGACCAGCATACGAGTTGCTGCTAATCAAAACATCTGGGGATGGTGGCAGAAGAAGGGGGGGAGGCTTCACTTGAAAGGGGTATATTTTTGTGTGTGGAGTCATTGTAACAAGAGACTATCCATCCATCTATCTACGAAAGCCTGTTGTTTTATAAAATCCTTGCTCTACAAACATTCACCTAGAGAAATCAATTCCCGGCTACTCTTTGATTAGCTGCAAATTGCCCTCACATTTGTTTCTGCGTTTGTCTATTGTGTGTCCTTTCCGTTCATAGGCTGGCCTGTTCAAAACCAGGCTTCAAATTCCCTCAGAAAGTCAGTGACATTAAAATGTCCTTTGATGTGCCTTCCCCAAGCAGGGAGCACTAACAGTAATAGTGATTCTGTCACTTAATGCTTTTCCGGGGATCAATAGCTCTTAAATGCTAAAGTGGGACAATTAAAAATAAATAGGAGGTTGCTCTAGTCTAAATCAGATTATACATTGCTGCCCCTAGCAGGTCCTCAAAAGCACAGTATGCCTCCTCAGCGAGTCATCTGCACAGCACCCTGGTTTGTGACTGATGCATATGTAAGTGAGGATGAATTGGAAAGACACAGCTCATTTTTGTTTTCTTATCCTAACAGACACCCTCTCAGTCAATTAACAAAAGGAATTAGAGAAGAAAATGACTCATAAAAATGCAATACTATGCACATACCTTAGGCTGAATGAACACTACAGAAAAAAAAACATGAACAAAAAGCAATTAATTGGCAAATGACAAAGAATAACATGGCTGAGATTATATTGGCTTTTGAGGATCCGTCAGCCCGAGCCATTGCAGTGAGGTTGCAGGTTGGCTTCATCTCCCTTGTGGTTGCTTCCGTAATGTCAACTCTGGCAGTAATACAGCTGTAACTGGAAGCAGAATGTGATGAGAACCCGCTCTTGACAGACATGACCAAACCCAACACAATTAGCTAGCGACAGCAGGTGCTGCCTAACTCCGTTGAGTTAACATGTCTCAGGTTTCCTTGTAATGGCCACAAAGTGATCCTAACTTTCAATTAACACATCCCCAGCCTCCACCGCCATGGCCAGCCAGTCATTTCCACATCCCCGCCATTAGCTGCGTGGGAAGCACTGCTTTGGCACAGGCGAGCTCTGTGCATACTGACTGTGAACAGTTTTCACAAAGACGCTCATGTGCACACACCCCCACCACACACACACATGCCACTCCACTCTTTAGAGTTTTAAACAAACACCATTCTTCAGAGTTTTGCACCACAGATTTGGAGCAGAAGCTAAAGCTTTAGGAGGCTGAGTATCAGTCTCTGTCCAACACAAAGGGGAAGTACTGATGTTACCACTCCAGACTAAATCAGGATAAATGGCCGGGTCCTCCAAGGAGAAGACAAGGCAGGGGCGGCACTGCTGAGTGCACAAACACACATAGTGCAGACACCTTCCCCTGCACGGGAAGAGGTTGATCTTCACTCAATAGTGCACCATCCATCACTTCACGTGACTCCACAACAAAGGCTTAAAAACCACATAGCTGTCATGGAAGCACCTCTGTGACACAGTGCCAGGGGAATTAAATGGCACAAATGATTACTCGGGTAAGGACCGGGTTGCTGTCGAACAACAGTATTGTCTTTAACTTGCTCTTTGCTCTCCATCAGTGCAGAAAGAATAAGTGTTCAGCTCTGTCATTTCAGTCTATTGACCTCTAACAGGCTGTACCTGAAACAACAGACTAGAGGTGAGGGGTTTAAGCATAACCTCCAAACCAGCATGTACATGCAGCCTGATGAGTGACATCGCTCTATAAAGTGTCATTTGCCATGTCACTCAAAAGATACACCATCCATATGGATGGGTAAACATCTTTTCTAGGTCACACATGCTCCATCTATGGTTTGGGACAAGAGTTTACTTTTCAAGATGGAAATCTTTTTTGCATAGAAATGATGTTTTACTGCAATTAAATATATGAAGCATTTAAGTTATCAGTATAAGACCTGAAACGTACATCCTTTTTCGGAGGAAATTAATGAAGTTTTATTAAATTACTATGCATAAAAGCATTTCATCACCAAGTAAAGCATTTGCTATACAACAGTTGATTTCTTGTACGTGGTGCCGTGAGCCTCTTCTGATCTCAGAGGTACAGTACCCAGTAGCACTTCAGTCATACTGGCTCTATCACAGTTTTGACCTTGTTTGAGGGGCAATGAGCGTCATCAGGAGCTCCCTTACCTTCCCAGGGACACAGTAAAAATGGCAGGTCCCCGCAGAGTCTGAATAAACATGTGCTTTAGTGAAAGTTATGTGCAATTTGCACTTTGCCATCTTAACTGTAGTTATTACTATTTTAAATGGATACATCTGTCTATGTGAAGTCTTTCATTACCTCCACTCATTACCAGTACATCGCAGTGCTCCCCAAGGACACGCCTTTTACGTGCTCATTCGCTGAAATCTGCTTTAATGTTCTGAATTTGACGCTTGGCTCAAAACAAATTTGTCTGAAGCAATTAAAAAGTATCACCTCACAAACAGCCCCTCCTTAATGGTATGTTTTACATTAGCTTTTCTCTCACTGTCTGGAAAACATGTACAGGACTACATGTTTGACCTCGCTTTAAACCGCATCTCTGGCACGAATAGATTAAAACGCTTACTTTTGATTTCAGGAAAGAAAACACATAAAGCTTGAAGCCATGTTTTGATTAGTACGCATCCATTATTTATGCCTTCTCTCATCATTTTCAGCTGTCATGATGTCATTGTGCTTTTCTGTTATAGAATGAAGCATATTTTAGAACTTAAGGCCAGAATTATTAAAGGGAGATACAATTGTTCCAACTTAGACACCTGTATTTTTCTTTTTTAATTATTCCGTTTTTTGCTCAAATGTAGAGGTAAGTTGTTATGGTATGCACCTAATTACACTGTAATTATATTTGCTTTTTGTTTCCAATTTAAATAAGTGGGTTAAAAAAGAGGACTCGGGAATACGGACCTGAGAGAATAAAGTCTATAAATGCAGATGGGTCATATTTATTGCTTACATTCAGATCCTCAAGTTGTCTTTTGTGGGGTTACCCATAGTTTTTGTAATCACAGCTGAAACCCAAATGCCGCACAGCACCATGACATCTGATGTCTTAACGTGCGTGTGCATCGCGTCACACTGCCATGCTCAATAAAATCCAGGTTAACATAACACTGGTTGAGACTAAAAGTAGAAAGAAAGGCATCGGTTTGTGCAAGGGGACAGAAATTTGAGCTTCCCAGGAATGCAAACGTTTTAGAAGTCATGAAGAAAATGCAGCTGTTGCTGATGAAATCAGTTGGTTCCAGGCCTCATTTAAAGGTCAGAGTTGACTGAAATGACAATTTACATAGCATAGGCTGGCGATTCAACATATGCCTGCACTTAACATGATTGCATTTCGAACGTGGCTTTTAGTTCATATTTACTTTTGGGAGAGTCACTCGAGTACAGTCCAAAGCACCAAATGGCTGTGTTTAAAATTACAAAAGCATGCTGGAAATCATTTGGGTCACAGGATGGGGCTTTAGTTGCAAGCAGTTTAGTCTTTGTGGCTTCATCCCCACCTTACCCTTGATTTTTGGGTGAATTACTGGCTTCCTTTAGAAAATACTTTCCCTGTTTGTTTAATATTGTTTGTACAGCTGTAATACTCAGCTGCACATATCTGATGGCAAACTGGTTTAGCATCTCCTCTAATCCAGTGCCTCATGGAAGTCACTGGCTGTGACACAACTTTGATCCAAAAACTAGACTAATTCCTGCATCACTCAGAGGGGGCTGAGAGGGATTTGAGGGCGGTTGTGTGTCGAGTATACAGTAGCCAAGTAAAGTGCAATTAGTGCAATTCAAAGGTTTGCATGTGAGTGAAGCTAAGCAGTCATATAAGGCGATGTTTTATGATTAGCATAATGCAGCTTCATAGCCAAATTCAACAGAAATGTGGTCAGTTGCTCAACAGGTAAATGCCTATTAAACTGAAAAAGTTATCATATTACTTATATATTATGTACAGTAGGTACTTTACATTTGTTGAGTCACAGAAGATGCAAAACTTATCATCCTCAATATTTATATGATTTAACATGTAGCCAGACTCTAGCTCAGTGGTCCCCAACCTTTTTTGCGCCACGGACCGGTTTATGCCCGACAATATTTTCATGGACCGGCCTTTAAGGTGTCGCGGATAAATACACCAAAATAAAACTAGTACCGGTACCGAAAAAAAGAAGATTTATTCATAACACACCTGAAAAGACCAAGGAAAACCGAGTAAACGATAAAAACGATAACAAAAATAACGCTGAAAACTGTTAAAAACCCTGAAAACTATACATTTCACACCTGAGCCTCAACTCTCATGGCCTGGTACCAAACGACTCACGGACCGGTACCGGTCCGAGGCCCGGGGGTTGGGGACCGCTGCTCTAGCTTAAACATCCATGTCAGATATGTCAAATATAACTGTGAGCACAATATTCATTTAGCACAAAGCCAACAACCTCCTGTCCCTGAACCAAGTTAACATGTAGCATATACTGGGGCATAACAAGACCAAATTAATATGAACCCTCATCAAACTGCATCTAAAAGAGCAATCAAGCACAAGTTATCCTAGAACTGTTTAAAAAAAAAATAGTACAGCATTATTATAATTGACAACTTTTTGGTTGCAACTCCTTACAGTAGCATTACTGCAAAGCATCACCACAACAACTTATTTTAACCTGAAGTGAAAGTTTCCTATTAGCGCTCCTGTCGCTTTTATGCTTTTTTTTGTTGTTGTATTTTTGGATTATATGTTTCTTATAAAAACATATCTATACAGAATGGGTTTGCAGGGCCTTATGACACACCCACCAGTAACCTCATGCTGTCAGGCAATTGCACCTCATTGGAAAAAGCCTGATGAAATAAATGCTGGCTGCTGACTCCTCCAATTTCATGGCACTCCTCATTGTCACCCCGAGTGCCTTTCCCCAGATTGAGATATTTGCAAACTGTCATCTCCTATAAATAGCTGTCTGGTCTGATGCTGCCTGTGCCCCTCTAACTCTGATTCAGAGCTGCTTTGGTGTAACATTTCCTCATTCTCCTCAGTTTGTCAGTTAGAAGTCAGAATTGTTGCTAAAGAAGAAAAAAAAAAGGCAGAGTGACAGTGGCTGACGAGTGATGGAGCAAAAACCCTTTTAAACAACACACTGGTACTCGCATAGCTATGCTCAAACCTTTCCTCACTTCATATCCAGCGCTGTCACTCACTTCCCATGACTCCTTATCTGACATGCTGCAATCTTTGAACTCCATTAGTGGAAGCAAATCCCTCTCCCTGTCTTAGGGATAAAATGGGCTTTGGCATAGTTCCATGCTGAGATTAAAAGTTGTCATGTCTTGTGTGGCCACAGAGGTAGAGTAAGGCTTCATGGCTTAGGATGATATCTGGCAGGTTATTATTTCATGCACATTCTCTTCTATATCAGATGTAAAACAGATAAGAAAGATCTAAATTTGTATTTTTTTCCACATTGTAATGTCAAATAAATTTAAATATGTTTCTGTGACTAAAACAATCTTTCATTTCCCATTGTCCAATCACGTCAACATTTTTTGGGCATGCAAGGTATTTTTTTGATATAGACAAACTAGTGACTTAAATAACTTATAACACCACCATTTATTAGCAATTGTTCTACAAAGATATACAAAAAAAATACAAAACCAGCAGCAACTAGATTCAATTTGCTAAAGGGATTTCGTAAAATTGTATGTGGACATTTATTTCCTCCAATTATGGCACTGTGGTGGCTGAGCAGAAATGCATTCCTTTATCAAATATGGAATAAAAGTTTAAAAACAAGGTTCATGAGAACCCATGGAAAATTAAGTGCAGCTGCTTTGGTGACCACTAAAATGAATGCGCTTTTTCTACTTTTCCAGCCAATATCTCACTGTTGTAACAGGAAATGCAGACACGCCGTTAGGCAGCAACGCAGGCCTTTATGAGCTTCGTTATTACCACTGCTGGCCCACTTTTAATAGCCATATGATCCACCCAGCACACAATGGGCTGTGCCTGATAATATCATAACCAAGTATTTACCATGGAGCCGTTTAAGATTTCCTAGATAAAACTGAAACACTAGAGCTGCAAATTTGTTAATATCATTAAAAGATGTTACCAGTAACTGAAGCTGAGAGAATATGATCCCTCAAGGCCCAGGTCTGTGGAAATAATTTATAATGTAACAGCTATAAAACATGTACAAGTTATCAGGTTCAAGACCTGTCCCAGTATCTGAAGGCTCCTGTTACACATGGCACTGCCTTTTATACGAGTGGTAAAACAATTAAGGGAAATGGATTTTCCACTGTCTGCATGTCAGAAATCAGCCTCCCAAGTCTGTCATAAAAGCTCCAATCAAAGTAAGTACATTTAGAGTGAGTGACACAACAACTCATAAAAACTTATTTCTTTTTGAGCACAAGCCTTTCTCGCTGTACCTTGGCGATGGTAGCGAAGAACTCGTGTTTTCATATAGATTTGCCACATGCGCCATCTGTTTGTGTCCCTCAACACTTAACGGTACAAACTCACATCTATAATAAGTTGTGAAAAGCTTCATATTTAATTACTTATTAAATCTGTCCTAGACTAAGACATCAAGGTTGCTGTGACAATACAAATGGTTTAAAGTGCACATCTACCAGTGTGCAGTCTGCAAAAAATGTAGAAACACAAAATAAGGCATATTGGCTGAGCAGAAAAATTAAGAAAGAGATGGTCACTGAAGCTGCCATAGTCTTTAGTATCTCCTTTATTGTATTCATGGTGGTAATATGATATGTCACACTGTTGCTAATACACTTCTGTACGCTGTCATCTGGCTGTAATGCTTATCAGGTCTGTGTTGATGATTTGCCCTCTTGTCAGGGCCAATTATGCGTGAATGTGTCATGGTGGCAGGCTGTTCCACTGCTATTACTGGTGCAGAAGGATGACGTGAGGCAGTTGCAAGCTGGCTGGCCTCTCTACCCCACCCCAGGTCTGCAGGTGCTGCATTCAATTTTCCCTACCGTAGGTCGGTGTAGGCCGAGAACCCATTTTCAGGTTAACGTTAACATGGGATGTTCTTGCAACGGTAGTGAATTATTGAGAAATATAATAATTGATATTTGATCTATTTGCTGTTCATGGTCATGCCTGTAAAATCAATGAAAGACTGCAAAACGATAGAAAAATCTGAATATTTATTTATTTGAACTATTTAATAATAATGTCCATATTCCAGTTGAGTGCAACCCAAAAAATTATTTTCATAATAAATTCATATGTAAGTTTCAAATATTTCTTGTTTTAATTTTTATGCATATGGCTTACAGCTCAAGAAAAACAGAAATGAGGTATCTCAGAATATTATAATATTTTCTAGGATTAATCACAAAAAGTCTTTATAACACTGAAATGTTCAAAATCTGAAAAGTGGTAGGATTGTGGCACTGCTGAGGTGTTATTATGTAGAATGTAGCTTTGACTGTTTCCTTCGGCTCATCTGTATTTTTGGGTTAGGTGTCAGGAAGTCAGGAAACTCTCATCTGCCTCTCCACAATATCCCTCAGGCCAGGTGAGTTAGCCAGCCAGTGAACCACAGTAATGTTGTCAGTAAATCATTTGGTAGTAGTTCTTGCACCGCTGGTAGGTGAATTCTAAAATCTAGTGGTAGACAGCTGTGTTGACTCTGGACTTAGTAGGCTAACCACCATGAATGCCAACAGATGACAGTCTGACAGGCTTCACAGACTCAAGAAACTTCACACTGGACTTCAAACACCTTGGACTTTGGACCACTGAGCAACAGTCCAGTTCCTTTCCTCATTTGCCCAGGTAAGAGACTCCTGACTTTATCTCAGATTCAGGAGGGACTTGGCATTAGGAATGTGCCAGTTGTAGCCCATTTCCTGAAGATGTCAATGTGTGGTGGCTTCTACTGCCCTGACACCGGCATCAGTCCACTGATTGTGAAATTCTCTCAAGTTCTTGAATTGACTTTCCTTGGCAAGTGTCTCAAAACTTCAGTCTTCCCTGTATCTTGCCCACCTCTTCCTACCATACTTCATATGTTTCAACAGAGCACTTTGCAACAAACCAGCCTTTTTAGCACTGATGTTCTGAGGCTCACCCTCGTTGTGGAGGTGTCAATGAAAGTCATGTGGACAACTGTCATGGCAGCAGCCTTCACTGTGATTGTGTTTGTGTATACTGAGCTAAACAGAGAGACAAGGAGTATTTATAATGTTTTAATAGTAATTTACCCAAACATAAAATGAGTCTAATAGATAGATCCAGATTTTCTGATTTTTAGGAGGTACGAGCCTAAAGGCTTACCCTTTAGAATAAAATTATGAAATAAGTGAATGATTTTTTTAGTGATTGGAGAGACACCAGCATAGAAACATTCCTTATGGACGAGTACACATAACACTAAATAGTGATATGTATATGGCGTGACTTAGTTTTTTGTTTTCTTTTAATGTCATGTTTGATGGGAGTGCTAACAATATGCAACATTTTTCCCTAATTAGTCATTCCGTTAAGAATATAGCCAGTAAAAATGCATCCATTATAATGTATGTATATGCAACGCTTTGTATGAAAATGGTATATCTAAATGATATTGCCAGCTATAATAATACTTGCCATTGGGGGCAAGGATATGGGACATAAGCTGTCAGTTCTACCTTAGAACTTTGCAGGTGTTGAATTGCTTTTAGACCACGATAGTCAATTTCTGGACTAAGACTTTGTAGTGTTTCCCTTTAAGCTTTGTTTGGTTCAGAAACAAGACAGTTTCCCAAAATAAAACTCCTCTCAGTGACCTTCCCTTTCCACCGAGTAGAGCAAATCCCCATTCTCTCTGCCAACAAGGACTCATTACTCCCTGTTTTAAAGAGAGCTTTCTGGTCCAGGAGGCCTCATTACAGCTGAAAAAGACACCCATGGGACATGCAAGGAAAACAGTGAAGACCCCCCCTTGAGTAATAAGCCTGCAAACTTCTACACAAGACTCAGTGAAGAACTTACAAACTGTAAAGCGAGCAGCCCCCTGCTGTTCCATAGGAAAGGTGTCTTTGAGGTGTGCAGATTGTATGGCTCAGTAGTCAGGAGAAGTTCCAAATGCTCACAAACTGATTAGCGCTGCACATCGGTTCAAGACAGCAAAGCAGATACTCTGACACTACTGATGCCTTCACTGTCAGACATTGCAAAGAAGAGTGTACTTTGAAGCATTCCTTTTGGGCAAATGCCACTACTAAAATGCCGTTTCTGTCCTATCCACTAGTCAGAATAAATCAAGAACTCAGCACTCAGAACTCCGCAAACCAGCTTCAGCAGTTAAACATTCATCTTGGTGAAAACAAAGACTGGTATTATTGATAATAAATAAGTACATATGGAATGAGAACATTCGAGGCATTTGAAACTACAACAATTACTGCATCAAGAAATTTTAGAAGGAATTATTTTTAGTCCATGTCTATTGAGTGACCTTGTGGGCAGGACTGAAAACACAGCTGCTCCTTTCTTTGGACAAAAATGTTATCTGAACTAATAAACTTTGGGCAGCAGTTTACTTTAAGAGAAACATTAAGGGACCAAAAAACTCACAATTGAATTTTCCCACAAAGTCTTGCAGACGTTTTTTGTTTCAATATTGCTGCAAGCTGTGATTCCCACGTGAAAGGCAACAACACGCTGCCTCTTCCTGTCACTCACTGCTTAAGAGAGGGAGCCTGGTACGTTTATGTCATGACCCTATGCTCCAGGCAAGTGTATCCACCCACATCCAACTCCATAGTGTCTGTTATACTGTCTGGACTTGTTCACTCCAACACTTCTACTTTGGGCCACTCAGCAAAGTAAACATAGTTCCTCAGATTGCGTAGCTAGCTAAGTCAACAGTTCTTCAAATATTTCTTCCAAATAACTTTGGCTTTTCATTACAAATATTCAAATGAGCGGCGCTGTGTGTGTGCGTGTTTTTCTGGCTTTTTTTATATTAACAGACAAGAAAAACAAGATTTCTTATTTTTAAGTTTAAGGTCTGGCCGCTTTTCCAGATGTGATGAGTTTTGGATGACTTCAGTGTCTGCGGAGGTCAACATTCCCAACAGTTAACACAGCAGCAGATGGCAACTGCATAAGATTTAGTAACACATGTCAACCGAGGCTCCCTTAAGGGAGTTACCCGGCCCATTTATAGCATCAACTTCAATCTCATCTGCAACAACAGAGAGGTGACTACAGCTTGCGCGCCTCATGCAAATACAACATTTCTTTTTTTCCCCTCAACTCTAATGCAGTGTTATTTATAGACTTTTCAGATTTTCAGCTATTTGTTTAGTGTTTGTTTTCTTGGGTTTCTAACCATAGAATATATACATGGAAATATGCTCTAAATCACCATGGTATCATTATAATAATACATATACATTTGATTCTTTGTCCTTTATAAAAGAGGTTACATCAGTATAGAAAAATAGCATGATATTACTTTTTGGAAAGTGTTCGTGTGATGTGTAACTTTTACATGGTTGGACATGGTTGAAGCTTTACAGTGAATGTACAAAGAAGACAGGTAAGGTGAATAATATAGGTGGCTACAGATCAATTAGATACATTACAGTGCTCTGCTGGGAAGTCTTGGGTCCTGAGGTTAATTAAAAAAAAAACATTTTCACTTTTTACTTTATTTGTTGTATTTATCACTGGTAAAACTACACATTCTACCAAAAAAACAACAACAACAACAACAAAAAAAGCTTAAAAAAAAAAACACATAATTTCTGCAAAGATGACATGATTTAATCACTCATTTATAATTCTTTCACAACTCTACAAACTATAATAACATGATGTTTTTACATCATAAACACTGCAAAATGGGATTACAAAGTGGTTGCTATGGCACCTAATAATTAGTTCTGTTTATGGCACATGAGCCAAATCCACATCTTCCACAGGTAGTGTTGTGTCACATGGGACTGTTTATTGACGGGCCTTTAAATGTTCAAGTTGTTTCAATTGATCAGCCCTGTAGCTTGCGAGCTGTGACTCAGAGGGTGCAGAAGAGCTGCAGGGCAGGGGAACTTAAGAGCCATTAGGCACAAGTGAGTGCACAATCGTTGATGTGAACTGATTATTGTGGCTGGTCAAGCCTTAAAAAACACTGATCGCGGTGATTATCTTTTCACTGGGAGCACTCAGAGTGCACTGACACTGGCAAAACATTTAAGAAATGTTCAGGATGAAGTGCAGCTGGAGAGTGTTCCTCTCACCAGCTTGGATCAATGTGCCATGGTCTACAAGGGTAAGTGCCTTGCTGTTGACATGAGGTCATCCTCATTTTCCTAAACATATTAACCCATGAGTTGTGATGCCTACTATGGGCTGAGCTCTAAATTTTAAAGTAATCAGTCCTTTTGCAGAGACTATAGTAGTTCAGTCCCTACAGCACATAAAATGTACAATTCCCCACCACCTTCCTGTGTGGTGTTACTAAGATGTTGAACTCCTATCGCCTAACTTATTGCGAGGCAGGAGATAAAAATATTGAATCAGGAAGGATTTCCACAACTGTCATCCTCACAGTAAGATCCCTTTTAAAGCCTATTTCACCCCAGCCAGAGGCACAATATTGCAAGATGGATCTAAAATGCTATATGTTAAAGCATATAGAGTGTTACTTTTACTACACTTTACCACACTTATCAGTTTATAGGTCTAATGGAAGCCACTGTGAGTTATTTCTGTAATAAAAAAGCCGGTTTTTGTTTGCTGTGCTGTCAGACTTTTTGTTTATCAATACACATAGCAAATTCTGTTTGAGTGACAGTGCATTGCAAAATGCCAAAGTTGGAGAGAGCTTTCAAGTGGAGGGAAATTGAGTATGCAAGACTGACACTGACTGATTTAGCAAATGTCAAGCAGTTATCTTGAGCAACAAGAGCCACAATCATAATCGGAGAGGCTCACTTTCAAGTAGCTGTTGAAAGAGAAGATATTTTAAAAAAAAAGAGAAGATGTTTCATCTACTTTCCTGTTCTGCTCGAGTCCATAATTCTGAAGATTTCTGCACTTCTGTTTTCATAATGATAGATATAACCTTGATATTCCAGATTCCTTGAATCACATGACTGAGAAAAATATCTGCACAAACTTTGGATGCCACCTAGAAAAATGTGCACAACAACATTCAGTATATTTGAGCTGTCACCGAGTTGTCAGCGTACAGTGATGCTGACAATTGATTCATGTGCAAATGTCTCTGCTCCCCCGATGGCAGTCAGAGTATATAAAACTCACTTTTCTCTCTGTGAGAATGACAGGATGCAGTGAGTCAAGACAACAAAGCTGTCACAAACAGCTGTCTGCACTGACAATTATCAGATTTATTTATTGACAATGATCGGGCAGAACCACTTCATAAAAAGCATCGTCTGAAGACAGGGACATCCTCTCCTGTTAGACAGGATGGACAACTATGATAATACACCACACACTTACACTGATAGGATGTTGTCAATCACCTCCGCTTTGAAAGGCTATAGACTGATGGCTGAAAAATTCTTTGAGGCACTCGTTCATTACCTTTCACCATCCTCTAAGAGGAAAGAGCTCCCCAGTCAAGTCAGTGTGAAGCAGCAGATATTGAACTGGGTCACGGAAAAATAATGTTCAGCTAAGTGAATTCAGCGAAAAATAGGCTCAATAATGAAGATCTACTGTGTTAAGCCCATAATGATCAAAAGGCTAACACATTACCGACCCACACTCACCTCAGTGTCATACCTGCTCTCTGAGGACAGCTATACATGCATCTCAAAAAGCACAGAGTGTAGGCCACCACCCTTGAGTGGCTTATGTACTTCTGGTCACAAATGCAGTGCCCTGCGGTTAATTTAATGATCTCTCTATCCAAAACCCCCTCTGAAAGGTGAGAGTAATAACACTTGTAACCCTGCTTGTTTGGTGGAGAGCAGTGAATGCATGTGACTTGGCTGTGGGGGACATGTGTTAATCCGAACAGCCCGACAGCACTCACCTCTATTCAGAGGCAATGGCCCTTCATGTCTCATCATTTCTTTGCTGTGCCCCACTGCTACCCATTACATAAAGAGGCTGCAGTGTTTGTTCACTGCCGTAAGTGTTGGACCTATCTGAGAAAGTTCATTTGTATTAGTGGATGCACACAGCATGCTCTGGCACTCACTCCTTATGGGATGGATGTATACTGAGGGCCACCAGCTGATTTGGGTAACAAGGTTTTTCAAAGAGCAAATATTTGGCTTGAGGTAGCTTCCAAGTGATGCTGAATAAGAAGTATGTGATGAGTTATCCGGTATTAGATTTTGGCTTTGTGTCATCACAGATCCTACAGTACTTGTGCAGATAATGTTAAACACAGCAATATTTCTAGCAATGCCCACAACATTTCATTTCCAGACATTTATAAACCATTTCAAAATGTCTGGGAAATATTACTATACTATACTATACAAACTATGCCATATAATATTTTGTCATTCAAGGTACAACTCCCTGGAAAATTTACTCTCATTTGCCATCTGTTCCTTTGAAATGCAGTACAAATACTCCTAAAATTAGAGGTTAAATCATTCAAATTATTACCACTGCTTTCTGTCCTATACTAATTCTATTCAAATAATATGGAACAAAGGCAGAGATGTGAGATTTAATTTCATTATTCAAATCAGAAAGCTGCGGTACAGTTGACAAAGCTGTTCTTTCCCATCTTGTGTCACAAGGAGTGATCACTATTAAGAATACCAGGGACACATGCATGTGTAGTATAAATACACAGCCGTCGCTCTTTAAAAGTGAATGCTCATTCAGACAGTCCATCGTGTGTTGCCCAGCTCTATTTGTAGTGAGAAGACGGAGTTTCTTGAGCAAATGGCAGGAGTGCACTATTCAATAATCAAAAGCATCAGCCACAGATGTAACGCCAGTGCCACGGAAGTCAATTAGCCCTCAGGTGCATCTACAGTATCTACAGTACTCTGTTTTCACTTGTGTCTTAAGGGGAGCACCAGCTATCAACACAGAGCTGATAAAGAATGCCACAAAAGTTTTGAATGTAGCTGCATTTCCTACTCAGCAGGAGTGCACGGGCGAGGTCTACACAGCCTGTGAGTATACGGTAATGCTTTGAAGCCCACGTATGAGCAGAAATTATGCCTGTGGTCTGTATATGGGCCATTTTGTGCGTGAATAATCTCGGGTGCTTGGAATGCAAATTTCGCAGTGTTGAAAGTCTAACTGACATTTTTAATGCGTATTCCTAGATCACAAGCAGTTGATCCATCCTTACTGTCAACCGCATATTCATCGTGACACTACTGTTTTAAATTTTTCTGTTCCAGCATTCACAGCCCGAGAGGAAGAGAGCTTTTCTTAAAACTGTTAGCTACCATCTCACAAATGCATTCTGTCAAGGCGGAATTTGTAATTATCATAATCATAACATACGCTATTTTTCTCTGAAAGCCACAACTTTAAAAGAGTCACTGTCAACTAACATACTCACTTCATGGATTGTTTGAGCCTCACAGCAGTGAGTGGGCCCTTTAAATCCCATCAAACTTTATTTAAACTTTTGGGATTCTTGTCTGACATCTGCACTGAAGAGTAAAGAATTGAAGAGTAAATGAGGCAATCCTGTCCATCTAATGCGCTACAGCATGCTACATCTAGTATTAATGGTTTTAACGGTTTTCACTGAAGCTCTAATAATACATAAATGCACTGTACATCCATAGAAAACATTTGTTGCCTCAGGCTTTAGTGTATTTCATTTGTCATCTTAACTAATAGTGACACTAAAAAGGATGAATGTGAACACATTTATAGGCTTGCATCACAGGGGTATGTGATAGTGAACTATTGTGCACATAACCAGGACCCTGAAACTGAAGCAGTTAGATGAAATTAGGTCACCATATAGCCTAATTATCATGGACACCTGGGCTCTTCGTCCTATTGTAATGTGCTCAAATGTCTTCTGCAAAAAAGTTCTGCACTTCCTCTTATGCAGCATTCTTTCCCTTTTGACATCATAGAACTTTTTTTTGCAAAAACATTGCATTTTCAGGGTAGCTTAGTCAGGATGAAGAGTAGCACCAGCAAGTCTGAGGCTATGATTGTCTCCCATAGGCTTTTACTAATAGGCTCTGAAAGTGGAATGCAACAAATAACTGCATATACATGCATATACATGTAAGACAATATTCGGGCATCTTTTTTTTTTTAGCTGATTTTACCTTTATTAACAGTGTCACAACAGTCCATCCACTGCTTAAGAAAGTTTGTAGTGGCAGAGAAAGAACTTAGTACATCTAACACACTGCACTTCAGTGACTTTCTTCTACAGCTATATGGATTGGTAAACAAATCATTCTCAAATTATGCCGGGATGGCTCATTTTCTTATTGAGTCCCAGGTGCCGTTATTTTAATCATTACCTAATTGTCTGGCTGCTCTATCGACAGCATAGAGGCCTCCCACTCTGATTCTGCTGACACTGGCAGGGCCTCCAAGATCTGGGTTAACCTTTCGATGTCCATTGACGCTACACAGGCTGATGATGATTGATCGAGGTGGCCCTTGCTGTTAGATAATACCTAATCAGCGTTCAGAGTAATTTGTGTAAATGAGACCTCATTATTGATGGTAGGCAACTTTAGGAGCTTTCATGCACGCTGAATCTAAACAGGGATTGGATCAGCAATAAAACTTTGCTCTGTGCCTTCTGCATCTCCTGCTTGAGATTGAGGGCAGGCGGGCTGGTTGAACTGTTGAATGGCAAATAAGTGGGAGAAGATGAGTTGACAGAGTGCACACAGAGAATGACAATAAACTGCATACAGTACTGAAGGCTTACTACAGTGCTTTGATGTATTGAATGGGCTGACTATTCGCACTGTTGCAAACAATAATAGCAATATGGTTATTAGACAAATAATGCCTGTGCTGCCTGCAGTTTTTCTTCACCATTTACATATTCCTCCGACTTAGATTTGTTCCTTCTTATCTTAATTGAGCTATCTGTGGTGAACCAGGGGAAAACTATTTTCCTTTCCATAAGATGACTTACTCTCAGAAACCATTCTGTCAGCACCTTGGCAGAATAAGTCCATGCAGGGTATTAAAATGATAATGGAGCGTGTGGGTGCTTGACAAGCCAGCTATCAGAGCGATTATGAAAAGTAACTATTATATTCAGTTCTCCACAAATTTCATATCTGGTGGAAATGACCGCCAAAAGACAGACAAAAGTCAGCATCTGGCCAGCAGTCTCCATGGATAACGAGCGTACACCAATATAATCGTATACTGTACCAGCAATTAACTCCTGATAAAAACATCTGTCTTATCATCTGGTTGATGTAGCTCTGATTTTATTATTCAGCGATGGTCACGGCAGTATTTGAAAATCAAAGTTAATACTTCTGGTGCTGCTGCTTCTGAGATGTTGATGTTGGAGGATGAATGGTTGCCCCAAGGACATGGCCCCGTCCTGGCCTCTGTAGAGTACGCTGCACCGCGGCAAGGCCCAAGCTCTGACATGACGACACTGGGCCTTGATGATGATTGATCGTGTTGTTTTCTTCATTACTTTAAATCCAATCAGTGCTTGCTGTAATTTGAGTAATGATAGCTCATTATTGGCAATTGCAGAGTTTAAGGGCTTCTTTATTTTGCCCCACCCAGTGGACCCTTTGGGATGGCATTAAAGGATCGATGATTTTCCTCTTTTTGCATACGTTCTGTTTCAACTGTGAAGTTCAAATGAACAGCCTGCGCAACGTACAATGAATGCTTCTTCAACACATTTCAAAAGGAAAAAAAAAAGGAGCCGATGTTAGTTAAGCAGAGGCTGAAAATATGTGTGACATAAAACTAAATTGTTTGCTGCTAGGAAATGAGAGACAAGTGGGGCATCACACTTTAATTTGGTCAATACATTTTTATGAGAGGGAATAGTTTGAACCTATCAGTAGATAACAATGCATATTTTAAATCTCATTTCGGTGTTATTAAGGTAAATGTAAGCTAACTAAATATGAAAATACAAAATTCTAAAGACTTTATTTCACAAACTCTAATAAGCAACTCATTAAGCATACAACAATTCAATTACGCTGATTACTACAGCAGATGTACTTATTTTTAATAATTTCATTAATTATAAACTTCAAAATCCTGTAAAGGAGTGGTTTAGACTTATATTCCATCATTGTGCTCAAACCCAAAGCCACTGGCTTACCTTTTTTTCCTGCATTTGAACACGACTGTTTCATTTTTACATTTTTAAATCTTGTTCTTGTTAACTACTGCCAAACAAATGCTGTGATTTAGATAGATATCTGATCAAAAACAACAGTCTGAAAGTCTGACCGTAGAAAAGAGAACATAAATTGCTCACAGAGCTTCATGTGTTTTGAAGTCCGGCTTAATGCTTATAAGCTTTGACACACATTTTATATTGCTGATGATCTGCTGCTGAGTCTAACCACAGCGATACAAATTTGACTATAAAAGACAAATAATCAGATAATGGCATTGTTGAAAAGGATATGCAAAATACAAAATATGACAGATTAATTAGATTAGATTAGATTAGATTAGATTAATTAGAATTAGTGTACTGAATTACAAAGTGATGTGACATTAAGCTATGATAGAGACAGACATCTGAATACCAGCCTTCACTGAAACAAAAAGATACATTTTTAAAGCTGAGTGCTGAAATTTTTGACATAGTCAATAAAACATATGATAGTAGGTGGTGACAAATTAACATAGATCTCTTGGAACAACTATGTATTTTACTTTTATATACTTTCATGTTTTTCATTTTATTTCATATGATCTTTTTTTGTTTTATTTATTTGGCAGTGATCCTTACATTTAAGGGGAAAAGTGCATCCAAACCATGGCAGCAAAATGCCCCCATAAAATAACAGAGCTACCAGATCCCCCCTGTAGGGGGTCAAAGGCTCATGTTTTCCTTTAATTTGTTGCTTGCCTGTATGTCTAAATAAAACTGTTTCTGTGGTAGATTGGTCTCATATATTCTTGGATGAGGAAACCAAGGTGATGTGACCTTTATAATAAGTGCTGTGCGGGTGTTTAACAAAACAATCACAGCACAGAACATTTCCAATTTCACTGTATACCAACAATCAATCATAGGTCCAAAGATGGGACATAGCAATAAAGGCACCTGCGAAACCCTTAATGAGCCTTTTTAGTGCTGGGAGACACAGATGCTGAGAGAGACCCAAGCAAGGGAATTGTAAAGAAAGGTCATGCCACAACTTTACACAGTCCGATCAGAATCAATACAAAATTTGGAGATAGAATATCAGCAATCCTCCAGGAATCAGTGGCAGATAGGGTCATAAATCATGCTAACCCTTTATTATTACTCATGTTCCTCTTAAGGCCGCAGCATGTGCGCATGACAATTTCTCAGCATGTCGCAAAACACATATTAGAATATCAGTGTAAAGTGTGTGTACTAAACTATTGCTGGATCCTTTTTTCCTGTGTTGTTCTTTGCTTTGATGCCACCACAATGACCCTACTATCACACACTGTTATGAAATTTGCTGCATAAAAGAATGCTGTGAGACACATAAAAGAAACTACAGCAGTGAAGTCTGTAACAATTCTTGTTTGTAGCTTTGACAATGTTGATCCTGTGAGGCACTAATGCCCTGAATTAGAGCAGATGAATGGGCCACTCTGCTGGTCTTGACAGGGTTTCACTAGCCATCTAGTCTTTCCCTTTTCATCTTACTCCCTTTGGTGGATCTCTGGTCCAAATGTTGTCCCCTTTCTTCTAGTCTCAATTTCTGTTCATCAAAAGAAAGGTGAACATATGTCCAAATCTTGTGGCCTTAGCCACAACATACTGTGTCATTAGAGCTAAAATGGGAGGGTTTTGCTACCAGACACACACACTCACTCACACACACACACAGATACTCACATGTGCACACACGTGTACACACAGACTCAAGTGTACCATAATTGTGGATAAAAACACAGAAATGTACAGCACATATAGAGTTACAAGCCTTCTCACACACCTGCACGGACAAGAACACATGTCTGGCAGACGCCACACAAACACACGCACGCACGCGCACGCACACACACACACACACACGTACACACACACATACAGAGTTATTTGATGTTCCCTCTGTTTGAAGCCAAATTCTTGTTATCAGTGCTAGCTATATACTGTGCTCCATTTCCAAGGTTTCTGAGGAGAGTCCAGGGCTTTCATCTGAGAGTCATCCTCTATACAGAAGCCAACAGTCTTAGAACCAGTGACACACTGACTGATGGTTAACATTTCAAAACCCTCGCCTTATATTAATACATGACAGATACAACTGAAATACCAGGTGAGCCTTTACCACACACACAGGCACTCGGAAGCAGACAAAGACATAAGAATGTACATGCTCACTCTCACAGAAACAAGAAGACTAATGCAAATCGGACTCCCCCTGCCCTTGATCTTTAGATATATTTAGCTTTTAGATGTCATTTATCAACGCTTTATTAAGTGTTTCTGCCCCCTACAGCGCACCTCAACTAATAGCACCCCTCTTTTCCCTACGTTAACACCCACTCCTTGTAGCTGTGTGGAGAACCACTTACAGACAGAGTAGGTAGACATTAGCCATTAAGCTTGGTTGCTGCCATTTCCTGTCTCCTATCAGCAGAAGCTTGGACTTTGAGCACCAAAAGACTTGGTGATAAAACATCTGGGGTGTGGAAGCGAGTATGATTTTTCTTGTAGTTAGGATGACTTTTCAGTTTCCTTCATTTATATAAAGTATAGAAGGACTAACATACTGGCCAACATTACGCGCTACATAGTTTTTGTTTTTTAATAAAAAGACAATTAAGAAATAACAAATACTCCAAATATCTCTTAAATAACTGAAGTAATAAAATATTTTTATATAAACTCACCAGCCACTTCATCACTTTCGCATTGAAGCAACTCAGTGCATTCATGTAAACAGTTTTCAGTTTTTTTGCTGCCCTACTGGGATTTTCCTACATAAGTGTCTCCAGGGGTTACAGTCAGCTGTAATTCTCTGTTTAAAAATGTCATATTGACATCAGAAGCCAATAGGAGGCAACAGTAATCCAAATAACCACTCATTAAAATTTATTTTTAAAGTTATACAGAAGTGCATCTTTTAGTACACATGCCAAACCTTGAAGCAGATCGGGTACAGCTGAAGAAGAACACAAAACTGAGGCCGCAGTTCACACTGGTAATAAAATTGGACATTGCCTGAGCTGATGGGTCTTGATTGTTGTTAGTGGAATATTTTAGCACAACAGCAATGTGTCAATGCTGTCCTGTCAGTATTGCAATTCTCAAGGTAAAAAGTGGATCCAACCAGGTACTAGCAAGGTGTACATAATAAAGTAGTCAATGAGTGTATATCCAACTGCATAACATATATTAAATTATCCAACATATTTTCCTGTGATTACTTCTGAATTTATAGGACACGTAGAACAACATAATTCTTTTTTTAATTAAAAAGCAATTTATCCTTCATTACATTTAAATATGCCAAATATACTGGATTCAAGTAAATTCCAGTAAATTAAATCTTTGTGATTTTATAGAGAATGTGAAAGAAAAATAATCTGTATGTATGTAGAACAATAATCTGTTCAGTTAAACTCAGTGGTTGGTAATTTGTTGCTAACCTTAAATCCAGATGAGTTAAGTCAAAAGAGGTATTCTGCATCAGCAACTCAAAACCACACAACATTTCTTTTATGATGGAGATTCCTAGACAGAGGCTCAAATAGGATTGAATATTTAATGCAATAGTTTCATGTCAGAAAACTGTGAAACTATTCAGTCATGCAGAAGTCAAAACTGAACTTGATTTCACTTCAGTTTTGCATAAAGTGTATTTCCATCTCATTAATAGCTTTCATAAAGTGTTGTGACCAGACTGCAGCCTTAAATTCACACCACTATCTCTAAGTTATCATAACTTCAGCTTATAGATATCGTCTGACAGTTTTTTGGATCGTGAAGATGCCGGGGCCTTTGAGTCAGATGTACTAAATTAAAAGTATATTAGTGTTATGAAATGTGGGCCACATCTCTACTGCCTCTGAAATAATTAAGTTTATATCATTCAGCTGACAGAAGGATTAGGATCATATTTTACCCCCCCCCCCCCAACAAGGAAGAATTTGAGTCAGGTTAAAGAAATAGCAAACAAGCCATTTCAAACCTTGTGCCTGACCTCTGAACTTATGTGTAGGAATGCATAAATCAAAGGCTGTAGTAGCACAAACCTCAGCTCTTTTGCCTCCTCTTTGCATTGGGCTGCGCTCGGCAACAACAGTTATTATTATTATCTAGACTTCAACACAAATTCTTTCAATATGTGCATGAAAATGGTGAGTGAAAGACAGAGAGATAAAGAGGAAGAGAGGGAGGACAGAAGTGGGGGTTGAGGGTGTACTTAACTCTACTGTTCTAAAAATGTTCACTTCCTTTTTGAACACATATTTGATTTACTATTTGGCATGATTTCAATGCACTTTTACCCTCCATTTTCAACAGAGGAGGAGTTAGCTGACACTCTCAATTCAGAACTCCACCAAAAGCCGAGGGGATCCCTGGAGAATCACTCATTCATTCAGCATTCCCATCAGCCCATTAGACTGGCCATCAGCCAACATAACTGCTTCCTGTTTCTCTAAGACACCTTTTTTCATCCCTACTTTAATTCAGTTGTTTTTGAAAGTTCCAACAGGAAGACGTAATAGATTACTTTAGCCCGAGGATTCGTACATTTAACAAACTGAAACTGAACAAAATACCAGAAGAGTGGTGCATTCATTCCCGCATCTCATTGCCTACTCAAAAGCACGGAGATTGGATTGCGATTTGAATCTATGGCACGAACTACACTGGAGTTCTTGCCGAAGTGCCTCAATACGCAGTGTAAGTGAAAAAGCCAAGGGTCAGGATTTGTAATTGCATTTCACAGATAAAACTATTCCTCTGGCTCTCTCTTTGAAAACCAGATCAGTGACTGAAAGTAAGTACCCTGTTGTATCCTACACAGAATTCTTATTTGAATATTAGTAAAATGCTGCACAATTGACAGAAAACAGGCTTAATCACAATCATTTACTCCGATTTGTAACCTCACTGTGAATAAGTTTCACATTAATTTTAGTTTACTGTACTGCTCTCCTTTACAATATTACTCCTGTATTTCCTATATGTGGAAATCAATGGAAGATTGCCATTCCACATGTACATGTAAAAGTGAAGTGTAGAAGGTAAAAATGTAGACACAGGATAGTGTTTTTATACATGTAGGGCATAAATTATGTCCGATCGTGCAAGCTTGATGCCACCGTTGAACAGCTAGTCAATGGAGAGGGCAGGGAGAAGCAATGGAGCGATGTAATGTGTAATCTTACTACTCAATGGGCTGTGCCCAGCAATGGGCCTCTGAATGCTGGAAGTGTCAGAGAGATAAATAGCAGAGTGTCCCCCTCGAAAAACATGATTAATACCCCGCCTGGTGACGCTGCTGAAGATGAAGTGGGAGCAGCTGGCTCAGGCAGCGTAGGCACGCAGGGAAAGGTGGGAGGGGGGACGGGAGCGAACGCAGCGGAGCAGAGAGGGCAAAGAGTAGGACACACTGGCAACCAGGGGAAAGGAAGGCAAGGCAAGGGCAATCTGGGCCACCATAGGCACTGGGACCTCTTCCTCTCCTTATTTCAAAATGTACACGGCTTTAGTCTTCTTTTTTCACGATGTTTTATCGCTTAACATAAAGCAAAACAAAAAACTTTCTGTTCTTGCTCGTTCATCGTTTCCATGTTGCCCCCCAAAAACTGAAGCCTGTGTCGTTTAAATATAAAAATCTTACAGGAAATCTGGGATATTAGGAAATTAATCTCAGTTCAGTTAAAAAGCCCAACACTTCATGACATATATAACAAAGTATCCCACTAACACATGACACTCAACTATTTCCATGAATGTTATTAGGAGTGTGCGCAGGGGTGTACAACTTTAATGCAAATTTCAACCTCCCTCCCCTAAAAAAAGGGGGGGAAAAGCACATTTAGTATTGTTTAGCATCACACATGAGTTCTAAAACAACTCCTGTGCCAGCATACACCTCCTGATTGCTCCTAAACAAAGTTTTTTGTCAGGAAGTGAAGAGTCCAGTTACTGTTGAGTACAGTGTCCCCTGCTGAGTGGGACCTGCTTTAGTGGTAACAGTGGAAACTCTCAAAACACGGTACAGAACGCATGGAGTTGTTAGGTCCGTTCTGTTGTGTAAGTAAACATGTCGAGGGGTGGGCTACTTTTTCATGGTTCAGGGGCCCCAACCCTCCCCTCACACAATTAACATTTCCAGTGTAATGAGATGATTGATATGCTGGAAGTGTGTGCTTTAAGGAGATATTAATCATTCCCTCTGGTAATTTTAATCATGCGTTCCATCATCCCCAGCTGCTGAGGATCACCTTCCTAGCAAACAAAGGGCGGCCACGCCACTTGCATAGTCATTCTGTTCTAGTTTAACTTTATTTTATGCTGGTTCCTCCCATCTGTTCGCACAAGCCTCCACAGCCCACGTTGCACGTTGACAAGCTGGGGAAGCAGTGTGTGGGTGGGTGATTGTATGAGTGTGTGTGTGTGTGTGTGTGTGTGTGTGTGTGTGTGTGTGTGTGTGTGTGTGTGTACATGTATGTGTGTAAACTTTAGAAACACAGGCATCTTTGAAATGGTAAATCTAATCCTCCAGGTCCGTGACTAGTTGGTACACCGCCACCAGCCACCTCCACTAACACATACAGTAATGCATACAAACAGCGGGCACACATACACACAGACTCTTACAGACACAATCCGTGTGACACACATACACACAGAAACATATACACAATCACATATACCACATGGTGTGGGCAATATGTCAGAGCAAAGCATAATTTGGCATTTGAACTAGTCACTATTATTGGAAGTCTGAAGAAATGCTGCAGGGAAGATTTATTTAGATGACAAACAACTTGGAAACTCTTTTTTTTTCTTCCCTCGACTGCATGAAAGTCAAAGAGACTTATATATTCCCTAAACACTGATTAGTTCATGTTGAGTGCCTCCATTGTGCTGTACTGTACATCTGAATTGTTGTTCCGTGTTTTTACCGAAGGCTATACAAAATTTGGAAGGGTATTCTACAATCAAAGGCATTTCTCTGATGGTTTTTATTCAGGTGCTGTGCTACCACAGTCAAGGCCACAGGAGAGCAAGTGGTCACCCTGCAATGCTTTATAAGACATACAGAACAAATGTAGTTATACAAAAGCAAAAAAAAGAAAGAAAGAAAATGTAAAAAATTACAGACTTAGTGGGAAAATGCAGAGCCGACGTATTTCTGTGAGGTGAAACATAAACTGTGAAGAGAGTGGGTAATAGTTAAAACTGTGATACTTAATTATAGCAAATCTTAAGGAATAAGAGAATTGCCACTGAAAATTTAATGCAGATTCACTCAGAGATATTTTAATATTTTTGACTTCATAATTACACTAACCAGTCTCTGTTTTGCTATCTGAAATGATGAAAACAGAGCTCTGGCTCTAAGAGACTGTAGGAAAAAAAATATGTGCGCTCAAACCTGCCACAGCTCAAAACAACCGCTTGACAAGTGTCCTAAATACACGCTTAATCATGTACAAAATTAATGACATCCAGCTGACAGATATTCCATCATTAATGCAGAAGTTTTTGAAAGTTATTGAAGGGAGCTGTGCACAGATTAGCATTGCTTGCATGCAGTCAGGGGCCAATGCAAAGTAGATAGGTTAATCCCCAGGACGAGTTGATAGGACACATCTCTAAACGCACTGAGCCTCGCTGCGTCTAAAGCCCATTAATTGCACCCAATACGAAACAAGTAATTTAATTTTACATCAAGTCCAGCCTCATCTGTTATCTGTGGCACACTTCTGTAGAGTACATAAAGGTAATAGGGGTTTTCAGGGGCTATTCCCCACTTATTATCTAATAATGATGAATGAATACGCCGGGAAGTGACAGCTGTTTGGATGTTTTGTTGGTGGAAAGGCATCTATTTGTAACTTTCCCGAAAATCTTTTCTGGTTCACTTTGAGGACGAGAAGCAACTTCAGAGCTCTGTCTGTTTTAAATGAAAACAGGTAAAAATTTGGGCGTTTAATGTAAGGCTAAAGAGCCAAATATGAAAAGAATGCTAAACAAAGGGATCCGTCTTTTATGACTCTGTCAGGTCTGGTATTGTGAAAATAATGTGACCGTTCTCGCAAAAGTTTTACCAAAGTCTTTCTTAAAAATATCTTTATCTACACTATTTAAATGCTGAAAGAAGTTTGAGCTTGGCACAGACTGTCTGTGTAACTTTTTTTTGGCAAAAAATGAAAATAAAAAAATAATGAAATGTGTTTATTTTTTTTTCCTGGTAAAATCTATAAACAAGCTAACAGAGAGTGAGTATGTCAAAGATCAATACTTGAGATTTCTAGGGCCAAAATGAATACGAAGCAGATTGTGTAAGAAACCTTTAACCTGGCAGGTGTGTTTTCATAGGCTACACAGCACCAGTATTATTACCAGGGCAATGCTTTATTTAAAACAAGTTTTTCAGCACAGAGGATAAGTAGAATAACTTCCATTCAAAAGCATTTCGTATTTTATTATGACTTCATGCTTATCACCAGTCTAAATGGTGTTGATAGAGTGAAGTACCTGAGAGGAACTGTTATGTGAAAGGTGCTTGTAAAGAAAACATGACGACTGCTGGCTGGCCCTCTTTATTTCCACCTTGCTTTTACCCTGGCATTCCTGCTCCACTGCATGACTAAGAGACAATTAATCCTAATAATCAGGGCCTTAGCCATCATTCCTCATTCTGGCAGGCCTCTTTTTCCATAGGGGCACAGAGGGAGTGCCTGAGCCACGGCTCTCTGCTGCACAGATGAACCTCGTGCAGATGTTGAATGAGCAGCGTGGTTAATAGCTTAGCCTTCTTATGGCCTTCACACATGTACAAAAATGGAAAACTGAAGGTGGCATTTTATCATGTCATGTCTACAACTCAATGAGCGACTGACTGGACTTGACGTATATTTTTGCTTTAGTATTCTAAGCAGTGTCATACTTACTGCAAAAGAAAAAACAACAACTTAGAAACAGGCAGACATGAATGTGGGCATCTGATAAAGCGTGTTGTAAACATGGCTTCACTGGCAATTTCAGCCTCAGTATTCAAAGGTTTAGTTATTCGTGGGAAAAATCTGCAAAAATGCATAAACAATAAGTTATTCTTCATATACACGTATAAATTGGTTTTATTCTATATTTTATCAACATCAACTTAAGTTTTATTGTGATTTGATATTTCCTTACTTTTTACTGAGCAACTGAATACTTTGAATACTTTGTGAGTCTAGCCCAAGGGTTCAATTGAAATGTTCAATCTGTCCACAGCCCATGTTTCCAAAACCACATTTTTCCAAATATTGCTGACTTGAGTCTGGCTGAAAATGAGGTTGAAGGTAATTTTTTCTTCTAATAACTCTTTAAGGCAAACCCTATTTGTGCACTATTGCTACACAGTGCTACAGTGTAATTGAGGAGATTGTTTTTTTCTGTCTGTTATGTGGATTTGCAGTTTTATGTAAAAGTTTTCTTCTCTTTCAGAACATGTCTTTACTTCCCCCTAGATACCCTTATTGGTAATGGAAACTACGAGTAGAAGAATCGGCTTTGTAAGAGCCATTCAGGTTAATTTACAGCTCCTCTGTCAGAGCCTGTGGTTGTGAAAGTTTGAAGTTTAATTTTTTATATTGTAATAATAATTTTTATCAGTACTGTATAAACTACTTTTCAATAAAATAAAAAATATTAATCTATATGCAACGTAAGCCAAGTGGTACACCAGCTTATATAGTACATACCTTTCCACTGAGGAAACTGTATGTGCACATGCCCAGGTGTTCGCGTACTTTTGTCAACAGTGGCAGAGCACAGCAAGAACTTTTGTGCTCCACAACAGAGAGGCAGTGATGCAATGTTTGACTTAACTGTACGGGGACCTAATCTTCTCAAATTACAGCCAAATTGACTGGTGAGTGCCAAAGTCCCAGTGTGCGGAAGCGAAGGGAGTGCCATGACCGCGGCAGACAGGAGGCCCAGGCAAACAGGCAGGTGCTAAGGGGCTGCTTCAGATGCAGAAGAAGAAGATCCCCTTCACAACACAGCAATTACGCTCGCCTCAAATTCACTAAGCTGGAGCACAGTGTGTTCTAACAGCATCTCAGCAGCACGCACAGCATCCCACACAACAAGCTCATTAGGCCAGCACATCCTCCCTCTGATTCAAGGTGGAGGAATTAATGCAAGAGCACCTGGACTCTGAGAGCCATCCATCCAGCTACATACAGCTGGCCACACTCAGGTTATGCATTATCTTCTTTAAAAATGTGCAATGTGGCCTCCACTTTTAGTTTTAAGCTACACCTCTCTTTTTCCAGAGTGCTATGTGAGAGGAAGGCATATTAATCACACTCAAAGCCACTAATGCTAACAATCAGTCAACACAGTTGGCCAGGCTCTCCATCTCTTGTGACAGGATGGTTTGTCCTGAGACCTGCTGATTTGTCCTGCTATGTCTGCCTCTAGGACAAAATCCACAAAACCTTTTCCTCCAGCAATACCCCTAGATCATATAATACTCTAAACCGGTTAAAAGCTTAAAATATTATAATATATTTAATGTACAAAGGAATTCTAACTGAAATAAAACACATCTAAGTAATAGAAATACCCTTTTAGTGGTTAAAAATAGTCATTAAAGTCCAAAAAAACAGCTTATTACAAGAGTAGATGCAATTTGGGGGAACTAATTTGTGTGTGGAGTGATTTTTGACAACATGGATACAACATATGTCAAATAGCCAAGTTTTGAGAAACAAACAGCTGTCTAGTTCAACTGAGAGGAAACTGCCTACTGAGCAAGATGATCTCTCCCTGAGTGTCATCCACCAGCAGCATGAGGCAGAACCAGCATGTTTGGATTCCTACTGTACAACAAGAATATGGCTCTCTTGTCAACTTCAAGCTGACAAGTGTAACACTGACACAAATTAATACAAAAACGAACTACACAAATAGCTCCAATTTACAGAAAAGAACAATTAAGTTAAGCAGGAGTTCCACTGAATGTGTTGAGCGTGCGTACCTGACGTGCACATGCGGTTGAATGTGTGTGTGTGCGTGCATAGTTGTTTATATAAATCTTGGAGTGTATGTTCTGTTTGTTTTGGGCTTTTTTTTCCTCAAAAAGCAATGCTAATTATTGGGCTTCAGGTAGCGTAAAATGTACAGCTGTGGTGACTGTCAGTGCTCGGTGGACTATTGAGCTGCTGTACGACATGACAGTAGGTGGTGTCTCTCGCTTTCATCCGAATTGCCCGGTGCTGTTGTTGTCTTTTGCCAATGTCAATCAGCAAGTTTCTCTTGAAGCACGAGGCAAAGAAGACTTTATCTGCACATACGCTTTATCTCTGTGATTATCTGGAAAACTTGTTGACCCCATTCTACCAATGTGTGTCCCAAAAATCAGAATATGCCTTTAATGTGTCAAATATGGTTTTGTAGTTTGCTGAGGTATGACTGAACCTTAATGTTTGCATTTTATATAACCTCATATTCACGGGTAATAGCCAGATGGTAGCAACAGTCCGTGCATAACACTTTTAAGTGGGGTCTGCCAGCAACAGCTGCATACTATGTTCCACTGCTCTAGATAACTACATATCATAATTTCTTAATAAAAATGTTTCATTACTCTCATACCAATGTTGAGCCAGATTGCTGGCACTTGCAAACAAACTTTAAGGACCAGCTTGATGTCAACTTTGATTACTTCTTTTCTGATGAAATACAGATGTTTGAGTCTCCACTCAAGCAGATTAAAATGTAACATTTGGAGTCATGTTCTGTCAAGGTAGAGTTAACATACACTGAGAGCTTTCATTAGAAAGATATTTGTAGGTCTATTTTGTATTAATAAATTGCTGCCTTAAAAATAAGCAAACACAAGTTTATCCAGAGCACAACAATTCTGACTCCCAGGGATGTAAATTATAACTTACTATACAAAACTTTTACAATATAGTTCATCATAACCGCAACATACAGTAGAATGTGGTGAGTATTGTTACTGAACGAATGTTAATTGCATTTGTACTCATTATTTCCATTCAGTACATATCTTTAAATAGTCCCACCACCAGTTGGGATAGATCTATTCAGCAAGTTGGATGAGTTGTACTGTCACGGACTGTAATGGCCAGCTTGATTTGATTTATGTTTATGTAACATAATCAGACCCACTAGTTGGTCTAGATAAGCTACAAAATAGTGGACCAGTATTTAGATTTGAGAGGTAGGTGCCAAAATGTGTGTGATTACCAGGAAATAGCTGGAGGCTTTGACAGTGATTGTAACACTCACTATATTTTGCAATACCGGAGCACAATAAATAACTTAAAACATGGCATTAACTGCATGCTGAAATAAAACATTGCCATCAGTGGCATATGGTGTAAACCTTAAACCGCAGTAGAAATGAATGGTGATTCCAAACAACAAATAAAAACAAAAACTGCTACTACAAAGTGGGTATCAGTAGGATTTATGCAAAAAATAATAATGTGATAGCGTAAAGTATTTAGTCAAACCTTAGAGCAGTTGTTTCTTTGTGGCTGCACCCAATGGTATTAGTCAACAACAGTTTGTGATCTATGTTAGTCCTACCACAACGGATAACTTCTCCAACAGAACAGAAGGAATAGGTGGATTCCTTCTCAGGTAGATGGAAGGTCGGGTTCACCACCTCCTAGGCAAAGGAGGAAATCCGGGGCCCAACTCCAGGGAGATTCAAAAGGTATCCAAAGACAAAAATCCAGCCTGCATAACAATAACACCCTTATTGTATACAGTCATGGCATTACAATCTGTGACCATATTTCAATGAGAGCCACATTTTTGTTTGCCTCTAAATTTCCTTCACAAATTTCTTATATGGCTGTAAGTACACATAACTTGTCATACACACTGGAAAAAAAATGTATTTAACTGTAACATCGGCTGTCATGCCAACACTATAGTTAGCTACATTAGCTTAGCTAAACTCTAACTCGATAATCACTTACCAAAAAGTTCAACTTTATCAAGCGTGTTGGCTGTCGCCTCGGCCACTTCTGCTTTTATTTTTAAACACTTTCAGAGATACAACAGCTTTGTTTTCACTTTGTGAACTTGCTTCTTAGTTCTCTGGTGTTCCATGCCGTGTGTCCTCATGCTAGGAGAGGGCGGGTCAAGTTTCCTTCCCTCCAATCAGACCCCGGTAGGCCGTGTAAACCAAGAAATTGAAAACTTTTAAAATTGAACTTAAAGAATAAATAAATTTACCAAATAACTTATAATTTATATCCAAATGTGTAATACACACATTAATGAAAACAAAACACATAAAATATGGTACTCTGTTTCTACAGGGCTACATTTAGGGGGAGGGGCCTATATGGATTATCACATGACTCTCCAAGCTGTATCCAAACTAGATTAACAGATCATCTAAGATCATCTCATTGTTAATTGCTTTAACTTTATGCTGTAAATGCCATGAAATATGGATGTAGCCTCAACGACATCACCCATCAGTTTACGGAACAAACCAACCTTAAATATTTTTGCAACACTCAACTCAATCAATTAACAATGTACACCCATAGAGTATTGACTAAGTCCCTTCTTTATTGCCTGTTTTACAGGATGTAAATGGACAGAGCTTTTGTATTCTGTCTGAGCACCTCTTTATACAACATCAGAGAACAATGTGGGGTTAGTGTCTCGCCCAAGGATATTTGTCATGCAGATTTAATCAGCTAGGAATTGAACTACAGTTTACTACCAGTCTTCCGATTAGTAGGGGACCTGCTCTACTGCCTGAGCTACAGCTACCTGAGCTAGCAGTCCAGGTTAACTTACAAAATTATTGAATAAGGCTAAAAATTGCCAGGACACAACTTCAATAAGAGTAGGGTAATTTTCCAAGGTATCTTCTGTATGCATTCTGTGGTTTAGCTATGGTGGAAGTCAAAGATATTTGTCTCTCTAACCAATTTCTGTTATTTGGACAAATGCCCATGGGAATAAAGATCTCCTGAGTCCTCCACTGTCTCCGTAAAGAATGAGGTCAACTGAGACATGCCTTCCCCCGGTGCTCTTTTTCATCCCTAGATGTTTTAAAATGCTCTACATGTGGGAAATCTTTGGCTGAATTACTGAGGTCTAAAGAGCCCTGTAACCAACTTAGCTGCACTGGGGGACAGTTACATAAAGGGAATTGCATGCCTGGTTTATAGGAATTATGAATAGACAAAAAGGCACTAGTCAGGTGTCAAAATAGACAAAATCTGCATTATAAAGACTTTTGTTTCTAACTAATAGTTGGCAAATTTTAAAGCGTGACCACAATTGTAAACATTTAGTTGTTATTCAAACCATGATAATGAAGTCCCTCTAACTTTAACAAATTAAACCCAAATCACAACCTGGATTTTGTCCATCCATCTATTCCCCTCTCCTTATCCAATTCAGGGTTGCAGGGAGCTGTCCTAGGTGGGGTACACCCAGGACAGGTCGCTAGTCTGTTGCAGGGCTAACACACTGAGACAGACAACCATTTGCACTCACATTCACACCTATGGGCATCATCAATTAACCTCACCCCACTAACTGTATGTCTTTGGACTATAGGAGGAAGCCAGAGTACCTGGAGAGAACCCATGCAAGCACAGAGAGAACATGCAAACTCCACACAGAAATACTGGTGATGGAATTGAACTCAGGACCTTCTTGCTATTTGTGACTACTTTGAAAAGCTCAGACAGATCATGTGTCCTGCCAACAAGTCTGTGAAAATACTTCCTGTGTGGTGTCCAGGAGGGCAATTTCTGTATATTTCGTCATTTAATTTGGATGCTTTGCATGAGATATTAGCAGCAAGGACGGGGTGTGATGGGGCTTTGGCGTCCAAAACACTATTTGTTACTGTTTTAAATGAGCCAGCCCTCAGTCAGGCGTTTTGCGGAGAGTAACCTTTGTAACTTTCTAACTCAGCAATCACAGCCCTCTAATGAGCCACCACTCCACCCATTGCTGAATACATAGTGGATAAAAAGTCGAACAGGGTTGAAAAGGTTCATCTGACAGTGAGAGCCTGACAATTTTAATATGGTGTGATGCAAAGAGGAGTAAGTCTGTAGAGCCCCATTAGTGGTTTCAGCCAATTAGCGGTTTCAGCCAATAATCATAAAACTATAGTTAATAATGGATCAATGGATGCTGGTTGATGTTATTTTGGAGCACTGCAACACACTCATCCATTACATAATGTCTGTGAGCACGGAGCTATACTGTACAGTGAAGGTTTTCTTTCTTTGGTGTTGGGGTTTAAAGATCATTTAAGGATTTTTTTTTCTACTGTAAGTCAGGTCTCATTAATTAATGGATGATGCAAGTATGTCCAACACAATTATTATTTTCTGCAAAATCCACAGTTCATTCTAAGTCACACTCACAGAGTCAAAGTGCATAACGGGGCGAAATTAATAAAAAATAAGCTTAAAAAGAGAGTAGATGTAAAACATAGCATATGTAGCCAAGCAGGGCTGAAACTCACTTGGATGACTTTGTTGCCCCAGGGAGAGCAAACACTAAAATGCTCTTTGACCATGAAATGGCCCTGCCCGGTAATGGTGGTTAATGGCTGTACGGTGCAGATACGCTGGGTCTAGGCAGGAGGGAGACCTAACGGGGGCATCCTGACTGCTCCAGTAGGCCCTGGTAAAGGAAAAGGGTTTTGCTTAAAATTACAAAAATTCACTGTGATGAATTCTGGTCTCTATATGCAGCTGGTAATTTAGCTGGGGTTGCATTATTATTTTAGTTTTTCAAAAAGGAGAAGAAGAAGCCATAAATTTGGTCCAAATGTGAGAAACACTTCTTGATACATAATGCAGTTTTTCATATCAAGCCTGTATTACTCAATATTTTTCAGATATTAAATAATTACAAAGTAAAACACAACATTATTTTCTAAACAACATTTAAGGAGTAAAATTTAAGGTTTTAAAGACTTTAAACAACTAAATACTGCCTCATATTGCTTATTTCAACTTCCCTGGAGTTGAAGTAAAAATGACAGTTGTACATATGGACTTTCTGTGTATCAGATTAAGCTTGATTGACTTGACCTTTTCAGATTATACCCTGTTTTTTACCTTTTGTCCTTTGACTCTATGACTGTTGAACTGCAGTTAATGTAAGTCATTCCTTGTGTTCAGCAACGCAATGACTTAAAATGCTTCTGACTGATATATTGCCCTCATCACCACAAGGTTTCACCAATGTGCCCTCCAGCTGAAATTCTGAAAGAGCACACTCCAAGGCAAGACTTCTGAAAAGCAGTGGCCAGATGAAGTTACTCTTATAAAACCATATGGCTTTATGGCATTTGACAGTAAAAAAGGTAACACGCGTATTGTAGCCTAAAAGTGTGTCACTCTATAGGTCATTACAAAACAAAAGACATTATACCACCAGCTTTAAGTTTGGTAGTTTCAAATACAGATGTTTTCAAATACATCAGTTTGAAACACTTAGTATGTGCTCTTTCAGTACTGAAATGGACCCTGATATATCACAAGTGTTATTGATTTGGTAAGCTTGTTTTATTAACAGCTTCTGTTTGCAACATTACTTTTCATTTTCTAGCTGTTTGTCTAACCACAAATTAGACTGTCCTTTTTATTTTGTGCCTGGAGTCCACTATCCTGTGGAAAATATGTATTTAGCAATTAGGTGGTAAAAGGCTTCAGTATGTTCAACATCTGAAGGGTGTACTAGATAGCTGGGTTTTCTGTGTCTTAGCTGTTTTGACAAAACCTAAAACCCAGAAATTTAAAGTCAGAGATATTGGGCATCAAAACAGTGATTATCAACTTTCTACTGTTAACCTATGGCTTCTTCCTCAAACTCTGTGTATACTCCTATTAAACCATTCATTTGACTCATCTTCCACACAACATGGACTGAATGGGTGCTGCTTTCTTCAGTCAAACTCAGTGAAATGCTTAAACTTGTGAACTTTAAACTCATGGCGTTTAAATGTGATATTCAAGAAGAACATTCGAACCTGATATGGTCCTGTAATGAAAAAGTTGTGGAAATCACACCGGCTTTTATCTAAATCAAAGTAAAATGAACTCTACTTATTAAATAATCTCTATCAAATATGCTACAACAGGCTACTTAGTTTTTTGTGTTATACAGTGCCAGTAGTGTACATTCTCTACCACTTCATCTACCAATTGGAAGGTTGGTGGTCAAATCCCTGGCTGTTCCAACCTGTATGCAAAAGTATCCTTGGGCAAGATACTGAACCTGGATGTGTTTATCAGAGTTTGAAAATTAGATAGAAAACTTAGAAGCAGCCAAAAAAAGTGCTTGTATGAATGAGACATGTTGTATGGAGTGCTTTGAGCCCTCAAGTAGAGTAGAATACCAGACCATTTACCATAAACAGATTTGACAGTAAAGTATTTTATCAAGCTTTGTGGATGTTCTGTAGATTCTGTACATTCATCACCAGATGAATGTATGCAAATTTGTACCAACAAATGGTATGTCTGGTGGAGACACCAGACATACCATTTGTTGGTAACTTAACTGCTAGTGTATCAGTGTACACAGGTTTGCAATTAAAAAACATACTCCCTCAGTTAAGATTATATTTTGCCATTCGATCAAACTGTCAGTATAAAAGAATTTGTGAAAATATTCCATTTGCTACGTTCTCTTAACACAACCTGCTCCAGAGCAAAGGCATTTACCTTGAAGTGTGATTGATGGTTTAGTAAGGTATTGGTTAGCTTAAAACCAGAACTGTTTAGTGTCTCAGTATAACAAAGTGGCTTTCTTTAAACCTTGATCACTACAATTATAAGAAAAGATAAGACAAGACTTTATTGATCCCACGGCGGGGAAATTTGTGCGATAGACAAGAGCAATACACATTCTCAGGGAATACAGTTTATATATACAACCTGCTGAGCTATACATTTGTAATAACACGTAATGAAGCAATGCGGGATAGTTATAGTAGCACCGACTTTGCCAGAGATTAGAAAATTCATTAGCTTATTGCATTTAGCAGTCAGATTGATAATATTGTACACTAATTGTGCGGTGATATGTTCATGTCAAGTTGAAAGCACACCCCTTTGTTTATGATTTAGGCTACCATATTGTTTCAGGCATATAAAAGGAAACAGTGGCTCAACAACACCCCACTAGCCTATTGCGTCTTTATAGCTCAACCCTCATGACACAAAATGAACTTAGCTGCCCTACAAAGAGAGTCTGGCACTCTGTGCTGAGTCGTGCTGTACCAAATAATGCAAAGACTCCTATACACTGAGTACGCATTATTCTGTCCAAATGGATTGGCTGTTAAAACAAAACAATGACTGTTAAGACTCAGTTGAGTATTGGGGAAAAGTAGCACTAGATGATAACATAGACTGGTTTAGAACTGTGAATGGCCTAAACAAATGGTGTAACATTGTTGATAATTTACTGGTTAGACATGCTGTGAGGACCCAATAAAACTATGAATTTATAAATGTCATGATTAACCAAACAGTTAAACAATCTTATACTTGGATAATCTTATGGAAAGTAATGATACTTATTGCCATCAAGTAAAGAATAGATTCACAATTCTTCAAAATTACTCATAATCCTCTTTGCTATTATGTAATAAAAAAGATATTTAAACAACAGACAAAGGTTTGGTTAGATTAATGAACCTTTTACCAGCTCTAATTGCTTGTCTTGATTTTCAGTATTTGCTTCATTACTGTGTTAAAAACTGCGGGATTATATTGTCTATAATATCGGATTTGTGAAATCAGTGCCTTTGTTTTCAACACACAGACGTACACTTACATACGTCTTAAATCCCTGAGTTTTGCAGCACTGTAAAGGAAATCCAGTTTTAATCAGATTTGACAGTGAGTCACGATAAGTAACAGAGTCATCAGCTGAGGCGAGTGAGGGAAAACGAAGACAACTGAGGGTTAAGCTGCAAGCCTCTTCATACAAACCTTGTCCGAGAAATCTTTAGTGGACACAGTGACAAGTGAAATATGGGGTCAACTATCAGTCATTCATCAATGAACCCATCCTGTCATGATTTGAATTTTGAGTACTAGCCAGTATTAACCTTCATAACCCCAAGTCGCATTGGACAGCTTGGCAATGCCTCTGACTGACAGGCACAGTATCAAAGTAACTGTTTGGTGTCAGTATAATAAATGCTTTCAGTCACATAAAGCTATGGATGAAATGGTACCAGCATGATGATATTAGCTCGAAGAGCACTTCATAAAAGTCTTTTCCTTATTACTGGGGCTTTGGCTACTGTAGCTTTACAACACCAACATAAAAAAATAACTTTTATTAAGGATATTCAATCCATACATGCATACAATTTCCTTAGCGTTAGGTATATAGGGGTGTGGTGGACCCTGGACAGGTTGCCAGGAAGGATATTCTGAAAAAGTTAAAAAATGTTACAAAGTTTTGCCTCATAGGCTGTATTTCCTTTGTGTTCTCACAGATAAGTCAAGCTGCTGAAAGCTATGCTGAAGCTCAAGACTATTTAATGTAATCCATTTGGACAGAATCATGTGTACTCAGTGTATAGGGGTTTCCTCTGTGACCTCTGCTGACCTGTGAGTTCACTGACCTTAAGTAAGTCTGAGATAAAGTTACATCTAGTGGGAGCTGGGTATCCTCTTACTGCCATCGCCTTGTGGGAAATGACTGTGGTTGACACAAGGAACCATGACATCTAACACTATATACTGCGAGATACATGATCATCAGGCTCCAAATGTAAATGATAGTTTTATCGTGTTTTTCATCTTTGTACAATAATAACTTCAGATAAGTTTTTCCCTGCTGAAGTTGAAAATGGCTGATCTCCTTTCCTGCATTTAGCTGGACATTATTCTCTGTTGGTAAATTACTCCCTTTGGAGAGCGAAATTAACCTAGATTTCCATATCAAAGAATTATGAATTATGCCATTTTCCCTGCCCTCCCATTTTGCTGAAAAGAGAAAGTGGAGGGAGTATGCAGAAGTGGCCTGCAGTGATATGCGGGCCATACAGAGTTCCTTTCTTACAGGAGCAACACTGTAACAGAGAGAATCAGCAGCTTTCAACTGAAGCGAAGAATGAGATCACTGGGCTTTTTGTGCAAGGTCAACTTCGAAGCAAGACACATCGTGTTTAAAATTCAGTCGTATCCTCACCAAGCACTTGAAACACACTGTGCCGGCCAGGGAACCTGCTTGCCATTATGCAAAGAGGCGGCAGGCTTAAAGTAAATACGTAATCTTAATGAATGCTGAGATCTGTGGAGGTGGGAGTGAGGGGAGCCCAAGTCAAGTAGAGAAGGGTCAGAAACACAGGGTGAATAATCCTGTGTCAACAAGACACAACTAGCTCTCTCCATCCCAATGTGTAGCCATGTTTACAGTGAGCAGAATTCAAACGTTTTCTGACATCTGACATTGTTGTTCAACAATAAACCAAGTGAGTGACTGCAGGACAAAATCTCAGAATTTACTTTTTCATCCCAAAAAGATGTTGCTGAACACCAGGCATTATTTGGAGTGTAAAAAGGGGAAAAACATAATTTGAATTACTGATTGAGATAAGACATGTCTATGAAAAATCAACAGATGCTAATGGATTCTAATAAGGGGAAGTAATATTTTTTCTATCTGTTAACAATGTGGTATTTTACTGTTAATATTTGACTATAAAATGTTAACAATATGTTTATTTGGGTCATTAAAGAGCCTTCTTACATTTGCTTATTTGTCTTGTACATCGTGACCTTTGTCACTGGCCCCAACTTATCTCAGATGCATGGATTTAAAAGAGGAAGACAGCCATTAGATGACATGTCACACAATATAGGGGTCTTCTTCTGGCCCCGTGCCTGCTGGCTGTGTCCTTTGCTTTGCCCACTTTGCTCTGCGAGACTGCCAGGACATTGAGCCTGACACATCAGAACTGCTGCTCTCTTGGTGCCCTCTTTCATTCGCACTATCACAGAGTCAAAGCCTGCAGAGACGAAGCTGTCCAGAGACTGAGCCCTGCTGGGTTTGACTGGGCCAAGATCCGATCAAGCCTCGAGGAGAGGGTCATCCTCTTCCCTGACTTCTACTTGCTATGATCTCTGAACCAATTCTAAAAAGGCCTCTGACTTGATTTGAGCAGACAGTCCCCCTTGAAAGCTGCCTTTGGTTTGGCTTCTGTAGCCTGGAACGGGAAGAGCAGGGTCAGGCTACACACAGGCAGGAGAAGGCTCAAGCAAAAGCAGTGTGAGGGGGAAAAAAAAGAGCTGATAGCCATGCTCCAGGTGCAGATGGCACACTGTTTTATGTGTGGCCCCAGCGGATTATGTCAGCGAAGCTACTGGAGGCATATAACATGCAGAGATCACACAAAAACATTGTCAACCAAAATTCAAAGATTCATTAACAAAGGTCATTTCCATGACAGCAAATACCTAATAGACAGCCAAGACTTTTGAAGCCACAATGAGGATATTATAAACAGGCTGAATGAAAAAAACCTTGAAGCGAGGATCGAAATTATAATTTTGCAGTCCTACTGGGTTGAAAAAATCATTATACCGCTGTTCAGAAATTTGTTAACAGCAGTTGCAATGGTAACATAACATCCTTTATAACATCACACCAACATATTGAATTTATGATACATTTAAACAAAAAGAAATAATTAAAATGGCAGTGAGACTATTTTACATAAAGTACAAATTATTAGCTAGTAGTGGTACTATTTCTACATATTGGGTTGATATGATAGAGGCCGACACTGCCCCTAAGGAGCTGGGGTTGCAGCAACCCTTAAAACCAATAACGGTCAGAGGTCAGGATAGGGGAAGCAAAGATCCAAGTCCCATCCTATTGTGTGACATGTTTCCTTCGCCTGCTCGCCCCAAAGGCGTAGTGTCAGGGTTAACACTTCAAACACTCAATATCTTCCCAAAACACAAAGGACACAACTGCTTGCCATTCACATCATTTCTTCCAGGAACAGAGATATGGATCCTTCCCAAAGGTCACTGGCAGCTGAAGTTTTAATGATTAAGCAAAGCTTTGTTGTCTGACTTTTTTCCTGTAGCAAATCTACTTTTAGGTGCAAATTGAGTAGTTTGTTCACTATTATGGTATAAAATTGAAGCACATTTTATATGTCAACTTTAAATTTGAATAGATGTCATTTGTGGCCGACCACAATTTTATAATTTGAAGGTAGATGATAAAATCAAATGTCAAAGGGGAATATATGTGTATGTATTTATATATGTTACCAGATAAAAGAACACATCTCCACAGAAACAGCTTTTTTTTTGTTACCATAATGCCCTAATGCATATCTACATACATAGTATTATTGGTGCTTGCCAAGTAGAATAATCCAGGAATGACTCAAACAGTAATAATGTATAAATGTGCAGAGGGCAAATTGAGTGGGTGACTATAACACACCTACATATGTTCTTGAGTTCTTTTTTACTAGTAAGTGTTACAGCTTTCTCGGGAACTTTCCTCATTCTGCCACTCCTAACTCATGAATATTCTGCCGGCAAACATTTCAGAGCGCTATGCCGCTATCTAACTCTCGTGAATCAGTCAAAGAGAGAGACAACTGTCCACAGAAGAGTCTGTTACACATTCATGAAATCATGCACCAGAACACAGATTAATCTCACAAGAACGAGATAGGATTTAAAGAAGGCAGAGGGGATTCAGGTATCAATCTGGTTAGCTTATATTTATTTATTAATTTTTTTTAGCCTGCTGCAGTTTACTCTGGATGCAACTCAAAGGAAGCTCCTCTTTCCCTAGAATGTGTTTCTGCTCCTGAGGTGGTGATAAAACACCTTATTCTAAGGGTTGGTGAATACTCACTGTCCCTGGTGAAGGTGCTGATACCGATAGCTGCAAGCCCAAAACTAAAGGAAACTCCATATATACAGTTTACTTGCATCCCCCCCCCTCCTAATTTTTGGTACAACCAAGTGGATAGGAAAAATAAAGAAATTTAAAAAAATCTCACAAGTGTGGTGGATAAATATATAATTGTTTGTTCAAGTGTGTTTTGCACAGTATGAGACCTTCCGATTGCTGCACCAAGTAGAATGCACTGCAGGCAGTCTCTTGAGGGAAGGTCTCATTTTCTGCCTCCTGCCGTGAAATATTCAGTCCGGCCTGAAATAATATGGGACTCGTTTCAAGGCTTAGCACTTTTCAAATATGCTGGCAATAATGGACAGGGCATCAAATGAAGCACAGCCTCTCACAGAAAGGGGAAAGAAGGTTTTGAATCCACAGCCAGGGTTTCACATAACACCATAGACAGCTGAAGTGCTCTCTACATATACAGTGTAGTGATTAAATTTTTTTTTTGGGGGGGGGGTGAGCCTATAATTTCTAGTCAAACAGGAAATTCGGTCATTTTGTAGCAGTATTATTTGGTTTTCGAATATAAACACTGTAAATGTATATTGCAGTTTTATTTTTAAATGCCAGCCCAGCTTCAAATTATATTTCCATATTTCTCTTCTGCTTTTTGCATATCATCAAGGAATCTGAATTTCATTCGGCCTTAAAAAGAAAAGGGAACAAAATCAAGGGTGCGCCATAAATGCACAGAAATGGAGCGCGGAAGAATGTTATAGGAGGGGGCTCTTTAGTGAAAGGATTCAAGAATTTAACAATCCCACATCCTCTCAGCTTGTCCTTCATCTCTAATAATCAAGCTTGGCCACAGAATATCCCTCTGGATGGGAAAAAAACATGTTCCCTGTCCGCCTCTCACTCATCTTTAGACTGCCAGTCTTGGGTCTTTTCTCTTGAAGTCTTCTGTCACATTTATGACTTCAAACACTAAGCACAGCCTTTTTTTAAACTCACTGCCATGTCTTTAAAGCTGGATATCTTTTTTGCACTACATTAGCATGAGATGAAGGGGACTGTGTCTGATGCAAAGGGAGCCCTGAGAAGGCTAGACCACAGACACTGTGAACTGTTATTTGTTACCATACATCACACACCAAAGGCCACCTAAACAAGCTATACCTAGTTTCAGCTCAGGTGAAGGCTAAAGTGTAGGTCCATAGTATTCCCAATACTCTTGTGCAATGTAAGACAGAAAGCAACGCTTGCATTTGTTATGCATATCTTATGTGGCTGTATGTAGGTCCAGCTATTACTTATCATTACTTGTCTTCAATAGAAGTATTAAAGAAGGTTTTGCTATCTATCTATCTATGTATGGTTTAAAAACTCGAGAAACACTTTGTATCGTTCACGCACAGCAGACTGCAGTGACTGAGACCCCACGGTGAAGCAGGAGCTCTTGAAACCGGAGCGTCCACTGAGTGGCGCCGCAGCCCGCAACTTGCACAGCACAGGCAGGCAGCCTGCTCTTCCCCCCCGCTACACGCTGCGGGCTAATCCGCTCACTCACTCCGTGTTGGGTTACAGTGACAAGGGCCCTGTCTGAACCACGACTTTTAGAAAGATAATATTACAGGTAGGTGCAAGCCGCGGACCGTGTCACTATCGATAGACAAATTAAGCATTGAAAAACAAGACCATGACCCAGAAATTCTCGCTTTAATCGGGTCACCGTGCTCGTTTTCATCACTGAGTGATAATGGCACCTCTCACTGTCCTTACCATTTGAAGTCCCCTAACCGCAACCTGTAGCTTTTGGGGCAGAGAAAATTGTCCAGCTGGACGCCTTGTATTGGTGCCTTTGTGTGTGTTTTGAGCCATTCCTGCCTGCTGATAGCTTTATTTTTTTTAATTTTTTTTTTCTCATCAAGTTGAAGGTCGGTCCCTCCTATCTAATAAGCTGCAGTAAGGAGAACAGCTATAATCAAGGATGTAGCCTCTAATGTAACTTGAATGAAAATAGATGCGTTTAAAGAAATTCGAATAAACTCGTTGTCGGCTAATGTAACCAGCTTGTTTGCAGGCAGTTTTCCTCTCACTATATAAACCCATAGTTACTGCTGTTGAGGTGCAGGGATATTCGACTTATTTGAGTTAAATTTAAAGTTGCGCTGAAACAAATGGTTAAATTTTTCCGCTTTCGTCTTTATGTTTTTTTTGTTGTTGTTGTTTTTTTTGTTGTTGTTTTTTTTTTTACATTGGAAAGCACTTGGAAAAAGTCAGGTGCTGAAATCCTGGGATGCAAGCTGAAATCTTCCTCTGAAATAGGCCGAACAGAAAGTCTAGCTCCTACAGGGTTTTGTTCAGGGTTTCACGGAGAAAGCCCAATGCAAAGTGGGCCTACAGCCAACTGGGATGAATTCTAGGGTGGAACCTAAACAGATGGGAAATGGTATAAAGGTGAATACCAGGTCAATCTGAGCTTCACTGATAATGCTGTGGGCACTGCTCGTAGCAGTGTTTTAAAAGTTGACTTAAGAAAACAGATTGTATGGTCAGAATAAACTCTTAAGACCATATTGGAGCATTTTTTTTCCAGGCTTCTTTTGTCTAGATTGCCACAGGCGGAAGCAGCAGACACCAAATGGTCAAAAAATTGTTATCATTATGTTTGTCTGGAAAATCAGCAGAATGGGGGTGTTGATTTCCAGCGGGTGGGTTTTCCTTTGTCCCTTTTTTGTTCTAACCCAGATTTTCATATTTAACAGGCACACAGCTGATCCATCCTTCAGCACAAAACAGAGACAGTGAAGGTTAAAGCACTCTGCATGCATGGGACCATACTGCAGGTAATTAATATGTCAGCTCATTGAGGAGCTTCATCAATACATCTATCACTATATGAACTTCTGACTGGAGTAGCTCATATGGCATGCCGCATAGAGCACAGACTGGGAGTACATTTGTCCATTAGTAAACACTTCATAGAGTGTGTTGTGACTGGGGAGGCAGCGCGGCTCCTCTCTGTCCAGTTGCAGTCATTTTCGCCTGTCACCTCCTCATCGCTGTAAAAACACTTGCTGTGGCTTGGTAGATTAACAGAGAGCCCCCTAATGGAGTAATTACACTGAGCCAAACATCTATTTTTCACCTGTGCTCTGCCATTATTCTCTGTCCCCTATCCACTCCATTGGAAGTCACTTACTCTCCTTACAATGAGTTATCATTGACTGCCATTTAGACGTTCTGGAGCAATTTGTCTTACTGAGGCCACGCGCTAGCCTCATTGCAAAGAACAATCATTCTCCCTCCAATATATAAAACATTCATGGGAAAAAAGGAAGAGAAAATGCCCCACAAACAGATAGTAGAGAGTGGCTAATAGATACTATAAAGGTGACAGACAAGGAAAATAATGTAGGCGATTACTGGAGCAGCACCACCAGTACAAAAGCTTCAGGGACTCTACCACTGGAAAAAAAATCCTTTACGAGACAAATGTGTTAAATCGGTAGTATGCCAGATATTGGTGGTAATTGTTCTGGTGCGAACAAGTATAAGTCCTAAACTAAATTCAATGTCTGAACATTTACCATTATAATGTTATCTTTCACTTACTGCCATATTTAGTTTGTGTTCTGCAATGGGGTTATGAATGTAATATTTACTGTAACATTATGAAATTTCCTTTTTTGTTTGTGTATCTTTGACTGACTGGCTGTTATTAACTTTAAGGAAGTAGATGTTGTCCCATTAGCTTTTCTTTTTTCTTATGCAGTATTATAAAAACAAACCTTTTTTCCTCTGTAGGTCACTGTCTCCTACACAATAAAAGTGTGATTACAGTCCAAAAATAGTGAATAATGTAGAAAATGTTAAGCTCAGTATGGAAGCCAGAGTAACTATAGTTGCTATAGCATAAACTGCTCATGGATAATGCACCTCTGAGTCAGATTGACACAGCTCTTACAAAGACAAGCATTTATTTTAGACACTGGGCTTCACTGTTGGGCACAATCCAACTCACATCCCACTCAGCTTCACTAGAAAGGGTTAATGGTGTTCTTAACTCGGTGTTTTGTTAGATTAGTCTCTCCCACTGCTTAACACAATGACAAATAACCATTATTCTTTTTCTTGCACTGATAATCAGGACAACTTAAACATTTCTTACTAGCAGAAGTGAAACCATTAATCCTCGGTGATACTGCTGATAAGTGGTGACTTTGGAGTAATGGCCCTGTCACCTTAAAAAAAGAGAGAAAATTTGAACAATTAAAACAAGATGCCTATTACATTTTGTGCATCCCATCTATTTGTGTCATCAGGAGGCATCAACCAGTTCTAATAGATTAAATAATAAAATGAAATTTTGTTCATTGTTATAAAGGAAGATATCTTTCATGCTGAAAAATAATGTTTTAATGCAGTAATTGGCTTTTTCAGGGTGGAATAAATAGAAAATATAGCAGTAAGTTTGTCTTTTTCTATTGGCTATATTGGCTATATTGTTTGTGTCAGCTTAAAAAATAAAGCAATGAAGATTCCTGTTGAGAAAGTGTTAACCTTTCCTGACTTAAATCTGGGGTGTAAAGTTATATGATATTCATCATAATCTTCAAAACTATTTACCTTTGTTTGAGTTTCATGCATATTATTAATAAATAAAATGTGTGTTTTCTTTATATCATGGCCATTAATAGTCAATTAATCACTAAATGTTATTTTCAAGTTATAATGCCCAAAACTGATTAGTTTAGCTTCACTATTAAGATAGTTATACTGTTTTTTTTGTCTTATACTAAATTAAACCTTTGGTTTGCATTGTGTGCTAGGAAAAAACAAAATTTGTTGCTTAATTTTGTGCTCTACAACGTTTTAGACCCAAGCATTTGATGAAATCGTTTGATAGCGACATAATCAAAGAAGCAAATTATTTGAGGTAAGTTGGAAAATTAATGAAAACCAAATTTATAGCGTTGTTATATGGCGTTACATACCAAACAGTGATTTAATCCACAGCTAGGGTAGACAACAATGAGGGAAAGATTCATTTGTAGACTCTAATCTTTTTTTTAATCTTTGCCTGCAGTACTCTGGGTGTAACAAGCCATAACTGCCCCTCTCTCAGATGTGCAACATATGTTGTGGTTTATATTGCAGTTGTATGTTCCTAAGTTGGAGTAGTATAAGGTCTATCTGAAAGTACTAGACACTACATCATTCACTATGGACCTTTTGAAAACATTCTTAATGGACTGTGAAACACAGCGATAACTGTTTAAATATGAGCTAACCACCAGTGCCATAAGGAAATATTCAAAGACCTACATAGGCTAATTGAAATTCTCACAATGCAATTATCTTCTCCATCATATATTCCATTTGCCAATATGGTTTTCTCCCAGACTAATCTGTTGTTGTTGTTGATACCCAGAGGTGTTGTACTGAAGGATGCTAATAATCACATAAAATTAAGTTTTCTTTTTTTATTAAGTGCAGTTTGACATTATACGCATTTCTTTTTTCATTTAACAACTTTAGATATCTTACATATAATAAATATTCCCTTCATGACATTCTTTTCCTTAAATTAAGAAAAAAGACATCAATTTCACTGTACATTTGTTGATACTATATTGTTAGCCTCATTGACAGTTTCGTGATAACCGACACAGTCACATTCTCTTGGGTGTAATTGATTTAATATTAGAATAATATGAAAACATACCTGCTTAATTGCTCAGGGCTGTTCAAGATGGGAAAATCTGTTCAAGTTTGAGTTTCAGTCATTTTTATTCTTGTTTATTTCATTAAGTACACTGGCATTCACTGAGAGTCAAAGTAGAACTAATTAGCCAGTTGAATATTTGTGAGTTAGCCCATACCACCCTTAAAACAGATGGGGAAGAAAAATCTGCTTACCACCTGATTAATCTTCATGTGTAATTAGTTTTATATATAAATTTGAAAGAAATCTTGTCTAAAATCATATCTAAAAGTGATGATTGATAATAAAAGTGAAATATAAAACATCTAAACAAATATACTAGGTTCAACAGCATCCCTTGCATCTATCCTGTTTGAAAATATAGCAGCTTTGGAAGCCATTATATAACATAATTTGAGAATCTACCTACCATTACATACAAAAATTGTATTTTCATAGTTCTTAAAGTCTTTTTATTATATAATAATATTCGTGACATATCCAGCATACTTTGTACCTTCTTATTCAACAAGCCAAACTCATGATTCTTTGCTACCAGCACAGTTCCATGCACTCGATACTTAGTATTTCTATAGCGGTAGCTATGTTTTGATCAAAGGGGTTCAGGGGCCTGAGTTTGAAATCCCCCAAAGCCCATTTTGGCTACTCTTTGTTTAGCCCATTGGCACTCTGACCCCATGCTTCTCAGACTTTGAACTCAAAGCTTGGAAAAGCCGTATCGCTTCTTTAAACACATTATCAGTGGGCTAGGTTTTAAGAATATCACTAATCTAAGAGAAAAAAAAAAAAAAAAAGAATATCACTAATCATCTTAAGGTTTTAGTGCAGTGTAGCAGTATAGTTAAGAGACGGGATCCATTTACTGGCATGGGCACTGTAAGGAATTTTCAATGAAATCTATGATAACCTAATGGCAGCAAGTGGTTTGTAAGTTTATGTATTCAGATTAAAGTAGCAGTGTGGGTGCAATTTTGTGGAAAATACAGCATATGAATATCATGGGGCATGACTGTATCTGCTTAGCATCTTCCAAGTAGCATCTTAACACATGGTGCCCAGCATTTTTTTCTTCTTAATTTCACTTACTTTCCTCTGAAATGGATCCAGTAGCCTTCAAAGTACAACACTAGAACTTTGCCCTTATCCAAATCACATAAAATGTTTTTTCGTGCATATTTCCCATTTCATCTTCCGTCTCCAAAACTAAAAAATTCAGTGCACTGAAACCAGATTCACTAATGCAAAAACAGTCATTAAGACAAAATGTAACATTTAGCATACTTTGTGTATCAGGTTAATACCTCTTCCTACACATTAGAGAATCTGGCTTGGATTTTAATGCCAGGCCAAGTTTAAAGTTTAATATATTTTGTATAACTGTCAAGAATTTGACATGGACCTTTTGAAAGGGTATCCTTCACATATTTAGATAATATACTGCAAGCTAATTGACTTATTTTTTTAATCTAATATGTGAATTTAGAGTTTTCTTTTTGCCTCTGGATGTAGAGTATAACATTTTCCTCTCAGTAGTCTAATTTTTTTTGGACTAAAAATGTATTTTTCTACTTCTATTAACTGTTCAATAACTTTTAAAAAAATGACAATGGGGAGATTTGCTTTGCTTTTTAAAACAATTTACAAATCAACTTTAATTTTAGCATTTCTCTGGTCATTTTTCCAGTGTGTCATCTACTCATAATAACAGTTTCTAGTTTCTATATTCAAATTTTTTTTAATTTCCTTTTGACCTAAAGTAGGACCATACTGTGCTTTTTCAAAAGTGCTAGTGACATGTTACAATTCTAGTTAGCAACTGAGTGTTTCTTCTATTACCAGTTGTCCTAGGTTAATGCAAAGCCTTGTTTTGACCCTATCCTGTTTGCCATGTTAATTATTTCTTTCTGCAGTTGTGGGTATTCTCTGAGTCTTGATTAAAAAGTCAGCAGCTTGACTATCTCGGCATGGATTTAACAATTAGGAGAGCATCATTCTGAAGACAACTGTGTATGCTAACACAGGCTTGTCACTAAACAGTATATATGGAAAGTATGTAAAGTGCAAATAGCCCCCTAAGATGGTGTCTTCAAACTGGATGTTATTGTCATAGCCAGCAGGCATGAGTTGCTGCATAAAGTCAAACAGCCATACTTTGTTCGTGTTAAGAAGTCAGTGAAGTCGTAATAAGAACACACAAGAAAACAGTGAGAAAATGAAAATAAACATCACTTCATTCGTTACCTCAGTAAACAGTTTTCGGAGGTGTTTTCAATATATGTGAATATTTGAATTATGCTTCCATTCCCACTCGTCATACCTGGCCAAAGGACCAACCAAAATGACCTGAAGTTTTAGGTTTTTTTTTTGCAATTTGTATCATCAGACAAGCAACCCACTGCACTCATGGTGTCACAGCGTCACTAATCTAACACAAATGTAAATAATGAACAGCACACAAAACTGAACTGTACAGATGGTGGAAAAAACATGAAGAATTTAGCATGACAGACTAGACATAACAGTGTATAAACCTAGCTCAATCCCGAAATGTCCCTGACAAGCCCACATGGGAAACAACAATATAAACTCTACACTTCCTGCAACCCTTCCTAGTAATTAAAAGCCTATTTGAGTTAAAATGTTTTGTCTTAATTCACAGTTATAATGAAGCAAAGTAAAAACAGAATTATTGTTTGCTGTGTAGTTGTATCTAACACGACTGGTTAGGGGTATGTGACTATATCATGTTAAAGAAATGTCATGTGGTTTGAAAAAAGGCAGATTAAAACAAAACTAGATATACTAATTGTGAGATACTCTCTTAAGCTTTTAAATTTCATATCACAGGCTTGATTATCCTACATTTATATCCACTCACATTATTTTTTCACTGAAACAGATAATGGTCTTTGTGACCTTAAAAAAATGTGTACATGAACGTACGATTACACGCACGTCTCTCTTGGCCCTTTCACTCGACTCACACCTCTTGAGTCTCAACAATTCCTATGATTAAGATTTGGCACCTTGAATTACATTGTCTTCATCTAGAAATATTTCAACTGGATTTCTGCCGCTCTAAAGGGAGCTGAAGATAAAGGAGAAGAAGGTAAAAACACATCCTGTTGTGTGAATCCTAGAGAAGGCCTTGAACCCTGCCATTCATCCCTTTCACTTCATCAGCTGAGTCTAATTGCCAGAGAGGACAGGATACCCAGGACCCAATTGTTCTTTATCCTCTTTGGAGCCTCTGAGGCATGAAAAGCGAAAGGCCTGCTTTTGATCTTTTTTTTTGTTAGTTTTTTTCTGTCATCCCCTACTATCCTTTCCCTTAGAATGAGACACTCCTTTCACACTGTGCCCCCTTCTTCATCCACGCAAAATAATTATCAAGCTCTGCTTCATCAAATAATGGTGGATATTGGAGGTCATGATTGGGAGGGCCAGAGGTCTGCAGGGTGGCCCTAGGATGTGGTGAAGCGTCCATCTAATCTTAGAGGCAGGATCCTTAACTGTGGCTACCTTTATATACCTTGACCCTCGGTTTTCGTTTGTCTGTCCTAATGAGACCCTCTCATGCAGCCAGTGCTATAGAGGTCTTGCAATGGCAGGGTTGGGAGGCCAAAGTACAATGAGACGTAGGGCTGGGCTGAGACAAGGGCACATCTGTGCTATCTTATTAAGCCTTGGAAAAGAGCTCATGCGTTTCAACGGCCCATGCGCTCTGAGAGCAGATCTATTGACACCTACTTGTCCTTTGCGGTTAACACACCCAAGGCACACCCAAGTTTTTGTTAGAAGCAGTTGCTGGCGTAGCATTTAGTATGGCAAATTATTTAACATGCTTTGGACGACCATATGTAGAGATGAAAGATGAAAAAAGCAATTTAGCAATAATAAGACAACCCCTTGATCTAGAGAAATGACAAGGATGTAAGAGCCAAATTTTGCAAAAAGAAATAGTTTTCATAGCTGAAAATTGTGGATGCCAAAATATGTCTGAATACACAATTTTGCTTGTTTGTTTGTTAATTCAGAAGCATATTTGAAATATTTGTATTTGTTACTTAAGGACTAGTTGCTATCCATGTCTTAAGCATTTGTAGAAATTTTGCAGAAATTTGACAGAATAAAATGCTTACTAAAAGTCTAGCTGAAAAAAAAAATCATATCTTGACGTACTTTGTGAAAAAAACAATAACAAAAAAAAAACAACGGGACATAGGATAACAACCCTAACGATCTGTCTACATTGTAAAAGGGACAGCATGATATACTATAAGTAGACAAATGACAAACAAAAACACAAGTAGGCAAACAAAAACCTTTAAGCAATCATGTTAAGCATGCCTAACATCTGAGCACTGTGTGAGAACAAAGCAGGGCTCCTGTCAGTGCATCGATCCACTCCTGAAGGCACACATCCATAGCTCTCTGATTGCTCCCTGCCTCTTGCGTCTATCTCTCTCCCCCGCGCCTCTAACTCTCTGCTCTGGCTCCTTTCTGAGAGTGGGCTTATTGATCTAGCCTACTTCGTTGGAGTTAACTCACTGATAAAGCCTGACCAAGGGCTTCCAATGGCCTAAAAGAGTTTGGAGAGCTAGCGAGAAAGGTCATCGGAAAGAAAAGTCTTTATATTAACAAAAATATTTTGTCCTCATGTTCATTCAAGTTGGTTTATTAACTGTACAGACTCAGGTTTTTCCAGTTGTACTGAATTATTGTCTTCCTATGTTGACGAGGCTTTTAATTGTTGGCAGCTGAAAGAGTATAGTTATTCATCCTAAGCCATTAACCCTTATCAGATTTGATTAACCTTTCATATTATAGTCCTTATGGAAGAGTTAGGGTTACTAATTTGAAAAGTGTTATAATGCCAAGTAGACTGGTTAGAATCTTAAAATTTTGCATGATTTTGGGATGTTGAACTTGATAAAGTCATTTATTTTTTAAACATGTTTTAGTTGAGTAGGTAGTAGGAAATCAAATCAATATACAGTATGTATATAAACCATAATTATTTGGTTCACCTGCTTACTATTTACATTCTATCCATGACTGTACTGATGAGATTGCATTATGTATGCATCTAATCAAGTGGTTAAATCTACCTTCTGAATGCACTGTACTGACTCTTGCAATGGTTTTGGCATCGTTGTGCAAGGCATTTGTCATTCTCTCGTTCCTGATAACTCACACACATCATACAACAGGACTTTTGCAGTGAATATATTGAGCAGAATTCACACTGTAGTAAATCAGTAGCTTCAGTGATTCATTCATTCATTTGTAAGTGCAGCTGAAGTAGTCTGGCACAATGCACTGAGTTACACTCCTTATTTAAAAAAAGAACTTGGATCTGTAAAGGACTGTGTTTGCTATAATAAAGTAGAGGAATGCTATTGTAATTCAGCTTTGGTCAGTGACCTGACCAGGCTGGTAAAGATAGCATTTGCAGATGAGTTATTAAAGCTTTTCATTTTAATCGGTGGTTTATTCTACTATGAGCCACCTCTGGTATGATTCACTAGACATGAGGAAATAATTCATGATAAAATAAAGATTTAGAAATATTCTTACAACTATTTTTAAGTGTATTGCAGTCCTCAAAATAATAAAAAATGTCTACAATTTTCTCCAGAAAGCTTACACAATGATCTCAAAAATCAGTGTTTCTTAAAAAATGTGACTCATGTTTTGTGTGTCAGTATGTGTAATCGTGTCTCCAGAGTGTGATTACATTGTATGTCAGTTTGTGTATATTTTTGCAAGTGTGTTGTGCTGTCATGTTTGTGGCATTCCATGTGGGAGGGTCTGTTGATAAGTAAGCCATCTGTAGTGTTCTGCCGAACGACATGTTGTAAAGCGCGATTTGAGAGTGTGGAGAGACTTGACTTGACAAATCTTGGCACATAATGAGACAGAAGGGAGTAAAGGCAGAAGTCTGTCCAGAGATAAACAATTAGATTTGTCCCTGAGGTAAAGGCCATGCAATGCAAGGACTCTCAGACTAACAAAATCAATATGGCTTCCAGTAAGAACACTCAGGGGGTAGAGTGATGAAGAGGTTATCATTCATTTTTCAGATTAGGACACACATACAGAATGAAGAACAGTCTCGCTTTAAAAATCAATATGATCACTGGCATGAAAGCTGCTTGTCAGTGATGGATAGATTTGAAAGTATGCATCTGCTATTCAACTGTCTGTCAGATATAGTCGGTGTAATGAGATGTGATAACATAGATCAACAGGGATACTGAACTGAGCTAGTCAAGCCAGTTTTCGTCAGCAGCCAATTGTGAGAGGCTCTTAAAGGAGACAGCACTGGGGAATGATATTTTCACACCCCCATATAAAACCACAATGGAGCATGAGCCATAGACGGAATGGGCAGTCCCTTCACATTGCATTCCCTCTTAGGCCCTGCCCAGACTTGCAGGTCTAATCTAACATCTCACCACTGTTCCCAGCAGGGCTCACAAGGGTAGCACTGCCAGGGCAAGAAGGGTTGGACTGTTAGAGGAAGGGTGTCCCATGTTGCGCATGGACTGGCTTTAAAAACGACAACAAAAAGAGACAATGAATGGTTTTGGGGTGGGAGTGGGGGCAACCGCAACTTGTGTGCAACTGCTGTTAGACAGCGAAGTCTCCTCAGAGACGCTGAGTCGCTGACCATAAAGGTGTGAGTCTGCGCCGCGGCCAGCCTGTCACCTCATCTCCATGGAAACAGTGACGTGGTACCCCAGTGGGCTTGTTTCTGCTGTGGCCTGGAGGAGCAAGATCACTTGGGGATGTAGTCTGGCCATCACCTGGGCTTCGGGGGGGCGGGAGGCATAGCTTTGATGACCTTCAACAACCTGCCAGTCTGTCATCGCGGTCTGGGGAATAACATGAAAAAAAAAAATCAGCTAGGGATTTGTGTAAAGACATTGTTCACTGGGCCATTTTAGCTTTGGATGAGGTTCTTTGTTCCAATGGGAATCAAAGCTAGTGAAGTATACTTTTCAAACCATTTCTTTCCCCTGTATTACCTTTACCTTAAGATTTTATATAAGATTTTTATATGTGAAAATTTAATAAACTTAAATTTGGCGATTTATGATTAAACATTTTGATTGAAAATTCAATTTGTTATATTTAAACTGCAATATTAAACAAATTCCAATAGAATGCACGTCTGGACACAGTACAACCCAACAGTTTAGTCTGGAACATTTTTATTATACGGAATCTACACCATATCATCATCAAAATACTAGGGCACTCTCAAAATGTAATAAATAAATCAGTTTTTCTTAGTGGAGATGGAGCTTTAACTTCATTATTGATTAAACATGCCGATCTTATTATTGATGAATTAACTCTTTAAAAAGTGAATTCTAGAATCTGTTGAAATTGTTGATTATTGATTTTCTTAGACCAGAAAACTCAATAATATACTAATTTCAATGAAAATTTATAACAAAAGAAACCCCACACACATTGTCCACATTCACAATTGAAAAGCTGGATTTTGTAACTTTAGGCATTATTTATTTAAAAATGAATGATATGATAAACCAGTTTTTATATGTGTTGCACAATTTATATATAATTGTCTTTTAAATTGATCATTGCTTTTTAACTTTTGCCACTCTATTTAAGAAAGATATTTTGGTTCCTTTTTGTGGTTTATAGAATAAAACATCACAAAAGAGGAATGCATAATAGAGAAACTTGCTATCTTCTTCGGTTTCAGGGATGTGCACACTAGAGTAGTAAAAATTCAGCATGATTAGATACATAATCAGGAACATCAGAGTAATTTCAGTGTAGTGTTATAGACTATTGTTGGTATCACTGTGATAAATTATTGCCAAATGGAATCTCAAATCTTCTTCATTTGAGTGTAAAGCAGCGCCATCCAAACCATTCCCTGGAGACACTTGTGTTGTATTATCTGACAAACCAGTACAGGAGATTCTGTGGAAAAATCTGTGCTTTCTTCCTTTCAGCCAAAAAGAAAGAGGGTTTTGAATGGAGTGGTGATTCTTTATGCAGAGCTGAGACGCGACACCTACCAGACGGTGAGAGATGGCAAGCCCTAATAATACAGAGCTGTACAATGGTTCTGACAGGCGAGCAATAAAGCAATCAGGGTCCCAGGCATTCCAAATCTCTTTACCGCCCACCCTCTAACAGACTGAGAGATGGGCGGATGACCTGTGAGCTGTCAATCATGGGGGATACCTGCTGGAGCCTGATCAGGGAGAACTGAGGGCACCAGTCCATCAGATCTGTTTTCACACTCCAGACACTAACATTGCAAGCATAACCACAGACACAAAAAAGCTGCACCGCCTCGCTCTTAATTAGGAGATGTGTGTGTGTGCGTGTGTTGTTTGGGGGTGGACTTGTTTGGTTTAAATGGGTATGGGAGTGTCTTAGATATAGGGGGGATAGTAAGTGGAATCCCAGTGAGACAGAAAATAACCTTTTCCCTTGATTTAGGAATCAGGCATTGATCTGTCATGCTGTTTTGTACAAGTAAGAGCTCTCTCAGCATTGCTTCTCTGTGTGTATATGCAGTGTGTGTATGCGTGTGTGTGTGATCGGGGGGTGGGGGGGCTTGTTCATTAGCTATCTGTAGCCCATTCCAGCAAATAGATCACCATAATTCTGTGGTTAGTTAATGGCTTTCTGGTGTTTCCTCTAGAGTCTTCCTGTCTGAGGGCTGACTGCTAAAACTCCTCCACTGTTTTTTTTCTCTTTTTTCCAAGTGGGGAGTCTTGTGTTCTGCTGCCTAACTCAGAAAATTGGCTTCAGCCAGTGGCCAAGTCTGCGAGCAGTCTGGCCACATGGATTCACATTAGAGAAGTAAAAGCAACATCACAAAAAACATGCTGATCTGACATACTGTCTCACTGACTGGAATCATATTGGATCTCCACATTGAAAACCTGTCAGTAAAAGGATATTTTCTCACAATAAGTAGCTATATTTCATTGTTCTCTTTCTCCCTGGAAGACTTTGAATTTTAAATTTAACAAATTTAACAAGTTCAACATTAAATACATAAAAGTGAGACGTTATATGAATTTTGTTTTTATTCATAGTTTTTTTTATTGTCTTTCCTTGGATGGAACTAAGTGCAATACTTTTTTCAGATTCACTGAAACTCCATCAGGCATTAGTATAAAATGGTCTGTAAGTACTTTTTCAAACTTTTTGGAACAATGTTTAATCATAAAATGGGTCGATGACAGCATTAACATGAAATGTTATTTATTTGGAGGAGAAACCAGAGCTCCCAAAGAAAACCCACAAAAACTTTCCAAATCCACACATCTCAGCATCTGGGCTGACATCAAGTATTAATAAATCTGTAAATTCTTTGACAGGTCACAATTGCATCTTGATTGATTTGTTTTTTTGTAAACTTTTTCCCTAGAAGAGCATTTTTGGACTTTTGTGTCCTGCACTTGTGTAGTGTGGGTTTGACTTTGAAGAGCAATGCCAAATTCTATATTTCAAGCAATGGCTTGCCTTTTTCTTTTGATGTTTGCCAAAAAAACTTAAATCAAATGAAATTGATTTAATTTGAATGTAAGTCACAGAAAATCATCATCTAATTTAATGGCTCACTTTGTTATTAGTTTGTTTTAGGTAGGTTTGTTATAGCTGCCCATATAGACTGATAGCATATTGATCCCAGTGTCTTCATTGATTTTGGTTATAGGTCCAATTCTTTATTGATTTTCTTATTTATTCTTGGTCAGTTTTCTGTTTGGAAAATACAAACCTACACATGTTTTCATTGTCAGCATGACTATTGTATTACCTGAAGTCTGATTACTGAGAAGAAACAGAAAAACAAAACAAAACATATAATTCATTTAGATTTCCAAACATTTCAGTGCTGTTTGACCTGCTGGTATTTATTAAAAAATGTTGCTTTTTAGCTAAAACTGGATCTTGAGTCCCATCTATTCTTATCCCCACCAAGGACAGGTGATTGCTAAGAAAGGCATTATATTTTTGGGCTCTGTCCATCCCGTTTGTGTGAATGCAATATCCCAGGAATGCTTGGGATAATAAAATGAGGAAATCTCTTTAAATTTGGCCACAAGTGTCCAAGGGCTCAAGGATGAACTGATTAGAATTTAATCATAAATTGTCTACTAGAAAAAAAAGAGTGATGAATGGAAATAATGAGACATTCTATCCAAAAGACCAGAGGCCATCCAAAAAAGAGACCACTCACAGTAAGTCTGTAACTTCTTTCACATTTGGGTGGTTATTTAATTTATAACAATAGTACTAGGTGTCTACCTTGAAGCTTTATTGATTGTGGATATCTTGTAAATTATAAAACATATGTATGTATTTTATGGCAGCACGGTGGCACGGTGGTTAGCACTGTTGCCGCACAGCAAGAAGGTCCTGAGTTCAATTCAACCATCAGGCCGGGGTCTTTCTGTGTGGAGTTTGCATGTTCTCCCCGTGTTTGCGTGGGTTCTCTCCGGGTACTCCGGCTTCCTCCCACCGTCCAAAGACATGCAGCTTGTGGGGATAGGTTAATTGGATAATTCAAATTGCCACTAGGTGTGAATGGTTGTCTGTCCCTATGTGTTAGCCCTGCGACAGACTGGCGACCTGTCCAGGTTGTACCCCGCCTTTCGCCCTATGACAGCTGGGATAGGCTCCAGTGCCCCCCGCGACCCAGAAAAGGATAAGCGGATGGATGGATGTTGTATTTTAGAATTTTGTGTTTCTTTATAAAGAACAACAACTTCATGTGCAGCTTTGTTGGCCAGGCAAACACATAAATGGAAGGTTTTTTGTTTTACTTAACAAATAGACACACTGCTATATACAGACACACATATACATTACATATGCATATGCAGTATGTATACAGAAACATAATATAGAAGCATACAACTCCAAGCAAATAATTGTTTGCTCTGCACATACTTAATTGTTTCCTCTTTTGACTCTCCTTTACTTCATATGAACTATACTCGGCTGTTTCTGCCAGCAAGTCTACATAAAGCAACTGTGCATTACACGTTCAAAGAAAAATATCATAAATCACATTTTTAATTGTCCATGTTAAAGTAAATGGGCCTAGGTCTAGTATTTAGAAGGCTATAATAAAATACTGCATAGAGTAAGTGTTGTGTTATACGTTGCCAAATAAGGAGTGCAATGTCAGTCTTGTTTTAATTCTACAAACTCAATAATTACTACTGATTTAATTTCACATCAAATCATTTTCTGACTGAAGATTTCAAGGTTGCTGATGTCAGCATCACCACATCCAGCATCACCACAGCTGGCTGTGACAGCTGTGATGCCACTGAGATAACCCTATATTATACGTTTACATCACTGCCACACAAAAATCCACTGAGGTCAGAAAAGCCAAATTTGTATAAGTAAGGAGTTGCTGGTTAAGTTCATCAGACGTTCTGCTGTTGAGCACCAAGATGGCTGTAATAGCAATTGTCGTCTGATTTTTGCTTGTTGACAGATTGCCTTTTGATTGGTCTTTAGCTAACTTTGGGTATGAAGTTGCTTTGAGATACAAAGCTGATTTCCTAGTTATGAGTGCAATATATGTGGTTAAGCTGAGATCCTGTGGGACTTTCAGATACAGTCGGACGAAATGGTAGTGGCTAACCAACTGGACATAGTGGTGGTAGACAAATACAAGAAGACGGCCGTAGTGATAGATGTAGCAATTCTGTATGACAGCAACATCAGGAAGAAGGAAGACGAGATGCTTGAGAAGTACCAAGGGCTCAAAGAAGCGCTCAAAAATATGTGGAGGGTGAAGGTAACAGTGGTCCAAGTGATAATCAGAGTGGATCCCAGGAACAACATTGGAGATCTCAGTCCAGAAGAGTGCAGTCCTAGGAACAGCCAAAATACTTTGTAGAACCCTGAAGCTCCCAGGCCTCTGGTAGAGGACCTGAGCTTGGAGGATAGACATATATATATGTATATATATATATATATATATTTATTTACTGGTGTCTCTATATTTCTGTTACAATACATGCAGGCAGTTTGTGCTATGGTAACTTTACTTCAAGACTTGCTTTCAGTGTTATTCATATGTCCAGTAGGTTGTGTAAGCTGTTGTGCAACCCTTGGTACCTTGAGAGCCTGGACCTTCCTTGGAGCATGTCATTGGGAAAAAAATGAGTGAAAAAATGTTGATTCTAGTCACTTACTGTACCTTTGTCCAGGGCAAAGGTAAAGCATGGTGCAAAAGACTCAAGACACCTCTCATTTCTTTAAGTGGTCTTAAACAATGTGTCTCCTGGCTTTCTGGGGCTTTCTTTCAAAGTTTTCGTTTGTACATTGGCTGCTTTTTCTCTATTTTTTATGCTAGGTATGTAGTGTAACAATTTTCGGGATGAATGTTTTTCAGTCACTTAACACTGGCCTATGACTCATCGAACCATGAAAAAGCACCTCACTCAAAGAATGAATATGTTTGGTGTCTGCACACAACAGGCAACTTAGCAAAGAGCCAGTTTCAAACTACTACTTCTGTATCTTTAGTTACTTTGACTACTTAAAAAGATTTGTTCAATCTATGAAAAATGCCAATGGTAACACATTTTGACAGGCATAAAATATTTTTGCCCAACAAGTGGTTCCTCCAAAATTGGCAGATACTCCACTGTGTTCAGTGTGTAAATAGAAAACTGGCAAAAACTAGAAACTCTGGACAAAAGAAGAGGTGGCAGGACTAAAGACTGCCTATAGCAGGTAACTGAAAGTGATATATGGAAAAAGTACAATCACTTTTTCTTCCCAACTTTGTCATACAGTTACAACTTTTATATGTATAAATAAGAAAAAAAACCCTGACATATGACCTGAGAGATACGTCTTGGCCATTACCTAATCCATGTACAGTTTGCCGAAGCCTTGTCAGACAGGGTCTTAGTGAAACGATGACTGTCAAGAAGATATTTTTAAGTAAGTAAAACAGGGAGAAGTGTGCCAGATAACACAAGACATAGACAGAAAATGGGTAGCAAGAGGTCTCGGAGAGTGATGAAACTAAATTTCTCTTGGCCTCCTTTGTAAAACTTTTTTATGAAAACACAGTTGTGGCACTGTTATGGTTTGGGGCTGTATTTCAGCCAATGGTGTTGGGGATCTTGTCAAAACTGATTGATTAATGAACACAGAAAGGTATCGTGTGATTTTGATCCCCCATATAACACCATCTGGAAAGGGTTGATTTGCAGCAACTTTATTTTTCAGCTTAACAATGATCTCAAACATTCTGCCAGTGCAGTAAAAACATATCTGGATAGGAAAAAGAAACACAAAGAAACAATATCAGTTATGGATTGGCCGCCTTTAAGACTACTGAAAGGAATGACAAGAAAGCTTACCTAAAGAGGCAACACTGAAAACTCTGTCAGGCTCTACTTAACTTCTTAACTCATTAATCTTGCTTACACGCTTCTGTTCCTCTGCAGAGAGCTGTTGTTTAATACAAACAGTGCAGTAGCTGACGTTAGCAAAACGCTAACGTCAGCTACTGCACTGAAAAGATGATAGATATCCATTTTTGGGAAACTTAGGGTAACAAACATATGCTGAAGCAATGAAAGCATTGAGGAAGACAAATGCATTACATGTTTATCACTTTTTGTGCATGTCACATTGTTGCTATGAAATGCATTGGTGCATATTAATACCAGATCATATTAACATTATATCCTATGTGAACAGTTGACCTAAAAACTTCTGCCTGCATTGTATCTCAGTCGTTTTTGACAGTGGATGATTAGTTGCAGAAGTCTGTACTTAAAATGTCCCAAAGGTTTGCTTTCAGTTCTCCTTCACCTCCTTCTGTCTGGGAAACTACATGACTTCTAAAGTCTGATGTACAAGTTTACCATGCAAAGAAAGGCTGGTCTTTTTCCTTCCAGTTTTCTGATGTCATCCTGTTCTGAGAACCTGTATTTGATCTTCTGCAGCTGGCAGACCAGCTGATATGCATTTTATATGCCAGTGAAAAGAGACTTTACTGGACCATTTACCATCTGACATCACTCTGAAGTCTGGTTGAGGTACATCTGTCCATTGAAAGCAATGTTTAAAAGCACAGCAAGTTTTTCACATTTTTAAGTCATGCTATATAACTAAACATATATATCTGCATATAATGATTTTACCTGATCTCCAGACTTTCTTTAGTTTACTGCCAATTTATATGGTTATTTTTAAAAACACAGTGATTACTAATTTATTGCTAAGTGATTCTGCATATTTTTCTAGGGTTTCACAAAATGTTCTTTGTTAAATTTTGGAATGCATTCCAATATGCAGAGGGGTTTAACAATTAATGATAACTTTGTAATGAATTATAATTGTACCCAAGTCAACTACTCTGATTAAAGGCTCTAGTGAGCCAACATGGACAAAACAGAGAAAAAAAGAAACAAAACCAAACCAGTAAATATCTGGGAATGAGTAAAAGAAAGTAGTTTATGAACTGGTCCTGGCTGTTCTCTTGATATAGGCTGTTGTCATCATTTTTCCATTTCTCAAGTTCAGCGTGAACACACAGCAAAACAAATAAACTTGAATGCCTTTCCCAACAACATCTTCTCTTTATTGGCAGCTGATACATGAACAAGAGGTTGTCTTGGCTGGAAAAAAAAAGGAAGTGCTGAGGCGTTGCTGGACCTCCAGACCTTTTTGACCAGTGGTGTGTCATCCCTCACTTTGTCATGTTTAAGTAAAACCAATGCCCATTTAAAGCAGCATCCATCAGTGTTAGTTGAGAACAATGACATATTGCCTTTCTGCTACAATCAAAGCATCTGGATCTTTTCTCTACTCCCCCTCTTTTATTTATGGTAAACAGCCTGAATAACAGCTGGGCAATGGGATTTTACAAGTTAATCAATTGTTTGTTTGGAGCCACTGCGATGCCCCATATCCAACCATCTGCGAGTTAATGTTAATTTACCATGCTAATTTTTCCAGAGGCAACTGCATATCTATTGATTACTTCTTAAAAGATTTGTCTACACTTAGCATTATGAAATAGTTAATTTAGAAAATTGCACTTTTTAAGTATCTATATTGCAAGTGTGAGTATGTTTAATTTTGTTTCTAAGATATTGATTTTTAAGCCATAAGCGCAACTAAAACCACAGGAAAAAGAATCCATCTGGTGCTGATAAACTTATACAAATGGTCCAGAACAACCACAAAAGTACAAAAGCATCCCATCCACATTTTAAACAGCGCTGGGATGTCCTGAGGGTCATGTTAAGTTTCACTCACTGGTGGTGCATGCAGGTATGCACTGTTTATCCTGGACACTGTGAATCCTGTTGAAGTGAAGCTGTCTTTGTCTCTCCTCCCAGGTATTTATGCCTTTGGCAGGGTCTTGGTCTTTTGTTTCGCCCTGCTCCTCCTCAGCTCCACAAGGCGGCCCATGTGAACACAGGCCCCTCAAAGGTCAGTCATGAGTATCCCCTAACATGTAGCTAGCAATTCACATAATTGGTCTTGTACAAAGTAGGCATATTAACACAATTAATAAAAAATAAGTTTATTTGCTTTATAATAATTTATTTAAGTTTTTCAATATTGTATTTTTAAAAATATTTTGAAATACAAAAATGAAAAAGCACAGATAGCGTGAACATGTTTAGGAACCTGTTTATTTAGTGTAAAGCATTTGGTGCTACAGAAATAAAATTTGCTTACTTATTTAGCTTTTTACTCAGCAGAACAACATCAGCGCAACAGAAGAAGAATGTAGAAACACAAGCATCCAGTTCCTTCCATGTGCAACCATTGCTAAGAAATATTGTTTAGGATAGCAGACAATAATGATCGCAAACACAGTCATACTGTAGAAAACTCATACATAAACAATTGAAAAGCAAAACCTTAACTTAAATTTAACAGTATTATTTTATTTGACCATGTTGTCTTGGCAGCCTTGAGCCAATGTTCGGATAGGGCACCATTTACAACTGTGCTGTGAGCACTTGTATTCACCTTTCCTGTTTTCCGGCTGCAGCACAGAATCCACACGCTACTTTATTTATAATCCAGCCAACCTCAATGTGTAACTCTTGCCCCATACTCTTGCTCGCATCACACAGTGAGGTCACTTCCCTCTGCACCTCCAACACTGCTCTTGCATTCCAACATGGCTCTAGGACAGCAGCCCAGCAAAGCTCTATACTCCTCAAATCACAAAGAGGCCCAGATCAGAGCAATGCTGGATGTGAGCCAGAATCCAGGCCCTCACAGCCCAGGCAGCTGGGGGCAGCCTATAATAAGTGGGAGACAATGAGAACTAGCACACCTCCCACGCTTTGCATGTGCATGTCGACTCGGAATTGAAATTAAATGGTTTCATAGGTTTTCCATAGGCCACCCTAATTCCGAAAAGATATAAAAACCCCTAGTGGGTTTAGCAGATGTATAGTTTAACACTATTATTATAAGCATTATTTATAGCACAATTTAAGAAAATATGCGCTATTCATTTCTCTATACTGAGTTTTAAAAGGGCAAAATTAAGGGCATTGATTAAAAACAATACACATAAAGACAAAAAAAGTTTATTTTTTTTAAACTCTGATTTTTTCAAATTCCAAGGGCATTTTAGTATTTTACAAACCCTTTCAAAAAAAGCCCATTCAAATGCATCAGACTTGCTTTACTGTAAAACCTGGCAGCTGAATATTTTCTATTCTCCAGCATTTATATGTGTGTGTGTGTTTTTTTTTCCACATGGGAAACTAGACATATTAAAGGTATTCTGTTTTAATGAATAATAATGAACAGTTCACTGTGATGTAGATGCTGGTGGTGCTTTAATGGTCCCTTGTAGCCTCTTAAGCCTTTGGTGATAAATCTTACGCAGGCTCACTCGTATAACTAAAACCCAAACCTCATTCAACTTCACATCCATCAGTGTTTGGCTCAAAGCGATGACAAAGCACTTTCAATTACACCAGTAACTGACTCTGGAAACAGTTCATAGCAGGGTCCAACCTCGAAGACTAGGGGGAAAACACAAGGGGGAGGGCAGAATGGCTGGTAGGGCATCCGTTTGACTCGCTCCCAAATAATAAAAAGGGTTGTGTGACTTGGGGACACAAGGGATGCCGCCAGCATTGGGAACCCAAGGACAATTCACCTATTTTGTGTGCTGTCACCCCTGTAGTCTGATTTATGGTTGGGACATCCTTCCTATGACCCATTCTTCCATCAGCTTGGTGCTATAAGGATACTCTGGTGATTAAAGGCTGAAGTATCAAAGCGTCCTCAGTCAGGGCTCTTGTCTAGTACCAGAGGGGCCTTGCGCTGCTGAATGGGGAGCGTGGCGATTGGGAGGGAGAGCGTTGCAGCAGCAGAGGAGTGCCATTCTTAACCCAGAGCACCAGAGGATAGAAGAGCCTTTTGAGAATCCATCAACTGTAAATGCTTCATTCCATAATGTTGGTGTTTTCTTTTCCATTTTTCCATCCCAATTTGTAATTATATTATGTCGAGTGTGTGCTCTCTAAAAGTTAACATGGCACTGTTTAATTGGAGTGATTTTACTCATAATTGCATGATCCTCTCTACCACTTTTGGCTTCCACTTTGTTTGAATAAGCAGGCTAATTTCAGAATCCATCCTCAAAATTAATCA